>NC_054833.1:3617503-4817503 GCF_018345385.1 Vulpes lagopus
GCAAGGACAGCACAGACCCTTATTTAAGTTTATGATCAGGCCAGAATAAACTGTATCTATTGTGTTATGTGGGCGATCATGTAATAGCGAGCTCTGAAAACCATTGCTCAAGCCCTTTCTCAAGTGTCAACCAACTATTTACCCTTTAGGCTCCCGAGCCTTTTGAGTGAATGAGGAACGCAAGTCCGGGCCTGGTTTGGTTTAGATATTCCAGCTAGTCCGTGGCCACCCACAGTTTGCACTGAATAAATAATATGTATAAGCTGAAAGTTTATATATTGCATATTAATGAAAAGTATTAGAGAATGTTCTTATATTAGAGTTTTTCAACCTCAACTCTATTGACATATTGGACCAGATAATTCATTGATAGAGGGAAGGGCTATCCTGTGCATCATAGAATGTTCAGCAGCAGCCCTGACCTCTATCCACTAGATCCCAGCAGCATCCCTTCCCTGAGTTGTGACAACCAAATATATCTCTAGACATTGCCACTCTTTCCTGGGGAGCAGAATCACTTGACTGAGAACCACTGTACTTTACAATAAAGAGAAGATTCTGCAAACCCCAAGATCATTTTTTTTTTCCTTTTAGAAGATCTACCCCTTTATATGTTGGCAGACAGAATGTCTGGATAGCTCAGTGGTTGATTGTCTGCCTTCAGCTCAGGGTGTGACCTAGGGTCCCTGGACAGAGTCCTGCATCAGAGTCCCTGTGGGGAGCCTGCTTCTCCCTCTGCCTCTCTGTGTCTCTCATGAATAAATAGATAAAAGCTTAAAAAATAAAAATATGTTGACAGACGTTTTCTTCATACATAGTTGACATTAAAAAGTCCAAATCTAATGTTACCAGACTCCAGCCCTGAATTAGATTTTATTTTTGTTTTATGACATAAACATGTGTCCTGATTTATTTGCATCCATTATTCCAAACCACAAGCCCAGCTTTTGAAATCACGATCTTCTTTACACGCAGCAGCCTGCCGTGGTAAGTAGGCTTCTCTGGGGTCTGGCTCTGTTGTGATCCACCTGGGGTTTGCAGGAGCTAGCTTTCCCACGTTTGAAAACTTCCCAGGACTTTGGCCACAGGAGGGAGCACCATTCCTATGCTTGCTTAATTATTTATTGATTATTTTAAAATGTACTTTCAGAGAGAGTTAAGTGATGCAGGGAATTCCTAACCTAAGACTCAGAAGCACGGTTATTATATTAGTCAGGATTTTGCAGAGAAACAACCAATAGAAGAAAGGGAGATTTATTATGAGGAATTGGCCTGCTCGATTATAATGGCTGAGAAGTCCCATGATCTGCCCATCTGCCTTCTGCAAACTACAGACCCAGGACAGCCAGTAGTGTGATTCAGTCTTGAGTCTGAGGCCTGAGAACCAGGGGAAGCAGTGGTATAAGTGCCAGTCTGAGAGCAGGAGAAGATGAAAGCTGACATCCCAGGTCAAGCAGTGAAGCAGAGAGAAATAAATGGTGAATTCCTCTGCTTTTTCCCCTCCCCTCTAATCAGGCTCCCAAACAGATTAAATGATGCTTATCCATGCTGGAGGCAACAGTTTACTGTGTCAATTCAAATGCTAATTTCATCTGGAATCACCCTCACAGACACCCAGAAATAATGTTCCATCTGGGCACTCTCTGTCTCTGTCAAGTTTGCACATAACATTAACCGTTAAAACTGGATTATACTTCAGGACTCTTTTTTTTTTTTTCTAAAGATTTTATTTATTTATTCATAGAGACAGAGAGAGAGAGAGAGAGAGAGAGAGGCAGAGACACAGGCAGAGGGAGAAGCAGGCACCATACAGAGAGCCCGAGGCTGGATTCGACCCAGGGTCTCCAGGGTCTCCAGGGTCTCCAGGGTCTCCAGGGTCAGGGTTCCGAATCACGCCCTGGGCTGCAGGCGGCGCTAAACCGCTGCGCCACCGGGGCTGCCCTACTTCAGGACTCTTTTTTTTTTTTTTTTTTAATGATAGTCACATGGAGAGAGAGAGAGAGAGAGAGAGGCAGAGACACAGGCAGAGGGAGAAGCAGGCTCCATGCACCGGGAGCCCGACGTGGGATTCGATCCCGGGTCTCCAGGATCGCGCCCTGGGCCAAAGGCAGGCGCCAAACCGCTGCGCCACCCAGGGATCCCCTACTTCAGGACTCTTAATTACATCTCCAGTTTTATAAATCTAAGCTCTTGCCCTCTTGCCATTGCATTTATTTTTTTTTTTTTTCAGTTAGAATTTTCTAAATCAGTACTGGAAGGATTGTACAGGAAAGATTGCTGCACCACACAACTGTTTGAAAGAATTTTTCAGATTAAAGTGTGTGTAAAAACTAACATCTTCTGGTGCACATGGTATGTGCACACATCTAGTAATTAATGCAACCCCCACCTTTATATATGATCTGCAGGTAATTTGACAAGGTGTTAAATTTGAGGCAGTGTTTTCTTTTCCTTTTTTTTTAATAATTTTATTTATTTATTTATTTATTTATTTATTTATTTATTTATTTATTTATTTGACAGAGAGAGTGCACAAGCAGAGGGAGCAGCAGAGGGAGAAGGAGGAACAAGCTACCTGTTGAGTAGGAGCCTGATGCCAATGTGGGGCTCCATCCCAGAACCCCGGGATCATGACCTGAGCCGAAGGAAGATGCTTAACTGACTTAGCCACCCAGGCACCCCTTTTCTTTCTTTTTATAAATATTTAGCCTCTCACATCAAAAGTTTAAGTGTTAGCTTGTGAACAGTAGGCCTAATAACTGTACACTTCTATGCTTTAAATAAAAAATAAATGTACAAGCCTTTCTTACTGTAATACACTTGAATTGGCTCTAAGTAACAGCCAAGACCATGATACAGCAAAACTGATGAAATATTACTATCAAGTATTTCAGATTGGGAGAGACAAAATTAAATAGACTGCTGACATGCATGACATGTATTCTATTTATTAAATTTTGCCATTCTAATGTTCTAAATGCCCAGCTTGTCATATGGGAAGCCATGTTAAGAGATGATGGGAAAATGTGAGAAGAATGGTGTTTCACTTTTCTGGGAGGATTGGAAATGGTTTAGGCCTTCCCCAGTTTACCAGACATGGGGAGCGAAGTTTCTAAACTGATAGCAATGCATCCATACATTTCTAATATAGCCCTAAATGCCTAAGGAAAAGTCTCATGTGATCCAAATTATAATCCAGGATGGCACCTTTTAAGCTTATGAGAAAGTGCAGGGAGTGGGTCCCAGATTCAGCTGATCGGTAGGTAGGTAGTTAGATGCTACTTTTGTTCCAACCTTTCCTTTTTTTTTTTTTTTTTTTAAGATTTTATTTATTTTCTCGTTTGGCGCCTGCCTTTGGCCCAGGGCTCAATCCTGGAGACCCGGGATCGAATCCCACGTCGGGCTCCCGGTGCATGGAGCCTGCTTCTCCCTCTGCCTGTGTCTCTGCCTCTCTCTCTATCTCTCTGTGACTATCATAAATAATAATAATAATTAAAAAAAAGATTTTATTTATTTTCTCATGAGAGACAGAAAGAGAGAGGCAGAGACACAAACAGGCTCCATGCAGGGAGCCAGATGTGGGACTCGATCCTGGGTCTCCTGGACCATGCCCTGGACTGAAGGTGGCGCTAAACCACTGAGCCACCCGGGCTGCCCTGTTCCAACCCTTCTTATTGGGAATGTGTCTAACTCTATTATTCTTTTCTGCGACAGTCAGACTTAAAAATATTTCAAATAAATGATGACATATGCTTTCTTATAGGTTTTATTTTTTCTTTTTCTTCCTTTTTTTTGTGAGAGAGAGAGAGAGTGCACAGGCAGGTGGAGAGGCAGAGGGAGGGGAGAGGGATAGGAGAAGGGGAAGGGGCAGAGGGTTCTCTCTGAGTAGGGAGGCCCTTAGGGGGCTTGATGGGCTGGGAGCCTGACAGGGTGCTGGATCCCAGGCCCCCAGAATCATGGCCTGAACCAAAGGCAGATGCTTAACCAACTGAGCTACCCAGGTGCCCCTCTTTCTTACAGGTTTTTAAAAGTTTTATACTTGTTAAAAGCTGTTTTTCAGATTTTATTTAGACATAGATTTCTGTTGTATAAAATTCTCATACATAAGTAAGAAAATGTAAGCAAAATGTTGGTGAAGACATGCCTAAAACTTTGTTGCTTCAATGCTAAATCATGCTGCAATCTTAAGAAAATGCATTTAAAAAGTCAATTAAGCTTAAGATATGTGGTGCTAACCGTACATATATCAGCTTAAGTGGCAGCAACGTACACAGTATGGCCAGACTCCTCCTTGCTCACACAATAAATACACCACTTGGTCAAGGGCAGACGTGAGACTTTCTTGACCATAAGGTGCACCCTGATTTCAGAGATTTAAAGATGGCCCTGGGGGGAAATGTGCGTATAGGGATAAATGTAATGTGGTGATTTGTTTCTTTCTTCCTCTCTTCCTCCTTCTGGCTTGAGTAAATTTCTGATACTAACTTTTTCTTTGTTTGTCATTTGTTGAGTTAATCATGGGGAAAATAAGCTAGGCAGAGTTCAGAGTGTGCTGGGTTTTTAATAGGTAAGGTTTCACTGCATTTTAACTTAAATGGGCTTAAAGCATTCTCATTTGTTTGCATAGATGTTTTAAGAAGTGCTTTTCAAATCTGTACCCCTTATGGTTTTACTACACTATCTAAAAATGTCACTAGGAAATAAAACCGACGGGCTAAAAAATGTTGTATTGTGCAATCACTGAAACTTCTGTAGTTAGTTTAGAATTAAGTTACAAATCAATATATGTGAGGAGAAAATATGAAGGTGCCTGGCCTCGATAATACTACCTCCTACTTGAGTCACCTATACAAATTTTCTAAACTGGAATTTCTAAACTTTGAATGACATCAGAACATCATAGTTCACTAAAGCAACTCTTTCCATTAATCCAGAGACTGGACTGCAGTTAATCAATAACTTCTGCATCAGTGACATAATTTCCTGCAAAATTGGTATTTTGTAATGGTTAACTACTCTCCTGGCTGTTCACAGCAGGGGGTAGTTTGCTTTCATCAAAGTCTGCCATTTATTACAGTTTTTTGTGGCTTAGGACATTATCCCTTATAACTAACCCCCCTCCTCCCCCCAAAAAACCCATCACCACCAACAAAAAACCATCCCAGGTACTAAGAGATAGTACTGTTTTACCTCACTAATTGTCAGTAAATTAAGGAAACTCTTCCAAAGCAACTTATGAAAAAACTGGTAGTTCAAATGGAGAATCTAAGATTTTACCAGAAGTGGCATCTTAATGATGATAGAGCCAGACACAGAGTCATCTAAGCATATTTGCTGGTGTTAGAGGATAGTGAATTTAATTTTGGAATTTAAAAAAAAAAAGAAAGAAGAAAATTTTCTTCCAAGGTCATCTAGAATTAAGGTCAGTGGAAAAAGTTTGCCTGCCTGTCGTGTGAAAATATGAAAGTAGCCCCTGGAATAGTGGAGAATGGACCTTAATGCAGTTTCATTGCTTTGTTTTATTGCTTCAAATCTGAATTATGAAAGGATACTCACAGTTTACCAACAAATCTTTCAACCTTGGATGTGCATTCCTGTAATTTCCCCTTTCATGAAATCTGATAAAAGCTTGAAGAGACAGCAAGCCCCATCACTGACCCAGAGCTCCTAGAATTCTTTAGGTGGGGTGAGGGCGGCATTAACTTTTAAGTTTTGGCTTTGTTTTTGTAAACACCCCTTCTGACTTATGTAAATAAGATATTTACACCGCTTACTTAATGATTATACATATAAATAATTTGGAGCTGATAAACAGAAAAACAAACTTAGTTTGGCAGAGTAAAACCATTTCTGAGGTATGTGCCAGTTCAGACTCAAGCCAAAGAAGAAGGGGAACAATTTTATTAACTTGGAATTAAAGAAAGTCTTGCTTCTGATGCAAGGGACAAAAATAATTTCATTGTAAGTGAAGGGAACGGAGACTTACCTGAAGTGTGGAAAGGATTTTGAGCTAAGGTTACCTCCTTTTGTGAAAGCTTTTTTCTCCCCATTGCTGGACTGGCAAATCACCACAGAGGAGAAATTGCTTTGTTCAAACAGCTTTTCTCTTCCAAGAACTAGAGTATCACAACAAATTCTTTGTGAGAGTGAATAAATTGGGCCATAGTTGAATTATTCAAAGAAAAGTTTTTTTTAAAAAAGCATTTATCTATTTATTTATTTATTTGTTTGTTTGTTTGTTTATTTATTTATGAGAGAGGGCATGCAAGGGTGTGAACAGGAGGAGGGGTAGAGGGAGACGGAGAGGGAGAAGCAGATTCTGAATTCAGCGGGGACCCTGATGTGGGGCTCTATCCATGACCCTGGGATCATAACTTGAGCCGAAATCAAGAGTCTGACATTAACTGACTGAACCACCCAGGTGCTGCAAAGAGAAGTTTCAATATTACATCTCCTTCCAGCAGTCCTGCAGGCATCTCCTAGTTTCTGAAATGCTACACCAGGAAAGTCCTTTAGAAATGTTATGAGAGGGGCACCTGGGTGGCTCAGTGTTGAGCATCTGCCTTCTGCTCAGGTCATGATCCCAGGATCCTGGGATGGAGTCCTGCATCAGCCTCCCCATAGGGAGCCTGCTTCTCTCTCTGCCTATATCCCTGCCTCTCTCTCTGTGTCTCTAATGAATAAATAAATAAAATCTTAAAAAAAAAATGTGTTATGGGAGTTGGTTGGGTTCTTGGGCCTGACAGTGACAGAAATGAGGCCAGACTCCCAATCAAAGGCACATAAAGGCTTTATTGGGGCTATAGCTTGAGCTGAAAATAAATACAGAACCAACATAATAGTTTGGCTGACCTCCAGGAACAGAGGGGACACCCTGCTTGCATAAAGAAAGTTCCTGCCCAAATTCCCACTGTGGTCCCATATGCCAATGAGGGAAAGGAAAAAGAAATGCCTCGTCCTGATTGGTTGGAAGGGCCTCATCCTCATTGATGATATTGGCAGGCAGTTCAGGCAGCCCTTGGGTGCTTTTTGGAGAAGGGGTTCTCTGTGTTAAGTCTGGCTTACAGATGTGGCCCATCCTTGCAGCATCCTGGTGATGCTGTCTAAGAGAAGCAGTTTAACAAGAACAACCAACAGCCAGCACCCCCAGTTTTGCATAATGTTTTTCACTTGGGGCTGGTTCCCATGGCCCCTGACTGTCTCAAAAGCTGGATTAGAAACTACCTGGCAACTGAAGGGAAATAACTGACCACCCATGGTCCACCAGTGAGAGGATGGGGGAGCTGAGAGGTGTGTGTGCGCATGACCCTGAGATCCACATGAGCTCAGCTGGAAACAAGCCTTCCTTCCCTTACTTCTTTTTCTTTCTCTCTTTCCCTTCTTCCCTTCATTCCTGGGTATACAGTTGAGTATTGTGGAGTGTGGGAGAGAGAAACAGAAGATGCAGGTGGATGGAGGAAGGGCAGAATGTTAGCCACACCGTGTACATGACAAATAGTGCTACATACAGAGTAGATTCTAAGACAGTATTTGTGAATGAATGAATGAATGAATGAATGAATGAATGCATGCATTAAGTAGGCAGCTAAGGTCTAGGACTAGAAGTTAGGAAGTCAGCATGCATAAGGTCATAGGTTTATGTACAGTGACTTAGTACGGAAATGCTTTCAGGGTAATTGGTAAGAAGCCAGGTGAGGGTGTGATTTCAGGCAACATCTCACCAAGGGCAGCTTCACTCGGTTCCACAGGGAAGTATGGCTTATGCCTGAGAAGTAACCGACCTAAAGCAAGGTATCGGCTTTCACGTGCCTGCACTGGGGTTAGAGAGTCAGGGACAGTGGGCAGGGGCAGGATGGTGGAAGCTGGGGAGAGAAAGAGAAATTATCAGGCACTCTGCTCTCTGCTTGTTCAGATGCTGCTGCTCCAGTGGCATCAAGGCCACCCGTGAAGTAGAATCTCAAGTGTGGCAAAGAGAAGACAGGGTTAGGACACACACCGGGTCATAGGGACCCAAGAGGACCTGGGCTGAGCACTAGCTTGTCTCAGGTGATGAGACTGAACCTAAGGCAGGGCTGTCTTTTCCCTGCTCTGTTACATTCCACTGAGCCTGCCAACTGCTCTATAGGTAACATCTACAATTAACCACGTTGATTTCCACAAGAAAAAATTCATTCTAAAAAATAAGAGATAGTGTTTATTTGCTGCAAACTATGTGGCAGGCTCTTCTTCAAACACCATACATTTGTTATGTTTTAATCCTACATGCATAAGGTTTTGTAGCTCACTTTATAGATGAGAAAATGAAGTCTTAGAAATGTTAAGCAACTGGTCCATGGTGACACAGCTGTTCAGTGCTGGAGCGAGGATTCAAAATGAGGTTACAAGAACCACGGACAACTAGGACAGCACAACTCATCTGCTTTGAAGTGTAGAGACACTTTCAGTGAACCACATGAATATCATTTTTGAGGCCATATCTGTGAAATAGATGTAAATATTTACTAAACTAAGAGATTTAAGTCATTTGATGAATGCACTACAATGTATATGCATTTTAAAACATAAAATATGTCAGCAATTTTCTTCATCTGTTTTTTTGTAATAAAAGTATATGGTCACCAATTAATATTGAGTGAGTTGATTTTGGTGGTCAGATTCTATGTCATCTGGAATATATGATTTTTGATCACATCTACACACTATCTAGTGTAGGACATGAGCAATCCTTTGAGAGCAAAGTTTTGTGTCTAACCAACTTGCAGCAGCTAAGGGGGTCGTCTAACATGTTGACTCCAATGAATTTAAGTTCTGGCTGAAAACCTTGGGCAATTTTTTTTCTTCCTTACTGTGAAATAATTGTCTAGAGATGGGAATTCTCCAGGTGTCTAGTTAAATGCCTCCAGAAGGCATTGGGCATTGATGAATCCCTCTGAGAATTTCTGTAGTTTACAAGTGGCTTTTTTGGTCAAAGAATCTCATTAACCATACCCCTTAGAATGGAATCTCCAAGAGTGGCATGTTAGTGAAGAAATAGTCATGTAAATCTCAGCATCTCTGGATGAAACTCTAATGTAGAGTTGTTTTTTATCTTAAAAAACAAAACAAAACAAAACAAAACAAAACAAAACAAAAAACAAAAAAAACACCTTG
Source organism: Vulpes lagopus (assembly GCF_018345385.1). Lineage (NCBI taxonomy): Eukaryota > Metazoa > Chordata > Mammalia > Carnivora > Canidae > Vulpes > Vulpes lagopus. The sequence goes on from NC_054833.1 coordinate 3,626,654, forward strand.
GGCCGCCCTGGTGGCTCAGCGGTTTAGCACCGCCTTCAGCCCAGGGCCGGATCCTGGAGACCCGGGATCAAGTCCCACATTGGGCTCCCTGCATGGAGCCTACTTCTCCCTCTGCCTTTGTCTCTGCCTCTCTCTCTCCCTCTCTGTGTGTCTGTCATGAATAAATAAATAAAATCTTAAAAAAAAAACCTTATTTTAAAAATAGTTACTAACTTGTCTTTTTTTAACATGACTGGATTCTATTAATTTTCTGCATATACCCCACTCCCTTGCTCTTAGGACTCAAAAACCTTTATTTTCCCGGGCCATATTGGGCCAGGGAGCAAAGTTGGTCAAAATTAATAAGGCACATCTTGGCAGGCTCTCGCTTCCTATGAAAAGTGCATGAACATCTCATAACCTTCCATACCCCTGAAAGTTCCCTTCAGTTATTTCTAGAAAGTCCCAGGGAATGAGGTCTTTAACCAGCACAGTTTATGTGTGTCCCTGCTCTATACTCCTTTTGGTGCTCTTTACTGAGGCATCTACTGCTTGTGAAGGCAGGTGCCAGACCTGTGCATGGTTGCCTCTATGAAGTGATACTGTGTCTTGTCAGGTACTCTTGCCATGGATGCCACGTTACAGTCCTCGGGAGCTCAGGAGGCACTGCCAAGGTGACTGCTCCCGGCACCAGAATGCCTCTCTTCTTCCTCCCTCCTTCCCACATTGTGTTTTATACATGGTATAAAAGAAGGGCTGTTTGTACTCAAACAAGTTTATAGAATTTACAGCGAAATATTTATTTCATGTTTTGCAGCCATAGTTTGCCAACCACTGATAATGGATAGATGCAGAAAAGCTAAAGAATAAACTTTTATCTTTGGAAGTTGGGCGGGGGGGGGAAGCAAAGCAAACTCAAGGAAATAATAGGAAACGTAATTTTTTTTTAAAGCAGCAGAAATAACTGACAAAGTAACAAAGCATATAGAGATAATTATTAATAAAGCCTAAAGTTGTTCTTTTGAAAAGATTTGCAAAATTAGCAAAACTCTGGTGAAATTAATGAAGAGTAAAAGAATGTAGCATAAAGGAACAATGGTAGAAGTGCTGTAGACCTTTAGAAGATAAGAGAATCCTGTGGATGACTTTATGCCACTGAACTTGAAAAAGAAGAGCAGACATGTTGCTGAAATATAGAACTTCCCAAATCTGATTAAAACAAAAATGACTAACAGGACCCAAATGATTTCCCTAGTGATTTCACTGGTGAGTTTTACCAAACATTTAAAGAGCTATAATTTTGTTGGAATACCAGATCCTCCAGAAGCTAGTATAACTTTTACATACCAAAATCTGGTAAGGCCAACAAAAAAAACGCATAAATTACAGTATGCAAAAATTCTAAACTAAATACTGGCAAACAAAATTCAAGAGAGCTTAAGTTTCTGGACATAATAAATATAAAGATCTATTGCATTTATATACATTATCAGCAATAACTAGAAAACAAAGTTCTTTAAAACATCACTGCCTGAGTCAGATTATTTAGTTCTATATTTAGAGAATTTTTTACTGTATTGGTTTTCAAATGTATTGGTGTAATGTACAGAACATACTTTTTATTTATTTAAATTCAGTTAATTAACATGTAATGTATTATTAATTTCAGAAGTAGAGGTCAGTGATTCATTAGTTGCATGTAACACCCAGTGTTCATTACATCACATACCCTCCTTCATGCCCATCACCCAGTTACCCCATCTCCCTACCCCTCTCCCCTCCAGCAACCCTCAGTTTGTTTCCTATGATTTGAGAGTCTCTTATGGTTTATCTCCCTCTCTGATTTTGTCTTGTTTTATTTTCCCTCCCTTCCTCTATGATCCCCCATTTTGTTTTGTATATTCCACATATGGGTGATATCATATGGTAATTGTCTTTCTCTGACTGACTTACTTTGCTCTCTAGTTCCATCCACATCATTGCAAATGGCAAGATTTCGGGTTTTTTGGTGGCTGTGTAGTATTCCATTGTGTATATATATATATATATATATATATATATATATACCACCTCTTCTTTATCCATTCATCTGTCTATGGACATCTGGGCTCTTTCCAGATAATATGGCTATTGTGGACATTGCTGCTATAAACATTGGGATGCAGATGCTCCTTTGGATCACTGCATTTGTATCTTTGGGGTAAATCCCTAGTAGTGCAATTGCTGGTTTATAGGGTAGCTCTATTTTCAAGTTTTTGAGAAACCTCCATACTGCTTTCCAGAGTGGCTGCACCAAATTGCATTCCCACCAACAGTGTAAGACCCTTTCTCCACATCCTTGCCAACATCTGTCATTTCCTGACTTGCTAATTTTAGCCATTCTGGTGTGAGGTGGCTAAACACCAGATCTGTATTGGTGATACTAAGTGATACTGAGTATTTATTTTTTGATACAAAAAATCTAATGTATCTGTATTTCCCTGATACTAAGTGATACTGAGTATTTTTTCATGCATCTGTTGGCCATTTGTATGTCTTTTCTTGGAGAAATGTGTGTTTATGTCTTCTGCCCAGTTTTTTTTTTTTCTGCCCAGTTTTTGATTGGATTATTTGTTTTTTGGGTGTTGAGTTTGAAAAGTTTTTTATAGATTTGGATACTAGCCCTTTATCTGATAAGACATTTGCAAATAACTTCTCTCATTCTGTCTTTTGTCTTTTGGTTTTGTTGGCTGTTTCCTTTGCTATGCAAAAGCTTTTTATCCTGATGAAGTCTCAAGTGCTCATTTTTGAGCTAATCTTTGCCTTTGGTGATGTGTCTAGCAAGAAGTTGCTGCAGTCGAGATCATAGAGGTTGCTGCCTATGTTCTCCTCTAGAATTTTGATGGATTCCTGTCTCACATTTAAGTCTTTCATCCATTTTGAGTCTATTTTGTGTATGGTATAAGGAAATGGTCCTTACAACGGTCTGCATGTGGCCATCCAATTTTCCTAACACCATTTGTTGAAAAGCCTTTTTTCCTATTGGGTATTCTTTCCTGGTTTGTCAAAGAGGAGTTGACCATAGAGTTGAGGGTCTATTTCTGGGTTTTCTATTGTGTTCCATTGATCTATGTGTCTTTTTTTGTGCCAGGACCATACTGTCTTGATGATCACAGCTTTGTAATAGAGCTTGAAGTCCAAAATTGTGATACTACCATCTCTGATTTTTCTTTTTCAACTTTCGTCTATTTGAGGTCTTTTCTGATTCTATTTAAATTTTAGGATTATTTGTTCCAGCTCTGTGGAAAAAAAAAGCTGATGGTATTTTTTTTTTTTTTTAGATTTATTTATTTATTCACGAGAGACACACACACACAGAGGCAGAGACACAAGCAGAGGAAAAAGCAGGCTCCTTGCAGGGAGGCTGATGTGGGATTTGATCCCTGGACTCCAGGATCATGCCTTGAGCTGAAGGCAGACACTCAACCATTGAGCCACCCAGGTGTCCCAAGTTGATGGTATATTGATAGGGATTGCATTGAATGTATAGATTCCTCTAGGTAGCTTAGACATTTTAACAATATTTGTTCTTTTAATCCATGGGCATGGAATATTTTTCCATTCCTTTGTGTCTTCCTGAATTTCTTTCATGAGTATTCTATGGTTTTCTGGGTACTAGATCCTTTGCCTCTTTGGTTAGGTTTATTCCTAGGTATCTTACAGTTTTTGGTGCAATTGTAAGTGGGATCAACTCCTTAATTTCTCTTTCTTCTGTCTCATTGTTAGTGTATAGAAATGCAACTGATTTTATATCCTGCCACTTTGCTGAATTCCTGTATGAGTTCTAGCAATTCTGGGGTAGAGTCTTTCAGGTTTTCCACATAGAATATCATGTCATCTGCAATGAGTGAGAATTTGATTTCTTCTCTGCCAGTCTGGATGCCTTTTATTTCTTTTTGTTGTCTTATTTCTGCAGCTAGGACTTCTAGTACTATATTGAACAACAGTACATGCTCTTATTTTTCTTTCCATTATCTGCAGCATCTTCAAATAGCTTCTCCTTTCACATTTCCAATTTAATTTCTTTGTTCTATCTTTCATTGTTGTTGTTGTTGTTATGGGAGAGCAAAATGCCAAACATGTCCATTTAAAAAAGAAAAACATGTTAGGACATGCCTCACAAAAATATCAGAACTTATTATAAGCCATAATACTTAAGATAGCATAGTTGCTGCAAGCCTAGCCAATTGGACCAATGAAACAGAAGAGAAAGCAAAGAAACAGAGTCACATTATATTTGGACAGTTGGTATATAACAGAGACAGCGGCATGTTATTGGAGACTATATAATAAATGATGCCAACAATTTCTTGTCCATGTGAATATAATGAAATTTGATCCCTCTCTCACAGCACATAAATGTGACAGGCAAAGCTGTAAAGCTTTTAGAAAGTTTAAGAGAATATCATCATGACCTCAAGGTGGAAAGCATTTCTAAAATAATACACAAAAAGCACAAAGCATAAAGGAAAAGATTCACACATCTAACTTAACTAAAATTAAGAACTTCAGTTCCAAGAAAGTCATAAATAGGAAAAAATTCCATAAACAAGGAGGTGATATTTGTAAAATATATAACCAATAAAGGACCACATCTGAGAATGTATAAGGAGCTAGTCAACATACAAAAAAAGAAAAAAATATCTAACATTAAACTCAATTTTTAAAATGGGCAAAAGATTTGAACAGGCTTTTTAACAAGAGAGGAAGCTTAAATGACCAATAAATATATGGGAAAATATATTTGGCTTCATTAAAAATCAGAGAAATTCTTTCTCTTTCTCCTTCCCCCCCTTTTTTAAAGAGAGGGATCAAAAGCATGCCTATGAACAAGCTGGGAGAGGCAGAGAGAGAGAGAGAATCTTAAGCAGACTCCACATCCAGCAAGGAGCCTGACATGGAGCTCAATCCCACAACACTGAGATCATGACTTGAGCTGAAATAAAGAGTTGGGTTCTTTTTTTTTTTTTTTTTTAAGAGTTGGGTTCTTAACCAACTGAGCCACACAAGTGCCCCAGAAATCTCAGAAATTCCAATTAAAATCTCCAAGATTTTGCCCCAGATTGGCAAAAATTGAGAGATGATAAACCAAGATCATGAAGGATGTAGAGCCACAGGAGCTCTACAACCACTCTGGAAATCATGTGGCATTGCTTATAAAGTTGAATATGTGTGTATCTTTAGAATCAGCATTTCTAATACTTTGTCCATATTCTGGAGAAGCCCCCACGCAGGAGATATCTACAAGAATATTTATAGAAGTATGTCTTTTAATAAGAATACATACAACCCTAATGTGGAAGAATAATAGAAAGGATAAATAAATAACGACACTGTCGTCCCATGGAACACCATTCAGCAGTGAAAATGAACTCAACAGCATGTCTCAACATGGAAGGATCTTCACAAACATAACATGGAGTCCAAAAAATAATGCACAAAACACTACCTATAGTGAAATTCTACTAGTGTAAAATTCAAAAGCTTGCAGAATTAAAGAGTTCATTGGTTAGGGCTCTGAAGTAATAAAACTACAAAGAAAAGGTAAGGGAAAATGATAGACACGATGTTCAGGACAGTGGTCACCCATTGGGGTGAGGTAGCAGAGTACAGGAGATGGATCTTGCATGAGCACACTGAAATATCATGGGAAAAGGGTAATATTTTGTTCTTGAGCTGGTGGAGGGGTGTATGTGTCTATGTATTGTCAGTGTTTTATACTCCTCACATACATTTGAAATATTATCATTATACATTCAAAGTATAGTAATGTATTTTTTCTAAAAGGATTGAGATGAGTAAGTTTATTATTTGGAAGGAAAGAAAGAATAGAAAGAAGAAAATGGGGAGAGAGGAAGGCAGGAAGGGAGGGGAGCTACCAAGAGGGCATGAGTAAGAGTCTAGGTATTTGTCAGTGTTCAACAAAGAAGATATGAATGAAGGGACAGTAATCAGGGAGGGTTGCCCAGAGGAGGGGAGTCTTGAGATGTGCTTTGAAGAACTGATAGGATATGTTACAGTAAAGAGATGGAGAGGAAATGAAAAGAATCCTTATGAGGAAAAGAAGATGTACAAAAAAAATCTGGAGGAATGAGCCCAAGAAGAATCCACAAGGCAAACAGTCCTCTCTCCTGTGTCCACTCAGTAGATGGTAGGGAGGTCTGTGTCTCTTGGGGAGCCTGTGGCAAAGGACGGCGATGCATAGATGGCAAAGCCCCATCAAGGAGGGCCCTGAAAGTCAGGAAAGATCAGTGAGGCTGCTTTAGTTCAGCTGGTGGTGACCACAGTCCCCTCTGAGGAGCTGAAAGGGAGACTCTGACCCTCATGGGGATGCGAGAGCCCCCTGAGTCCCTTAGCCATCTTGGTGAATCCAGACTTTATGTTCTTGCTCTATCAGAATGCCCTGCAGATATTGGATAAATTCCTACTCTCTATCTTCTAGGGCTTAGTTATGTGGAATCTGGCATTTCCTGAAAATAAAGAATGTGGGGTCAGGGGGATGTGGGATCCCTACTGCCTTCTCCCCACTGTGATTCTGCACCTGAGCTAAGATTTCCCTGAAGTTCTCCTCCCTGTGGAATGAGGTTAGAAACCCTGAAAACCATATGCCCAGAGGCCCCATTAGAGTGTGCAGTAAGTTGAAAATATGGCTGTGCCCCAAGAGGAATCTGCAGAGGATCCCTACAGTTGAGAGTCCTGTGAGACAGGGTCACTTATAGGGAGTCCTGCTCAAGGTGGACTCCAACATCATATCTAGGTAAGTGGGACAAGCCAACCATGGGTTGGGTTCAGTGTAAAATTCCACCACTTCCATATTTAGGGGCAAGGAAAGCTCTCAAATTATGGCATATAATATATAAGATATAAACATTACTACTTTCTTTGCAAGGAATGCTTAAATGCCAGGTTTTTGTATAGCTGAGCTTCTCCTCTCATTTAGCTGAGCTGAGTGTTTACCTCAATCAGAAAGACCTTCCTTAGAGGCTGCACCAGTTTTGTTCCCACCAAGAGTGGAAGAGCGTTCCTCTTTCTCCATATCCCTGCCAACACCTGTTTCTTCTGTTGTTAATTTTCACCATTCTGACAGGTGTGAGGTGGTATCTCATCATGGTTTTGATTTGCATTTCCCTGATGATGAGTGATGTTGAACATCTTTTCATGTGTCTCTTGGGCATTTGGATGTCGTTTTTGAAAAAAAATGTCTATTCATGTCTTTGGTCCATTTTTAAACTGGATTATTTGTATTTTGGGTGTTGAGTTTTATAAGATCTTTATAAACTGGTGGAGCCACCCTAGAAGACAGTGTAGAGTTTCCTCAAAAAGTTAAAAATAGAACCACCCTACAGTCTAGCAATTGCACTACTAGGTATCTTTCCAGAGGATACAAAAATACTAATTCTAAGGGGTACATGCTCCTCAATGTTTATAGCAGCATTATCTATGAAACTATGGAAGCAGTCCAAATGTCCATCAACATATGAATGGATATAGAAAATGTGTTATATACGTAGTGGAATATTACTCAGCCATAAGAAGAAGAAAATCTTGCCATTTGCAATGACATGGATGGAGCTAGAGAATATTATGATAAGTGAAATAAGTCAGAAAAAGACAAATACCATATGATTTTACTCATATGTGGAATTTAAGAAACAAAACTGATGATCATAGGAAAAAAGAAACAGCCTCTTTGCTCTAGAGAGCACACTGATGGTGTTGGGAGGATGGGTGAAATAGATGATGCGGATTAAGGAGGGCACTTATGGTGAGTACTGGGGAATGTATGGATGTGTTCAATCACTATATTGTACAGCTGAAACTAACATTACACTGTATGTTAACTAACTTGAATTTAAATAAAAACAGAAAGAAAGAAAGAGAGAAAGAAAGAGAGAAAGAGAGAAAGAGAGAAAGAAAGAGAAAGAAGGAAAGAGGCTTCCTTAATCTCAAGTAAAGTATCCCCTGGTCATTTTCTGTCATAGCACTTGCCATTCCCTACAATGTTTAGAAGAGTGGGACACTATTTTGTCATTGATCTACCTGAATTGCTTAGAGCAGTGCCTGCCAAATAATTGAGCAAATGAATATTATATGTGTATATGCATAAAAGAAGAGAGACACAAAGGTGGAGTAGGAGAGAGAGAAAGGATGAAGGAACAAGGAAGGAAAGGGGCAAAGGAAGAGAGGGGTCCCAGCTCAGGTCTCAGCTATGTCCACCACATAGGGATCCACATATATCTGAGCATGTCTGCCAGACTGTCAGATGGACCCACCAGGAATGTGGTTTCATGAGAAATTGAGGCATCACCAGAGATAAATACTCACTGTAGAGTAAAGGTAGTAAGAGAAGTAAACTTAGTCCTATTAACAAAGGCTGGAACATGTGAGGTGGGCACTGTAAAGTTCAGCATCTCATTTGGCAGCTTCCAATTTCCATGTAAATTCAAATGTGGTATATCCATTCATCAGTTGATGTTTTTTTCCCACTTTTTGGCTGTCATAAATAGTGTTTTCTGTAAACATTTATATACATGTTTTGTTGTAAACATACGTTTTTAATTCTCTTGGGTATATGCCTAGAAATGGAATTGCTGGGTAACATGATATATTATGTCTAACTTTTTTAAAAAAAGATTTTATTTATTTGAAAGAAAGTGAGAGAGAAGGCACAAGTGGATGTAGGCAGAGGGAGACGGAGAAGCAAACTCCCCTGGTGAGCATGGAGCTCCATCCCAGGATCCTGAGATCATGACCTGAACCAGAGACACACTCTTAACCCACTAAGCCACCACGGTGCCCCTGTATGAGTGTTCTCATTTCTCCACATCCTCATCAACATGTATTTTTCTATTGTTTTAAACTCATACCACTATCCTAGTGAGTTTGTGAAAACAAGATGTTCTTATAATACTTAAACTTTGATCACTCCCTTCCCAATTTATATGCAATTATTTTCTAATTATGGTAGTTCTAATTATATCATAAATATCATACATCAGACATTGTTATTATTATTGCTTCATGTAGTCATTAAAAATATTGACCACATAGTTAACAAGGTCTTTGTCTATCATTCCTTCTTGTCTTTCAGATTTTTATTCAAGGCCATTATCTTCTTTGAAATTCTCTTTAGGGAATTCCTATTGATGGCGAAGGCCCTTAATTTGCACACATTCTTGAGAAAGATAATATCGGTTGGTAGAAATATCATATTTACAATTAATCCCTCAACCCATTGAAGATCTTATTTCACTGTCTTCAAATTTCTATTGTTGCTTTTGAGAAGTCAGCCATTAATGTCTTTCTGTTGTAGGTAATTTGTCTTTTTCCACAAACTCCTTTTAGGATATTTTGTATATTTTCTATGGCAGGCTCACTTCAATGTACTGACATGATGATTCTTCGAATTTATCCTATTGGGATTCATTTGACTTCCTAAATATGAGGATTTATATCTTTCAACAATTCTGGAAAACACTTCAAATAATACCTCTGTGCCATTGTATCTATTTCTCCTTCTAGAATTTTGATCAGACATAGATCAAATATGTATGGTAAATAGTTAATTTAATAGTTAATTTAGTCTCTGACCTTTCAGATTTTTAAAATTTATTCATTTTGCTGTGCAGCTCCTGGATAACTTCTTTGAATATACTTTTTAGTAACTCTCTCTTTGGATGTGACTAATTTGCTATTTAACTTTTTTTTTTTTTAAGATTTTATTTATTCATTCATGAGAGACAGAGAGAGAGAGAGAGAGAAAGAGACACAGGCAGAGGGAGAAGCAGGCTCCATGCAAGGAGCCCAACGTGGGACTCGATCCCGGAACTCCGGGATCATGCCCTGGGCTGAAGGCAGACACTAAACCGCTGTGCCACGCAGGGATCCCCTGCTATTTAACTTCTCCATGGGTTTTTATTTTTTTTATTTATTTATTTATTTTTTTTTAAGAGGGTTTTTTTTTTTTTTTTTTTTTTTTTTTTTATGATAGAGAGAGAGAGAGAGAGAGAGAGGCAGAGACACAGGCAGAGGGAGAAACAGGCTCCATGCACCGGGAGCCTGATGTGGGATTCGATCCCGGGTCTCCAGGATCGCGCCCTGGGCCAAAGGCAGGCGCCAAACCGCTGCGCCACCCAGGGATCCCCTCCATGGGTTTTTAAATCTTAGTTATTATGTGTTTTCATTTCTAGACATTTTACCATTTTAAAAATCTTGGTCATTTCTTAAAGTTTCTCGTTCCTTACTCATATTTTTAATATTTTACTTCTTTAAACATATTAAGCATAATTAATTATGTTCTGCCTCTGGTAATTCCAGAATCTTAAATCTTTACAGGTCTGGCTTTTGTCTCTTGTTTCTTCAGGCTGTCACTCATGGCTTATTTTCTTACAAGTTTTATGTGTTTTAACTGAGAGTTTCATGTTCCTTAGAACATTATCTATGGGAATTACTGGTAGATTGAGTAGAAGTTGTGTTCCTCCAGATAGGATTTGTGTTGACTTTCTCAGGCATCTGAGAGCATTTCCAGCCCAGAATCACTTTATTATTTTTTTTATTTTTTTAAAAATTTTTATTTATTTATGATAGCCACACAGAGAGAGAGAGAGAGAGAGAGGCAGAGACACAGGCAGAGGGAGAAGCAGGCTCCATGCACCGGGAGCCCGATGTGGGATTAGATCCCGGGTCTCCAGGATCACGCCCTGGGCCAAAGGCAGGTGCCAAACCGCTGCGCCACCCAGGGATCCCCCCAGAATCACTTTAAATTTAACTGTCTGCCTCACATAATTTAGATCACAAAGATAGTCATTAGTTTCAATAGCTACCTAGCATCAACTGTTAGGATGATCAATTATTGGGGGAAATTTCTCCTTCCCGCCTCTACCTCTAGCATGAATGCAAAATTAAGCACATCTCCTTGCTGTACTTGCTCCATGAAGCGAGTTAATTCTTGTTCGCCATTACCTTTGCAGGGTAACTTGAGGTCCCAGGTACACACTAGGGACTCCTCTCAGTCTGTCCAATCTGGGGAAGCTCCTAGACTTGTCTCGTGTGCCTGCCTCCCTGTACAGCAATCAAAAACATCAGTTCCTGGTCACCAGGGCATAGATGGGTGTACTTAGGGTTTAAGAGGATTTCAGTGCTTGCTTACCAGCTTTGTGCAGTGGCAGTATCATAGCCAATAAGATTTATCAAAGGCACAATTATTGCCAATTGAAAACTTTTCCCAGTTTTCTTGCCTCCCAAGATTGCTGTTTTCACTCAACTTTTGACTTTTCTGAATTCTTTTCATTCTTGACAAATTGGCAATGTATTTAAAAAAGATTCCAACATTTTTAAACCCAGCATTTTTTTTCTTTTTTTTACTGTTTTAGGACAGTGATTCAGGATATTTAGCTCATGTTGGAAATGGAGTTCCATCAGCATCCTCTTTAAGGTATTACTATGGGCAGAAATCATCTATGAACATATATATTCCACAATAGCATAGGACACCATGTTGGGCACCTCATAGTAGCTGTTCAGCTCTCCTCAAGATGCTTTGGTTCTTCCTTCTTCCTTCATGTCTGCATCATGCTTAACTCTCAGGTTAATTCATTTAACAAATATGTATTAAACATCTGCCTTTACCATGATGCTAAGCCAGGCATCCCTGGTTTATGTAGAATTTAAAGATAAATTGCTATAGGTTTCTTTGGGGTTTGCTTTGTGACAGGAAGCAATACAAAAAAATGAAGGTTCAAGTTTACTGTTTGGGGAGATTGTGATTACTCATTTTATACTCAAAATGGCAATAAGTCAACTGGAATAGGAAACAATTACTTTATATTATTTGTAACTCCTTAGATAAGTGGCAATGTGTAGAGCAAGCATTCTTACTAAGGTTCCAAAACTTAGGGAGGGAGGGAGCTGAAATGAGAAGGGAAAGCATTAGGGTATATCAAGTAGGTAGAACCTATATGATTTGGCTACAAATAGGAAATGCGGAAGGTCCCCCTTACAGACAGTTTTAGGCACTTTATTTTATAAGATTTGATTTATTTGAGAGAGAGTGAGTGAGCACAAGTTGGGGAGAGGGGCAGAAGAAGAGGGAGAAGCAGTTACCCCACTGAACAGGGGCCCCATAAGGACTCGATCCCCGGAGGGAGCTGAAATGAGAAGGGAAAGCATTAGGGTATATCAAGTAGGTAGAACCTATATGATTTGGCTACAAATAGGAAATGCGGAAGGTCCCCCTTACAGACAGTTTTAGGCACTTTATTTTATAAGATTTGATTTATTTGAGAGAGAGTGAGTGAGCACAAGTTGGGGAGAGGGGCAGAAGAAGAGGGAGAAGCAGTTACCCCACTGAACAGGGGGCCCCATAAAGGACTCGATCCCAGAACCCTGAGATCATGACCTGAGCCGAATGCAGATATTTAACCAACCAAGCTACCCAGGCGCACTTTAAACATAGCCAATTGGGGTAGACAATCCAGTACCTAGATATGAATAAGAGTTCAGTCATTACGGGAACCAACCATGTTAACCGGACAATAGGAATTCAGGGGGCTTATCAGATGCAGTCATCATTATCCAAATGTATATCCAAGAAACATAGTCTCAAGAAGCTGAAGATATGGCTCTTCCCGAGATTTAGATATGAACACCAGTTGTAAAGGTGATGACACACTTTGAGGGAAAACTAGCAGAATATGTCCCATATTTTATAAATATCTCTATTACCTTGAAAGAGTCTTTTTTTTTAGAGATTTTTTATTTATTTGTTCATGAGACACACACACACACACACAGAGAGAGAGAGAGAGAGAGAGAGAGAGAGAGAGAGGCAGAGACACAGGTAGAGGGAGAAGCAGGCTCCATGCAGGGAGCCCGACATGGGACTCGATCCCAGGTCTCCAGGATCAGGCCCTGGGCTGAAGGTGGCACTAAACCGCTGAGCCACCCAGGCTGCCCACCTTCAAAGAGTCTTAAACCTCAGTGGTGGATAAGAGTCTAGCTTCCCATGTAGGTGCTTTCTTCTGTATCCAGCTATGCATTTTCTGCCCAAAGCTAAGCAACTAGGTTTAGAATCTCTTTGGTTGTCAAGCAGTTATTTATTTATTTATTTATTGATTGATTGATTGATTGATTTCAAGTAGTTTTTTTATTTGCTGATCTGAAAATATGATTTCTTCCAAAGGAGCAGCTTCTAAATGTTTTGAAGTTTTATCTTAATTTTTATTTTAAGATTTTATTTAATTATTTGAAACAGAGAAAGCATAAGCAGGGGAGAGAGGCAGAGGGAGAGGGAGAAGCAGGCACCCCACTGAGCAGGAAGCCCAATGTGGGACTGTCGCAGGACCCTGAGATCATAACCTGAGCCGAAGGCAGACGTTTAACCAACTAAACCACCCAGGTGCCCGATCTTAATTTTTAAACTTAAAACATTTTTCTTTTATTCACTCATCAAATAATTATTTAGTACTAATGTGTATATATATATACGTATGTATATATACACACACATATATATCATATATCAGCCTCTATGCTAGGCACTGGGGATACACAGATGTATAAAAAGGACATAGTTTTTTCCTTCAGGGAATTTTTACATATACACATATAATTATAGAAAGATTAAACATTTAATGACACAAAGACAAAAAATGAAACATATAATTTTACAAAGGCTTCTAATTACAATTGATAAGACTTGTGGAGGAAAATATGTAATATGTGCAAAGCTATTCTCATCTGGGAAATGAGGTAGTAAAGCTTTCCTGGGGAAATGACATTTAATTGGGACTTGAAGTATTGGTTGGAAGGAGCCAAACCCATGGCAGTGGGTACAAGGAGCTGTAAAGTATGTGCAAAGGAATATTCAGGGAAGTGGAAAGACAGGTCTTGACACAGGGAGAGTCAAGTGAGAAGAGGATATGAGCCAGCATATCTAGGTCTTTGTGATCATTGTTGATGATGCTGGATTTTATCTTACAAAAAACAGGCAGCATCCAAGAAGTTTTCAGCTGGAAAGTGACATGACTAGATGTGTGTTTCTCAGTAGTCTTTCAAATTGGCTGTCTGGTGGAGAATGAGAGTAAGGAAACACAACCTTAGGCAGGGTGATATTTTAGGTGATGGTGGTGCCTGGGATTCAGAAAGTGGAAATGGATTTGGAGATGAGCAAATGGATTCACTTATGAAGAAATATTTGAGCAGAAGACTGGATTGAGCTTGGTGACTGGCTGAAGAACCCTTATAGGCCCAGGGCGCAATGTGGTGTGGGTTCAGCACAGTATCACACTGAAATAATTATTATTTCTGCCGTAAGACAGAAGCATTTCAGAGATTAACTCAGGCTTTTGAGGAAATGCCACAGATCCTTATAGTATTATTTTTAATGCGCAGCAAAACTTCTTTAAGAATCCTCTTTTGCCATCTCTCACTCTCAAGGTCTTTCTCACACTTAGGAAGAAGCATAAAAACAAAACTCTCCTCTCCGTGAATGCACTAACATTCTCAAGCATCTCTCTGAAGTGACTTCTCATTCCACCTCAGCTCTTCATGATGGGGGTTTATGTAGCCTTTGTGGCTTCTGAAATCCTTCTCCCTCTGCTCAGTTTTGGGATTCTGCATAAGAGAGCACAGCTCCAAAATGAATTCAGCAAACAAAAGCAGAGAGATTGGAGGGATGACTGTGTTTACTGTTGTCTCTCTGCATAGTCAAATGTGTTGTGTGAGCAGAGAAATGTGTGTGTTTAGATTGGTAGATGAGGGCCTATTTATGGAGATGGGAACAGGAAAAGAGAAGGTGTTAGTGAAAACATGTGATCATGTGAATGTGTTGAGTCTAGGCTGCCTTTTGGTGGTTTAGGGTAGCTGTTCAGGGGCCTGGTGTGCTGAGAGCTGCCTTTTACTGCCTTGCGAGAGTCAATTGCCAAATTTTCAAAAATTTCAAACACAGCCACTAAAAAACTAAATTGTACAAAAGTACAGTTAAATAAATTGTATTAAAAACAAAGGTAATAAATACACTAAAAACTCAATATTATGTATATCTTACTGTTATGTATGAAGTTCCATGTCTATAGTAACAGTAAGCGGAAACGCCAGATAAGGGCATGCAAGTGCACATCTCTTGCCTTTAATGACATCAGATTGGTAGCTGGAATTCAGCCACATATGCAGTATTTAAACTACAAAAAATCGGCAAAAGCTATGAAGGGCTTCCCCTCTCCAATACCACATCACTAAGGGACAACTGGATAAATACACGTGGGCCCAGGAGATGGATCTACAGTGGAGATACTGTTGTAGAAGAAGCCAGAATGTAGGTATGGGGTGGTGGCTTCATGGACTTACAAAAAGATCCCACACTTAGGAACGTCCCCATGTTCGGTTTAATGCTTTGCTGTTGCCATCTTGATATTCTTAATCTTTGAACAAGGGGCAACAAGTTTTCGTTTTGCACAGGGCTGGTATAGGTGGTAGAAAGGTTTGGGTGGCCTGGGGGTTGCTTGATTTACTGCCTTCCATCCCTCAAAACAGGAACTCTAAATTACTCACTGGCTTGGTAGCATATTTGCACTGATATTCTCCTCATGCATTCTCTTAACCTGTGCATTCTTTACAACTGGCTCACAAAATTCCTTTCTTTTTCTTCTCTGTATTATTCTCTTCTCTCTGGTCTTTTTTTGGGAAAAAAAAAAAGTTGTTCACTTTCCTGGCATTAATGTATTAGGTAACTTGAATAAAAATGTCTCTGCTCCAGATTGCAGTGCTTTATACGTTCACCTTTTAGATTAACATGACGTGGTGGTCAAGGTAGTTCTGGAATCACAGAGAACTAGACTTGAATTTTTGTGTGCGACCCCAGATACATTTCTTCCGTTTCTCTACCCCTTGGGTTCCTCATCCGAGTAAAGAAAAATGGTCATTGTGAGCATTAAATCAGATTATCTACATCAAGACCCTGATGCAATGCCTGCTTCATGGCAAACATTCAATTCATAGTAGTTAATTATCAATATGACCTTTGTTCATATATGGCAGTTTGGAACAGCCAGTAACGGGGTTTGCACAGGCCACGAAGCAGCATGGTCGTAGGAGGAATAAAGGGCGTCCCCGGCAGAACCGAGCAAGGATGATTTCAACTGTTGATGGAGAATTTCCCTGGCCCCATAATATGTATGCCCCAGAGTGGACTGGACAACACCTCTTTAGTGCATTTCCACTCGCGTACTCAAGCGCTGACCCAATCTACACGAATTGCATGAATGTGGGGTCTTGGGCATGGACAGCTAGCTGCGGAGCCACCGGCCTTCCCGAGGCAGGGAGCAAGCCTCTTCCCAGCATACAGGTAGCAGGTGGTAGGTGCTCCAAATATTGCAGGCCGGCTGTATCCCCCGCCTCCAGCATGGGGCCTGGCTCACAGCGGGCGACCGTTTATGTCAGGACTGCAGGATAACGCCACCAGGCTGCCCCTCCACCCCCGCAACCCCTGACTTCCAGCTGTCCCTGGGGAGCCCCCTGGCAAAGCCTCCGGGACTCGGGCGCGCGCCAGGACCGGTTCACGGACTCGCTTCCGCGCGTGGCTGCAGTCGCTATGGCAACGGCGAGAAGTAACAAGCCCCCCCTCCCCCCGGGACTAGGAGGGCCCCGGAGGCAACGGCAGCGGAGGAACAGCGGGAGCGCCGCGCCCCGCCCGGCCCCGCCCGGCCCCCCCGGCGCCGGCCCCGGCCGCCCCTCCCCCAGCCGGCCCTCGAGGGTCGCCAGGTCCCGGGACCCCGCCCTCCGCCCTCCGCCTCCCGCGCTGGGACTCGGCTGCGCGCCCGGCGTTCAAACGGCGCCCGCGGGACCTTCGGCGGCGCTGGGCGGAGGGTCTCGGAGGGGGCGAGGGGTCCGGGAAGCTCCTGCCTCCTCCGGCGCCCCCTCCTCCTGCCTTTTCCCTCTGAACGCGCGTTAGGCTATTATTTTGGCGCAAATTAAAATCTGGGCGATTCCGGCCAGAATCTTATTTGCTTTCATTTGGGGAGCAAGCAGGCCAGGAGGGGTGAGGCGGCGAGGAGAGAAAAGACAAGGGATCCGGAGGAGTAGCACGACTCGGACGTGAGCAGCGGCGCTGGAGCATCTTTCCAGGGTGCGTGCGTAGGAGCGCGCCTGCCACGTCCGCCCCCCGCGCCCCCGCGCCCCTCGGTGGGCGCCCGGGGCCTGCGGCTACACCTGGGCTCTGCGCGTAGCGTGCGGGGCAGGTGTGCTGCGCGCGCGGCGAGCGCCGATTGGCTGTGCAGACTCCGGTGAAGTACCTGGGCGAGGTGAGTCCCGCCACCCGCAGGGTCCCCGCGGGGCGCGAGCCGGGCGCACCTCAGCCGCTCTGCCCTTTTTTTTTCTTTTTTCTTTTTTTACCTTGGGCTTGTTGGTTTCAGGCAGCCGCGCCGGTGCGCGCCGCGAGGCAGCCGGGCAGCAGAGGCGGGTCCCCCGAGAAGCCCGCCGGGCGCGTCCCCACGGGGAGGATGAGCGGCACCGGCGCCAGGTCCAGCCACCTGTCCCAGCCGGTCGTCAAGAGCGTGCTGGTGTACCGCAACGGGGACCCTTTCTTCGCGGGGCGCCGCGTGGTCATCCACGAGAAGAAAGTGTCCAGCTTCGACGTGTTTCTGAAAGAGGTGACGGGCGGTGTTCAGGCGCCGTTTGGGGCGGTCAGGAACATCTACACGCCGCGGGCCGGCCACCGCATCCGGAGGCTGGACCAGCTCCAGAGCGGGGGCAACTACGTGGCCGGGGGTCAGGAAGCCTTCAAGAAGCTCAAGTGAGTCCGTCCGTCTGTCCTCGCCGCCCAGCACCTAAGGTTGCACGCAGGTGTGCGGTGCGCTCGGGCCGGGTCCGGAGCCCCGCGCCGCCCGCCCTCGGCGGCCTCCCCGCGCTGCCGCCGCAGCCGGGCTGGGGCTGGGGCCGGGGCTGGGGCTGGGGATTGAAAATGGGACCCGAGAAGGAATTTCACTCGGCGAGCGGGAGGAACAGGAATCTTAGCAAAGTATTCAGTGACCAAACTGGTACTTGACAATTTTCTGTTTTTTTTTTTTTTTCCCTTTTTCTTGGCACCTACTTTTTTGAGTTTAAATAACGATTTCTTAAAAATTATTTAGAAGTGTTGGATACTATTACCTACTCACAAGAGGAGAAAATTGCTTTCTGCATACGCCCCCCTCCCCCCCATTCAACTTCTTCCAACTTTTCCTTCCAAGTAGAAGTAGAAGCCTTTTTGGTAACTGACTACGTCCCACCGTTGTGACCCTTCTTCCACGGCCTGCGTGTTTATGCTGTGAACATAATGCTTGGAAAAGCTTACTGGCTCGCTGTATTTGTCTATATGTCTGTCTGTCTTTAGGTACTTGATGGCTAGATCTTCACGCGCAGGGGATCAGCATTGGTGCTTATTCCTAGTTCCTGGCAGGGAGCTCACTCACAGTAGGTGTGCAGGGAGTTAAGCTGTGCTTAGATCTGTGAAGGGAACAAGGACGTAACTCCTCATCTTTAAGAGTCTGAGACTAACAGGACAGACCCAAGAGGCACACTAATAATTTTAATGTAAGGTACAAAGGAATAATTGCAATGGGAAAAATAAAGTTATGCAGAAATTCACAGTTGAGGGACATTGTGGGGGTGGGTATTGCAGGATAGGTAGAATTTAATATTCCATAGGACTATTTATTTAATATTGTATTTATTTATTTGTGAGAGACGCACAAAGAGAGGGAGAGACACAGGCAGAGGGAGAAGCAGGCCCCCTGCAGGGAGCCTGATGTGGGACTCCATCCCAGGACCATGAGCTGAAGGCCTGTGCTCAACCACTGAGCCACCAGGTGCCCCTCCACAGGACTTTTTTAAAAAGCTCTATTGAGAGCTCTTTCACATAAGGTAAACTTTATGTATTTCAGTCATTTTTAGTGGGTTCATGGAGTTGTACAACCATGATTACAAGCTAATGTTGGAACATTTCCATCACTCCAAAATGAAACCCCATTCCTCCCAGTTTCCCTTTCTGCCCATCCCCTGGCAACTGCTAATCTACTCTCTGTCTCTATGGATTTGTTTGTTCTGGATATTTTGGATCAATGGTATCATACCATATTTGGCCTTTTCTTTTTCTGGCCTCTTTCACTTGGCTCATCCATGTTTTCCAGGCATATCCATGTGTAGTATGTATCAGCACTTTATTCTTTGTATTGTTGAGTAATATTCCATGGTATGGGTATGCCACATTGTGTTTACCCATTGATAGACATTTGGGTTGTTTCACTTTGGGCTGTTATGAAATAATGCTGCTAGAAACAATCATGTACAAGTTTTCATTTTCTTGGTTATATACCTGGGAGTAGAATTATTGAACCGCTTGGAAACTTTCCATTTCATAGTTTTTAATTGAAATTCAGCTTGGATCACAGGATAACAAAAAAATATGTTTACTGTAAAGCTTGTACTTGTGAATTCTAATTTTCACTATATAGAAGTATTTCCCCAAATGTCACTAATCTTGTCTAATATTATTTTTCTTTTCCCGAATGTGCTTAAACTGATTTCTAAAAGTGTTCTTCTTTTTTTCTGCCAGGCATTCTTTTTAAAGCAAGGTGATAGATGCATTTGGATTTAGTTTTCCCTTCTTGGAAACTTCCTTTAGCACACTTTGTCTAACTTCATAGACAAGAACTAAATGAAGTGATGTGTTTCAAAGACATTTAGAACTTAAAGATCAGGAGACATAAGGCTGAGTTGTTAATTAGCTATGTATCCTTGGGCAAGCCACTTGACTCAGCTTCCTGATATGGACAAAGAGCATAACCATTCCCGCCTCACAGGGTTTGTTAGAAAAGTGAATACTATGGATGTGAATGTGCTTTGTAAACATCAAAATGTCATATAAATACAAAGCATCACTATCCAGTTCCTTTCATCATGCTTTTTGTTGATTTTTTAAATTAAATAATCCCCATAAAAAAGCAGTTTCATGGGAATGGAGATCTGTTTTGGAATCTACAGCCCAAATTTGCAGACTCACTTTTGTAACTCATATTCTCTTTTGTTTGTTTGGCATTATCAACTCAAAAGATAAAAACAGGTCCAGTTCCAAACCAAATAAAAAGTGTACTTCAAGTCATTCTTTATATAGATATAAGGGATTTGCATGGTTATTTTTGCCTTTAATTCACATACAAAAAAATACCTGAGTCTGTTATAGTGGTTTCCATGGTTAGTTTTTACATGCTGACAGAGGAATAGTCTATTTCTGTTAAAGTGGTAGTATCTATGGTTATAATGATATAAGCCAAGAAGATTTAAATGCTGAATATATTTGAAGCTTAGCAGTTGCAAATTTACAAAACAATTGAGGCAACTGGCAGGATGAAAGAAAGCCCAGAAGATATTGAAGGTAATTTATGTCATTTAGGCCCTACATGATGTTGGGGAAATTTAGCAATGGTAGAAAAAAATTATTCAAATGAAAATGATCAACTTCCTTCTTGAATTTCTTTTACCCAGATTTTTCCTAATATTTTTGAAACCATAATTAGACTTGAGGTAGCTATTAAACTTTTATTTTATAGTGGAGAATTCTAGAGATGGTTATCTTCCCTAAAGTTTTTCTATGTGTTTCTGAACATTGACTCTACTTCACTAATCATGTGGATCTGAGATCACTTTTCTGCACATGGCAGTTAAGCTGTTTTGCTCCTATGGCAGAAATCAATCCTGGTAGATCTGCAAAAGAGCCATTTTGTTGCTAAACAGAGGGAGTTTTGCAATATTTTATGTAAACACTGTTTATATAAGAAAGGCATGATTTCTAGTAGCATTGATTGACTAAAGCATTCTATCAAAAAATGCAAACAACAATAATAAAATACGGCTAAAATTAACTCTTAGTATAAATTCTTTTTTGCCAACTCAACAATTATGTAGTTGAGGTATCTTTGTATCCCTGGTTATAAATTAAATGCACCTGCTCTGTGTGAAGGACAATGGAACCAGATCACAGTGATGGACTTAGGGCTTGACGGTGACAAAAGTGTAGCTTGCAGGTTGTGTTTATGCTATATCTGAAGAATGATCACAAGTTAATATCTATAGCAAGTAGGAGTTTAATAATAGGGGTCTCCAGAGGTTAACTAGTCCACCCATGTGCATTGATTTAGCTGAATCAATGCCTAAGCTATCCCATGTGGCTGAGCATTTCCATATCAAGAAAGTGTCTTCATAGGAAAGAAAATTCCCCAGCCTTTCATAGATGGTCTAATGCACACTACCAGTACTTTCTTTGTTTTGACCTAAAGGCTGTTATTAATGGAACTATTAAGGACCTGTACACACAAACCACTCTTTATATCAAAAGTGGTATAAGAATTAGAAATACCACGTATATGGTCAGGGGCCAACCACCGTGGGGGAAAAATGTTCCCTCTAAGAAGTGTGTGTTTCTAAGACTTCAATTTCATTGAAGTTGGGAGAAGAAGACAGTGTATCAGCTCTGGTTGGTGATGCTCAAAGCTGTTCCTGCTACCATAATTGCTTTTGATTAAGGAGCTATTGATCTTTGCTTTAGGCTTACGTATTTCCTATGGCTTGCTTTACTTTTTAAAAATTTTAATAAGAAATTTACATAATGACTCAAAAGTAACAAAAGAAACCCTTACTGTTTTGTTTTTTTTTCCTCCCCCAGTTACTTGGACATAGGAGAAATGAAGAAGAGACCTATGGAAGTTGTTAATACAGAGGTAATGCGAATAATATTTTGAAGGTTCAAGTAAATAGCAATACCATTTTTGCATTTCTTATAGCATGTCTTAGGATTTAGACGGCATTCTAATTCTTTATAGACAAAGGTATATATTTTTCAGGTTTTGCTTACGTTATAGCTGAAGAATGACCACTAGTTACTATCAGTAGCAAGTAGTAAAAAGTGTATCAGTGAATTGGTTCTGGATGTAATTTTGTTTGAAGGATATACAACTGTTCAAAGTAGGCAGACCTTGCTTGAAGTTAGTGACCAAGGCCAAATTTCTGTGATAGAATATGAGGTATGTGAATTCTTTAAACATGAGCATATATCTGCTCTGGATTCTTTGTCTTTGATGAAGATGCTGGCAAAGTGCAACAGGTATGCAATATATTTTTCTTATATACTTTCTTCAAAAGATTATCCTTCACAGGGGATGCATTCACGAGGACTCTAGTTAATTTAATTTGCTGACTGTTCTTCCACTGAGGGGCAATAGCTCTTGGTGTCCTTTATTGTGGGTCTGTGTCCCAGCCCCCCAGACAAGGTTCTGACTTATAGGTGCATATGTTACCTGTGAGAAACCCGCCCCTTCCCTCTAACTAGGAGACTGCATCTCTTCTGCTTTATTTCTTCCTGGTGATTCCCTTCTCTTTTCTTCTAACTATGCAGACCCAGCTGTAGCCTTTCATTTCTTCTCAGTTCTTCCCCATAAAGTTTTGTGGAGGAGATAAAGAGAGAGCAGTAGAAGAAGTTTGGAGATGCAGAGGAGATGGGAAACGGAGGTGCTCTTTGACTATCCAAGCCCTACTCTCCCTGTTGTTCCCCTGAGGCCCTCTCTCCCACTGCCATCCTCCCAGCCTAGATAGGGATGTATACATTGCCCTCACTCTGCATTCCTGGTCTTGATCTTCAATGCAGAGACCCTCCTCCTGGAGTCACACCATGACTGCACTCAATGCCTGCTGTGAGCCAGGGGAGCCCCTAATTTCATTGCCAGCAAGGGAGAGTTTTGGGTTCCTTGCATCCCAGAAGGGAGGTGTGGATGCATTTGCTCATAAAGATATCACTTTATTTTATTTTATTTTTTTTTAAGATATCACTTTAACTATTGGCTCTGCAGGATTATCCCTGATGTTTGACGTAGGGCGCAAGGTTTTGTGAACTGTTCTGAGAATGTATTATGTGTATAATTCTTACCAGGAGCAGGGGAGTACCCCTCTCTTTCCCATGGCTGATTTCCAATCAAACTTGTAGGATTCAACAAGTTCAAAGTCAGAGGACTATCTAGGAACAGACTTGATAGACACTGGCCTTTCACAAAAATTATAGATGCTTTCTTGATTTAAGCTGGTGATTTCATTCAGTGTTCGAGTCAATCGAGAAAAGATTGCATACCTTGTCAAAGGCTATTGACTGCTCTTTGTTGGAGGAAGAGAACATATCTTATTCCCAGTCACAGGGAGGGGTTCACAGAATTCTTGAAGTGAGTCTAGAACATGATGAATACATCAATTAGGAGGGTGGAGAGCAGTTTCAAGGAGGGATGTTTCAACACAGTGGTAGCACAGACCATGCTTATTCAGAGATGTTCCAGTAGAAAGGATGAATAAGGTTATTTATCAAAATCTGGGTCATTTCCCTCAAAAATGAGGTGATGTCATACCGTTTGAGTTGTCTGTGTTGGCGACGTGATAAAGGCTATCACATCAGCGTACATGATTCAGTCATCCTAATTGCTCAACACATCAATTCTAAGAATTCCCTGCAAGTGTTAGTGTAGAAAGACCCTTTATCATTCAGAGGCATTCTGCTGGATGTGTCACCTTGTGTCCTAGCCACTGTGGCTCCGTTTGGACATGATGGATTCTGGGAGTCAGAGACGACATTCCTTCCCTTCTCCCAGAGCACCCTCACCCAAGTCCATCATATGATCTGGGTGCTCTTTAGACAGTTAATAATTTAGACACAGTGGAATCCACTTGCTGACCACAGGTCACAGTAGTGAGAACATGCATGTCACCTTGACATTTGAAGTCCTTTTGTGGTTTCTGTCATTTTCTGTTCTATGAGGCTCATCTTTGAAGAGATGCTAAAAGGACAGCTAGTCCTGTTCCTCTTGCTCTTTATGGCCATATCACTAGGATGGAGAAAGGCAGAGCTCTGGTGGACCTCTTCCACTAGCCCCAGAGAAGTACATGGTCCTCTTTGGCCAGCACTTTGGGTGGCAGGAGGAAAGGGGGAGAAGAGAAAGGAGATAAAGATTAGAAACCAAGAAGGTGCATCTGTGGGAGTTTGCACCTGCTCCAAGGTGGGGCAGCACTGTCACTGTGGGCTCAGAGAAGACCTCCCTTGTCTCCCTACATGTGGGTCCTGCTTTTACTAACATCCAGATAAAGGAAGCTCCTAGGTCAGGTTTGCATTCTTGCTCCCGGTCCTCAAGCATTTTCTAGTTGCATTCTTATCTTTCATCCCATCCTCCCTCCATCAGTTGTGGTCTTAATAAAAATGGGTTGCTCATCTTTTGACCTTGGTGGCACATCTTTTATTCTCCATCTTCTCCTTGCTTCCTTCTCCCCTCCTCTCAGCCCAGGTGCAGATCTCTTGCAATATATCTATATACCAAGTCAACTCACCAGCTTTTCTCTTTCCTCTGCTACCTAAGCCGGCTGTGGGGGTCCTCTGTTGGCAAGTGCTAGAAGCCTCTCATCGGCACGAAACACCTTTCCTTTTCCTTACCAGCATGCACTGTGCTTTTGCCCTGAATGGGTTTCTCCTTGCATTTCTACCTCATCTCTTTTGCTTTCATGGGATTAGATGCCTAAACTGTGCAGCACAGTAGGCAGAGTTCTGGGAGCAAAACTCAACAAGACATGCGTAACCTCTCAGCCTCAGGAATTGATAGTCTTGGTGAACAGATGGATGTGTGAACATCTCTAGCACCAGAGGATTAGTGATTCAATTCAGAGGGATTCAGTCCAGTGTGTGTGGAGCCGTTTAAGCACAGTTGGCTCCATCATGTTGCAACAGAGCCCTTGTGAACCCTTCAAACAGAGGCTCCCCCTCTTGGACACAGAGTTGCCCTTTTGCTGGTCATCCTGCCTGGCATAGGGCATCCTTCAGACGAATAGCTGTCTCGCATGCACAACCTGTTCTTCCACGTGCAGGGCCTCGATGCACATTGTGCAGGAGGGGTGAGCAGACAGCTCGGCCCCAGAGAGTATGTGGCAGGTTGGGGTCTGTGCGGGGCCCTGGGCGGCACTGGAGACTTCGCCACTCTCTCTCTGGAGGGATGTAGAGTCTAGGGGAGGAGATGGGGGAGGGGTGGAAATCATCCTGTTATTCCCCAGGGTGCTGGCCCAAAGGTTTGCTCAGAGGACTGAGGAATTGAAGGTGGGCTCAGGCTTATGGGTCAGGACTGTCTACTGTGGGGCTGTTTCCCCTAGATGAAGGCTCCAAGGGCATCCCTATCTACAGCTTGATTAATGGGAATTAATTAATACTTAGATCTGTGTGAGAGGCAGAGCCTGTCTCTTGCCTCAAGAGTGGAGGCCATCTGGGCTAGATGAGAGACGGGGCAGCCTTGCCCTCAGTGAGGCTTGGAGGATGGACCCACAACAAGGCGGCTGCAGGGTGAGTAGAGGCATTGCATGTCCTACAGGCGTGCAGCAGCTCCAGGCTGCCATCAAAATGGCTTTTCCAGTGATTCCCGCTCTCCTTTTGCTGACGTTCCAGGCCTGCTTTGCGCTGTCCATGTTTTACTGGGGATCTTTTTTTTTTTTCCTTCAAGATTTTTAATTAATTTATTCATGAGAGACACACACAGAGAGAGGCAGAGACACAGACAGAGGGAGAAGTGGGCTCCCTGCAGGAAGCCCGGTGAGGGACTTGATCCCAGGACCCCGGATCATGATCTGAGCCGAAGGCAGACCCTCAAATGCTGAGCCACCCAGGCACTCCTTACTGCAGATCTTTAATTGCTACACTGTCCTCACCTCATAATCACCCGAGTTACTCTCCACTCCTCCTGACCTCCCCTCCAAACAGCTCTCAGTCTAGAATGGATTCTACTTCCCTTAGCCACCACCTCAGAGTCCTTCAGGGAGAACCCAGATCTTATGAAAGACGATTTCCTCCCCCCTCTGTCTCAGCCTTGTCCTGTCAGCCTTCTCCAAGAGCTGTCCCTTGTTGCACCAAGTCAATAAATATGATTTCATGGGATAAGTTTGTCCCCATTCCTGGTTAGTCTTGAGCTGATCAGTCTTGAACATATGCATCAGAGCTGCCTGTTAAAATTGTAAGTCTCTAGGAGGTCATCTGATTCTGCAGTACCTAGCATGAGTAGGCTGGTAACAGTTTTTCCTTTTTTTTTTTTTTTTTTAAACATTTTATTTATTTAAGAGAGAGAGAGTGATTGAGAGAGAGAGAGAGAGAGCATGAGCAGGAGGGGCAGAGGCAGAGGGAGAAGCAGACTCCCTGCTGAGCAGGGGCCTGATATAAGACTGGGTCCCAGGATCCTGAGATCATGCATAATCTGAGCTGAAGGCAGACCTTTAACCAACTGAGCCACCCAGGCTTCCCAGGCTGGTCGAGAGTTTTAATTCCCTCTACTTTCAAATATTCCTCATCAACAGTTCAGAGAGATGTCTCTTTGCCTTTTGCATGCCCGGTTGTTCCGGGTTTCACATATGAGTGAGATGTTGCAAATGCCTTGAAGGTTTTCGTGGCCACCATCTATTTAGATTTGGTTTCAGGGATAAACTTAGTTGTGGTTGAGCCTTTGTGTGATGCATTAGTGTCTCCCTAGTGTGATTTGGAGCTGTATTAAATGAACATTGTTCACTTAACAAGGATTTATTGTGTGTCTGCTGTGTGCTGGGCTTCATGCTTGTCCTCTGGGAGCCAAACCCACATGGCCCCTGTCCTCATGGACTTGGCTACCATTTAACCTCTCTTGCTTGCTGTGATTGATTTTAACTCCATTGGCGATGATCTTCGTTGAGGAACTCATACATTTTCTTGGTCAAGGCCCTCATTTTGAGAGCTAAACAGATTTGGAAGTGAAGATTAGACTTCCCCATTATTAAAACTTGATTGGCCTCATCTGCTGGCTCAGCCTCTGGTCTTTGAATGGCCCTCTTGGCCTTGTCTGTCTTCCTCTCCGTGTCTGGTTCGTCTCGGTTCTATGCCCAATGCAAGTTTCTTTTCTTCTTCTTTTAAAAAAATTTAATTATTCATCCATTCATTCATTCACTCATGGGGGACAGAGGGAGAGGGAGAAACAGGCTCCCTGTGGGGAGCCTGATGTGGGATTTGATCCCAGGACTCCGGGATCATGACCTGAGCCAAAGGCAGATGCTCAAACACTGAGCCATCCAGGTGTCTCCTCAATGCAAGTTTCCATCACTGTCTGATACAGAACAGCTTGGAGCTTTATTTTCTTGAATCTCACTAATCTGTGTTCTCAGAGTCAGCAGAAAAGACCATTTTTAGCCTTTTCTCACATTTATATTTCTAAAAAAATTAATCAAGCATCTATTTGGTTTTCTCCTTCTTTCATCCACCCTTCCTCATGTGCTTCTGGAAGTGTCCGACCCACGTGCACCTGATGACCTGGAGAAGGTCAGGCTTGCTTTATTTCTAAGTGATCCATCCGTGAATAAGCGTGCTATCTGTAGTTTTGAGAAGTGGGGCCTTAAAAAGAAATCTGCAAATTAAAACCTGAAATGAGACCCCAATGATGTCCTTTCAGAGGAAGTGGGAGCCTCCTTGATGGATGCGCCAGTCAGGTTGAATTCTCTTGAATACACATCCCTTACCTTAGATGTTCAACAGTGGAGAATTTGGATAAGCTTTGTTTCTTCTTAGTGGAGAGGAACACTTGCAGGAGTACCTGGGAGAGGTGGAGGGGCAGGAAGAGAGATTTCTGGAGCATCAAAACTGGAAAGCTTGTGGTGATGGGGGTTGTCCAGCCTTTGGGTAGGCCACCGTGGTGCGCATCTTTAAGGCTTTGTGAATAATTTTTACAAGTTCATATTTTTGCCTAATTATTAGGTATAATCTCTAATGAAACATACTATGAGATTTGCTACTTAAAGGCTTTTGGTTGGAAATGGGATTCTAGACATTAAATTGGGTGTAATTATTAACCTCACTGCGGGGAAGGCATGGGGCTCTGTGGTTTAACTTACTAATCTTTAGCCTGGGAATTCTGGGTTCAAAGGGGGAACTACCATATAGTTAAAGTCCTAAATAGTTCTTTCTTTAACTTGGGGAAAGATTTCTAGATTAAAGTTTACTAATTTATTGAAGAATCAAAGAAGATAAAACCACTTCTGTGAGGTCTTTCAGCAATAATTGAGACTTCTTCCCAATCTTTTATTTCTTACCTTCCTCTACCTTCCTAATATAACTGCTAAGTAAGAAGTGTTTTTCCAGGGATAGCTAGTTTTCATCAGTGGTCAGGATGATTCCAAGGTGAATATGACCTTGCCACAGTTCTCTGAAGACACAATTTTCTATTAAAAACAGCTAGCGATATTTCACTTTCCTTCTACATTTTCTCGTTTTATTTATTTTTTTCAGTATTGAGCTGTGTATGTATGTATGTGAGTTTGAACAAGAATAAGAATGAAATGTTGCATCAGTCTGGAAAATAGTGGTCTAATGAAAACTATACCGTAATAACCCTAATCAGCTCTGATCAAAAGCTGAAGGTTTGGTGATTTTAGTTTGTCCATTAGCATGAATCGTGACATTTGTTTCAGATATTTTGTATTCTCTATTTGGCATTTAGACATGATTTTAGGAGATTGAATGTGAAAGTGCAAGACATATGAATTAGTATAATTTTTAAGTTTGTAGTAATAAGCTGTTCTAAGCAAAGACAGACTTATAATAGACATTTAGAAAATAATTATCATATTTTAAGAAGCAAACAGAAAAAGTATCTAGTAAAATAAATTGCTAACTAAATGTAAATGTTTGAAAATACCACTTAATCATAATAAGACATTACTACTAAACAACAAGACCTATTGAGCAGAGAAAAACTTCTTGTTCTTATACTGGATGGGATTCAGACACATGTGAATATGTACTATGATCTGAAGTTCTGTCGAGGTAAACCAAGCTTCTGGTTGTGCACTTACTAATACTTAGGTTCACATTTTAGGATAATTAATAGAAGGAGTTTATTGGGTTTTCTGGTAAGGTCAAAGGGACTATTCATGATGAAGGTATGATAATTTCCATATGGTAGGAATAATTGGGAAAGCGTGATTAAGCAAATAGTGAAGGATAGCCAAGGAAGACAAATAAATTATGCTCAGTCGTTTATTGTATACTGCTCATGTATGTTTTCCCATTTTCTCAAGAATATTTATCAAGAGACTGCTGAATGCCAGGCAGTGGGCTAGAGTCCAGCCATACAGACATAGAAAGACACTTACCATAGTAATTGTTGTAGGAAGACTCTGGAAAGAGTTTGAAGAGATGAGATACACCAAAAAGAATAAGCAGATTGAAATATATCAGAGATTGTTATTCCAAGGGGAGAAAATGATTTATTTAGACCTAGTTAATAATTGGCTTCAGTACTTAACAAAGAATACGGTGACTAGCTCTTCTCCACCATAGCTGGGTACCAAAAAGGGGGAAACCAAAATTAAACTATAGGTTGATGGCTGAGGAATTTAAGTAGAATTGAAAGAAAAAATTCTTTAAAAATTGGTGAAGACCACTAAACAAGTGTCAGGGCAGCCTGGGTGGCTCAGCGGTTTAGCGCTGCCTTTAGCCCAGGGTGTGATCCTGGAGACCTGGGATCGAGTCCCATGTTGGGCTCCCTGCATGGAGCCTGCTTCTCCCTCTGCCTGTGTCTCTGCCTCTCTCTCTCTCTCTCTCTCTCTCTCTCTCTCTCTCTTTCTCATGAATGAATAAATAAAATCTTAAAAAAAAAAGAAAGCAAGTGTCATGTTTCCTTTCTGCCTATTTCTAATGATAGACCCATTCTTCTGACTTCCATATCTCGGTTGCATACCAAGATGGCAGAGCTGAGTTGAGATTGATGCCCTCTGACCCAGGGTTTGTGGGAGCCTTACTGGGAGACCCAGGAAGACCCAGGCTTGGGTTGTCACATCCCTGGTTGGAGGAGGCAGCAAGCATGCAGAGAGAACCGCTGGAGTGATTGGCAATCCATGGCGGTGCCTCCTGCTGTGATTTCTTTTATCAGAGAACCCTTCAGTGTAAATAAGCATGTGGTGCTCTGATTCACTGGCACTTCCAGTCAGAAATTTTGAAAAGCAACAAAATTTGGAGCAACATGATGAAAATGAAGGGTCTGGAAGATATTCCTGTCTTGGAATGTGGTTTTTGTATTTAGAACTGAAGGTATCCTAGCATCTTTGACAGATACGCAACCATCTTGAGAGATGTTTCACTTTTTCCCCCCACACAATGTAAGTCTGGAAAAGACAACCCAAGAGGGTGATATGTTAAAGGAATAAGAGAAATGAAACTCAGAGGAATCAGTAATAAGAAACATATAACATCATTTATGATAATACATTGATTTTTTGATTTTGGTATTGAAGCTTGTCAGTGCTTACCTAATTTTAAATTTTATTTCCCTTTAATTTAGAAAAAATTGTCTGTGTGTGTTTACTTTTCCTATTTTACTATTACATGGGTTACTTGTAGAAACTGTTTCAAAGATCCCCAGTGGCACAGAACAGCAATAAATCCTTAGACTTTTGCTGGTGGAATAGCATGGGAAGAATGCCATGCTAATGAAGCCAGGGACTTGTGCTCAGACCTCATGGGCCTCTTAGTTCTGCTAGGTGTGTGGCCCTGGACTGACCCACACACAGCCCCCTACCTTCTCAAGTGTGGTGCTGGTAAAAGCATGGGCCAGAGTGTATGCATAATTTAGCTGCCTCTATCACCATGCTGGAAGAACACCTGTAAAGGTCTCTATCTTGCAGGTAGGTAGCAGGCTAGTAGTCTTAATCTTTCCATATAAAAAAACAGGTTTCAACATACTTCAAAATGGATTGATGGTGGTATTTTTTAAGATAGGGCTGTTGGGGTGTCTGGGTGGTTCAGTTGGTTAAGTGTCTGGTTCTTGATTTAAATTTTTTTTTTTTTTTTGGAGTTCAGTTTACTTGATTTTGACTCAGGTCTTGCTCTTAGAGTCCTGAATTCAGGCCCAGCACTAGGCCCTGTGGCCCTGTGTTGAGCTCCCCACCCAGCATGGAGCCTGTTTTTTTTTTTTTTTTTTTTAGAAAGGCTATTTATTTGCATTTTGTTGATTTCAGCAGGAAGTTTGCAGGTGGTGTGCCTTACTGTCTGGCTCTGTCAACAATGAGAACTCCCACTGATCCTTGTGAAAGACTCCTTTATAAACAGTTAGCCAGATCAAGCTCAGATGTCATCCATGATTACATAGTTTGGATGTTTGGTTTGTTGAAATAAGGCTGATTTCAGCCCACCTGTCAGCTGGGGACAAAACTCTAAGTGGTAAGGGATTGTGGGAGAAAGAAAACTAAATTGACTTGATATATTTGCAATGTCTAATGTTTAACCTGGAACATTTCTCTCTAGGAAATTTCTAATGGTAGTCTGTGCTGCTTTGTATGAGTGGTTTTTTGTTTTCTTCTCACCTTGAGTTTCAGAGATTTATGAGCTTCCATGGCCATTTTTCCTGTTTCAAATTCTATAACCTAATATACCTGGGCTGCCGACTTTTAGAAATTTTTATGAAACAAATCATCTAATATTACCCAAGTTGTAAAGTGTACATACATATTCACAGTCTGTCTTCCTGGAAGTGAACAGACAGCTCAATTTCCAGTGCTACAAGTTTTGCATTATTGAGTGTAGAATCTGCCACTGCTGCTTTTAAAAACTGGATTAGGGACGTCTGGGTGGCTCAGCGGTTGAGCCTCGGCCTTTGGCTCAGGGCCTGATCCTAGAGTTCCTGGATCGAGTCCCACATTGGGCTCCCTGTATGGAGCCTGCTTCTCCCTCTGCCTGTGTCTCTGCCTCTCTTTGTGTGTCTCTCATGAATAAATAAATAATCTAGAAAAAAAACTGGATTAAAAAGAGATTGGATATCTCAGTTTTTTAAAAATTTTTTATTTATTTATGATAGTCACAGAGAGAGAGAGAGAGGGGCAGAGACACAGGCGGAGGGAGAAGCAGGCTCCATGCACTGGGAGCCCGATGTGGGATTCGATCCTGGGTCTCCAGGATCGCGCCCTGGGCCAAAGGCAGGCGCCAAACCACTGCGCCACCCAGGGATCCCGGAAATCTCAGTTTTAAATTATATATATATATATATAGTATACATCACTACATCTGTATCAGTATAGCAAAGAGATTCTTTTAATATAGCTTTGCAAACCGATAGCTTATTTCTCGTGAATGCTCAACTGGCTGATACTTAATTTAGTCAGAGTGTATGGAAATTGAATTAAATTACCTTTGTGCTAGGCGGTGCTTCTCCTGGTCAGATTGCTGTCCACTTGTGTTATTCCTATTTCAATGATTTTATCAATAACATTGATTATCTTTGGCTCTTTTCACCTATTAGTGTAGCTAAACACATAAGCATAGGTATGGATGTAATGAAGGGCAGGGGATGTGACTTGTCACTGGGAACTTTCAGCATTTTCACTTAGTGACTATAACTTCAAACTCTCTTTGTCTCTCCCACCTCCCTATTTCACTTGTTTCCATATAGCCATATTCAATTTATAATTCTCCATCTGTTTGGAAATTCCCTTTGCTTGGCCTTCTGGCATAAAGTCAGTAGAGTTGTGTGCATCTAACTTGGTGTCAACAGGGCATGTTCGGTGCTTATTATAAGTGTATTTACTTGTAGACAATCTTGGCTAGATGTGTACATTTAGTCTGGTAGCAATGCTGGTTTAGTTTGTGTGTCCCAGACACCATGTGATTACTCTGAGTTTACAGGCAGAATTATAAAATGATAATGGCAGTCTTCTTGTACTCCATCTGAGAAATCCTTAAAGAATTTAAAGCGGACGGCTGTGTTTGCAGGGCTTGGGGGAGCGGAGTCGGAGGATGAATTGCTCTGTGTCTGTGGTATTATTTTGGGCCTTCTTTCTTGTAGGAGTGTTGGGAGCTTTAGGGAATGACACTAATCACAAGTATGGTTTTTTTCATTATGATTTTATTTATTAGAAAGAGAGCACAAGCGGGGAGAGAGGCAGATGGAGAGGGGGAGGAGGGCAGAGAGAAGCAGACTCCACAATGGGCAGGAAGCCTGATGCAGGGCGATCCCAGGACCCCAGGATCATGGCCTTAGCCAAAGGCAAATGCTCAACCAACTGAGCCACCCAGGCACCTCACTAATCACAAGTTTTATGGCTCTTTTTGGGAGTTAAAAGTTAATATCACAAGTTTTTCATCAAAAAAAATTATTGAGGACATATGTATGTGCCAGACATCATGCTAAATTGGATTTGCAATGGCAAGGGAGCCAGACAAGGTCATGGCCTTCATGAAGCTCATTGTTCGGTGGAGGCAAACAAGTCATCATAACAGAGCACGCAGCACAGGAGGCATGGTACCCTAGAGGGGCAGCTACCAGAGCCAGGTTTCCTGAAAGGTTTCCTGGAAGAAATGGCATTGAAGTTGAGCCCTAAAGGGATGAGTGGGTGTCAGCCAGGCCGACAGGGGAGGAAGAGGTCCCAACAAAGGGAACAGCATGTGTGAACATCTGCAGATGAGGGAACATGAAGCACATTTAGAAACTCACACAAATTCTGTTTGGCAAAAGAATGGGGAGGCATTGGGGTGACAGGGAGGGGATGGGGATATTGAGAGATGAGACTCGGGAGGCAGAAGGGGACCCAGAGATAAAGTGTTTTTAAAAGAGTTTTGACTTTCTTCTAAAATCACCAGAAGTTATAGAAGGAGTTCAACAAGGGGTTGACAAGGTGGCCCTTGCTGCCCAAGCAAGGCTGAAGGCCAGGAGACTACTTAGTGGAGAAGAATGTGGTGCTCATAATGAGGAGGCTGAAGAAAGGGTAGAGGGACCATATTTGAGAGGCAGAACTTAGTGATTGGTTGGGCGTGGGAGTAAGGAAGAGAGATTAGTGGATGATTTTTGGATTTCTGGCCCTGGACACTGGATAAATGGTTCTATCATCAGTGAGAAGATAGGTTCCCCTTCATGGAGACAGGGAGAACAGTTTAAGATTTTATTTATTCATTTGTAGAGAGAGAGAGAGTGAGAGGAGAGACAAAGAGGGAGGAAGAGAGACAAGCAGACTCTGTGCTGAGCACAAAGCCCAAAGCAGGGCTCTATCCCACAATCCTGAGATCATGACCTGAGCCAAAATCAGGAGTCAGATGCTCAACTGACTGAGCCACCCACGCACCACCCCCCTTTTTAAAAAAATAATAGTAACAGTCATAAATATTGGAAGTCTTAACTATTTGCAAATGGAGCCAATCCAAATGTTGGGAGTTGTATAAAATCAGAGCCCACAGTGGAGAGAGACAGAGAGTTGTTTTACTGTGTGTGTAGTAGTGTTCCAGGGCCCTGTCAAAGTTATCTAATTTAATCCTTATACAGTAGGGATTGTTATTATCTCATTTTGCAGAAGAAGAAACTGGTTACCATGATCCTGTCTAGCTGAGAGGTGCTGCCTGTGTGTCTTTTTTGGTTTTGAAAGGGGATTGAGAGGGTCTTCTTTATTTATTACAGTTTTACTTAATGATGATAGGAAAGAGAAGCTGTATAAAGAAGACTGAAGTTGGGAAGTGAATCCAGAAAAGGGGCACAATTTTCTTTTAATATCCTTTAATATTTTTTAACAAGTCACCATTAATTATAAAGTCTTGCCTGGAGTTATTTTAGTTGTATTCTCAATTGACTTTTTTTTTTTTTAACCTTTGCTAATATTCCCTCTAGGACAAGATATTTATGCTGAATGTTTCCAATACAGCACTTGAAATGGCTTTGGCATGTCTACTTATAAAATGGCTCCCACAGGAAACCTAAAATATTTTTACATGGAAATTTACTACAGGGTGTGAAGAGATTAGAGAAGGAGACATGGAACCAAGAACCATGAATGCATTTTTAACTGTCATATTTACTGTCAAAGGGCTGTTTCTTTTCTTTTCTTTTCTTTTTTTAAAGGATTTTATTTATTCATGAGAGATGCAGAGAGAGAGGCAGAGACTTAGGCGGAGGGAGGAGCAGGCTCTCTGTGGGAAGCCCAATTTGGGACTTGATCCTAGGACCCCAGGAGCATGCCCTGAGCTAAAGGCAGATGCTCAGCCACTGAGCCACCCAGGTACCCTAGTTTGGTTTCTTTAGCAAACATTCTGACCAGATGTTTTGAGTACCAGCTACCAAGTGACCAGGCTAACAGAGCAATCTTCAGGATGGGCAGAAGGGAGTAGGAAAGGTATCATGTTTTGGACACAAATTGCATTGCCCCCTCCCCCCCTGCAAGATCTTTGTGGAGCTCACTTTCTTCATCTGAAATGTGGGAATAATAATACCTCTTCAAATAATTGTGGCGAGGATTAGAAGCATATAGATATATTAAGCTGTTAGCATTATGCCCAAAGCATAGCTCAAACTCAATATGTGGGAATCGTGCCCTGTTGCCATGATGTGAGTCAGGGTTCTATGAATTAAGCAGCTGGCCAGTAAAATAAGACCTCATCCTGGCTTCCTTTGCAGGCTGTGGCCAAAAGGGGAAAATGTAACTGTAGGTGCTCTGTGGACAGCACCCTCTATGGATGCTGCATGGTACTTATCACTCCCTCCGACTAGGGTGACTGTAGAGTAGAAGCTTGATAAACTGTTGAGATGATGATTATATAAACATATCAGGAAACAGGCAATGAAAATAGCACACAGGTAACTTCTTTGTGTGACTGAACTTGATGGTGGTCTTCAACAACAAGACAAAACTTAGTAGCATAAAACAATGATTTATTTTGCTTCTGGGTCCTGTGTCAGGAAGTCAGGGAGGATGCAGCAGAGAGAGTTTTTCTCTGCTTCAGCATGTCTGGATTTCAGGCTGAAGCCTTGACAGCCACATGCTGGAGTCCTTTGAAGGCTTGCTCACTCTTGTGTGTGAGAGGTTGCTAGTGTGGGTTATCAACTGGGCTTTACTTCCTCCTCACTTGTCCTGTCCTTTGCGATCTCTCCTTGTGGCGGGATGGAGCATCTTCACAGAGTGCTGGTGGGGTTCCAAGGGCTCAACCGCTGAGCCACCCAGGTGTCCCTAGACCTTACCTCTTGATGGAGAGTGGCAAGATTCTAGAAAAGAATTGGGCCAGAAATATTGCTGTGGCCATTTTTGGAAAGTACAGTCTGCCACACTGGAAATTTCTTTTGCTTACAACATTTAGAGTTGGTTATTGCCTACCTTCAGGCATCCATAGATTTGATGGTAATTTTGAGAATTAGCACGTAGGCTCTTCAACTCTCTCTCTTTTTCCTTTTTAGCATCCTGAAGACTGTAATATAAATTTTCTCCCCAAATGGAAGACATGTAGAAGGAGACTAGTAATATGACAAGTAGTTCTGTTTTCTGTAAACAGAATAAGTGATACAGATGATTTAGAACATCCTAAAGATTAAAAAGGTCTTCATCTGTTTATTAGAAGTGCAACTGCAGTTGTTTCATTTGCTACATAAACCACATAAAGATTTTTTCCTTAATTGATAGCAGGTACATTTTCTTTTTCAGAAACTGATACATGTCAGTTGTCATTTAAAGAAATTAATAGGGACTTGGCATAGAATCACAAAATGAACCATTTTTATCAAATCATTTGTAGTGCATAAGGCCTGAGGGCAAGTCTACTGCTTCCTTTTGATGTTGCACAGTCCTCCTACCTCCGTGCTGGGTTGCTTATCAAGGAAGAGAGAGGGGTAGTCATTTGGAGCAGCTAATTTTAGACAGGTAGTGCTGAGAAAGGTATGAGACCAGTGGAACAACATTGAGCTAATACTTCGATTTCTTAACAACATGTGGAAGAAACGACTGGGTGCATGTTGTAAGGCTGTGAGTGAAGGGGGACCGTGGAATTGACACGTCCCCAGACAGGATCCCTTCCCATCTTCACTGAGGTAAGAAGGGTTTTATAGACTGAGTGAGAATACAATAGTTGATTGAGTAAAAGATGGGGGGACATCTGAAGAGCTGGGAACAGAGGAGGGGGTGCTGATGGATGTCAGTACATGTCGGGAAAGACCAAAGGAGGAGCCTTTTATTTCAATATTCCTTTCTCCCCAAATACTGTATTTGGGGAGTAAACGTTCCAGTTGCCTTTTGCTGTGATTCATTTTAATGATGGGAACACCTAGTTTCTAAAATTGCAATTTAGACTTGTTGGGAACTCAGCCAGGCACTTTTGTGCTGGAGAGGAGAGCATCACGGTGCAGAACATAGGGTTCAACCACAGCCTCACTTTCTGTTCAGATTGAATGAAGTTCCTTTAAAACCCTTCCTGTGGATCATATTTCCCTGTCCCTCAGTGCCTGGGCTCTCTTTCCTTCCAAATTCTGTGTTCCTCTTGCATCGTGGGATCTTGTCTGCACACAGTAACCTAGAAAGAGATGGTGCAGTCTCACATCAGGAAGGTAGCCTGCCATACATACCAGCAAAGCAGACTGACAAGGATAAAATGTCTTATGTGTTCTTTGTGGCTGCTCATTTTAAAAGGCCATGTTTTTGGATAGTCGAGGAAGCCAAATCCCTCCTCTTTTGAAGCCAGGCAGAAGGACTTTGGAGCTCAAGACTGCCCAGCCCATACGGTTCTTATAGGGTGAACCCTTTGCTTTGATATATTATGCTACTCCCCATGGGCGTGAAGGTTGCAATTTATCTTTTGATGCATATGGCAGGTTTTGGAGTCTTTTGGAAAAGGCTGTCTTGAAATTACACTCGCCTGGGGTTGTTTGGCAGTTGGTAACCTGGAAACCTAATTGCAGCAACAAGCCAGCCAAACACAGTTACTCTTCTGAGTGCTCATAATGAAAGCAATACCAGGAGGGATCAGCCAGGAATTGACTGGACGGTCCTTGCAAACAAGACTGGCTTCTAGTTTATGGTTATTGCTTTTTGGGGTCCAGTAATTCTGAAGCATGTGCTGTGGAACTTTAAAAAAAATAACTAAATAATTCTGCAATCCCTGGTAGCATGTTTGCCAAAGACATTAGTAGCAATTGATACTGGATGAAGTCATTCTCTTTCATTTGAAGATTAATGTAGCTATTTTTAATTTCTTTCTCTATATCCAGGAATATATAAGAGGCTTGCTTTCTTTAAATAAATGTGCTTTTTTTTTTTTTTTTTGTAAGCACTACAATTAAATGGAAAGGACCACAGCGTGGAATCTTGAACACAAACAGCCCTTCCCCATTTTACTCATTCATTTGGGCATCAGAAATATAAATGCTGGTGGAAGAGCAGATCGTGCAGGGAAAACTCACTGTTTCCTGGGGGAGCCGTTTTGGGGTCACCTCATTGGTTCCTCGAATTACATCCTGAATGCAATTAAAGTGCAAAGTAAGCTAGGCCTCTTATAAAACCTAGATGAATCACGGAAATAGGTTGCTTCCACTTTGGGCGCGGTGGAAGGCATCTCTCTTCAATTTCCTGTTCCATTGGAATTTAGGTGACTAATGGGAGTTTCCTTAAGATGGTTGTCTCTGTCCAGCGTATCCATAATTTGGAGCAATTACTGTTCTTCCTTAGGTTTGTAATTGTGTGATGGATGGCAGGGTGAAAGTGAGGAGTTGAAATGAAGCAGAGATGCAATGGGATTGTTTCCAATGAACATTTCCACAAACCGAAGTTGATGAGAGACTTAGTTGAACTTGCTTTTTCTTCCCAGTATGACACTTTATGGTCAAGAAAGCAGACACACAAACTTGGTAAAGGTATTGCCAAGAAATCCGTCTTTGTGCAAAGATAGTAAGGGTGAACTTACTTCTTCATTTGTGTTACTGTTTTATTTTGCATGTCTCCCTGCTTACTCTACATCTACATACATTCTAGGTAACAAAGAATATCCACCCTGGATTATATCTCCAGGCCTCCATCAGGGAGGGATTGGCCATCTGTTTTTATTTGAATGTCTCAGGTGAGCATTGCTTATCATGGAGAGATGGCATGGCATGAATCTTAGAGCCAAACAGGCCTGAGTTTGTTTGATTTATTTATTTATTTATTTATTTATTTATTTATTTATTTATTTATTTATAAGATTTTATTTATTTACTCATGATAGACATAGAAAGAGAGAGAGAGAGAGAGAGAGAGAGAGAGAGAGAGAGAGAGAGAAGCAGAGACACAGGCAGAGGGAGAAGCAGGCTCCATGCCGGGAGCCCGACGCGGGATTCGATCCTGGGACTCCAGGATCGTGCCCTGGGCCAAAGGCAGGCGCTAAACTGCTGAGCCACCCAGGGATCCCCCAGGCCTAAGTTTTAATCCTGATTCTGGGACCCATAGTACAGTTTCCTTATTGGAAACCAGAGAAAACTTTAACTTGTCTTGGAGCTGTAGGCATCAAGAAACGTTAAGTGGATGTCTGCCTTGTGCCAGATACTGACCTGGATGAAAAATGAAAAATACGTCGCCCCTATTGTCCAGGATTTAGCCTTTTTAAAGCAAGATGATAGACATGCATCCAAGTGACAGTTTTACATTTGGTTAAGCATGCCAGAGTTAAGCTCACAGTTGATGGGTGTTCCGAGGAGAATGCAATTAATATTGTGTGGCAAGAGGATTAGACATGGGAGGGAGAGGACACCTCAGACAGGGTCTGGGTCTTAAAAAAATCAGTAGTTCAGTAGACCTATTGAGGATGGGGTGAAAATCCATGAGCAAGGACAGAGGAACATAACATTTCACAGTTGAGGTGGTCACCAGTTTGTGCAGCAGACCTGCGGGGCATGAGAGGCCATGGTCCTCACTTGATAGAAATGTCTCCTGGCTATAACCAGTCCCTAAAGCGTGATTCTCAATTCCTGGGACATTCTAACTATACAGATTCGCCCTATGTCCAAAGATGTTCAGATGTAAGTTGCATCCTTAATTCATTGCATGAACAAACACTGCCTGTTTGGACACCCACAGCACGGCCTGCTTCATATCCCTTATGCTGTGCTTTACAGGAATCTAAACTCTTCAGTACCTGGAGATCTACTAACTGTAAAGGTAGGGCTACCCAGGGGAATCCACTTGAGAATCCTCAGTTGCTGACAACTCCATGCCAATAGGCAGGGGACTTAGAATTACCCTGTGACCTGAGCAGGATCTTGTCAAGTGTCTGTATATATGGAGAAAATATTCCTCTGTGGTTTTGAACAAACACCATGCATCAGACATCTTTTGATGCACAAAACTATTTTTGTCCATTGTCAGGGAATGTATACTTTACTGAGAAAGTCATCTCCACTGTCTTCCTTGAAAGAATGAATGAATGAAATCTAGAACTCATTTTCTTGTGTTTGCCATCTTAGCCATATGATGGAGAGTAGCCAATGGTGGGCATGAAAGTATAAGCCAAGCTGGATCTATGTTAAGTGAGCCTAATAAATACAAGGGGAAGGACACATGTATTAGCGTAGAGACTAGGTTTTTAAAAATTGTGTAAAGAATATTCATTTTGTTGACTAGCAACACCCTATTTCTTTATTTAAGTTCATAATGTTCACAGGTTGGTGACAAGCAGATGGGTGCACTGAGAACTAACTCTATCTGTGAGATTCAGACCCATTACACGCCAGCAACTACTAAAAAGAGACCTTGAAGTTATTAGCAGAGATTAATTTCAAGCAACTAGGTCACCAAAGAAAGCATCAGTGGAGACAAAAGGAAAACGCTTGGGTGTGTAGAAAGATGTCAGGATTGAGAGCTGGAGGTGCTAGACTGGGTTATCTTGTGGGCTCAGTTTCCTGAACCGTGAAGCAGTGATGAGATGGGAACATCATGTCCTAACCCAGGCTGGGTTTTTTTTCTTTCTCCGTAATTCAGTTCAGTTCAACTCTTCAGATGCATCCTGTTTGGTTAATTGTGAGCTCCGATTGTCCAATAGTCCAGCAGCCCGGACTGACCTGTGCGTGGCCCCCTGGGTCCCCTGGGTCCCTGGGCTGTTGCTCGCGCTGTGCCGGGGGGAGGGGGGGGGAATTGGTGGGGGGAGGGGGCAGGTGAAGCCATCCCTGAGCTCACTGGGCAGCTTGTCCTTTCGGGGAGACAAGGGTCACCAAATGCCATAACCACAGGGCAGGGCGGTATGGGTCAGGTGAGGGTGGAAGTGGAAGTTCTTCATGCATTCTCTTTGTGGTTTCTTTTTTTTTTAATTCTTAGTTTTAATTGCTATGAGCAATGATCAGTTTGTTCTTTTTTCCTTCATGTGCTAGGTAGACTATGACTTCTTTTCTGTCTTTTCTCTTGATAGCTGAGATATGTGTCAGCCCCTCTTAATAATCTTCATGTGACTTTTGACTTTATGGATCATTTATACTAAAGTTTGGACTGATTTTCTTTTTTTTTAAAGTTTTTATTTTTTGGAGAGTAAGCACGAGGGGGAGAGAGAGAGAGAGAGAGAGAGAGAGCGCACAAGCAGGGGAAGCTTCAGAGGGGGAAGCTGACTCCCCGCTGAGCAGGGAGCCCTACCCGGAGCTGGATCCCAGGACCCTGAGATTGTGACCTGAGCCAAAGGCTGATGCTTAACTAACTGAGCCACCCACATGTCCTTGGATTGATTTTCTACTATCTTGGGGGAGCTGTTGAGGGGATGTTCTTTTGTGGGCTGATGTGTTCTAAAAGGAAGACTTACTTAAACATTAGCTTGAATTGCAAAGGGAGATAGTAAATATATTGGTAAAATGCTGATTTAACAAATTTTAATTTTGAGTGACTTTTGGATTAGCCAGTGCTGTGATTATCTGTATCCCTTCTTTTCTCCATCAACAAGGAGAATTGGAAGTTTTGTGTGGATGTGCTTACTGAGAAAATTGCAAATTATGTAATGGGTACATGTGCTTTTTCATTTACCTCAGTTAACCAGAGCAGAAATTTTCTTTCCTTCCTCCCTCCCTACCTCTCTCCCTCCCTCCATCCCTCCCTCTCTCTTTTCTGATTTTGGAACTTCCTGTGAAGCCTATTCCCACATATGATGGGATTAAAGAAAAATTATCCTGGTTTGTGGTCTAGGATTGACATAGGAGGGGAATAGGAAGAAGTAATGGCAAGTGAATATGCGGTAGTGAGAATGGTGAGGTTGTGAGAGTGAAGACGGTTTTTGGTCCTCTTACTTTAAAAATCAGAAACATGGTGAGATAAATGTGACTTGTCTTGCACTTAGAGGTATGCATTTGTTTCTTGAAAACAGACTTTGAAAAAGAAGAAAAAAAAAAAAAAAAAAGAAAACAGACTTTGCTGGTTATGCTAAGGAATATATCCTCTTATGGGTGGAGAGGTGAGTGTGAGGACAGAGAAGAGACAGTATGAAAAATGTTCTCCAGTAATTTACTTTTAAAAATAATAAAAATCCAGGCACCTGGGTGGCTCAGTGTTTGAGCATCTGCCTTTGGCTCAGGTCATGATCCTGGGGTCCTGGGATCGAATCTTATATCAGGCTCCCCACAAAGATCCTGCTTCTCTCTCTGTCTATGTCTCTGTGTCTCTCTGGATCTCTCATGAATAAATAAAATCTTAAAAAAAAGTGATAAAAATTGACTTCACCTGCTTGGAATTACAGATTTTGTGGAACACATTTGTTGAAAACTCCTGGACTAGGACTTGGTGTTAACATTACTTTAATTTGTTCTTTGCACAGTGCCTTGTAGAAATGGCCCTCCCATGTGATGTGTGAGGGGCAGTTGGTCTCTCAGCATGCAGGGCAAAATGTCCACTGTCTTTGCAGGTGGGAGGGAAGATCTAAGTTAGCTTTCCAAGATGGTTATTGGTCGAGGCTTCAAGACTTTGAGGGTTTCTCCATAGGAGAATAAAATAAATAAAATAAAATAAAATAAAATAAAATAAAATAAAAAAATTAAAATAACCTACATCCCATGCTGCTTTTCCTGTCACTAGGAGGACCTCCTGAAGTGCCTGTTTACTGTAATGTAACTGTTTGCAGAGTAATTCACGATGGTGGCCTGTGAGTACCTTTATCTGGAAAGAGAAGGGGCAGTATGGGAGGAAGCGGACGCCCTGCTCCCTCCTAGCTGGTGTTCGATTTGAACCAGGCAGTTCTGGAGATCCTGATTTTGGACTGTTCCACAAGATGTGGTTTACTCCAGGGACTTCCTAATTCCAAGGCTTTCCCTGCAATAGGCAGGCTGGAAGTAAGATGAACTTGGCCTCTCTTGATTGTACTTGATATGTCTCTCCTGAATGGATAGTTGGAATCTTTAAAAAAAATAATTAAGACACAAAGTATCATAAGCTTTTTCCCCCCACCCAATCTTAGGATTTTTATGGGCCAAATACAGAGTTTATTTCTTCCTGTGCTTTCCTTAAAACAGTTGCATTCTCATTCATCTTCTGTTCTTAGATGAATGTACTGCATTCACATAGGCAGGAGGTAAGCTCACAGTGGGTGAATTATATAAACTGGGTGTCACTGTGCCGGGATAGTCTTGAGCTGTTACTTTTTGAGGTTTTCTTATGATTTTAATTAAAAAAAAAGATCCTCACTGGACCTTGATCATTGTTCATGTACATCATGTGCTTTGATCACCTGGATGGTAGGTACCGTTTTCACTGAAGGGTGAGATTCTTTTGACCTAGTTCTAACCTTAAGGGAATACAAATATTTTCCCACATAAGCTAGCTTTACTGGTTAACAACAAACCATTCTTTCTTTCTTTTTTTAAAAAAGATTTTATTTATTTAGTCATGAGAGAAACAGAGAGGGA
Organism: Vulpes lagopus; assembly: GCF_018345385.1. Taxonomy (NCBI): domain Eukaryota; kingdom Metazoa; phylum Chordata; class Mammalia; order Carnivora; family Canidae; genus Vulpes; species Vulpes lagopus. The sequence continues at coordinate 3,670,354 of NC_054833.1, forward strand.
GAGACACAGGCAGAGGGGGAAGCAGACTCCCTGCAGGGAGCCTGATGAAAAACTCAATCCCAGGATCTTGGGCCAAAGGCATATGCTCAGGATCCTGAGCCAAAGGCAGATGCTCAACCACTGAGCCACTCAGGTGCCCCAAAACCATTGTTTCTTATTGTTCTGACCTGTAATCCCAGGGTGTGATAAAACACCCCTGCCTTTGGCATATTGGTGACAAAAACAATGATCTTCGGGGAGAAAACTGTGCCTTCTTCTCTGATTTAGGAGTGCAAGAAATAACTAATTTAGTGTCGCAGGTAGCTTGACAGTTTTTTCTCCTCTTTTCAACTTGTCTTTTGTCTCGACAAAGTAATAGAGGATTGTTTCTTTGCAGCTAGTGCGAAAAGTGAATGTAATCATTTGACAGAAGTGCTTAAGCTTCATCTAATTGCAAATGGAGAGACTTTTGTTGATTTTCTCAGAAGGTATTTTTTTTCTTTCTGTTACATTTTAAATGCAGAATGGTGGTTGATAATCGAGAGAAGACAAGGCAGGAAAGGTGAAGACAGAGTGACGAAGGCCTCCTATATGTTAGATTTTTAGGTATGATAAAGAGTATTAAACACTACATTTATTTAACTTTTTATTTTCAAACATTTTTAGACAAAGTTGACAAGTAATACAGAATCCTTTCTATGCTTTACTGTATTCAGCTTCCTTTGTTAGCATCTTACACAGCCACAGTACAGTTACTGATAGCAGGAAACCAAAATCCATACCATCCCCTATGTTACAAATCTTACCTAATTTTGTCCGTTTTGACACTGATGTCTTTTTTCTGATCCAAGACCCAATCCAGGATCCCACACTGTGTCTAGTTGTCATGTCACCTTAGTTTCCACTGACCTGCTACTATTCCTCAGTTTTTCATGACCTTGACAACTTTGAAGGTCCGTTATTTTATAAAACATCACTTGAGTTTGCCTGATGTTTTCTTGTGATCAAATGGAGGTGATGCTCTGCTCAGAGCCTATCAGAGGGTACTGTTGGGGAGATATAAGTAGAAACAAAATCTTCATTCAATCCAGAAATCCTCTCCCTGAAGGTAGTAGAGAAAGGACTATTATGACTGATTAAGCATTATACCTGAGTACCATGTGCACCATACTCCAGAGATTGCAAAGACTGAAGGAAATCTCTACTCTTTCATATAGCCAAGCAAGTGCAACTCACTACACACATTTTGAAGATAAAAAATAATTGATCTTCAAGGAGAGGACTTGAGGGCACATGTAGTTCATCCTGAATTCACCTGGCAATTGGGGTGGCCAGTCTGTTTAGTTGATTGGCTTTATTCAGAAGAAAACAAAGCTATTCCTGTCTTTATAAGGCGACATAGTTTTGTGACTTGGAGTAAAGTGCCCACTGAATTTCGGCTCCAGTCCACCCACTGAAACTAAGAGATGGTGGTGCTTCTCACTTGATGTTTACATTGTTGGTTCTTGAGGAAGACATTCTTGGGACCTAAAGTTGACAGCAGGGTATCTAATCTTCAGAAGATATTGCATACATTTCAGAGACAGGAGAAAGTACTTGCAATTTCAGGTTTTCTACAGTAAATCCTCTAAGAAAAAGGTGGGGAGGGAAAACTTTTATTTTCATCAGGGAGAACTAATCCTGTTGTTTCAACTTCGTCTTTAGAGTACATGTTTGATATGCCTTCTCATTGGCATATCATAGTTTTGACCCCTCGATCTAAGTGGTGTCTTGTCTATGGTGTGAGATGTAGATGTAATTTTATCTTTTTCCAGAGTTACCTGGGCTACCCAGTTGTCTCAGTATCATTTTTTAAAAGTCCATCTCTGCCCCAGTGATTTGAGATGCCAATTTTACCATATACTAAATTGCCAGTGTACTTACTTTGGTCTATTTCTGGGCTTTCTAATCTATGCTATTGGTCTACTTGTTTATCCATGTATGAGTACACCCCACTAAAATTAATTTTTAGAATCGTAGCTTAGAAGTTAACAAGATAGGGGCGCCTGGGTGGTTCAGGTGGTTGAGCGTCCAACTCTTGATTTCGGCTTAGGTCATGGTCTCAGGGTTGTGAGATCGAGACCCACACTGGGCTCAGCAGGGAATCTGCTTGAGGATTCTCTCTCTCCCTCTTACCCTCCCTCTGCTTATGTGCATACTATCTCTCTAAATAAAATCTTAAAAAATAAACAGAAAATTATCAAAATATTAAATTAGAATAAGTAACAAATATTTAAAGTGAAAATTGTGTTTTCCCTAAATCCATCATTGAAACAATTAGATATCATTTTCGTAAATTCTCTTCCACTTTTTCTTCATATATTTGTCTCTTTTATTTATCATTCTATGTATAGAGTTGTAATCCCAGAATACATCTTATACAAATTTTATACATATTACATATATTATATATATTTTATAAAGTATGTATACTTTATATTTATATATAAATATATATAAATATAAAGTATACTTTATATTTTTCACCGTATTTCACTTACATTGTTTCTCTCACATTTTTCGTCTTTCAGTGCCTGTCATCATTTTTGATAGTAATGTACGCTGTTCTATTGAGTTGATGCTATAAGTTACAGGCATATTTTAATGATCTCTCTTGTTTTTGCCGTGTAATATTCTAGTTAACACCTTTTGGTATATAGCTTTTTTCTATTTCTGGGTTATTCTATCAGGATAAATTTGAGAAATTCAGTGTCAGAGGGCGTGCACGGTCCATTGTATGCCTTGAATATGAAATTCCACAGAGTTTTGAAAAATAATTAATTTAATGTTATCAGTGATGTAGTTTTGCCCCAAATTGCCTGGCATTGGGAGAATGGTTTTGAGTTAGTCTCAAGAATATGTAGGGGTTGTGATTTTTTTCAAGCACTCTGGACTTGGCAGTATTTTGGCATGTGCTTCTCTTGTTTGTTGCAATGCTTTAAGCAGTGTCTTTGGAGAGAGAAGAGTAAGATAGCAATTTAGTATGAATTTTCTAGTTTTAACCAGTTTTATGTGAATAATCCATCCCAGTGCTGGTGCAGATGTGGTGGTTTGTTTTCCTTGGCCTCATTCTTCTCTCTCCTTTGTCCAGCTGACTTCTCTGTGTCCTTTCTGGTCAACGAGGTCCCATGTGAGTCCTCTCTTGGCTGGGTTAAGCACCCTCCTCATTTATGACTGCACACATGTGACCCCTATAACTGTGTGACCCTAGAGGTCTCCCTTGCTTAGCTTCTTGAGTTGGGCTGCGGCTGTGTTTCCGTACTACTCCTGCGGCTGGGGAAGCTGAGAATTCTTTCCTCCTGTCCCAAATGCCTCCTGCCTGTCCTGGCTTTAGCAGATAGAGATGTAGGTATAGATAGGAAGGAGCTTATCCTAAATGTATTCTGATAGGAAATGTATTTCCTACAGACACTGATAAGGCCAAGCAGAAAGGTACCCCTCCACACCTTCACCCCCTTTCCAAGCCCTGAACTCACTTCAGCAGGGTTGCATCCCTTGCACTCCTCCAGTGATGTTCTTGTCAAGTTCTCCCGTAGCTTGACAAGCTGTGGTGACCAATTCAGTGGGTATCTTCCTATCCTCCTCAATCTGGCTCTGAATAGCTGGTCCTTTCTCTTAGCTTTTGGAACACTGCACTCTCTTGGTTTATCTGTTTCTTGTCTGTCTGCTTTTGTCCCATCTCCAGTGGACTCATGTCTCCTCTGTAATCCAACCCCAAGGCTGGATTCTGAGCCCCCATCTTGGCTTTCCGCTCCTTTCTTTGGTGACCTCATGCTGCCTCATGGCTTCACATGCCCTGCACATGCTGATCACCCCCAATTTGCATCTCAAGCTCTGGCTTCTTCCCTGAGCTCTAGCTCACCTGTGTGGTGGCATCTCTACTGGGAGGTCTCACAGGCAGCTCTAATGTAATGTTCACAATGAAACTCTTGATTCTGTTGCCAGGGCATATCTTCCTTCTCTGTCTCATCTGCAGCACCACTGTATACTCAATTTCTCAAGCCCTCTTTCCCTCATGATCCACATGCTTCTTCCAGTAGGTCCTAATTTCTGTCTCCAATATGTTGTGGTTCTGCCTATTTTTTCTTTCCCCATAGTCAACCCCTAGGAAAAGCCACCACCGTCTCTTACGTGGGTAATTCAGCAGACCCCCCTTTTGGTCTCCTTACTTCCGGTCTTGCTTTCTCCAGTTACTCTCCACGTAGCAGCCAGCATGACCCTTGTGGAAATCTGCCGCCGAGGGGGATCCCGGGGTGGCTCTAGCGCCTGCTTTCAGTCCAGGGCGTGATCCTGGAGTCCTGGGGCTGAGTCCTGTGTTGGGCTCCCTGTGTGGAGCCTGCTTCTCCCCCTGCCTGTGTCTCTGCCTCTCTGTCTCTCTGTCTCTCATGAATAAGTAAATAAAATATTTGAAAAAAAAAAAAAAAGAAATGTGCCGCCGAGACCGATTGCACTTAGGCTGACATCTAGCCTCTCTTCCTTGGCTTACAAGGCCCGGCATGGTGCCTGCCAGCTCGTCCTTTTCTGCTCTCACCATCGTACCTCTGGCTGCTCCGCACCAGTCTTATCTCACGACTGCTCCGTTTTCCTCAGAGCACGTTTCATAATTTGTGATTAGGCATTTTTTAAATTTATTCTTTACTTTTTGTCATTGACCCCTGAGCTATTCTTTGGGCTTCGTGATGGTGGGGATCTTGACTCATCTACCAGTGGACTCTCAACACGGAACCCAGTGCCTGGCACAATTGATACCTGTGACATCCCACCCTCAGGGAGCTGGGTGAGAGTGGAGGCCCCCCTCTGCCCTCCTCCGTCGTGAGCACAGCGCACAAGCAGCACCTGTGGGTGAAAACCTCATAGTCCCCAGAATGCTTCCCTTGCCATCTGCCGGTACGTTCATAGCTTCCTTCATGCGTATGAATGACTGGATGTAGATTACATATGGTTGGCACATGCTTCAGTGGGAGTCCTGGGGACTCAGTGACTTATTTAAATGCAGGGGGAAGCTGCCCTCCGCCCATGAACCAGGCTGCATACTCAGCATTGCTAACTTTCATCTTGCATTGTTATGGACACACTTCCCACCACTCTACATTCCTAGTGGAAATTTTACATTCCATTGGCTAGATTGGTTTGGTAACTAAAATCCCATTTGGGAAAACAAAAAACCAAAAATGGCATTGGTGAAATAGTAAGCGTGCTATAAGAAGTTAAGAAGGCATAACAAAGAAAAAGAATTAAAAAATTAATTTTCAGTGCTTGGTTGGGGGTATTTCCTGTAATATCTCCTGAGTTCTCTTGGGTTAATTGGTTATTTTTTAACTTTGTCAGGGTCATATTATCCTCTTCAGCACAGCATTAGGGAGACTCATGCACTTACTTATGAATGCCTTAAAAATGACTCAAGTCATGTTCAGCTTTCCTATAAGGTAGAGTGCCCATTGCAAATAATATTTTTAGAACAAAGGTAATAAACATGAATTTTAACATTATATATTCAGACTGTTTAGGATTATCTGATTTTTAAAAATATCCTACTAAGTGCAATAAAGAGAAAATTAAACGAGAATGCCAGTGGTTTATAAATTGGTAGTATGCTGGGATATTGACTCAATGGTTCGAAATTTGATGAGATTTGATGGCATTTGCTTTTTTTTTTTTTTTTTAATTTATTTATTTATGATAGTCACAGAGAGAGAGAGAGAGAGAGAGAGAGAGAGGCAGAGAGAGAAGCAGGCTCCATGCACCGGGGGCCCGATGTGGGATTCGATCCTGGGTCTCCAGGATCGCGCCCTGGGCCAAAGGCAGGCGCCAAACCGCTGCGCCACCCAGGGATCCCCGGCATTTGCTTTTTTAAGGTGAGATGATTTAGCAGTCTGGACACTTTATTTAAATATATAGTTATACATAAGAGTTTTCAAAGGAATGTGTTACTTACAATTGATCTTTTGCTTAACTTTTCCAAAGTTTTTTTTTATTAGATGTTAATTATTTTTTTAGAACATTTTCATGTTCACAGGAAAGTTAATGGAAGGGTACAGAGATTTCCCATGTGTACCTTATCTCTACATATGCACAGCCTTCCCCATGATCAACACCACCCGTTAGAGTGGTACACTGACACATCATAATTGCCCAGAGTTCATATTTACATTAAGGCCCAGTGTTGGTGTACATTTTTTATGGGTTTGGAGAAATTTATAATGACATGTTACTCTTGGGTCACTTTTAAGCTAAAAGGAAATCCTTCACCTTGCCATGGTTTTGAATGGCCATGCCATTTATTTGTGACTTTGTTTTGAATTGTTTTCCTGCTTCAAGGAAGGGAGGCACTCATTTAGAGAATAGTTCAAAAAGACAAATCTGCAAACTGATGCCAAGGTATATTGTATTGGCAGAAAAATAACCCCCTGAATAAGAGATACTAATCCACACCTGATGGATGAATTTAACTCCTTCCTCTGGGAATCAGCCCCTGGACTGAGTACAACAACATGGGGACCTATAGGGGACCCAGGTAGAGATGAGTGGTTTCATCAGCTTGTGGCAGCTAATTGGACCCTTCTGGGAATGTTCTAAACAGCCTGTTCATTGTAATTAGAGACATCTTCTATAACTAGGTTCTCACTGAAGTTAGAGTAGTTAGAATTTTTATCATTATATAACAATGAATATATTCTCTCCAAAATATCTCAGTAGCTGGCCTGATTTTGCCATCATGCTTTTCTGGAATTTCTGGAAGTTCTGGGGTTTAAAGAATTTCAATGTTCATCCCCATTGAGGTTCCATAAATTATGCTGATATAATCATGTAAAGGTTATTTGATAGGTAGCAGCCAGAGAAAGAGAAACTTCAGTGGTTTTGAGAGAATATGGGAACCAACAAATAAGGGCATTCTAAGTTTGTATATATATGAATATATGCCTATATTATGCATATATATGAATATGCACATATTCAGTTACAGATAATTCAATTATGCATATATATGAACATGCGTATATTCAGTTACAGATAATTCAAGAAAGATCTAATTTAAATAGGTGTGATTATGTGTCTGCTACTTCTGCTAGTGGCCCATTTCTGTCTTGGGCATCATTAAGCAGTAGGACTGAATTCTGCTGGGTCTGGTAATCAGAAGAAGTGGTTTCATGGGTCTACTTCTTTGCTTACTGTGTGATCTTAACAGATGGAAAGGCTCATCTTTTCCCATTTGTACAATTGGAATAATACTAACCTCATAATGTTAGCCTCATATTGTTATTTTAAGGAACAAATGTCACTGTAAATGAAAGCATTTTATCTTTTTATAAAAGATTTATGTATTTATTTTGGAGAGAACACATGTGTGTGAGTGGGGGTAGGGGCAGAGGGAGAGTGAGAATCTCAAGTGGACTTCCCACTGAATGCAGAGCCTAACATGGGGCTCCATCCCAGGATCCTGAGATCATGACCTGAGTTGAAATCAAGAGTTAGACACTTAACCAACTGAGCCACCTGGGTGCCCCAAAGAAAGCATTTTGTAAATTCTGGTGTGTTTTATAATTATAAACTTATTTAAAAATAATTATCTTAAGAAGGTGACATAAAGAGTTAAGACAACATATTGGAGTGTTTGATGCAGTTCTAGGCATGGTATTTACTAAAAAAAAAATTGGTTTGGTGTCAGGAGAAGGATCTGAACTAAATATAGAGATTGGATCATCATCAACAAAGTGATATTTATAATAAATAACATCAAGTTGGATAATGTGACCAGGGAGAGTATTTGAGTTATAAAGAGAAGAATGCTGGGATGATGGAATCCTGGGGGAAGAACCAACATTTAGGCATGGGCAGGAGTATTTATTAACATAGGAGACTGATAATGGTCATAGAGGGGTGGAGTTGGACAATGTATTCTGGATTGGTATGGAATTTCCAGCTACACATTTCATGTTTGCTTTTCTTCACTATTGTAGAGGATCATATACCCAAATATCTATTCCAGATTAACAATATTTATGGAATTTAATTTCCCTAAGTCCAAAAGAGCACAATACTAGAAAAATGTATTTTAGTGTGTCAGATATTGTATATGTTTTCTAAGAAATGTCCAAGGTTTTTAAAATGTGTACTTGTTTTAAAAAAAATCCTTTAATATAAATCTGTTTTGAAAATAAATAGAGCACATGGGTGTTATGTATCTCTTGCAATTTTACATTGATCAAAAAAAATCTGTAGGAGGTTGAAGGTGGCAGCCTTAGGAAGACCCTGAACTCAGCACTTCCCACAGACACACCAAATCTACAGCTACCTATAGAACAGTTCTCTCAGAAAGAGACCTGAGAATTACTTGAATATCTATTCCAAAACAAAGAATAAAAAGACCACACTAAGATGTCCAGGAGAGGCAGAGACACAGTCTTGCCAAAAACCCCACTCCCAGAGCAGCTACCCACAAGATGGAGGGATCTTGCAAAAATGGAGCACGTCTCTGAGGAGTAAAGGGCTTCAGCCCCATGTCAGGCACCCCCAGCCCTTGGGACCATGCTGTGGAGAGACAAGCTCTCCAGATGTCTGGCTTTGAAAACTAAAGGACTTGTGTCTAAGAAACCAAAATAGCTGTAGGAAACTTGAGACTCTGCTGGTGCACAGACTTGCTCGCCCTAGGACCCAGTGCAGAAGCAGAGGATTTAGAAGTACTCAGACCTAGACATCACTGGAGGGTTTTCTGGAGGCCCACCTCCAGCTTTCCACACCATGAGATTGCATTTCCTGCTATTTGCTCTGCTCTTAGCTTTTGTTATACATCTATGCACCTAGTGAGGTCCTTTGGGGAAGAATTAGTGGGTGACATAGACTAGCCCTGCATCTCAGTCTCCTCTGGCATGTCCACTCCCACACTGGCTCTGTCTGGGAGGTTTTTTTCTTCTGCTTGGCATGCCCCTGGGTGTGAAAAGCTGCTATAGGTTTCTTCTCATGTAGGAAGAGCTCATCACTCTCTGGAATTTAGTTCATTAGACTTCTTTTTTTAAAAAAAGATTTTTATTTTTTAAGAGAGAGGGAAAGAGAGCACAGAGTGGGGGGAGAGGGATAGAGGGAGAAGCAGACTTTCTGCTGAGCAGGGAGTCCCATGTGGGGTTTGATCTCAGGACCCCAGGATCATGACCTGAGCTGAAAGCAGACACTTAACCTACTGGGCTACCCAGGCATCTGAGTTCATTTAATTTCTTTGCATCCTAAGTTCTTTGATACATTTAAAAAATTATGGGTTCCAGTTTAAGATGGTGACAGGAAGATCCTGAACTCATCTCCCCCATGGACATGAGTCTTCAGTGGAACAAATTTCTTCAAAAACTCTAAAGGCTGGCTGTGTGACAACTACATATCAGGCAAACAAGGAGAAAACTACATCAACACAGGTGGGAGACGCACCTGGGACACAAACTTACCCCAAACCCCACCCGTGGCAGGGCAAACCCACAAATGGGGCGAAAACTCAAAACCTGGAACTCCTTCCTGAGGAGTGAAGGGTTCAAATTGCACACTGGGCACCTTAACTTTTAGAAACTGCATCTCAGCAATGAGTCCCAAACATATCTATTTTTGAAAACCAGTGGCACTTATGTACCAAGACCCACAAGACTGTAGTGATCTGGAGGACATCTCTTAAGTAGCTCCTTGTGTGGTTGGACTCACCTGACCCAGGGGCCCAGTTCAGAGGCAGCTGATTGTGCATAAACTTAAAGTGAAGGAGACTCACTTTCTTCTATTGAAGCATTGGCCTGAGGGCCAGACATGTAATTTAACACTTAGATCTAGGAGCCTGCTAGAACATTCTCCAGGGATGGACACTGGTGGGCACCATCTTTGCACTCTCTTTTTACTGTTCTCTAGAGCACTAGGATCTCTCCTGGAAGGGAGCTTATACCTGAGTTGGGTCCCCCAGTCTTTGTGGCTCCCACCTCTTGACTGCCTGGCTCTGGAGGCCAAGAGACCTTGTGTTCTGGGCCCTCTGGGACTGTTATAATTGGTGTCACCCAGAAAGGAGCTTAAATCCCCTCTATCACACCCAAGTTCTTGCAGTTACTGCCAGGAAACACTTCCATATTGCCTGGATCCAGCAGCCAGTGGGGCTTACACTCCTGGTTCCCATAGGACTGTAACCAATGGAGAAAGAGTTCTTATATAGCTGTCACAGTCCCAGGACCAAGCAAGAAGCAGGAGATCTAAGACTATTAGCTAATCATGATGGCAGCCTGAGGGGCTGGCTTCTAAATTATACACACTGAGGGACTGCTATCTTCTCCAGAGACCATGGAAGGTGTGTGCTATCTTTGTGTTCTCCCTCTGCCATGCTCCAGAGCACCAGTGACTCCTAGATGGGAGATTTACTCACAGCTGGTACCCTGGTTTTTATGTCTAAAATGCTAATTTTTGTGACTGCTGTCCATGGGACCCTGCCAGATCTCCAGGCCAGTGAGGTTTATGCTTGTGGTCTCCAGGCTATATACAGGACTGTATACATTGATATACTTTAAAAGCTGCTGTCGGAGGATCTGGATACCAAACCGCTTAAATCTAGGTGCTGAGAACTTCCCCTTAGGGATACTTACAGGTCTTGGTATATCTTCAACTACTAGGAGGTATTAAAAATATAATAGGCTATTTGGGCAAACTCCAAGGTTGGGAGATGATAAAGGGCTGGGACTTGGTTGAACAAGGCATACCTGCTACACAAACCACTTCCTCAAGACTGGGAGAGTTGGTTGATTATCTCCTGTATGGAAACCAACACAGAGAGTCAAGCAAGATGAAGAAATAGAGGAATCCATTCCAAGTGAAAGAACAGGATAAACCTCAGAAAATAAAAAACATTAATGGGGCACCTCGGTGGCTCAGTGGTTGAGTGTTTGCCTTTGGCTCAGCTCATGATCCCGGGGTCCTGGGATCAAGTCCTGCATCAGGCTTCCCTCAGGGAGCGTGCTTCTCCCTCTGCCTATTTCTCTCTCTCTCTCTCTCTCTCTCTCTCTCTCTCTCTGTGTGTGTGTGTGTGTGTCTCATGAATAAATAAATAAAATATTTTTAAAAAGGAAGAAAAAACCTTAATGAAATGGAGATAAGTAATTTACCTCATAGGGATCCCTGGGTGGCGCAGCGGTTTGGCGCCTGCCTTTGGCCCAGGATCCTGCGGACCCAGGATCGAATCCCATGTCGGGCTCCCGGTGCATGGAGCCTGCTTCTCCCTCTGCCTGTGTCTCTGCCTCTCTCTCTCTCTGTGTGACTATCATAAGTAAATAAAAATTAAAAAAAAAAAAGAAAGAAAAAAGAAAAAGAAAAATCTTAAAAAAAAAAAAGTAATTTACCTCATAAAGAGTTCAGCATTTTCCAGGATAAATCATAATCCTATGTTAGGCTACAGAAGTCTCAATAAATTTAAGAAGACTGGAATCATGTCAAGCATCTTTTTGACCACAGTGGTATGAAATTAGAAATTAATTACATGAAGGAAAGTGAAAAATGTACAGTATGTGGAGATTAAACAACATGCTACTGAATAACCAGTGAACCAAAGGAGAGATCAAAAGGAAATAAAAAAATACCTGAGACAAGAAAAAGAATTATACCAAAATTTATGGGCTGCAGCAAAACCTACTGCAAGAAAAAAGAAAAGTCTCAAATACAAAACCTAACATTACATATTCCAGAACTAGGAAAAAAGAACAGAGGAAGCCCCACATTTGTAGAAGGAAAGAGATAACAAATATTAGAGAGGAAATAAATGACATAGAGATTAAAAAGACAAAAAGAATGGGGTGCCTGGGTGGCTCAGTCAGGTAAGTGTTTACCTTAAGCTTAGGACATGATCTTAGGGTCCTTGGATTGAGCCCTGAGTTGGGCTCCTGGCTCAACAGGGAGTTTGCTTTTCCCTCTCCCTCTCAACCACCCCCTTGCATGGTCTCTCTCTCTCTGAAATAGATAAATAAAATCTTTTTTTTTTTAGATTTATTTATTTGAGAAAGAACACAAGCAGGGGGTGGAGCAGAGGGAGAGGGAGAAGCAGAGTCTCCCCACTGAGCAGGGAGCCCAATGTGGGGCTGGCTCCACCCCAGGACTCCAGGATCATGAACTCAGCTGAAGGCAGACACTTAACTGACTGAGCCACTCAGGTGCCCCAATAAATAAAACTAAAAAAAAAAAAAAAAAAGACAGTACAGAAGATCAGTGGCACTGAAGCCTGGTTCTTTGAAAAGATAAAATTGACAAGCCTTTAGGTAGACTTACCAAGAAAAAAAAAAAAGAGAGGACTTAAATAAAATCTGAAATGAAAGATGAGATCTCACAACTGATAGCACATAAATACAAAGGATCATAAGAGACTACTTTGAAAAAGTGTATGCCCCAAACTGGACAATCTAGAAGAAATGGATACATTCTTGGAAACATACAGCCTATCAAAACTGAATCATGATGAAATAGAAAATCTGAACATGGATTACTGGTAAAGAGATTGAATCAGTGATTTAAAAGCTGCTGAGATCAAAGGAAATAAAAAAGACCTACCAAGAAAAAGGTCCAGGACCAGATGGCTTTACTAGTGAATTTTACTAAACATTCAAAGACCTACCAAGAACCTACCAAGAAATAGTCCAGGACCAGGTGGCTTTACTAGTGAATTTTACTAACCATTCAAAGAATTAATATGAATCCTTCTGAAAGTCTTCCAAAAAATATAATGGGAGGTCAAGCTTCCAAACTCATTTTATAATGCCACTATTACCCTGATACCTTGGGCCTAATACCAAAACCAGATAATGAATGGCACAAATTACAGGCCTATATCCTGATGAACACAGATGTAAATATCCTCAACAAAATATTAGCAGACCAAAGCCAACACTACATTAACAGGATCATATGCCACAATCAAGTATTCCAGGAATGAAAGGATGGTTCAGCATCCTCAAAGTAGCCAATGTGATACACCACCATGTTAACAGAATGGGGATAAATGAAATCAAATGAAGGATGAAAATCATATGGTCATCTTAATAGATACAGAAAAAGCATTTGTCAAAATTCAATACCCATTTATGATAAAAACTCTCAACTAAATGGGAATAGGGGGAACAGAATAAAGGCCATATATGATGAGCCCACAGGAAAAATATTCAACAGTTAAAAATTGAAAGCTTTCTTTAAGGTCAAGAGCAAAACAAGGATGCCCCTGTCATTATCTTTATGTAACATCATATTGGAAGTCCTAGCCAGGGCAATTAAGCAAGAAAAAAAAAAGGCATCAAAATTGGAAAGAAAGAAGTGGAATTGTCACCACCTATAGATGACATGATATTATGTATAGAAAACCCTAAAGATTCCACACACACACAAAAAAAACCTGTTAGAACTGGTAAATGAATTCAGTAAAGTTGCAGGATACATAATAAAACACAAAAATTTGCATTTCCACACACTAATAACAAACCATTAGAAAGAAAAATAAAGAGAGGTGCCTGGGTGGCTTAGTCAGTTGAGTCTGAGTCTTGGTTTTGTCTTAGGTCATGATCCAAGGGTGGTGAGATTGAGCCCAATGTTGGGCTCCACACTCAGTACTTAAGATTCTCCCTCTCCCTTTGCCCCTCTCCTGCCATGCATGCACATATGCACACACTGTCTGTCTCTCTCTCAAAAAAGAAAGAAAGAAAGAAAGAAAGAAAGAAAGAAAGAAAGAAAGAAAAAGAAAGGAAACAATCCTATTTACAATTGAATCAAAAAGAGTAGAATACCTAGGAATAATTTTAACCAAGGAGGTGAAAGACTTGTATATTGAAAACTATAAGACCTTAATGAAAGAGATTGAAGAAGACACAAATGAGTGGAAAGATATACCATGCTTATGGATTGGAAGAATAAATATTGTGAAAATGTCCTTATTATCCAGCGCAATCTACAGATTCGGTGAAATCCTTATCAAAACTCCAATGACATTTTTTCGAAGAAATACAAAAAACTAATCCTAAAGTTTATATGGAACCAAAAAAATCCCCAAATAGTTGATGCAATCTTGAGAAAGAAGAACAAAGCTGGAGGCACCATGCTCCCCAATTACAAACTATATTACAAAGATATAGTAATTAAAACAGTATGGTATTGGCATAGAAACAGACATAGACATAGGTCAATAGAATAGAGAGCCCAAATAAAACCATGTATATATGGTCAATTAATTTACAATAAGGAGGAAAGCATATACAGTGGGGACAGTCTGTTCAGTGGTGTTGGGAAAACCAGATAGCCATATGCAAAAGAATGAAACCCAACCACTATCTCTCACCATATACAAAAACTGAATACAAATGGATTAAAGACAGGGTGCCTGGGTGGCTCAGTTGGTTACATAGCTCCCTTCAGCTCAGATCATGATCCCAGGGTCCTACGATCCAGCCCCGCATCAGGTTTCCTGCTCAGCTGGGAGCCTGCTTCTCCTCATTTTGCCTGCTGCTCCCCCTTACTTGTGCTTTCTCTCTCCTTCAAATAAGTAAATAGTCTTTTAAAAAATGGATTAAACTTGAATGTTTAAGACCTGAAACGATAAAACTCCTAGAAGAAAACAGGCAATAAGCTTTTCGACATGGGTCTTGGCTATGATTTCTTTGAATCTGACACTGAAAGCAAAAGGAACTTACTAAATGGTAGAAAATATTTGCAAATCATAATATACTGAGCAGTTAATATCCAAAATATATTAAGAACTCACCCAACTCAATGACTAAAACTCCGTTAGACAATCCAATTAAAAAAATGAGCAGAAGATCTGAGTAGATACTTTTCCAAGGAAGATCAACAGGTGGCCAATAGGTACATGAAAAGATACTTAGCATCATTAATTGTCAGAGAGATGCAACTAAAAATCACAATGAAATAACATATTAGAAAGGCCATTATCAAAAAGGGAAGAAATAAGTGTTGGTGAGAATGTGGAGAGTAGAAACCCTTCCGCACCATTGGTGGGAATGCAAACTGGTGCAGCCACCGTGGAAAAAAGTATGGAGGTTCCTCAAAATATATGATCCAGCAGTTCCACTTCTGAATATTTTCCAAAGAAAATAAAAACATTAACTTGAAAAGATACATGCATCCTCAAGTTTATTGAAGCATTGTTGACAAGAGCCAAGATACGAAAATGACCATTGTCCATTGATTTGTGAATGGGTAAACATTGTGATATATATGCTTATAATGGAATATTTGGCCATGAGAAAGAATTCATTCTGTCCATTTGTGACAACATGAATGATGGTCTCAAGGGCCTCTAGGACATTATGTTAAGTGAAAAATGTCAGACAAAGAAAGACAAATACAAGATAGTCTCTCTTAGATGTGCAATTAAAAAAAATAAGCTCATAGATACAGAGTACAGATTGGTGGTTATCAGAGGTAAGAGACTGGGTAAGAGAAATGGGTTCAAAAGGGAAAAGGAAAGAAAAAAGTTATGTAGAATGGATTGAAGTATAAAAAGGTGAAAGTACCCTTATTACGTCCCCTCTATGTATCCTACCCCAGCCTATCCTCCAAGACTAACCACACTTAAAAATTTTACTACATGTTTGTGAGGATATGTACTTGGATGTGTTACACACATACTTGACATGGGATGCTTACATATACAAAAACCATGATACTTAGCTTATCTTTCAGTTTTTGTTGTCCTGTTGGGAACAGTAGTCCCCTACAACCTTCTACCTCCTACCCTGAAGTGGACCTAAGCCTTTAGTTTACTTGAATATGGGGGGAAAAACCTTTTAAAAATGGAAAAACAATCTTGATACAAGCAGAGCAGAAACATTTTATTTGTCAAATTACATACCATTATTACATTAAATACATTATTAGAATGTATTTCCTCATTTAGGAAAAAGGGACAAACAGTGGTAGGAAAACAATGTAATTCTCCTGTCTCTGGAGATCTTTGTTATTCTGCAGGTTAGAATGTGGCAAGACTCGTTGTAATTGAGATGCCTTGTAATACCATTGATAGAAATCCAAGGAGAGGGCGAGTCAGCAATTCCTTTGAAAAGCTTGGTATTGTCCTCACCTCTTGTTACACACCCTTTTCTTTGTCACATTACTCTTTCAGTCCATGCATCAAGAATATCTTCATGATAAGCAGTTTCATTCCGTGAAGCTTAGGACATATTCTCAGCATGAAATACCCTCTAACAGAGGTATCTTCCAATCTTCAATTATCACATAAACCATCACCTCAGGAGGTTGTATCATCACCATCCATCAGGCATCTTGGCTAGTTTTTCTTCCATTTAAAAATTAGTAGGAGTGCCTGGGTGGCTCAGTAGGTTAAGTGGTTGACTCTCGATTTCAGCTCAGGTCATAATCTCAGGGCCCTGGAATGGAGTCCTGCATCTGGCTCTATGCTCAGCAGGGAGTCTGGTTCAGGACTCTCTCTTTCCCCCTCTTCCCCTCCCCATGCTTGCTTGCTCTCTTTCTCTCTCAAACAAACAAATCTTAAAGAAATAGTAACATTGAAAAAAAAAGGATAATCATTTTAAAAAACTTCTTTGGAACAATTCCTAGTTTGGATGTGTCTGCTGTATTGACTCCTAGGTGAGTTATTTTCAACTCTGGTGTTTTCTATAGTTGTTTGGCGCTTTTCTTCTCATGTATCAAAAAGTGGTGAAAATCCATGAAATATTTTGTAAAGGACTTTGCACTGTTCTTTGATGCTGTGTGCTATGTTTGCAAAGTAGTAACAAAGTTTTTCAAAGGTTACCGTTTGGAGAACCTACTGTTTCTTAAATCCATACAAGAAGGAAAATAGAGTTGAAGTCTCTTTGTGTGGGTTGGCCTTTGTTTAGCAAATAAATGACTTCATTACATTTTTTCCCCTAAATGCCTAGTTTATTATGGACAGTCACAAAAACCTGGTATATATGGGGCGGGGGGGGGGGGTAGAGAAAGAGAGAGAGAGAGAGGCAGAGACACAGGCAGAGGGAGAAGCAGGCTCAATGCAGGGAGCCTGACGTGGGACTCGATCCTGGGTCTCCAAGATCACGCCCTGGGCTGAAGGCGGTGCTAAACCGCTGAGCCACCCGGGCTGCCCTATTTTTTAAAAAGTTATTTAATATTGACTTTTAAAATTGTATAGTGAGTGTTTACAAGAGGTCAGTGGTCGCTAGATTTTTGGGATGGTGCACATTTAACAATCATTTTCTCAGGTCCTGAGACTGAGTTTGATTTTCTTGGCCTAGATTTCAAGAGGTTTCAAGAGGTGATGAGTGCTGCGATTTGAGGGAGATGGATTCTCTGAAGCATTCAGTTTAACAGCCCCAGGGAGTGGCATTGCCACTTGGTTAATTAGTTCATGGAGCCTCCCTTTGGGCTAGTTTATCAGGATTATCCCTCTTTTTACAGATTAAGAAAATGAGGTGTGAGGCATTGAATTGGTTCTTGAGAATGTGTTGGCAGTTAGTTCTGGAGTTCAGAATTGGGAGATTATTATTATTTCAAATATATATTTTCAACAACTGTTTTCACTGAGCTCGTTTTTTTTTTATAACAGATGGATTCATATTTTTTGAGTCATGTAAGTTTTAACTTGAATTTGATGCAACTGTGGTTATTGTCTTATTGTCATATGGAGTTTGTGAACTTGGGAGTTAAATCACATATAGATTTCCTAGGTTCACATGAAGCCTTGTGGGCTTGAGCAAGTGTTTAATATGGCCGTCTGTGACACAAACACAATCTAAAAAAGATACAACAGACAAAAGGATGTTTTGGAAAGCATGTGTGATTTGTATTGGAGGATCTGCACTAGGTCCCTGGCTCACCTCATTCTAATAGGGTAAATGTGCTTGTACTGCTTTTGCTACCTTTCACTTTAGGAATAGTTTCAAGAAAAATATTAGCCAAATATTTATTCAGTTCGCTGTTTCTCTACCTCCCCACCTATGCACCTGTTCGCCTTTCTCCTTTACACTCAGGGCATGACTCTTCACTCTGATTAATTAGGCTTACCTATGTCTCGGTATCCAAATAAACGGGTTTCTGAGATGGTGTTGAACCCAGTGAAGAATCCAGGCAAGAGATTAGCTGTTAGCGTATCCTCCCATTACTTTGTGGTGATTCTCAAACTGACACAACCCAAGCAGGACTATTATTAATGTGCTAGGTCCAAAATGAATGAGTTTTGAATTGATACCTTTTCATTTGCTTTGGTTCCATGGTCATAGATTCCACACTAACATTGGCCAGCCATTGACCAATCACCAATAAGGCTATTCCTGGTACCCAGGGTCTGAGTGGGAGCACCGCGCATGCCATTCCTGGGTGTCCATCCCACTGTAACTAGGTGTATGGATACTTAACATTATACTCATATTTCAAATACTATTTATTTATTATTTTTTAATTTTTTTAATCTTTAAAAAAATTTTTTTGTTTGTTTTTATTTATGATAGTCACACACACACACACACACACACACACACAGAGGCAGAGACATAGGCAGAGGGAGAAGCAGGCTCCATGCACCGGGAGCCCGATGTGGGATTTGATCCCGGGTCTCCAGGATCGCGCCCTGGGCCAAAGGCAGGCGCCAAACTGCTGCGCCACCCAGGGATCCCAATACTATTTATTTTAAATGGCAAGGGAAATTGTATGGGCTAATAAGAAAATTTACACATTTTAGAGACATATTCTAATTTATTATTGTATTTTTCATTATCTAAAGCCATAGCACCATGTGATCAATCCCTCATCCCTGAAAAGGAGTCTAGAAAAGCTTCCCTTCTGTGCAGTTGATTTGACTTATTTTTGTGTGTGTGATTGAAGTTATTATTTGAAATGCCAATTAAAAAATGCATTGTAAATTAAAAATCGTGCTTTCTCCAAAAAGTTTTAGTTGTCTTATACAATGGTCTTACTTTTTTTTTCTGAACTCAGATATATTACTTGGATTATTTTTTCAAATTCTATTATTAGTATATCTGAAAACAGCCTAGTTAATTTAATTATAATGACTCAGAAACATATATTTAAGGTTAATCTTCAGTTCAACTGGTTAATCATGAACATTTGGGGAAAATTTTTGCCATGCTGAATGAGGAAAACAATTATTATTCAAAACAAGTGGTTTGCTTTAGTTCCAGCAGCAACGTATATACTCAAAATTATATATATGTTTTTAAGTTCAATTTGCCAACATATATAATTATTTTTAAGTCTTTTATTTATGCATTTCTGTATATTGTTTATAGATATGTATGCTCTAAAGAAAAAGAATATTTTAGCCAATTCAACAGGAATTTTGAAGTTATTTGTTTACACAAATCCCAACAGGGAAGGTCTTAAATAATCAAGGTCAAGAGGCAAGACTTTGAACAAAACTACTAGGGTATGAAGTCTGTGCTCAGTACATTACTAGGTAATATTGAGAGTAACACCAGAGGAACATAATTAAAAATCAAATACATAAAATGTGTCACATGTCACATGATGGTTAAGTGCTATGGGAAAAGCATCAGGGAAGGGCACTAGGGAGCCAGGAAAGTGGCATCAGCTTTAAGACAAGCAGATGATTAATGGATCCAGTAGAGGTAGCTGGGGACAAAAATCAAGGTGAGGATTAGCTTTATGAAGAGATAAGGTTCACCGGAGACAGGCAGCAAAGGGGAAAGGTGGTGAAGGTGAAGATGTAGATGAGGTGGGTTGTGGAGGAAGGGGAGCTCCAGGGGCTTCATGCCTGTTGGCCCCAGTTTCCTTCAGTTTAGAAGGAAAGTGAGTGTACCTGCCCTGGGATTTTAGAGTTCAGCATGGTGGGTAGGGATTGAGGAAAAATCCACAGACAGTTGACTAGTGAGCAGAGGGCTGCTGGGAGCTCAAACCAGCCCTCGTGCCCAGGGGTGCCTTGTGCTTCTTGCCATTGGCTGTTGAGAGCCAGGAAACAAAGGCTGGGGAAGTGGGCCGATGGAGAGGGGAGAAGTGGAATCTGTAGGGAAAATGGGATGGGGTCACGTGCCTGGGGTGGGGGGAGCGCCTAGATTCAGCCTGAAAGCGGAGTCTGGGGTGGCTGGATGGGGAGCCCTGCAGAGTCCCAGATTTTATGGGATTACTTTGTTTCTGTGTTAGGGAAAGCAGTGTTTACAGTGTTGCCTCAAAATTCTCAGGTGCAGGCCCAATTGCGGGCACAGATGGTAAGCAGTAAAGCCAGGGCTTGGGGGAAATTTTTCTTGAGAGCTTTGGTAAGGGCATGCAGTAGTGCTAGAAAGTGAGCTCAGAGTGTTTATATAATTGGGGGACACCCCCACCCCCACCCCACGCCGCAAGATTTTAAGATTTTTAACAAAGGCACAACAGGTCTCAGCCCCTTCCTGAAAACCTGTAGCTTTTTTTAATTCCTGGGGGGCTGGGGGGGGTGGGGAGAAAAGAAAACCTAACAGAAGCTCAGTGATTTGCATTTCTTTGCTTTTTTAAAGGTGAAGCCAGTAATGCACAGCAGGATCAACGTGTCCGCTCGCTTTAGAAAGCCACTGCAGGAGCCGTGCACGATCTTGTATGTTGAGGACTTTTACATTATAGTTGGAAGTTTGCTTTCCTTGTGGTTTGGGATTTGTTTTGTAGCTTTAAAAGTCTAACCATTTCCAATGGTGTGGCTAGCTGGTTTTTTGCCTTTTTTTTTTTTTTTCCAGTTTGATTGCAAATGGAGACATCATAAGTCCGGCTTCCCGCCTCCTCATCCCCAGAAAAACCTTGAATCAGTGGGATCATGTGCTACAGATGGTCACGGAAAAAATAACTCTGAGGACTGGAGCTGTCCACAGGTATGCCAGAGTCCCTCTTCTGTGAGTGCATGGGTTTCAGAAGTTTTCAGGATAATGTCAGGAGGCTCTGGAGCCACTGGTCCCCCCGTGTGAATATAAACATACTTTTTTATTTTTTTTTATTTTTTATTTTTTTAACAAATTTATTTTTTATTGGTGTTCAATTTGTCAACATATAGAATAACACCCAGTGCTCATCCCGTCTAAACATACATCTTTAGTATATAAATACATAAATGTAATTGAGAGTAATACTTAACATGTGGTAAGAAAAAGATTCAAATGGGACAAAAGACCTAAAAATTATTTCTCCTACCTTGAGCTCTCCAGCCCCTCTCTCCAGTACTTTTCTGCAGTCTTCCAGAAATATTCTGTGCATATGAAGGCACATACATCTGTTATTTCTTAAAAACACAGATGGGCACACATACATATCCACACAGAGTAAGTACATAACCTTGTACTTTATAAGTAAGTACATACCTTGTATAGATTTTTCCTGTAATAACAAATCTTGGAGATTTTTCTTACCAGCACCAATGGCTACAAAATACTCCATTTTGTGAGTGAGCCCTGATCTGTTATAATAGTCTCCTCTTGATGAAAATTTAGGTTATTTCTCATCCTGTGCTATTACATGTACATGTGAGCAGAGTTTATCAGGAGATGAAAGTGTCTTGTAAATGTCTTTAAAATTTTGCTAGATACTGTCAACTGTCTTCCAGGGAGTTTGTACTAATTTGTACTCTCACCAAAAGTACAGGAGAGGGCCTACATTTCCTACTCTGGTCTATACCTTAAAACTAATAAACATTTTGTCTTTTCATTCATGTTGGGTGAAGGTAGTATTTCAGTGTTTCTTGCTTTTTATTTAATATACTACAGTAATAACAAAAACATCTGTTGCTCATTTCTTTTGTGCAAGGAATTATTTCAAGTGCTTTACATTTTAAACTTAATTAACTCGATAACCCTGTGAGATAAGTAGGGTTATTATTCTTTTTTAATAAACATGAAACATGCAATGGGGGGTGGGTGAAGTTATTTGCCCAAGATTAAGCAGACAGTGGGTAGCAGAACTGGGATTCAAGCCTGTTTAGTAGGCAATCTGGCTCCAGAGCCTGTGCTCTTAACTACTAAGCTATTCTCTGAATAAATGTCACAAATTTATCTTTCATTATATATGAATTATCTGTATAGCCTTTACATATTTATCCTATTGATTTATAGACACTCTTTACATATTATAACACTTGGCCTCTTCTCCTATGAGTTTTAAGTATGTCTCCTATGAGTTCTATGTATGTTTTCAGTTTGCATTTTTTATTCTCTTTATGTTTTTTGTTTTGTATACAGTTAAGTTGAATTTTGGTACAGTGAAAATTTCAATCTTATGATCATTAAGTTTTATGACCAACTTAGCCTTTCCTCATTCCAAGATTATAAAAATACTCTGCAGTGTTTTCATCTTGTACTTTTAAATTTCATTTAAACTTTTGATCCTTCTGGATTTATTTTGGTGTTAGGAGTGAAGGCAGTAGTTCCTTTTTTTCTTTTTAAAGATATATTATTGTGTCTTTTGACATATACATAAATGTAAACCAACTCAATAAATAATATAAAGCACCCAAAGATACATACATACAGTTGCATGCCCATATATACCTGTTCATACATATATTGATCTGAACAAATTTACACATGAAAATAAAATATATATAAGTATAAATACAGAAATGAAAATATAAGTTTCCCCCCCCCTCTAGTACTTGAATACTTAGAGAAATTAATTCTTAGTGTATGCCAGATATGAGTGAGATTTGGTTGCTGGTCACTTGGGACATGCCTATTTTCCGTTAGCAGAACATTGAAAAGGCTTATGGTTGGATCCTCCTTGTACTTTGGTATATTTGCATATCAAAAACATCCCATTAAAACTGGTTCAACTACCCGTTTATGTTTCTTGCCCTTTATAAAAAAGAAGAAAGCAGGTCAACCAACGTCCTATAAAAGAAGGTCACAGGTTAGAATTTATTCCGTATACTTAACTACCTGCGGAGGAAACCAATCAACTCTTGGCTATTTCCAGATCCACAGTGATACTGTCTTTTCATTTCAAGCCATAAAGTTAACTACTGACTCAGATCTTCCTGTTTTGAAGGAAAATGGGTATCTGGGTCCAGGCCAGCAGTTCTCAACCTGGGATGATTTTGCCCCTAGCAGACATTTGGCAGCATCCAGAGTCATTTTTGGTAGTCACAGCCTGGGATTGGGCAGCTACTACTACCATCTAGTGGGTAGAGGCCACGGATTCCCTTGGCATCCTGTGGTTAGTTCACCAGCAGCTCCTGCCTCTCCCCATCCCCCAACAAAGAATTATTGGAACCAAAATGCCAATAGCACCATTGTTCAGAAACACTGGTCTAGGTTAAGGCAGGAAAACCAGAAAACCTGGATTAGATGTTGATAGTTAGATTTGTAGGGATGGATAGAATTACAATGTTATAAAGAAGTAGCGTCTTTATATTAAATCAATCCAAACACATTTCAGGTTTTTTGTGGCTGTTTTCTTTGTACTTCTTGGCTTCTTTTGATATAGCCATTTCCATAATCAGTCAAGAAGCAGACACATCAATACCTTTTTTTTCTTTGTAAATGTCACTGACTTTTATTAGGTAATATAAGAAGTCTGAGAATTTTAAAAAATTATTTTCTTGAACTCCTCCCAGTCACAAACTCTTGTTTATAACCCTCAAAATGACGCATTGCCTTTCTCATGTGGTTTTCTGATAGTCTGCTTTTTCTTGTTCCTTAAAAAAAATTCCGTGGACTCTAAATTGTCTAGTAAAGTTATCACTGTTCTGTTAATAAGTAACATATTCAGTGTAGCAGTTTTACAGTAAAGGGAGGTCCTTGTGAAATCCCTTGATTCTGGGAAGATGAGGGGAGCGAAAAAATAAATAAATAAAGCAAAAAGGAAGAAGCATGAATGCTATGCAGTTCTGCATCATTAATCCTAGCAATGAGCTCCTTGGCCTCTTGTTATCTGACCCCGTCCTGTGTATGTTTGGATGCACTGTCTTGGCTGAGGGCTCTTGCACAGAATGCAGTAAGTTTGTCAACCTGAAAAGGACATGAAGAAAATGAATTGGAACAGTGCTAACAACATAGAAATAGAAGACTCGCTCTTCAGTGGGAACTGAGCTTTATTCAAAGCACCACGCTCTGTGCAAGTGAACGCTTTCCATCCAGTCTTACTGTGGCAGCAAGAGAGGGTCCTTCTGTCGGATTGTTTGGTTTACTGGGGTGAAGCACTGGGCAGGGGGAGTGTAACTGTCTCTACATCGTAACCCTGGCATTTAGTCAAACCTAATGACTTTGAGGCATTTCGGATTTGCTAACTAGAATAGTAACAAATGAGCCAACTGGAGAGAAGAATGCTTTCATGGAACTTTGTAATTTTAAGTAGCTCTTTCATGCTTGTTAAAATTTTAATGGTTGGCATTCCTATTTCCGCAGACTTTACACGTTGGAAGGAAAACCTGTTGAGAGCGGGGCGGAGTTGGAGAATGGGCAGTTTTATGTGGCCGTTGGCAGAGATAAGTTTAAGAAATTGCCTTACAGTGGATTACTTTTTGACAAGTCCACAATGAGAAGGTCCTATGGGTAAGTGTTCATCCTCATGCACGTCTCACCTTTTAGTTATCACTTGAAATAACATTGAGTCTTATGCTGACCACTGGTATATTTTATGTAATCTTGTTTGTCAGTTAGAATGGAAAGCATGTATAATGTATATTGATTCTTTTTGCCATGATGGAGACTGGAGATTTTTTTTTTTGCACAAAAATATAATCTTGGGGAATCTATGAAAGTTATATAGTATTTTTTTTTTTTTACCATTCACTTGTGAATTCATATTAAATATAAAGATTCATTTTTGTGAAGAAGATACAGGGCAATGGGCTTCTATATAGCATCATTATTTGAAGTTTTAATAATGTCTCCACTGGCTACCTAGACCAAATAATTTTCAGTTTGTGCATATACAAACATCTACAAATGTTAAAAAACATATTTTATCTTTGTTTTAATGATAATAAGAGATAAAAACGATATAATTGTCCTTAAGCCATTAAGTCGAGCAGTAGACAATATAATTATTACATGCAAGATTTTAAAGATTACACTTTTAATTACACACAATGCACTATGACCCCTTTTCTGCTGTGAAATTTCATGTATTTGTGAAAGATGCCTTATTTCAGCCCAGTAGATGGATGTCAAAGGCATGCATGAAGAGCCCCCAGCCTCTGGCAGATGCAGGCACCCTGGCTTGGTCATGGTGCTGTGGTTTACCATCTGTGCTGCTTTTCACAGAGGATTCTATGGCCACTTAGCTATCGCAAACTGAATTTTCAGGACTGTCCTCTGCTAGGGTGTGTATTACTTGCACAGATACAGCAGAAGATCACCAATTTGTTTTCCATTAATTTGCCATTTGTGAAGCTTGTTGGAGAGAGAGGCTGGCCAAGGATTTCCAGATAAGTAAGGAATGAAATGGACTTTGGGGAGGTGTTTGGAGTGTGCAAGAACACATGGTTTTCCAGCACTTTAGAATTACTTACAAGCAGACTTACTGATGACAACCTTAGCCACCCATGAAATATAGTCCAGTGACACTGGATTCACTTGCTGTGGGCTACAGTGTGTTCTTGAGGGCAGTGAGAAGTCTGTAGCTCATGGTGGCCTCTCTCAGACAAATTAGTAAGACATACCTTCATCTACATATGGGCTTCTTTTCAGAGGAGATCAGGGAGTTCCAAGATAAGTTTCCTCCTAACATCTGTGAAGCAGTATTTCTATAACCAAAGAAAACTTTTATTTTTGGTTGAGAATGACCAGTCTAGGAGTGTCCCTGAATATAAATGCTAGTGTTTTGCCATTCTGAGCTTCTGCGGACATTATGAAAACAATGGAAATGTATTGTTTGGAAATGTATTGTTTGGCAAAATCACCACTCAGCTTAGGAAAGGACTTTTTGAAATGCATGTAGAAAGTTTAGGGAGTTGAATAAAACTGCTGCAGAAAAATTGAAGGTGGTACTAAAAGTTTATAGGGAGCATTGATTAAAATAGCTTAATGTTAAAATTATAAAGCTTTTGGGATGGAATTTAACAATTTTATGGTGGTCTTGGTGAAATTGGGAAAGTATATAGTACTTTCTTGAAAAACCCATGTCCCTTAAGCAGTTGACTTGCAGGTTGGGATGACAAGTTGGGATGACAGTTGTCTTGCATTGTGTATTATTTGTAAATAATATTCAGATTTCTAAATTGCTATTTGTTTCCGCAGTCAGAAAGCTTCTTCACTACCTCCTATTGTAGGATCCAGAAAGTCTAAAGGGAGTGTAAGTATCAGATGCTTTACTCATTAATGTTCTCTATTCCTCTATGATACAGAGAGACTGTCCTCTGGGTTTCAATTAAATTTGAAGAGATAAAACTTAACTGCCTTGTTGGCATATAAACAATTATGTGAAACAACACTAGAACATTAATGTTGCAGTGTAGGTCTTCGAAGTGAACTAACATTTTTAAAATATAGGTTCCAAAGTAGGTGTCTTTTTCCTTGTGTACTGACCTGATGTAACTTACCTCACAGTTGAAATCTGAGCAATGACATGTAAAAGTAGAAGAAAGGATTAGATCACATTAGTGGTCTCCTCAGTCTGGCTTTCTATCTCTGACAAGGAATAAATATTTTTTTTGAAAAAAATAAGATCAAAAGAAGACAATCCTAACGTTACATTCTTTTAGAAGACTGAGAATCACTCTACATAGTTTCCTATCAGAACTTTTCCACCCATGATTCCTCCATCTATTTGCTAACTCGGCAAATGTCCATTAAGTACCTTTCATGGAGGAGCTGTGGTGAGAGTTTAGTAGGTGACTTGGTAACCTGGTTGTATCTTCAATCCATACTCCCTGTCAGGGATGGGAGACAAGTCATGCTGGAGTGCTGCTTTGAGAGGTTTTTCGGGCTGAGGCTTCTCTTTCTGCTTCTTTGAATGAACTGCCTGACCAGCTGTGATCAGAATTGATTTGACATTTCCCCATCTGGACATTTTCCCCTGATTTAACTAAGCAAAATTCTTTTTTACAGATTTTATGACATAAGCGACTACTGGGCAATGATCGGTGTCCTGATGATGGTTTAGGTTTCTCTTCCCCTCCCGCCCCCCCCCACCTTTTTGTATATCATGCAACAGTCTTTGGAGAAAAAAAAAGAAGTAATTTTGTGTGAAGTAGCGCTGAACTCAGAATAACAAGCAATAGATGTTTATCGCCCATGTGCAAGTTGAGGGAGGGTCTCATACTGTTTATAACAAAGCTTTTGTGCTCAGGAAATGTATGATCTGGTCGAGAACAGCCTGAGAAGGTAACGAATGCTGAATAGCGAGTATGTAGTGAGATTGGTAAATATGAGGTAGAGGGAGTCAAATGTATGTTCGCCAAAGCACATGAAGGAAGTTGCACATGAGCCACACCTTTGAGGGTTATTTGCAACAGGTGAAGGCTAATGAGGGAAAGGGGTTCCCGATGGAAAGGATAGTGTAAGAAAGGAGCCACGATGTGGATTTCAGGAGGCGATAATACAGGTTGCTATCCACCCTCAAAAACAAGAAAGGGAAGCCCCAACAGAAGGAGCATATGTTCCCACTGAATGAATGGCAGGGGACAGACTTGAGTATAGATGACCTATCTGGAGGGAACTCACTCTCATGACCCTGGGGACAGTGAGTCCCTCAGGCTAACTGATCTGAGTAGAGGATCCATCCTGTGTGGAGGCTGGTATGCCTGGAATGGTAGGTGGCTGTTTCAGATGGCCTTGAATGTCAGAACCAAGAGTTTACTCCTTATCCTTGAGTAGAGGGCAGCTCATGAAGGCTTACAAGAAGTGAGAATGTGAACCTGGAAGGTTGGATCTTTTTTTGTGGAGAAAGACTTAGCATGGTGAGAGGCCACAGATGAGAGACATGTGTTATGTGACCATTGGAAGCAGGAGCCTTGGCATAAGATGAGAAGATCCTAGGCTAGGAAGGTGGGAAAGGTGGCAGAGGGTTGAATGGAGAGATTGGAGCCAAAGATAACTGCACGTTCTTGAGCTTGGATGGCTGAGAAAATAGGGTTACTCTGGCCAAGGAGAGGGCAGTGGGAGGAAATAATGACGTGCCTGATTTCAAACATACTGAGTTGAAGTGTCATCACAGAATCTAGTTGAAAGTGTTCAGCAGGCAGCTGTGCTAGAGACCGAAGCCTGAGGAGGATATGGGGCAAGTCTATCCTCACAGCGGTCATAGCTGGAGAGCAGACCTGTCACCCTGGTGTTCTTTCCTGGCATCCAGCACAGCCTGGCAGGGAGCAGCCCTCCTCCTGCAGTTGAGTGGGAGCCTGGAGAGGGTGTACACAGATCACAGAGGACCCAGCCTGGAAGCAGCTTGACTGCATGGATCTGTAGAGGAGGAGTAGAAGGAGGAAAGAATGTTCCAGTGACTGAAAGAGCAATTTTAGCCACTACCAAAGCTAAAACCCATGAATTTAGGGTTTGGAAATTTTGTCCTCTTGCTCTTCTTCAGGATTTTGGAGCAGAATCTCCTTGTCTACTAGGTGTGTGCAAGCTCATCAGTTCCCATGGTGCCACTGCAAGAATGATGGTTGGGCAGATACCCAGTGGACTTCATATCTGACCTTAGGTCAACCAGGAAGTGCATGTCCGGACCAGGACCATAACTCAACTCTTTGCATTCACAGTTACCAGATCTTGAAATCACATGCTTATTATTCTGAAGTTTGGAATGTCTAAATTTTTTGTTAGAAATCTGTGTTTTCCACTTTAGAATTCATATGCAAGAGGCACATTTATGCAGTCTTCTTTCTTGCCTGCTTGTTTGGAAATTCTTTAGAATCTGGACTGTGAATGCTGGTTCGTCTAATGGCAAATGGAGTTGCCCATACATCTAGCTTGGAACAGAGCCCCAGGGAGATGGAGATGAGCAAGAAACCCATGGTGCTCTGAGCCCAGGGTACACCTGGCAGAAAGCAAGGTTAAAGTAACAATTCCAGAAATCAATATATAATTACGAAGTGCAGTGGGAATGACAGAGAAGTACAGAGCAGTAGGAGAGACAATAGAAGGAGGACCTACTTAGAATAGGTATGTCGGGACTGGTCTTCTCTGGGTAAGTGACCATTGTGGAAAGACTCAGCGTCATGTCGTGCTTCCATCTCATAGACTGAGCAAAGACTCAGAATTACATTTCCATGCTCAGACTTAGAAAAATAAAATGACTGTAGTTTTGACCTCTTTCCATGATGCTTCAGAAACATTCTATCTATCCATCTGTCTACCCATCTGCTCATTCAGTCAGCCATTCAGTGTATACTTGTTGAGCACATGGGAGTAGACACTATCAACCTCTAAGCAAATATACAGATAATTTCACATGGTGCTACACAGTGGGAGGAAAATAAAATGTAGCAGGGCACAGATTGATTGAAATTTCTCTGAGACCTTAATGATGTAAATGAGCCAGTCCTGTAAGGTGGGGGCAGGGACAGAAAGAGCCCCTATGGCAGAGAAAATGGTCACAGAGGCCCTTGGTGAGAAGCCTGGCATCTGGGCATGTGAGAAGGAGATGCAGAAAGCCAGAGTGGTCTGCGATGAGATTGGAGGGGCACATAGGCACCATGCTAGGAGTTGGGGTTGTATCCCTTGATGGGACACCATCTGAGGGTGAGAAGAAGAGAGGGATGCCGTTTCACTTAGTGGTTTGAGAGATGACTCCGGCTGTGGTGTGTACAGAGGAGTGGGTCGGGAGAAGGACATAAGCAGGAGGCAGTGGGGTGGCTAAACCCAGCACACTGTGCAGGTGACTTGGACAGGTGGCAGCAGGTGAGATGAGTATCTGTGACTATTCTTCCTTGAGTATCTTGTAACAATTGTCTCTGATTGGTGTATTCGGCCAACAGGCATTTACGGAGTGCATGTTACTGTTTTGGTGCTTGTGGGGACAGTAGAGGCAGGGAATCTAGAGAAGACACTAGGTGTATGAAGCTTACATTCTGGAGGAGAGAAAGACAATTACACAATACATTCGGCAATAATTGGGAATAAGTTTGAAGAGAAAACATGAAGTAATGGAAGAGAAAGTGAGAGGATGCTATATCATCTGGGTGGCCAGGGCAGGCCTCTTTTAGGAGGTTATATTCGGGCAGAGGGGCATAACCCGCTTGGCACGCAGCAGTGTGAATGCTCGCGGTGAGCCACATGGACAGACCATTATTGTCGCCAATTCCAAAGTCACAAACTCCGTCTTTAACAGAAGGATTATTTTACTCCTTTCCTGTAATTAATTGGAGAATGTACATGTTTGCAAGATGGTTAAGTGCTTGGCCCTGATGGAGGTGTGAGTGAGGGGGAGTCAGGAGGAGACCTAAGCTTTGCACTGCCCAGTTAGCAGGAGAAGCTCCTCTTGCTGCTGATACAAATCGAAGGGGATGCAGAACCAGATTTTGGAATTCACTTCTTGCAAGGCTTTCTAGGAATCACTCTGTTGCATAAGTAAGGGGAGTGTGGGTGGGGGCCTGATAGAGCACAGTGGGGAAGAGGAGAGAAAGCTGTGGGAGCCTGTGGCGGGCAGGTGTGGGGGGTAGGGGGACCCTGCTGGTGTGGGAATGCCTGGGTCAGCAGTAGGAAGTGCTGGTGATGGGGGCTTCTGGGCTCAGGGGACCCTTTCAGAGCAGCTAAGGAGCCCCCAAGGCCAAGCAGGGCTGGACCAGCTGGCCACGCCTCCTGCAGACTCCTAGAGCAAATTGAGTGTAGTTTTAACCTGCAGCTCTAGCCTTGAAAACAAAAGGGGGATATAAGTGAATTGTGTTAAATTCTAGGAAGTGTGAGAAACCACCCAATCGATCAGTGGGAAGCTGCTGTGGAGCTGCCCGGGGAACAGCCGTGGGGTCGAGCTGCCCCCTAGTGGGACAGGTATAAGCTCTGAGATAGTTGAAAGGCCCGGCCAGTGTTCTTGTCATTACCCCGTGGCTGATAGATCTTGTGACCTGTAGTTTACAGACTCAAATATCATCATTGCTAAAGTTCTGGCAAAAAGAGCACAAAAAACAAAACACGATTCTCCATGTATCACAAAGTCAATGTGTAGTGAGAGAAACTCCAGATGCTCCCAAAGCTCTATTTTGCCTTTTGGGAAACAGAGTCCAGTATGGGTAACAGGGCTTTTTTTTACACACTTGCCCTCACCAGGTATGCATGTGAGAGAAATGCCAGCCTGGGTTTGGGTCTTGTTTCCTTGTCGAGAGACTCCCTTCTGGGTGCATCTCTGAAAGACACCGAGGTGGAGGCTGCTCCGTGAAGCAAAACCCTCACAAAGTTGCCAAAAAACAAACTTGATGTTTTTTGGCCTCTGGTGCCTTTGGCATGTGTTCATGGGGGCTAGGAACACTTTTCCTGGGATAATGAAGGAACACCTGAGTTGGATGTCTCTTGTTGGAAAAAGCCCAGAGAACTATTTAAAAAATCCCAGTTTCAATAAAGTAGGGGAGATGGAAGGGCTCCTTTCAGTTTTTTGTTTATTTGAGCCAGAGGATTGCTATTCCTGACACATCCAACTATGATGGGTATAGGTCAAGAGGCAGGACAGTGGTCCAGATAACACACAGGGTCTAGTTTTCTCTTCTCTCCTTTCCTTTTCTTTTGTTTTCTTTTTCTTCTTTCTTTCTTTTTAAAAAGATTTTATTGGGGCAACCTGGGTGGCTCAGCGGTTTGGCGCCTGCCTTCAGTCCGGGGTGTGATCCTGGAGACCCAGGATCGAGTCCCACATCAGGCTCCCTGCATGGAGTCTGCTTCTCCCTCTGCCTGTGTCTCTGCCTCTCTCTCTATCTGTGTCTCTCATGAATAAATAATAAAATCTTTTTATTTTTATTTATTATTTTTTAATTTTATTTATTGTCTTTTTATTTTTAAGATTTTATTTATTTATTCATGAGAGACACAGAGGCAGAGACACCAGCAGAGGGAGACGCAGGCTCCCTATGGAAAGCCAATTTTGGGACTTGATCCCAGGACCTCGGGACCAGACCTGAGCCATAGGCAGATGCCCAACCACTGAGCCATGCAGGTGCCCCTGGGGTCCGGGTTTCGCGTAGGACATGCTGTAAAATCAGGCTTCTTCTTGAGTCCCTCCACTTTGGCACAAAGCCACAACTTGTCGCTTCCAGGTGGCCTTTTCAAGGAAGCATGCCATATAATAAATATTTGTAGGGCCTTGGCATGAGGAAGCTTCTGTGTAGTACAAAAATCAGACTTGGGTGACCTTGAGAAAGTTAATATCCTTTATCTGTAAAACAGTGACAATAATGCCATATTTGTGTTAAATGGGTATTTAGTATGTACAAAGTACTCAGTGATACTGTTTTATCAACTGGCATAGCTGTACAAGACTGGCAAAACTCCCTTATTTCCTATGCCCTCCAAAGAGCCACAACTCTCTATTTATGTATCCAGGTTATAAGTCACGTGTGGAAGTCCCCCCCTAAAAAGGAAGGAAATTCCTTCTCTTGATTCCTTTGTCCCCTCCTCCATATTTATTTGTAGATCACCTATTATTTATATAATTAATTATGTAAGTAAATGTGAGCCTATATAACTTACATAATTAACTATGTAAATAAATACGAATATATGTAATTTACATTGTATAGCTTATCTTTTTGTGTGTCATTATATATTTTATATTGTTAACACTTTAGATGAATCAACCTTTTTTCTTTGTTAAAAAAAACAAGCATTTAAATTGTTCCCAATCTTCCTTTTTTAAAAAATACTTTATTTATTTATTTATTTGAGAGAGAGAGAAAGAGCACAGAGGGAAAGGGAGAAGCAGACCCACCACTGAAAAGGGAGCCTGACATGGGGCTTGATCCCAGGACCCTGAGATCATGACCTGAGCTAAAGGCAGACGCTAACCAAGCAACTGAGCTGCCCAGGCTCCCATTTCCAGTCTTCTAATTACAAAACAGATTCTTCCCTTTATTTTAGTTTAATTTAGTTCAACAGAGCAACTGGCGATCAGCCATAATTCATTAATCAAATACATGAGTGTCCATTACTGAAGCCATGTTCTGTATCGTTATTGGAATCCACCAGTTTTTCCTGATGCTCCAGAATAAACCCTTTTGAGTGTCCTAATCGGAAATGGAGTAAATCAGAACTTCCTGTATAGTCAGTAAAAGAGTTGACTTTTAACACTGTATGAGTCCCAGGCACCCCTAAATGGGGCTTCAGCTACTCCCTTGTCATATGCCATTTGCAAAAATGCCTTCTCCTGGAGAGCTATAAAGGACTCTCGTGCCGAGATCCAGAGGTTCTTATCCACTAAGCTTCATTTTAGTCCTTGAAAATTCCACATCATCTTTGAACGTTCCAGTGGGCTTGCTAGAAGGGTGACTTTTAAAGTTTTAAAATTGTGGGGTGAATACACATGATGGAAAACATGAATATGAGACCTGGTGGATGGATGTGGAATCTCTACTCTAATTGTGTGATCTGTATCTTGTGCCAGGTAGTCTGTGGCCTTGTGAAAAAGAATCACTGGAGAAAAAGAAAATAAGCAACAACTTTGGTTGCAGTTAATGCAATAATTAAATGGAAGCGTATGTTTAAATTGCGGTTGGAATGGGAAATTAAATTATGCAAAAGAGTGTTATAGATTTGGACAAGTTTTCATACTGTTAATAAATCTATGCATAATTCATTTTCTTGTAGGCTACGACAAAATAGCATAAATAACTTCATTTGTAAGGCTGTGAATTTTTCTATTCTTAATTGGGTGATGGCTGAAACCATTTAAATGCTTCTGGATGACTGAATATATAAATGTTTAAAATGAGCAGTTATAATAGGTTTCTAGGCAGATTTGTTTATTTAATATTACTGCATTTATTTTTAGATACTAGCATAGTACAGATGTTGCATAAAGATTTCACTCAATATGGTATGACTTGGATATGATTTTTAAGAAAAAGATATTAACTCTGCTCTTGGAGAAAGTACTCTGCTACTCATGGAACAAATAGTGCCTGATAGGCACTGTACTAATTATTTTATAAGTGTTACCATTTCCTCCTCATGATAGACCTCAAGGCAGGTGCATTAGCCCCATTCAGCTAATTAGGAAACTGTCAAAGAAGGTAGGAGTGAGTTAGCAGGAGGGCCCATGGTTAGTGGTAGTGGCTCTGAGCCAGGTATTTTGGTCTCTAAAACTTGTATTCTTTCTTTTTCTTCAGCCTCATGCCTTAATACACTCAAGTGAGTTTAGCATCTGAGCATCTGAGAACCAAGTTGTCTTGTTAGCGGGGGGTTCCTTGCTTCAGCAATGGCCAAGCAGAGACTAAGTTGTTCTTTGGGTGCTTACAGTAGTCACCACTGTGGTGGCTGTTATGTGGCTCCCCGGGAGGGGTGGGGGGTTTGGGCCAGCGCAACTCAACCAACCTCTCCTTTGTGCTGAAGAGCCTCCTTTGCAGATGCAAAGTCTTCATTTCCAGTAGCATGTGGAGACCACGGACAACTACCGAATGTATGATAATTGGTGATTGCCTTGCAGGAGAGTGGTCTTGAACCGTTTGTGTCTGAGTAGCTCTGGATTTGCAATTGTTAGGGAACCTAGCAAGTACGAACAGGTGAATACATATTTGAGGTTTTCTGCAAACATAGTGTGATGATACCCTCACAGTGGCCACTGGTTAAGAAGGCATTTCTAGATTAACTGATCAAACTGAGGGTTATCAATCTTCCTCATCCAGTAGATTTTTTCGGAAGTCACAGGAGGGAGAGGGTGGTTCAAATGGTGGTCTTGCTGACTCCATGACCTTGAGCAAGATTCAACCTCTAAGCCTCATTTCCTCTGTGCAGTAAAGTATAACAGTATCTGTCTCACAGGGTTGTGAAGATTGAAAGAATTTTATAGAATGTCTGATACATATTAAGTATTCAACACTTCTCAGCTACAATTTTACTCTTGTGCCTCTGCTAGACCCTTCTCCTTGCACTAGGAAAAGTTAATGTGCATATTAAAATGAAGAGCAGGGAAGTAGTCCATTCCCTGTTCACCACCGGTTAATGACTTATGTTGACTAGGTGTTACTCTGGGTTTTCATTAGCCCATGGTAAGCGTCTCATCTTCTGCCACTCAGGGAAATGATCGTCAATCCAAGTCAACAGTTGGATCCAGTGATAATACATCCCCTCAACCCCCAAAGAGGAAAGGGAGAAAAGAAGAAGTGAGTTTGGAAAAACCCAAGAAAGGGAAGCAAAATGTAAAGTTAAAGAAATCACCACAAACAAGTCCAAACAGTGGTAAGTTTGTCCTTGTTATCATTATATTGTTTTTATTGAATGTCATCTTAAGGCTGTGATGCGATTTTAATTCTTAAATAGATCTATTTGTTTCTCTGGACCCACGGAAGATACTCCTTATCATCATATAGGAGAGTTTTCAAGGAAGACCTTTCATGTATGAAAGATTCTTCAGTATTTCCTGCTCACGTTCTGTTTGTGATTAGAGGTTGTGTCCAAGAACATGTGTTTTGAGGTAAAATATTTCTTGTGGTGGTCTCATGTAAGAAAAGGTAGCTCTTGTCATCTTTCTCTTCCATTGAAAGGGCTTGATTAACATTTTTATCAACTACTGTTAACATTGGTCTGTCTCACTTGTGTGTCTACAACCTCGGTACACATTGATCACAGGTTACTTTTAGCCACAGATCCCTTTCTCCAAAATGTTTTACAAAATTTCACTGATATCCAAGAGGATACTACACATCCAGAAAACTTTACCCATAGACCACATGTACGCAAATTAGTTCTGTATCTTGCATTACCAGGTAAGGGATGCCATAAAGTTAGTTTTTAAAAATTTTCATCAGTATGAGGTTTTGTGCAGTCAGAATTGTGAACTTTCATGGTAGTTTTTGGGAAGACAGGCTCTTTTTTGGTTTCCTCCAAGAATGGTGTCAGTGGGACAAGCCCACAGCAGTAGAGGGCTGGCCAGGGCACAGCCCCTTGAAGGCACTGCTTCTCCTTTACCCAGGTCCCCTCACTCCACTGCAGGGGAACATGCTGGGCACACAGGAAGAGGACGGATGAGCTGTTGTTCCAGATTTGTGGCCAGCTCTCTGTCTTCTACTTGGGAGCTTCAGCTTATCTCAAAGTTGATGTGAGGAGTCACAATAGAATGATAGCTACTGTGGATCTCACAACTAAGGAGACATGTGAACCTATAGGGATTTCAGAGGGTGCGGCAAAGGTGATGAAGTTGTCACGGGAAAACTGGGAGGCTAAGTGAATGAGCCAGTTAGAAAGAGGAGTTAGAATGATGGGGGCCTTTCATCTTCAAAGATTTCCATGATGAAGACCAGCTGGAGAAGGGGACTCCTGGATTCTGGTTGCAGTTCTGCTATGGCCCTTGGGCAAGTCACTTAACATTTGGGGGACCCCATCAGCTATCTGCAAAATGTGGGTTCATATTAAGATTTACCTTGAAAATTATGCTTACCTGTAAATCTGTATAATCCCTTGCAGTGACTACGAAACAGGGGAGGCCAGGGTAAAATGTGGCCAATGAACGTTTATTGAATGCATAATTTCATGGAGGCACCAAAGGAAGAAAGCTAGCCTGGAATAATATTCCATACTTTGAACATTTAAAAATAATAGAGCCTTTATTTTAATCAATATATCAAGTTGTGAAGCCCCCAGGCCCTGGGCCGTGTCTTACTAGGTGTTTTGTTTTTATTCACAACAGCTGGCACAGGTCCGATTTGAGACGAGACTCTTAATACATGGCAAATGAGTGCTGGATGGCACAGCATAGAGAGATCCCTGTGATCCTTTGAAATCCACCTACTTTAAACTTTTCATGAATATTTTTTCATTAGAGGCTTTTATAACATGGGACTTAATTTCTGTGAGGCTCATCTTAGCCTGGGAAAAATCCCAATTCCTCCTTCTGATGTATATGTTTTAAAAGTCTTTTGTTTTAGTGGTTGTTTCTCCTTCAGAAGGAAGGGGATGTTCACTTTGTCAGGCTTCTTGTTTGTGGAAATGATGTAGCATGAGGCTGCATCAGTGGTTTCCTCTTGTACTGGAAAGTAACCTTTATTAAAAAGTTAAATGATCCATATTTTAGCTTTCATAGAAGTTCGCAGTTTTCAACAACTGTATTTGGGAGGATGAAAAGAACAAAAAACAGGTTGAGCATTTAAAGTGCTCAGAAAAGGTGGAAGCCCATCGCTGTTCTGCCCTTGTCTTTGGAGAGAGCCTGACCATTGTTTTAGAGAATTCCCATTTTATTTTATTTTTTTTTAATTTTATTTATTTATGATAGGCACACAGTGAGAGAGAGAGAGAGAGGCAGAGACACAGGTAGAGGGAGAAGCAGGCTCCATGCACCGGGAGCCCGACGTGGGATTCGATCCCGGGTCTCCAGGATCGTGCCCTGGGCCAAAGGCAGGCGCCAAACCACTGGCCACCCAGGGATCCCGGGAATTCCCATTTTAAATGTATGTTTTCTGATGTCACTTTAAAACGTGCAGAATGTAGGCTTCTCACTGCTGAACCTCATTGTTAGGGACTATTGCTGGTGACTATCAAGTGATGGTTTTGGGGAGTGGAATTTCCCTCTATCCCTACGCTCTGAAGAGTTTTGATCAGGAATGGATGGTGTATTTTGTCAAATGCTTTCTCTCCAGCTATTGAGAGGATCATATAGTTCTTGTTTTTTCTTTTGTTGATGTGATCTATCATGTTGATTGTTTTATGAGTGTTGAACCACCCTTGCATCCCGGGGGATAAATCCCACTTGGTCATGGGGAATAATCCTCTAAATGTACTGTTGGATCCTATTGGCTAGTATCTTGTTGAGAATTTTTGCATCCATGTGCATCAGGGGTATTGGTCTATAATTCTCCTTTTTGGTGGGGTCTTTGTCTGGTTTTGGAATCAAGGTAATGCTGGCCTCATAAAACAAGTTTGGAAATATTCCCTTCCTTTCTATTTTTGAAACAGGGTTAGTAGAATAGGTATTATTTCTTTAAACGTTTGATAGAATTCTCCTGGGAAGCCATCTGGCCCTGGACTTTTGTGTCTTGGGACACATACATCTTTGGGACTCTTGTGTCTTGGGAAGTTTTTGATGACGGCTTCAATTTCCTCGCTGGTTATTGGCCTGTTCAGGTTTTCTATTTCTTCCTGTTCTAGTTTTGGTAGTTTGTGGTTTTCCAGAAATGCATCCGTTTCTTCTAGATTGCCTAATTTGTTGGCGTATAGCTACTCATAATACGTTTAAAATCGTTTGAATTTCCTTGGTATTGGTTGTGATCTCTCCTCTTTCATTTGTGATTGTATTAATTTGAGTCTTTTTTCTTTTTAATAAGAATGGCTAGGGGTTTATCTATCTTATGAATTCTTTCAAAGAACCAACTCCTGGTTTTGTTTATCTGTTCTATAGTTCTTCTAGTTTCTATTTCATTGAGTTCTTCTAGAATCTTTATCATCTCTCTTCTTTTGCTTGTTGTAGGTTTTATTTGCTGCTCTTTCTCTAGTTCCTTTAGTTGCGAGGTTATCTTGTGTATTTGAATTTTTCCCAGTTTTTTGAGGGAGGCTTCTTTTATGATGTATTTCCCTCTTAGGACCACTTTTGCTGTATCCCAAAGATTTTGAATGGTTGTATCTTCATTTTCATCAGTTTTCATGGATCTTTTTAATTCTTCTCTAATTTCCTGGTTGATCCATTCATCTTTTAGTAGGATGCTCTTTAACCTTCATCATGTGTTTGAGGTTCTTCCAAATTTCTTCTTGTGATTGAGTTCTAGTTTCAAAGCATCGTGGTCTGAAAATATGCAGGGGACAATCCCAATCTTTTCTTATCGGTTGAGACCTGATTTGTGACCCAGGATGTGGTCTATTCTGGAGATAGTTCCATGTGCACTTGAGAAGAATGTGTATTCAGTTGCGTTTGGATGGAAAGTTCTGTATATATAATCTGTGAAATCTATTTGGTCCGGTGTTTAAGGTCATTTAAGACCTTGTTTCTTTGGTGATGTTCATCTTAGAAGATCTGTCATTTGCTGAAAGTGCTGGGTTGATGTCTCCTACTATTAGTGTATTATTATCTAAGTATCTCTTTACTTTGGTTATTAGTTGATTGATATACTTGGCAGCTCCCACATTAGGGGCATAAATATTCATGATTCTTAGGTCTTCTTGTTGGCTAGATTCTTTAAGTATGATTTAGTGTCCCTCTTCATCTCTTACTAGAGACTTTGGTATAAACTTTATCTGATATGAGGATTGCTACCCCAGCTTTCTTTTGAGGACCTTTGAATGGTAAATGGTTCTCCACTCTTTTATTTTTAGGCTGGAGGTGTCCTTAGTTCTAAAATTAGTCTCTTGTAAACAGCACATAGATGGATCTTGCTTTTTTATCCAGTTCAATACCCTGTGTCTTTTGATGGGATCATTTAGCCCATTCACCTTCAGAGTAACTATTGAAAGATATGAATTTAGTGTCATTGTAATATCTATTCAGTCCCTGTTTTTGTAGATTGTTTCTTTGGACTTCCTCTTTCTTTTACAGGGTCCCCCTTAATATTTCTTGCAGAGCCGGTTTGGTGGTCTCATATTCTCTCAGTTTCTGCCTATCCTGGAAGCTCTTTATCTCTCCTTTTATTCTGAACAACAGCCTTGCTGGATAAAGTATTCTTGGCTGCATGTTCTTCTCATTTAGTACCTTGTATATATCATGCCAGCCCTCTCTGGCCTGCCAGGTCTTTGTGGAGAGGTCTGCTGTTAATCTGATATTTCTCCCCATATAAGTTAAGAATCTCTTGTCTTGTGCTGCTTTAAGAATTTTCTCTTTATCTTTGGAAATTGCAAGTTTCACTATTAAATGTCGAGGTGTTGAATGGTTTTTATTGCTTTTTTGGGGGGTCCTCTCTATCTCTTGGATCTGAATTCCTGTTTCCTTCCTCAGATTTGGGAAGTTCTCAGCTATGATTTGTTCAAATATACTTTATGGTTCTCTCTGTCTCTCTCTCGTTCTCTCTGTCTCTCTCTCAGCCTCTTCTGGAATGCCAATTAGACATATATTCTTTCTTCTCAAACCATCATTTATTTCCCCAACCCTTTCCTCATGAGATATTAATTGTTTTTCTCTTTTTTCCTCAGCTTCCTTCCTTACCATCAACTTGTCTTCTATGTCACTCACGTTCTCTTCCACCTCATTAACCCTAACAGTTAGGATTGCATCTCATTTAATTTATTTTTAATTTCGGCCTGATTAGATCTCAATTCTGCAGTCACTAAGTCTCTAGAGTCCTTTATGGTTTTTTTTTTTTCCAGAGCCACCAGTAGCTTTATAATTGTACTTCTGAATTGAATTTCTGACATGTATTGAAATCCAAATTCTGTAACTCTGTGGCAGAGAGTATTGTTTCCAGTTCTTTCTTTTGAGATGAATTCTTCTTTCTAGTCATTTTGTCCTATGCAGAATGGTTGTGTGAGTGGGCTGAGTCAAACATATCAACCACGACCTAAGTAAAATATACCCTAGATGATTCTGATGAGGTCAAAGACCAGAAAATAAAAGAAAAAGAAGAACAGAACAAAATAAAACCAAAGGACCACTAAAGTGAAAAACAAAATTTAAAACAAAGTAGTAAAAATAAAAAGCCTAAAACCAAAAACGAAGAAGAAAAAAAATAAAGAAAAGAGGGAGAAGAGAGCAAAAAAGATGGTCGTGGTGAGGAAGTGGTAGTGGAGGGATCATGTAGTCTACCTGAGGGGTCCTAGAGGGTAATCCTCTTGGTTCTGAGTGTTTTTTGTTCTGTATTTAGAAGATGCTCATTCCAAAATTTATATAAACCAGAAATACTTATAGAAAGCCCAACATTGACCACCAAAATATAAACAAGATAAAGGGGGAGGGGGGCAGAATGGGAAGGAAAAAAGAGTATAATCTCACAGAATGACCCAATATGGTGTTCTATTTGGTTGTGTTGAGTGTAAGTTGGTTGTGTTCTAGAAGGTACTAACTTCCACCATTGTAAAACAAAATGAGCAGAAAAAAAAATAAAAGCTCACATCTTGTATATCTTGTATAATAACTCATATTCAAAGTTAAATTGAATACATTGAAGTGATCCAGAAGTGGAAAATATATCTAAGACATGTAATTGTAGAAATATGAAAGTCAAAAAGGAAAAAACTTAAAAATGAAGAGCTGGTAAAATATTGTAGTTAATGTGGGAAAAGGAAAAAATATTGGAAATTTTTAGTCTGATGTAAAAATGAGTCATAATGGGAACAAAAAAGGACCCTCTAGTTCTATATACTATTTTCCCTCAGACCTGGAGCTTTCCAGTGCTGCTTGGTCAATAAACTTGCTCTTCCCTTGTTCTTCTAGCAGTTCTTTTTGGGGAGGGGTCTGCTATGCTGATTCTCAGGTGTTTGTGCCTGGGCAGAGATGCCCCACCCCCTGCTGGGTGCCAGGCTCAGTGTGAGCTGTTTACCCTGTGAGGCCTTTGTTCCCTGGCGATCCTGTGTCTCCCAGGCACAAAGTGAAATACAGAGGAAAAACACAATAGTGCAGCCAGATTTCTAGCTTTGGAGTTAAGCTCCCCATGAGTAACCAACCACAGTCTCCCAGTCCACACTGGCCTAGATGCTCCCAGGGCTGGCGCGAGTGCACTGATCTGCACAGCTTGGGGGCGCCCAGTGGCAGGAGAGTTCTTGCTGTCCTGTTCCCTCCCTGCTTCTGTTTGTCCCAGGGGGAATATATGATTGCGGCTTTGTCTGCTTCGGTAGCCTGGAATCTGAGGTCTGTGCCACTGGACCCACGCTTCCAAAGACCACTTGTCCTGAAGGGAAGAGGGCACAGTCACCTCCATCTGGACCCGGCCTGCCTAATTGACTGGCTTCTCCCAAATGTCTTGGAGGGCTGCAGTGCTCTAGCCCTTTGCCGATATCAGCCCACAGTTTGCGGTGAGCTTTCCCTGGGCGCCCCTCCTCTTATAGTGACTCCGGGAATCTTGAGGCTTCATTGCTCTTCCTGTGATTCTGCCCAATTTCCCTGCTAAGCACTTATTTGTCAGGAAAGCTCCGGCATGGGTTTTTAAAGTTCCCACCTCTGTAGGGCTGGGCTTTCCTGTCCTGGAGGCTTTTGCTGCTCTACTTTAGCCCTGCTAATCATGGTTCCCCTCCCCCACTTTATTCTTTTCTTATTTTATTTTTTGACTTCCTACTTTGTTAGAAGCAAAAACTTTTCTCTCTGTAGCATTTTAGCTGTTTTCTCTTTAAATCTCAGGTTTACTTCGTAGGTTCAGGATGTTTCGAAAGTTATCTAAGTAAGTCTGTGGGGTCAGGTGAGTTGAGGACCTCTACTCTTCTGCCATCTTGTCCCTGTCTCTCTTTTCATCTAGGTAGGAAGAACATATAACCTGGAAAATGAATCTTGGCTTCTGAAAACAGTTTTTTCAGAGAAAATGAAAAAAAAAAAAAAAAAGATTTGGTGCAGTTCACTAGATTAAATCATCACTTGACAAAATTAAGGATATTAACTTAAGTCCATACTTTAGAAAATTGAGCCTTTTCCCCCAATCAGATTTCCTTCCAGACATCTTTGGGTCTAGAAATCTTCCAGGTTGTAGTATCAAATTTATCTTTCATTCCTTAACTCAGTTTCATATTCATTTATTACGGCAATTGCTTTTTTGCTCTAACATCCTCAATTCTAGTAATTAGAACCAAGTGTATGCTTTTGGATAGTTATGTCTCAAGAAGGCTCTTTTCTCTAGAAAAGGATTGTAAGCAATAGGATTGTAAGCAAAATGAAAGAGAAGGTGTATGGTGAAAAATGAGTGAAAAATGCAAGAATTTAATTACATATTGTGTATTTGAAAATTGCTAAGAGGGTAGATACTAAAAATTCTCATCAGAGGAAAAAGGGTTTTTTTTTTTGGTAATTGTATGGTAACAGGTGTTAATTAGACTTGCTGTGGTCATCGTTTCGTCATATATACAGATACCGGGAAAAAATGCAAGCATTTGATGTTAGAGACCAAAAATAGTTTTTTTTCGACTTACCAACATTTTGCATTTGGAATTCAGTGGTTGATTCAGTTTTCTTTCAAAAGTGTACAGTGTTAGAGTTAGGATGACTATCTAGATCATCCCATAACATGGGTTAAATTGTGCAAATTTTAGCTCCAATGTTCATGACCTATATACTGTTCTCATGTTAATTAGAAAGAGACTTTGTAGGCTGCCTTGTTTTTATTCTGATTGAGGCTGTAGTCATACATTTGTCTTTCTTTTACTGTTAATATTTACTGATACTCGAGTATCTAATGCTGTATGAATGAGCAGCGCTGATATCTGACTGTAGATGGCAACCTGGTTCTAACGTTATTTCTCTTTTGCTTTTGCTTTTCTTTTCCTTTTTCTTTCCTTTTTTTTTTCTTTCCGACTCTGTTTCTTTCTGTAATAGCAAAGCTTAATAATTCAAGCAGAGCTGTGACATATTTCTTCAGGGAAACAAATCCCATTTTCTTTTGGTAGCCAAGATGCAAAGTAAGATTGGTTAGTGATTGATGAAGTTGGGTGTGAAATGCATTTTTAGTGCTGCATTTAAATGCCAGCTTAACTGGCCAGCCTATTTTCCATACACTTTCCACTTGATTTGTAGTGCCTTGAGATATGTTTTAGAGGCTGTTAACTAGCTCCGCTTTCCACTGTTAGCAAAGTAGTAATGATGATTGTCTTGAAATAGTATTTTGGGATTGCTTGTATTCATTGATATCTTAAATATTTTCTACATGAAAAAAAAAGTTAGCGTCTTTAGTACCCTTGGAACAGAGGAAGCACAGTGAACTTAGGGGTCTTTTGAAATACTGGAAATGCTGCAGAAAAAAATAGAAGGGTCTGTGTTGCTAAGGCTTACGTGGTATTGATAATTATAAACACTTTTTAAAGCAGAATTTTAAAATGTAAGCAAAAACAAGACTTGTTTTCTGTTGAATGATGTTTGATCTTCTTTCTGTCTGCATCAGTAGGCGTGTGTGTGAGCGAGTGTGTGTGCGTGCACATCCACACACCTATACCCACACCCACACACAGACTGGTGTCCTCCTTCATGCAGTTCCTGGCTTATTCCCAGCATTGTTTTGTGATGGTTCCTAAGGGACTTGCCACGTTTAGATTTCTGATGAATGATGGGGAGCAGGTGCAATGCTGGGAAGAGATGTCTGAATATTATGACCTTGCTGGGTGATTGGCCTTGAGCGGTCATGCTCCTGAATTCTCTAATAGCTACAATCTGTACATGGTTTGCTGCGGTGCCCCAGGCATGAAGCATTCCTGCAATCCGTCCTCCCAGTCAGATCACTGGGGCATTCAGACGAGCTGCTGGGGTTCAGCCCAGGATCCAGCTCACGCACTTGCCTGGTTCCCAGGCACAGGAGACTCTAAAAATAGAACAGGAAGCACATTTCCAAAGGTGCTCCCCCCAGCCTCACCCTCTGAGGGGAATCACATATTGGAAGAAGGTCTACGAGAGGCCACCAGGATGAGTTCACAAAAACAGGGCACTGGTTTTGCTTAAGAAGCCGCGGTAAGATTCAGGATTCATGGGTGTCTGGTGCCACGCACTCACCTTGTGACGGACAATGCAGGCTTCTCCTTCCTTCACTGACTGTGACTCATCTCAGAGGCAGTGTGGCCTGTGGGATATGGGTCACATTTTACTACATCAAGTCCTAGTACAATAAAAATTTGTAAAACAAGCATTCCTCCATACCTCAGCGACACTTGATGGAGCAACCCTCCATCAGGGTTGACAGGTATGACAGGATTCTAGTACATAAGGGACATTAGTAACTTCTGGAAGGTTTATTATGATATTCCAAGTCTAT
This sequence comes from Vulpes lagopus, assembly GCF_018345385.1. Lineage (NCBI taxonomy): Eukaryota > Metazoa > Chordata > Mammalia > Carnivora > Canidae > Vulpes > Vulpes lagopus. The sequence goes on from NC_054833.1 coordinate 3,715,232, forward strand.
TACTAAAAGTTAGTTTAGGAACGTGTACTTTACTGTTCATCTGAGCTCTGAGAGATTGACGAATCAAAGGCTGCCTGACTACCAGCAAGTTGTTTATCTTTGTTGGAGAGAAGATTCTCTTCATATCCTGCTGTCTTCTACACTTTGTACCCTGGATGGAGAATCACTCTGAGGAAGGCAGTCTTGCACAGCTGAGTTAGGGTTGAGGCCTCTGTAGGAAACTTCTTTGGGAGGCTCTTTTTTTTAATGTAGGCCAGGGTTGGGGTGTGAAGATACTTTTTGTTTTCAGAAGGCAGAGTTTGTGAATTACATAGATGTTTTCAAACCTTTGGAAGATTTTTTATTCCAGATATTCACTTTATGGAGTGAATATGGAGGTATTTTGGTACTCCTCTCCCATTTTCCACACAAGTAGCCTGCAACATTCTGTGTAACCCACAATGCATTTTAATGTTTGTCCCATACTCGTCTATGCCTCATGTGTTCCCTGACATGCACCTCCTAATGTGTCTAGTAGGAAAGTGAGCTAGAAGTTCCATTTCAGAATGCCGAGGACTCCTGGTACCCTGTTGCCAAGGCACGCGGACCTGCCCTCAGTCAGATTTCTGGTGCAAGCCAGAGGTTGAGGTCAGGATCCAACTAACTGGGTTAGGACTGAGGAATGCAGAGGCTGGGGGGCCGGACCTGGCAATATGGAGTTTGTCAGGGGTGGCGGGGGCACTGAGATGTGGGATGAAGTTCTTTTATTATTTGATCCCCTGCAAGAGGAAAATGTTGGGATTGTCTCATCTTTATTTTTTCCCCCAGCTTTAGGCTTTGGCTTGCCAACTTCCCTTTCTGTAGATGCTGCCCATTACTTGTAGATAGGGTCTCATTCCTTCTTGGCCCATCAAAGACCCCAGCAGATTCGTAGTATTTCTTTGGTTCTGCTGCCTCCAAAGTTAGCTGTGAACTTTTCTATAGCGTACTCTAAAGGAAATATGAAATCTATGCCAGTGGTGAGTTGCTGGCACACAGAAGCCTCGAGTGTGGCTCATCTGCTTTGCAGGAAGAAGTTAAAACTGGGTTATCCCCAGCTGGGTATTTTATCTTGGGGCCTGAAGTAGGGCTCAAACTCAGGCTGGGTTGCGGGGGGTCTCATGTCAGGAATGCCTGTGACATGCTGATTGCGGGAGTGACATGGTGTAGGGAGGAAGAAGAAATAGCCAGTGCTCTTCCCAGTTTTCCCTTTCTTCTAGTAAGGTGGTGAAGTAAAACCAGGGCTGAGGGTGGCCTGATCCTTTCAGGCATCAGCAGCTCCTCGCTGTCACTGTTACGTGAGACACCAACGAACTACCAGAGCATCTTGCTCGGAGCAACACTTAGTTGAATGAGAGAGAGAGCGTGTGTGTGTGTGTGTGTGTGTGTGTGTGTGTGTGTGAGTGTGTGTTTAGGTCCAATATGCCTATGTTTGTGGTTACTATTGAATTTAAAGCCTACAAATTTCAATCCCTGGTGAATAATAAATTCTTTTTATATTTTTTTAATTTAAACCCAGTTAATGAACATATAATGTCTTATGTTTCAGAGGTAGAGGTCAGTGATTCGTCAGTCTTATATCATACCCAGTGCTCATCCCATCACGTGCACTCCTTCATGCCCATCACCCAGTTACCCCATCCCCCACCCCTCCCCTCCAGCAATCCTCAGTTTGTTTCCTAGATTTAAGAATCCCTTCTGGTTTGTGTCCTTCTATGATTTCATCTTGTTTTGTTTTTCCCTCCCTTCCCTTATGATCCTTTTTTATTCTATATATTAGTAAGATCCTATGATAATTGTCTTTCTCTGACTGACTTATTTCGCTTAGCACAATACCCTCTGGTTCCTTCTATGTCATTGCAAATGGCAAGATTTCATTTTTTTTTATGGCTGAGTAATATTCCATTGTATATATACACCACATCTTCTTTATCCGTTCATCTGTTGATGGACATTTGGGCTCTTTCCACAGTTTGGCTACTGTGGACATTGCTGCTATGAATATTGGGGTGCAGGTGCCCTTTCCGATCACTACATTTGTATCTTTGGGGTAGTTACCTAGTAGTGCAATTGCTGGGTCATAGGGTAGCTCTATTTTCAACATTCTGAGGAAACTCCATCCTGTCTTCCAGAGTAGCTGCACCAGCTTGCTTTCTTGAATGACACAATTCTGATACCCATGCTCCAGAACATCTCAAATGTGGATTTTAATTTGATATTTTGTAAACTTCATCTACCAATCCTCAGAATTAGATAAACAGCATTTCCCGGGTTTTACAAATGGGAGAGAAAAAGAGGAGGCACCCATTTTCTCAGAGTCAAAGTGTCTATCAATGCCTCGAGATTTCTGGAAATTGCCCCGCTGACGCATTGCTGGCTGAGGGGTGGACATACCCGTGGGGTTATTTGTGGGGCGCAGATGCCCACAAGTCTAGGGGGGAAGAGGAGGGAGCCGTCAGTGGGGTGGGGAGGAGCTCAGAGCTATCTCCCTTCTGTTTGGTGGTGAGTGTTGATATATCACAATTGGCCCTGAAGCTTATCTGAGAGATCGTGAGGAGTTCCCACCTTTCTTCTCTTCCATTCTTCAGTATTTCATCTTACCTTTGTAAATGGGGGTGACAGATTTGAGCCCTTTCTGTTTTATAGGTGGGAGGAACAAGTTATCACCAACAAGATTTTCCTCTTCAGCAACGTGGTGTGATGGTGGGTTTTCTCTGCCCTTGGACCGAGGCCAGGCCTTCTGCGTTCAGACCCACTTCTTCAGGGTTAGGGAACCTTGACATAGGTGGATCCTTTTGAGGCTGACCTCTATTTATCAAATGACCGAACCTGATTTTTTTTAAGAGAATTTTTAGTTACTTTCTAGGACTTAAACTCTTACAACCCATGCCCTTCTTAGCATCTGAGTTTCCTTCTACACATTTCACAAATCTTTGGACTTAGGAGCCCCGCTCCCTCTCCAAGAATGCCACGTTCATGTCTTCAGTAAACATTGGCTGAGTGCGTACTGTGTGCCACACAATTTTTCATCAGCAGGGCACCTCCATTCAGCACTCCATAACTGCTCAGCACTAGCACATTTTCTTCCAGAAGCCATAATTATGCCTTTACCAGGAAATCGTCCTCAATAAAGTAGAAGCAATTCCCTTCTTCTTTACAGTGACCAGACTCCATTTACCACTCATAAATGCCGAAGTGTGTTTATGTCTGATACACTGACATGTTTTTCTTCTTGGTAATTCACCTCTGTATCCACTTTGTCCAGGTAGCAAATAGTATTTCTGCTTCAACGTGCTCAGTACGGTGCCTGGAACAGTGAGTAATAATAGTACTTGGTACCACAAGACAGGGCAGGGATCTTTCCCCACTCATACACCAGGACTCCCTTGTACACTGGGGACTATTTTATATATGAATGCTATTTTTATTCATCTCAGGAACCCTTGTTTTTTTTTTTTTTTTTAAATTTTTTTTTAATTTTTACTTATTTATGATAGTCACACAGAGAGAGAGAGAGGCAGAGATACAGGCAGAGGGAGAAGCAGGCTCCATGCACCAGGAGCCTGACGTGGGATTCGATCCCGGGTCTCCAGGATCGCGCCCTGGGCCAAAGGCAGGCGCCAAACCGCTGCGCCACCCAGGGATCCCAGGAACCCTTGTTTTTGAAATAAGATATAACGTGTTGCAAATCACGCATAGCATGCTATTGCAGTGGGGGTAAAGATGAGGAGAAGATATCTACAAAGTACTTGTGAGGTTTATAAGGTTTTTTTTTTAAAGATTTTATTTATTTATTAATGAAAGACACACACACACACACAGAGGCAGAGACAGGAGCAGAGGCAGAGGGAGGAGCAGACTCCATGCAGGGAGCCTGATGTGGGACTCAATCCTGGGATCCCGGGATCATGACCTGAGCAGAAGGCAGACACTCAACCACTGAGCCACACAGGCATCCCGAGCTTTGTAGGTTTAAAGCTATCCATTTATTCTTATTTTATACAATTGGGTGATAATGCCAAATTGTTTCTCTGCAATTGTGCCACGTATCATTCCCTTTAAAATGCTGTCCATACCAAAAGGCACTTTTTACGGGGTGCGAAGCTGACAGGCCCCTTCTGCCCCTTCCCAAGTTGAAAGCAAATGTCTGTCCCCTTTAGACTGATTGTGGAGGCTTTCTCCCAGACTTTGTAGTGCTTAATGGGATGGGGTAGTCATTTTATGGAGGAGCCTTACTGATGCCGTGGTCAGAAACAAGCATCCTCCGCCCAGGTCATTGAGGACAGCTCCTGTGGCCTCGGTGAGATAGCCTGGCGCTCTGCATCGCTTCATGACCCCTTGGCATCACCCAGAGCTTCCAGATCACCTTACAGTAGAGCCTCTTAACCCAGGGAACTTGCTGTCACCTCCCAAAGTGGGTTCCACGGTATAGTTTTGCATGCTCTTAGTAGATGTTTCTTGTGGTAGGAGTGCGGGCTCAAATACAAATTTGGGAGATGTTGGGACGTCTTTGCTACAGGATTCCACAGAGCCTTTCACATGGAGGTGTCCCTTGCTGCTTCAGACTTTGGATCCCTGTTGCTGAAACACATTGGGCAGGAAGACTATTCTGCAGAGCACAGTGTGAGGAGCGCTGGGGTGTGTGCACAGCGGGTGTTGCCGCACAGCCCTGCTTCCTCAGAGGTTGGAAGACAGGAGAATTTCTGATGAGGATTAAATGAGACACCATCTCTTTGTGTGGCTCCGATCAGAGCAGTAGCTCATGTAATCAGCTCACATTTTCTGAGTGTTTACTCTGCACTGGAGACTTTAGCTTTAGAGTCTCATTAATCTTCTGATCAGCTCTAGGACTTAGGTGTCATTACTGTTAGCATCTTCCCTGTCTTACTCATAAAGGAACCCAGACACTGAAGGGTTAAGCAGCTTGAATTGGACTGAACAAGCAGCTGAGAGTGGAGGCTCAGACCCCCTGTTTTGGTCTGTTGTAGGAGGCTGTCTGGGGGCTGGCATGGCCTCGAATCCAGGCAATGAAGCCCTGGATCCTGTGCCCCTCAGGGCTGTCACCAGCTGTCCCAGTGATCAGCAGTGTGAATTCACAATGGCCTGTGTGTGTGCTTACAGGGACCAATAATCACATTTATTAGTGACGGGCAAATATGAATTGATGGCATGCTTTTAAAAGTGCTCATGTTCAGACAGATCCAAGAATTCTAGCAGGATGCAAGGCCACCGTTGTTTCATGCCCTGCCTCACTGTGTTTGGTTCCCCTGGTGGTTGTGAGGGTATTTAAGGAGATTTCATGGTGGTGGGAGAGAAGACGTAGAGCCCTCTCTAAGATAGAAGATCCAGGGTCAGGGTGAGGAAATCCCATGCCAACCATGAGTCCAGGTTGTTTCCTATGCTCCTGACCAGGCAGCTGTCAGTCGGAGGTTCCCATGACCCCAACTTTGGATTTGACAGTTTGCTAGCATAGCCCAGAGAACTCAGGAAGACAGTGTACTTACCTGCTCATTGGTTTATTGTAAAGGATACAACTGAGGAGCATCCAGATGGAAGAGACGCACTGGGCAAGGTATAGGGGATGGGATGTGGGGTTCCATGCCCTCCTAGCACCTCCATGCCTTAGCCAATCTGGGAGCTCTCCAAACCCCTTTGTGTAGGGTTTTTTATTTTTTTATTATATTTATTTATTTAAAAATATTTTATTTATTCATGAGAGACACAGAGAGAAGGCAGAGACATAGGCAGAGGGAGAAGCAGGCTCCTCATAGGAGCCTGATGTGGGACCAGGATCACACCCTGGGCCAAAGACAGATGCTCAACTGCTGAGCCACCCAGGCATCCCTGTAGGGTTTTTTAAATAGAGGTTTCATCATGTAGGCATGATTGAATAAATCATTGCCTTTAGTGATGAGCTCAACCTCCAGCCCCTCTGCTCTGCCTGGAGGTACTGGCATGGGCAATGGGAAAGGAAATTTGCAACCCCCAAATCACATGATTGGTTACCCTGGCAATTGGCCCCCAACCTTAGGAGCCTTCTGAAAGTCACCTCATTAGCTTAAACTCAGATATGGTTGAAAGGGCTTTTTATAAATAGCGAAACACTTTTTTCACCTTTGCCCTGGAGCTATTTTAGGAAATGACGTTATTTGAAGACAAAAGACCAAATACTGAAAGACGCTCACGTTCCCTTTTATCACTTAAGAAATTATAAGCATGTTAGGAGCTCTGTGCCAGGAACCATGGACAAGGCCAAAACGTATTTCTTACTTTAGGATGTTATCACATTCAGCGTGTCTGAGAATGTCTTCGTCATGCTCTCACATTTAATTTTTAGTTGGGACAGACCTAGAATTCTTGGAAATCCTTCTCACTCAGTGTTTTGAGCGTATTACTTCATTGCTGCTGTTAGGAAATTTGATGCCATTCTTACTCTTGCTTTTCTGAGTGGATTTCCCCAAAACTTTGCTTGATGCCTGAGGATCTCAGAAAAGGACTTGAGGGAAGTAGTTCATTTGAGAGGTGATAGCGGAAGCATGGGCAGGTCTGACATAGAAGAGAGGAGAGCTTATAAGGGGGGTCCTCTTAAAGAGAGTCCTCTCTGGGCATCTGGGACTCAGTCCTGCTGGAACCTTCCAAGAGAGTGTATAAAACACACCTCAAAATTGTCCGGTGCAGGAATGAAGACACCAAGACATCTGCCTACCAAATCCTGTCCTTCATTGGTTGAGGGTGGTTCTTGGAACATAACTCTCTGGCTGCTCTGGCCTGTCCATGCTCAGTCTGAATGAGCTTCTGTGGCTGGAAAAAAGCCTTAAGCAAAGTCAGGAACTTGAGGTAGAAAGGCCTGGAAATATATGGGAACTGCTCATTGAAGTGCAGTAGATTTCTGATGTGCAGTTGGGCTAAGAGGATTGAGGGCGGGGCAAGAGGAGGACTTCCTGGAGGCGACCTGTTGTGGACCAGGAGAAGGAAAATTTTGGACTTGACAGTGTTTGATGGTGGACAGGAAGAGATGGCAAGTTTGAGAAACATGTAGGAGACAGAATGAATGTGATCTGAGGTCACATGGGAGGGGGTGAGAGAGTACTTGGGACCCAAGGGGACACTGAGCATTTTGGCTTGGGTAGATGGTTGTGTCATTCACTTCTGGGGGATGTGCACATGAGGAGGGAAAGACTACATGTGGATGTAAAGGGACTGGTCTGGCGTCCAGTGGAATGTGCATGGATCAGCTGGAAATGGAAAGAATCCCCTTGTGGAGGTACCTCCTGAGGTTACCAGCTGATAGGTGAGTGTCAAAGTCAAGTGCAGGAGAACATGCCCCAGGCAGGACCCGTAGGTCTGGAGGAAAAGAGGCAACTCTGACTCTTCAGAAGCAAGTTCAGAAAAAGGATGCAAAGAGGTAGGAATGAAAAACATTTGTGTAGCACTGACACCTCTAGTGACCTCGCCTGTCTCTTACAGCACAAACACTGAGACATAGGTGTTGTTCATAGATGGAAATCCTCATTTCCATTCTACAGATCCAAAGGCTAACATATAGAAAGATTTAGTATCCCACAGTCTGCAGCGAGCCAGAAGGTATTCAATAAATGAAATTTATTTTCAAGCTGTCCCAGCACACAAGCCAGGGTCCTCTGCCCTCAAGTTTAGAGTTTTTCCCATGACTACAGTGGCCTTAGCCAGACTTTGTAGTTGTCCAGAGCCTAAGTGTGTTAGAGAGATTGTATGTCTATTTTATATGAAGCTAAGACCAAACAGAAGGTGCTGAACTCTGTGCCCATCAGTGCAGTCAGTGCCTTCCCCACGTTGTACCCTGCACAGTGTTATTAACCCACATGCACAGCACCCATGGAAGTATAAAAGCATTGACATCTCAGATCGAAAACAGAGACAGAGTCATTATGCACAGTAATTGAACACCAAGAAATAATAGCAAGAAAATTGATTCAAACTGTACTTAATGAGGGATATGAAGGAAATGATTGTTCAGAATCCTGAAATTGTTCTTAGTAAGAGGTGAACATGTTGCAGTCTGAATATGAATGATGGTTTCTCTCTCACCGTAAAACTACCAAAAAAGATCCTGTTGAAAGTCTCCAGGGGTGCCTGGGTAGCTCAGTGATTGAGCATCTGCCGTTGGCTGAGGTCATGATCCCGGGGTCCTGGGATTGAGTCCCACATCAGGCTCTACACAGGGAACCTCTTTCTCCCTCTGCCTGTGTCTCTGCCTCTCTTTCTGTGTGTCTCATGAATAAATAAATAAGATCTTAAAAAAAAAAAGTGTCCATATCAGACTAGCCCAAGAATTTATTAGGAGCACAAGGGGAAAATGGCTCTATTTCTTAATTAAAAGAAGAATACCACCATTTACCCCTCACGGGGACCAGAGTTCTCAGTATAATTATGTCTGATTTTTGGAGAGAGTGCTTGTGGGCTGTCACCACTGCATGACAAGAAGAGTAGCCACCCGGGACAGAAACAAAGGAACCAGTGATCACCATCAATGACAGTCTCCATATTCTTTCTGGTGCTTTCTGCCTTAGCACACATGAGATTTACTGCATTTTCAATTTGGTAAGGTTTGCCAACTAAAACAAGGTCCCAGATCTAATTGGCCTGGCACTCGGTAATGTTTAGGTGGACAAATTCACCCCTTATGGGTTTTTATTTTCTCAGTAAGCCTGGGATAGAGGAATAAAGTTTCTTTGGCTGCAAGACAGGTATAAGGCAGCTTTTCATTTGTGAAGCAGGTGTCCTGTTTAATTTTTAGAAATTTGTTAGGAAGAACAATTAAATTTATCTTTAGACTTTATTCCTAGGTTCGCCCTGAGGTTATGATTTAGAATCATGGTTATGGTTGTTTAGCATTTTTATAATGATGGAGCATGAACGAAAGTGGATGGAAAAACACTTCCATAAAGTGGTAAGTGCCTGAAGAGGCTCTTGGCTAATTGCAGCGTGTGTATAAGGAGACATCAATTAGTTTGGACCAGTCTCCAAAATGTTCCTCTGGAAATGAGGAACTTAAGTACTTGGAATCAGGGAGCCTGGGGCTGGGGGGCTGGGAGCCCCCATCATCACTCCTGCTGCCCCAGGGAGCTGCCTTGTGGCTTCCTGCCCATCCCTCCCCAGACTGAGCTCCTACTTCAGTATGAGCCCCAAGGTGATGTGTTCTGAAGGATGAAGGTCAGCAGGATTAGACAGAAGGAAAAGATCAGCCGGGCAGACAATGTCCTTTTATTCCTAATAAAAAAAAATTTTTTTTTAACCCTAAAAATGGCATTCAGCATTCATTCTTTCTCACTCCAGATAGTTTCTGGGTTGACCTTGCTCTGTCTGGCTCTGCCCCATTATATAGTCAGCAGTGAGTGCACTCTGGGGAGGAGAACCATAATAATGGGGAAAGACATGGTTTTCTTCTCATGACGGTTAATGGAGGTTGGAGACTCAGACGGGTGTCTAGGTCACGGTAGGACATGGCAGGTCGCAGGACAGAGTCCATGTGAGAGGCTTCTAGAACAGGAGAGGAAGGTTGAATCTGATTGCTGAGGTTGGGAATTGATATTTATTTGAGAGAGGAAGTTCTGGCCATAGAATCTGATAGAGTAGGGAAAAGACTAGGAAAGCCAGAACTGAGTTCAGCATTAAAATCTCTAATGCATTTTAAAGCCAGAGTAGTTAAATGTTAATTAATCTTCCAAATTAGAATAGTAATTGCATTTAATATGAGCAGGGAAGGGAAGGATTATTCAGGAATTTGTTTATTGGACAGTGGAGAATTGCTGTAATTTTGTTTGTTTGGTGGTGGGGGAGCTTTTCCTTGATGGCTTAATTGTACAATGTTATTTTTAAATCCTTTCTCAGATTAGCTCAAAAGTTCCTGTGTACTTTTCTTAAAAATCATAATAGTGAGGGTGAACATCGCTGTTTATACTCAAGGCCATTGCTCCCAAAACAATGAAAATTGGGACTAGGAGCCTTTAGTTTGTCATTGTTATGAATGGTTCACTAAAAGGCCCTTGCACATTCTCAACAGCCTCCTTTTGGACATGACATTGGAATTTACTTGCGACTCAACCACTCTTTTTAGGTGAAGACCCGTATTTCTGACCACAGTGGAGCCTTGAACAATGCGGGGAGTGAGGGGTGCCCACCACTGCACACCTGAAAATCCGAGTATAACTTTTGACTCCCTAAAAATTTAACTAATAGCCTATGGTTGGCTGGAAGCCTTCCTGATAACTTGAACAGTGAATAAACACATATTTTGTAATATGTGTTATATACTGTATTCCTATAGCAAAGTAAGCCTGATAGAGAAAAATGTTACTAAAATCATAAGGAGAAGATACATTGATGATACTGTATTTATCAGGGAAATAAATCTGCATTGTAGGAAGACCTGAGCTGTTCAAACTCATGTTGTACAAGGTCAGATGTATGGAAATTTCTACCTTGACTTCCCACAGGCACCCTCACCTGCATGTGTTAAACAGAGTATTTTCCGAACCCTGAATTGCCTTTATTTTTTTATTTTTATTTTTTAAAGATTTTATTTTAAAGGTTTATTTATTTATTTATTAGAGACACAGAGAGAGAGGCAGAGACAGCGGCAGAGGGAGAAGCAGGCTCCCTGCGGGCAGCCCAATGCAGACTTGATCCCAGGATACCGGGATCACGACCTGAGCCAAAGACAGATGCTCAACCACTGAGCCACCCAGGCATCCCCTGGATTGCCTTTATTTACAAGTTTTCCCAACATATTCCCTGGCTCAGGGTACCATTAGGCCAGGACCCTGGGGTAATCAATATGTGTGGGCAGGGGTTTGAGGGCGTGTGTACAGTTTCGGCTAGCCTGCAGCAAGAATTCAGGAGATGAGCAGTCCCTGCCTGTTCCATGGAAAGGAGGTCTATGCAGAATAGCCTCCAAATTAAAAAACCCAAGGAGCCCAAAAACCAAAAGGAAAAAGGCTGACAAGTCCACTTTGAGGAGAAATGGTTTATTATGGGGACTTCAGGACAGAAGCATGTCTTGGGTGACCCCACCTCCTGCAAGACATTCTTTTGTGGCCTTGGAGGCTGGGAGCACAGGTGGTGGGGTAAGGGAGCTACCTGGAGGAGATGTTAGGGACTCATAGTCGTGATATCTCCAGTGCAGATGGAGGACATTGTGCCTCAACGGTGTGCTTGAGGGGGTGTGGTTAGACCAATGGGCAGGGGGCTGGGCTCAGGAAGGCTTCAGATCACAGAGCGGTCACAATGGCGATTTATCCAAGATCGCAGCTGTCTGCTTCCTGCACTACTCATTACTTTCTAATCCCTTTCACGTTACCCTTTCCATTGTTTTAATCCTGGTAACTTTAGAGGCAACCTAGATTTTCCATGCTCCTCACTCTCCCCGTACCCAGCCATGACCAACTGGCATTGATTCTCCCTTCTCAAAATCTCTTGAATCTGGCCTTCCTCACTGTTCCTGACTGACTCTCCTTATTTTCTTTTTTTTTTTTTTTTTAAATTTTTTTTTATTTATTTATGATAGTCACAGAGAGAGAGAGAGAGGCAGAGACACAGGCGGAGGGAGAAGCAGGCTCCATGCACCGGGAGCCTGATGTGGGATTCGATCCCTGGTCTCCAGGATCGCGCCCTGGGCCAAAGGCAGGCGCCAAACCGCTGCGCCACCCAGGGATCCCTCTCCTTATTTTCCACACAGACTACCGCAGCCTTCTAGATGGTCCCCTGAGCTCCTTCTTTGTCAGTCCTTCACAGTTCTGCCAGCCTCGTGTCCTTAAAAGACAAAAACTATTCTGATGAGATTCCTTCGGAAGCTTATCACTCTCATGGCCTCTCTTCCAGCCCCATCTTCCACCAGCCTATTTAATGCATGGTGTCCAGCACCACCAGATACCCTAATTTTTGGAGATTCTTCTCTTTATACCAAAAATTTTAGAGAATGTTTTAGAGTTTCTTGATTGCATGAGCCTTTTCCATGTCCCTCTGTGTGTATGCCTAGAATACCTTCCCGGTTCCCGTCAGCTTTGTTCTCCTGAAGACTCCCTGTGCTCTCATCTCTTCAGGAGAATCTGGTCCATGAACAATTTCAGAGCCAGGATTGTCCTCTTTATTGCCTTATTCATCCTGGTGAGCTCATCATCCAGGTCAATTTCAAACATGTAGTGAGCTCTCTGTAAAGTTTGATGAGAGAATGACTGAATTTTTAAAAACATTGTATGATTTTTTTCCCAGCTGTGCTTTTACTTGAATTTGAACATTGACGTTATTAATGATATTTCTTACTGAAGGTTACCTTGATGAAATCAGATTGCTAATCAAATGTCTCCTAGTGACATAGAGGTGAACTGGGTCTGCCTGCACCTGCCACCCCAGTAAGGCAAAGTAGATGTATAGCCATGTAAGTAGATGCATTTTATTCAAATTCAAGGCAAAGTAATAGGTTAGAGACAAGACTGCTTACTTGAGTTAATAAATCAGTATCAGTGCTCAGGTACAATATATGGCTCTGTGTGGGAAAAACTGGAAAATTTATCTTGTTATAATTTAATTAAAAAACAAACCACAACATGGGTGAATGGCCTCTGAAACGGTGCACTGCGCTGCTGAGACAGCAGCCTGAAGAAGATGCCACTAAAAAACAAAGGCTATTAAAACCAGAGTTGATGAATTTTCCTCACTTTATAATGTGAAATTATTCTTTGTGTAGTACTGTCTATATACTATTGGATTTTCCATTATTAGAGGATTTAAAAGCCACTTTGGACAAAAGATTATTTACATTTCTAATTTCTCACGTTAAATGATGGAGCATAAATTTAAGTTGTGGCCCCGCACAAACAAAATTGTACAAAGACTGCATGCTCAGCCTCCTGAGGCTCTCCCCTGTTCACACACAGATTCAGGCCATTCACTCTGCTCTGTCCATTTATTTTTTCTTGAGCTCTATTTTCTTAGACTTTAACTTGTGAAAATATCCCAATATTTGGAGATTCTTCTCTTTCCCTGAGCATCCAGTTACCTGCCCGAAGGACAAGGAGCTACACAGAGACACACATACAACATTGGCACATTTCTTTAAAAAATTAACTTTTCATCCATGTATATGTACAGAAGAGTGCTCAGATCACAAGGACACACCTTGATGAATCTTTACAAGTTGAGCAGACCTGTGTGACCGGCAGCTGGATTAAGAGATAGAACATTGCCTGTGTAAGGTTTTCTTTTCTTCTTGACACCAAGTACCTGGTGTCTTTTCCAATACCATTTCACCAGCACCAACTAGGTGTCCTACAATTGGGTCCAATTCCAGCACTACCTATCAGAGTAGTGACAGACTCCATAGATTTAAGGGCTCCATCCCAAAAGACAGCACTCAGTTGAGATGCCAGTTGCAAGGTTATTAGATCTCACTTCTGTCTTACTTGGCTACAAAATCAAGGATGTTGAAACTTGCCTCACCCGCTTTTACCAGAACAACCCATGGACCTCAGAAAAGTTCTTTACATCCTTTTTTTTTTTTTGGTATATTCTATCAGATCTTGGAGGTTCTATTTATTAGGAGGAGTATCCTTTTTTGATTGCTAAGACTCTTTTAAAAATTGGAATGGGTTTTAAATCCTATCAGATGACTTTTCTGTTCCTATTGAAAGGATTTTTATGATTCCCTCCCCCTTTGTTCTTTATGATGCCGTGAATTACATTGATTTTTGGATATCAAACTTAATTGGCATTTTTGGATTAAATCCAAATTGGCCATGATATTTTGTCCTTCTGATATCTCACTGCTGCAATCACATAGGCCTGGAGTTTTCTTTAGGTGAAGGTTTTAAATTTCAGATTTGACCCCCAGATCATGACCTGAGCTGAAGGTCATGCTTAACTGAGCCACCCAGGGACCTCTCAGACCTGATTTCTTTAATAGCTATAGGGATATTTATGTTTTTTTTTTTTTAATCTTTCCCAGTGTCCATTTTGGTAAATATGTTTTAAAAGTTCACTTAAAATTTGCTAGTGCAAAGCTATTCCTTATATCTTCTTTAAAAAGGTCTATACTGGGGATCCCTGGGTGGCGCAGCGGTTTGGCGCCTGCCTTTGGCCCAGGGCGCGATCCTGGAGACCCGGGATCGAATCCCACGTCGGGCTCCCGGTGCATGGAGCCTGCTTCTCCCTCTGCCTGTGTCTCTGCCTCTCTCTCTCTCACTGTGTGCCTATCATAAATAAATAAAACAAAAAAAAGTTTAAAAAAAAAATAAAAATAAAAAGGTCTATACTAATGTACTATTTTTCATTTCTCCATATTGGTAATTTTGCTTTTTTTCATTATAAGTCTTGATAATTAATAATCCATCAATTTTTTTTGGTCTTTCAAGATAACTAATTTTGGCTTTGTTGATCTTTCTGTATTACCTGTCTTATTTTTCACTGAATTCTGCCCTCATATCTATTTTTCCCCCTCTTTGACTTTCTTTGAACGTGACTTGTTCTTTTTCTAACTTCCTGAGATGTTTATTTAGAACACTTAGATGTTCTCTAATAGCACAAATTGTTTTATAATCCAATGTTTCCTCAGAGTACCTTTTGGAATCTTATTTTATGTAAGATAAAAAATATATTGTTTTTCTGAAAAGACTTACGTGTGGGTATGAATCAGAATAGCATTGATTTTTAAATTTCATTATAAAACTAATTGATTAGTTATATGAAAAAGATATCATTTAATATATTATGTATCGATGTAAAATTGACCAACTGATTAATTCAGATTCTTTTCTCTTCCCAAGGTTAATGGTAATGATAAGTAAATATTAAAGGCACTGTGTTGTTCAGTTTTCATTCAAAAAAAAAAAAAAAAAAAAAAAGAACATAGATTTCGGCAGCCCAAGTGACTCAGCCATTTAGCGCTGCCTTCAGGCCAGGGCGTGATCCTGGAGTCCCACGTCAGGCTCCCTGCATGGAGCCTCCTTCTCCCTCTGCCTGTGTCTCTGCCTCTCTCTCTCTCTGTCTCTCTGTCTCTCATGAATAAATAAAATCTTAAAAAGAAATGGAACATAGATTTTTCAATCCTTCTTTTTCTAATATATACACACAAGCCTATAAATTTCCCTCTAACCACAGCTTTAGCTGTATACATGTTTGATTTGTCTTATTTTCATTATTTATACAATTGTTTTCATATTTCCATTGCCATTTTGTCTTTGATATAGGGTTATTTAAAGTACTATGACTTAATTTCAAAACCTCATTTTTTTATTTTCCAGTTATCCTATTTTGATTTTGAGCCTAATTCCATTGTGATAAAAGAACATACTTAAATAAATGAACCTCTTTAAATTGTCGAGACATGCTTTGTGGCTTGGCGTAGGATTAAATTTGTTAACAATTGCAGAGGTATTGAAAATGTTTGTGCACCATCACTGCTGAGTGCCATGTCCTGTGTTTCAGTTAGGTCAACTTTCTTAATTTTGCATTTTGGCTTTGGGATGGTTCCGGACTCTTCTCTTTACCATCTGCTTTTCCCTTTTTTGCTCCTTCAGTCCTTTTGCTCTTTTGTTTGCTTTCCCCACGGCTTCCTCTTTTGGCCTAACTGTATTTGAATTCACCTATGTTTTCACATCGTTTCTCTTGGCTCAGACCTGTCTTCTGACTAAGATTCTTGTTTCTATTATTGCCCCTTACCACTTGGATTCTGTGGCTTTGATCAGTAGGCCAGCAGGGCAATCTGCCCTTCCTTTAGATTCTGTATGTTAAAGATGCTGATCAGATGGCTCTCAGCAGACGTTTGCGGAGCACAGGTTATGGGATTTCAGAAATATTGGACATAGTCCATGCCCTCAAGGGGGTGTGATATGGTTGGAATCAGGACCCCCACATACAACAAATACAAGGATGTATTTAATAAAAATGGTGTGAATAGAAAGTAGTGAATGGAGTAGTAGGAAGAAGGCAGTCATTATGGGCTGGAATGGCTTTATAGACAGCCTGAGATTTGTTCTGAAAAAAAAAAAAAAAAAGGGAAAACAGGGCTGTGAACCACAGGGAATTTGTGTGAGTAAAAATCCAGAGGCAGGAAAACCTCACAACTCTGTGTTTGTATTTCATAGATCACACTAGTTAGAGGGAACAATACCAGTTAGCAGAATTACAGTAACCTTGTCCAAAGAGGTAGATTGAGGTCAGATCACAAAGGGCATTTAGATGTCATCCTATAGGTGTGCAGGGATGGTGTTGGAGATTATGATATGTGTACAGTGGTCTGATGTGCAGAGAGTAGTGTTTTTAGGAGAATGATATCTGATTGCTGTGACAGAATGAAATTGGCAGTTTAGAAAGACCTTGGAAAAATTACTTGATTTGAAATGATACTGTACATAGCAAGATGGTAACAGATTAATAAGGAGTCTAGGGCAAGGGATAAGATGGGTTCAGTGATAATTCAAGAAATCCAGCCTAGATTTTTAAGAGACTGGAGGTGCTACTGACAGGAATAGGGACGAAACGATGTGGAGCAGAATTTAGACACAAAGATGGTGCCCAAGACCAAAGAGTTGGAAGCAGTGTTGTTACAGGGAGGATTGGCTTAGGTGGGCCGTGAGAGTGAAGAGTGTGGGTGTTGACACAGGTGTTGGGAGGCAGTGAAGATGGTAGATGGAAGGACCTCACCTAGACTTCTCTTGAGGATAGTATAGTCTTGAGAGATCTGTGATGACTTTGTGTTTAGTCACACGAGCTATGGAAGCCAACATAACCCAATACTGCTGTCCACGTTCCACATTCTCTAAAGTAACAGACTGAAACCAGTTAGCAGTAATTGTTGCGGTAAGTAGTAAGGGGGAAAAGTAATAGTAATAAATAATAGTGATGAGGGAAAAGCACAGCCCTCCTAAAACCACAAGTGAATTTCATTTGTGATCATTTGGGATTCTGTTTTAAAGGAATAATCTATTCTGCATGTATCCTCCCCTTCTGAAGGTTCCCGTTTTGCCATAATAAAGACAGTTTGCTACGGAAACAAGGCAAAATCCTAAATTCTAATTAGCCAGTGCTATCAGAGATTAATAACACTTTAGATCTGCTGCAAGCGACTTCACATTTGAACCTCTTCCTGTGTATCATGGCAATAATTTACAAATTTTAATAATAGATGTCCTCTTTGAGAAATTGCCTTTCCTTATGCTATGGGAGTTTTTATGATTAGAACTATACTTCTTTCCTTGCAGTTGTTTTTCAGGCATTTATGTTACCATTTCTGCTTATCAGTAATGGTTCAAAAATTTTCTAACACAGAGCAATTAATATCTGTCAGTAGAAATAAATTACATTTTTCATCGCTTGTGACACGCTCTCAAATGCTGTTTGAAAATGCCATAATTATGCATCATCATGCTATGTAATTTTGGTGCCTGATATATTAGTGCTTTAGTGGTATGATTTATATTTTCTGTGGGTTTTTTTTGTTTTTGTTTTTTTGGGTATTTTTAGTGTCGAATTAATAGGATGGGTGTAAGGATCGAGATGTATGTTGGGAAATGACATTTTGCAGAATACTTTGTGTTATTTCCCTTCTTCTAATGTGTTCTTTTTTTTTTTCAGTTGTTCACATATTTTACATATTTAGTGTATGCAAATTATGCATGTTAAGATTGTACCACTGATAGCTTTTGCCCTACAGCACTAGAAGGTGTAATATGCTTTCAGAAATTGAACGCATAGAATATATGCATGTTCAGAATATGTCTTATTGCTCTAAGAAGGAAGGATGTAATATTTGTAAAATTATGACCTCTCTAGGGTCCCTTTGGTCTTTTGAGTACAGTGGGGCAACTCTTGGTGTTGTACCTTACAATTACTGGCAACAGACAAGGGCTGTGGTTCAGACCACTCTCTGCCTACCCTTGGCCTGTTCTCTCCATTGGCCCCATAGCCTGGACTTGATGATCTGATTTTGATCTCTTTGCTTTTGGTTACCAGTCTTCACTCACCTGTGATCTAATGAACTCCAACCTGCCTGGGGGTTCTTGCCAGTGTTTTCCACCACTTGCCCCTCAGCTCTTACTGCATCAAGTGAGAGATTATCAGGAAGGTAAGATCAAGAGGATGGGGGTAGAGTCTACTCAGGAATGGGGTGAAAACTTGGCAAATCACACATGACTTGACCTCTCAAATTACACTGTGCTCAGAGCACAGACCACTGTTGTCATCAGGGATGAACAAACAAGCCCGCTACTGCCTTCGCTTATTGCTACATGTAAGTGAGTGAGTGAGAGTCATTCTCCCATTCTCAAAGTGAGTAAGGAGAGTCAGAATATCTAACCCCAAAAGATGCACTATTTGAGCTAAAGGCAATTGAGAAACAGCAGCTGCCAGAGGAACTCATTGCCCTTTACCTTTCTGCCAAAAGCAGAGTGTACATGTCCATTTGTAAAAGTGTCCCTTTATCCCACATCAGGGAGAGGAGAGCTCTTACTCATTAGAGAGGGCACTGACCTGAGACTGCATGAATGAACCTCGCTCAAAAAACCCATACCTTCCATTCATTTCCTCCATATATTTACCTTCTCACAGTTGACCACTCCTGCTTTTCCTATGTCTGCCTACTTCTCCACAAATTATCACTCTTTGTTAAAATGGTATAGAAGCCCCCAGACCTAAACACTTTTTTGTGGGTTTTCACTTCTTTTCTGTGAAGCCCCTGTGTACATGTAGAATAAAGTTTTTATCCTGTTAAGCTTTCGTCAGTTTAATTGACACACCCCCATCACTAAGCCTTAGAGGATAGAACAGAAACTACTTTTCCTCCTCAACGTATTTCATCCTGTTAGACTATAATCAGTGATTCCATTATGAAAACAGAAAAGAAGACCTTTAATTCTTAAATTTAAAGAATATTGCAACCTAAACATGTAAGTAAATAAAGGGAAATGGGGTTGGGGCGGGGGTCAACGAGAGTAACTCATTCAAATAAGTCCACATGGAATATTTACTCTCGAGCACTGATCAAGGGGTATGATAGTCCTGAATTACAACAAAGGCTGTCTTCACTGTGCATCCCTTAACATTTTTGTTTTTTTAACTTAACACTTTTGGTTGGGCTTATTTAGGTTTGGATAAAAGACAAACCAGGAATACGGTGATAAAAACCTAAAACACAGGCATTTTAGAACAAGCACATCCACACCTTCTCTTGAGACTTTGAAATTATTCCTCCAGGAAAGGCCCCATTACTGTGCATCTCAGCAGCATCACTGTGAGCAAAGCTGGGCTTCACTGTTAGAAAATTTTAGAAGAGAAGCTGTATTAAATTTCTCAGTTGAATAAGGAAAAGTATCGTAGTGAATAAAGAATTTTCTTCCTACATGAAACTCAAACCATCAGATCCCTTAAGTAGAATTTTAGGAATTTGTACCATTAAATAGGTTTTCACAAGTCAGCCATCTCCACAGAGCTGTGATTGTCGTATATTTTTAATTATGGAGGCATTGAAAGCAATCAGCTCACATTAACTTTCCTCTAAATAGAATCATAAAGCAGCCTTTCACCGCCAATTCCTTTGTGTAGGGGGTCACCAAGTATTCTTAAGTGAGTCACTTTAGAATGAATGGCTCATTGTAGGATTGAGTTTTATTATATTGAATAAAGAATAACAGAAATCTAAGTAGAAAGGACCTCTGAGATTCTGGTCACTTCATTTCACACCTTTCCCTCTAAGAACAAGTACCTAAAATGATTTAGTGCCACAAAGAAACTGAAGCTGTACATGGATGGCGTGCTGGTAATTGGCATTTGAAGTTTTAAAGGAATAAGGGCATTAGGTTAATTGACACAACGTGAAGACAGATGCTTTATATTTTCAAACATCTTATGAGTTATTCGCTGGTGAGCTCGCATCTTAATTTAACATTTCTGCAGAAGTTCATACTTTGAAAATGTGTATCATGATTTTTATTTGTTGTGTCTCTTCTGTGAGGTGGGTTGGCATATCTTTATATATTGAATGAGTCATCAGCAGGTGGAGTATCTGGCACATAGTTGTCTGCCTCTGATAGAATGGGAGAAGCAAAAATTAAAATTTACTTCTTAGTTTCTTAATATTCCAAAGGTCACACGGTGACCTTTGCTTAATTACACCTGTCCTGCCACTTAGACTGGTTTTAGTAAGTTGTACCTAAAAATAATAATGCCTACCATTGATGAAGGGCTTCTTGTATATCTGGCATGATGCTAAGGTCTTTTTTGTATTTTTTTGTATATTTTTTTATTGGAGTTCTATTTGCCAACATACAGTATAACACCTAGTGCTCATCCCAACAAGTGCCCCCATCAGTACCCGTCACCCAGTCATCCTGTCCCCCCGCCCACTTCCCCTTCCACTTACCCCTTGTTCATTTCCCAGAGTTAGGAGTCATGTTCTATCACCCTCTCTGATTTTTCTCACTCATTTTCTCTCCTTTCCCCTTCAATCCCTTTCACTATTTCTTATATTCCCCTCATGAATAAAACCATATGATGATTGTCCTTCTCTGATTGGCTTACTTCACTCAGCATAATACCCTCCAGTTCTTTTTTTTTTTTTTTTTAATACCCTCCAGTTCTATCTACGTTGAAGCAAATGCTGGGTATTTGTCGTTTCTAATGGCTGAGTAAATATTCCATTGTTTATATAGACCACATCTTCTTTATCCATTCATCTTTTGATGGACACCGAGGCTCCTTCCGCAGTTTGGCTATTGTGGACATTGCTGCTATAAACACTGGGGTGCTGGTGTCTTGGCTTTTCACTGCATCTATATCTTGGGGATAAATCCCCAGTAGTTGATGCTAACTTCTTTATATGTGTTGTATAATTTAATTTTCATGACAGTATCATGAGGCAGCTACTCTCTCAGTTTCAGAGATGAGAAATCTGAGGCTTGGAGAAGTTCAGAGAATGTAACTTCTGTATGAAGCCCCAGGTCTGGTGAGTGAGAGGGTTGGTGTTTGAATCTGAGGCCCTGCTCCCTAGAGCTGTTATCATGCCATGCCTTTGCGTAACTAAGGATGGCTACGTTTCTTGAGCAGCTACTTAATGCTGGCGTTTGACGAAGCTCTTTAACAACATATTTTCATTGAAACCCTCCAACAGCCAAAGGCATTTTATTTCCAATCTACCAATGGGGAAAGTTCAAGAACATACTTTAAGCTGTTAAGGGACAGAGCTGAGTTTCACATCAGATCACTCTGGCTCCGAAGCCCGTTGCTATACCTGTATTCCCAGCTGTCCCCATGGAAACCAGTTCCTCTTCGTGTCTGTCATACTGAACGTAGCCAGTCCTTATTTGAATGGAAGACAGTACAGCATATATCTGAGTGACTGAGCAGTTTATATGAAAACTTTATAGCTTTCTCCCTCCTCTTTCCAGGATCTGTTTCCCTTCTTGATCACACCGCATCTTTCCCATACTCATCTTTGGGTGACTAGAGCCTCCAATCCATCTCTTGTTCCCTCCTCCCCAGTACAATTACATGTTGTAAAGACCACAGTAAGCCCCTTTGCACCAAGTTACAAGTAATAGTGCCTTAATATTTAGCTCTTCCTAGAGTTATGGGCAATTTGCAGGGTTAATTTTCCAGGAATTCTAGGTAGTAGACACTGGCTGGAAAAAGATTTTTCATGTGGTTTTCTTGGGATCCTTTAAAACATAATAGAAGCTGACTCTCTTTACACATATATGAAGACCAGTTGTCATTTCCTTTGGGGTTATCTTTTTCTGTGGGGACACTCTTCAGATTTTATAACGAAAGCCAGTGAGAGAATGGGACCTATTTCATGGTAGTTCCCGTTACCTTAAATTGTACATGTGCCATGAAGTGAGAGGAAGCATGTATATGGATAAAGGAAAGATAAGAAGATGTGGTCTATATATACAATGGAATATTACTCAGCCATTAGAAAGGACGAATACCCATCATTTGCTTCAAAGTGGATGGAACTGGAGGGTATTATGCTGAGTGAAGTAAGTCAATCGGAGAAGGACAATCATCACATGGTTTCACTCATATGGGGAATATAAGAAATAGTGAAAGGGATTATAAGGGAAAGGAGGGGAAATGAGTGGGAAAAATTAGAGAGGGAGAAAAACATGAGAGACTCCTAACTCTGGGAAACAAATAAAGGATAGTGGAAGGGGAGGTGGGTAGAGGGATGGGGTAACTGGGTGACGGGCACTGAGGGGGGCACTTGATGGGATGAGTATTGGGTGTTATACTGTATGTTGGCAAATCAAATTTCAATAAAATAAAAAAACAAAACAAGCTTCCAAAACTGGCTCTTTCCCATTTTCCGAAGTCAAGACTTCTCATCACTTATCTAAGACATGCATAGCTTATAGTCAGGTTCATTAAGCGAATGCCTGTTAATTGGCATGTAATTTAAATAGGGTAGGGAGTTTATTTTCTCTAAAATTTCACCACTAAACATCTAGTCATTTAGAATAATATATTTTTTAAAGAAATGTAAATAATCCTAGGAAGCATAAGCCTATAATTTCCTGACAAAACTATTTTATGGGAAAATATTCAACTTGGTTTCTTGGTGGAATTTCATCTCTCATGATTTTTACTCTTTTTGTCTGTGTTGTGTTCTGGTGGTTTCTTTAGATCTGCCTTTCAGATCATTAGTGCTCTCTTCAGCTGAGAAAACTTGCTTAGTCTGTTTGATATTTAATCTGTCTATTGAGTTGTTAATTTCAATGACATTGGTTTTCCTTTCTAGGTCTATCTGATCCTTTTCCAGATCTGCCACTTTTTTGTGTATACTTTTCTTTGAGCATTGTTTCCATTTTGTTTTATTTCTCTAACCATTTTAAGGTGCTTTAAAAAACATCATTAGGGAGCATCTGGGTGGCTCAGTGGTTGAGTATCTGGCTTCAGCTCAGGGCCTGATCCTGGGGTCCGGGGATTGAGTCCTGCATTGGGCTCCTCATGGGGAGCCTGCTTTTCCCTCTGCCTATGTCTCTGCCTCTCTCTGTGTGTCTCTTATGAATAAATAAATAAAATCTTAAAAAAAAAAAACACACACACACACACACACACAAACATCATTATTTGAAAAAGGATATACCATTTGGCCTAGTCATTCTATCTTCTGCAAACTGGTTCTATACATAAATTAGCACACGTCCCAAAGATACATGTGTTTGAGAATATTCAGTTGGGTATTTTGAGGATGGTCAAAAGAGTGTACATGCACTTCTAAATACTTTCTTTTAAAATTGCTGATTATCTCCTGCCTTTGGGAGTGCCAATTCTCTGTTTGTTGTGTCTACTGACTCTCTTTCATGGTGGTGAGTTTATAAATTTTGGTTTGTAAATTTTCATGGTGGATTGATTTTCAATGGGCAGTTTGTTCTGCTAAGATGGTCCTGTGTGCCTGGGGTTGAGAAAGCCACCCTTGACAGTGTTTTGTGTTCTGCATTTGCTTTTGCAGAGGCCATGGATGCCGTCCTGGTTATGGACCAGTTTTAGGGTTAATTTCTTGGCTGGAGATTTCTTCAGCTACTTGAACAGTATACATTTAGATCTTTGTAGCCTTTTGCATACTACATGGTTTAAGTTCTAATTTCTCAAGGACCTCGGGGGTATGCCTGACTTTCTTGCTGCTCTCTGGCCTAGTGCACAGCTTAAATTCCACTTCTCAGAGATGGGGAAATCCCTGGAATGATTCTTGTTTTGTGTTACAGTCTAATTCCAGCCCTCCCACCTTGGGGATGTTAAACTCCTAGTTCCCAGCTGCTAGAGCCAAGTTCTCCATCCATCTTCCCTTGAAACACAGAGACAGCTTTCTTTATTTACCTGGGAAACTGCCCTTTCTTCAGAGCTCAGTTATGATGAAAACTTCCAGGTCCCATATTATCTGTAGTCTCCTGTGTTTGTAGCAGGAGAGAGCCTGTGTCCCAGCCCCTGACACCCCCCCATCATGTTACTCTACCTTCCAGACACCTAGATTTACACTGGAGGGTTTTGTCATCTGAGTTTGAGGATAGATGAAAGACTGCCCTGGGACCCCAGCACTGCCTGCAGAGGGGGGTGAGGTCTGGGCCCCCAGAGGAGAGGTGACGGAGGAGGGGCAGGGGACGGAGACATGGTATAGACCATGGAGGAAAAGTGGGCGCGGACACAGAAAGGGAGGCTGGAAGGCAGGGGACACCAGCTTCCTGCTCTTGCTTGGGGGCGCCCCTGCCCTCACCCTGCAGATGCACAATCTGTACTTCTCACTGACTCCGGTGACATTTACTCAGCCAGAGCAAACGAAGGAGAATCCAGGGTGGCAAAGGCAGTCATGTCCTGAAAGGTCAGGGTGATTTCTGATCATCTCAGGTGATTTTAGGGTGGGTATGTCTGCTGCTTTTCCCACCACCCCTGCTTCATTTTTAAACCAATCTCACGTACTGCTTTTTTTTTTTTTTTAAGAGAAGTCTTTTTATGAGGCTTTTCGATTCCAAGTTATTCTGCACCTATTTGTTCTATTGGACCCATTAGAAGCAAATGCAGGCAGCGTCCCCATTTCTGGATTTTCCCTCAGTGATGTTAGGAGCAGAAGGAAATTTTAATTGTTAGCAGCAGCAGGATCTACTTCCTTCTGAAGTCTTCTGGATTTTATTTTCTGGATGGAAAATGTTCTGCTTATGGCTGCTGTTTGCTGCTGGAGCAGAAACTGTGGCTGGCTGTTGTTCAAACATCCATTGGATGCTACTGTTATGTGTTGATTGGAGGTGAGTTCTCTTCCATAGGAGGCATGCTGTATGCCCTATTCATGTGCATCCTAGGGTGAATCCTGCAATGGAAAACAGGCATCGTAAAAAAGGGAAGGGGGCACCTAGGTGGTTCAGTGGTTAAGTGTTTCCCTTTGGCTCGTGTTGTGATCCCAGGGTCCTGGGATTGAGTCTCACATTGGGCTCCCTACAGGGAGCCTGTTTCTCCCTCTGCCTGTGTCTTTGCTTCTCTCTCTTTCTCTCTCTCTCTCGGTGTCTCTCATGAATAAATAAAATCTTTAAAAAGAAGAAGAAAGAAAGAAAGAAAGAAAGAAAGAAAGAAAGAAAGAAAGAAAGAAAGAAAAGCAGGCATTGTGACCGGATGTGAAATGTTAACCCAAGTTATGAAGCAAGTGGGGAGGACAAACTGGGTTTTTCTTTAGACTCTTGTCCATTTGTCTCTGTGCTGATGTCTCTTTGCTGCCGGCTCAGCCCGCCCCCATCGCTCACCCCTCCCTGTGGCTGCCTCTCTCTGCTGAGCTGGTCCTGCAACCAAACTCACCTTTGAAGTTAGAGCACCTGTCACACGGGATCCCCACTGCATGCAGAATCAGTCATGGGAGCCACAGCTCAGCCTGGGTCTTCCTTCCCGATAGGCCCCCATCCCCATGTCCTCTGTGGCCCCTGGCAGCAACAGACAGGAGGGCTTTTGTCATCCTCTTAACAATGATAGTGATTATAGGACAAAAAATAGCAACTGTAATAATACAATAACCACACTTGCCAGGTCCTGATACACCCAGGAGGTGGGACTCCTACTAGCCTCATCTGACAGGTGAAGAAACGGGGGTGGCTTCAGTAAGTCAGCTTTGGTAAGGATCACACTATTAGAAGAAGAGTTAGATGCAGTCCATTTGCCTCTCCAGACGTGTGTGGCTCTCCCCTTGCAGCCTGGCTTTGGTCCAGGTCACTCGGCTACTCTGCAGGTGGAGCAGCCTCTTTCTCCCTTTGTCCAGACAAGGAACTCATGGGTGCTCGCCGCTCTGATCCTCTCTCTGCTCTGTGTTTGATGGGTGAGAGGCTCAGCTTCTTTCTGAACCTGGATGTGTCTTTCTAATTTTTCTCCTCTGTTTTCTCTCATTGCAAATTGTGTTTGGAGAGAGGAGATACCTCAGAGGACAGACTTCCAGACTGTCTTGACTGGAAGGGTCTGGTGCCTTCTCGGTGGAAAATTTTCCTTCCTTCCTTCCTTCCTTCCTTCCTTCCTTCCTTCCTTCCTTCCTTCCTTCCTTCCTTCCTCCCTCCCTCCCTCCCTCCCTCCCTCCCTCCCTCCCTCCCTTCCTTCCTTCCTTCCTTCCTTCCTTCCTTCCTTCCTTCCTTCCTTCCTTCCAGATTATCCACTGTCTGCCTCCATCAGGCTCCACACTGGGTGGACAGAGTGTGGTGTTTGTCTTCAGGGAGCTCAGGTCTCCTGTGAGGAATTTGATGTGGCTTCTGTGCTGTGGTCAGGTTTGTAACACAGACTTGACTCTTTCTGGGGGTGGGTGAGGGTGGAGTAAGGGCAGGGAAAGCTCAGGGAAGACTCTGGAACAGAGGTTGCAATAAACCTCCCCCAGGTAGTCAAACAGGGGGAGACCTGTTCTAGGCAGAGCCAGCATATGCCCAGGCTCGGAGGTGTGGGTGACCATGGTGAGCCAGGAGTGGGCCAGGAAGACACCATGTAAGGAAGTGGATCTGCCCACAACTGGGAAAGGAGCCCAGGCAGAGAATTTAGAGGGCCCTGGGGACCTGGCTAAGGAGTCCGGATTTTCTTTTGTGGATATTATAGGTGCCAAGAAATAATCACAAACCAGGAATTTACTATTTGGGTCATTTCTTTTTGAGGAGATTGTATTCTCCATTTGTACAGCTACTAAAATAGGAAATATACTCATATATCCTGATCTCCTTTAGGAATAAGACATGAAAATATAGAAAGACAAAAAGTAAACAGTCACAAGTTAGAAGAACTTTGAGGAGCATGGCCTATTTAAACATGCTCTTTTGAGATTGCTCCCTGAGTGCTTTGTAGGTCTTTAAAAACACTGCCAGAAGATATTTAAATATCCTCCCTAGTGAACTTTTCATGAGTATGGAAGAGCAGTTTTTTGTTTGTTCGCTCATTCTAGAGTTTTTGCAGTCAGGGCATATTTGAGAAATTATTTTAAAATCCCAGGAAATATATGTATTTTAAAGATATGGTTCACTGCTTATTTTTTTTCCTCTAAGTCTTTTAGTTCTCACTTCTTCCTTGAAACTTTCCTGTGTAAATACAAGGGAAGCTGGTGATTGTACCATTTTTATTTTTTAAGATTTATTTCCTTATTTTAGAGTGAGCAAGCGAGAGAGACACAGAGGGTGAGACAGAAGGCATGCAAGTGTGGAGGGAGGGGCAGAGGGAGACGGTGAGGGAGAGAAAATCCCAAGAAGACTCCCCGCTGAACACAGAGCCAGACCTGGGGCTTACTCTCAGGACCCTGAGTCACGACCTGAGCCAAAATGGAGAGTCGACCGCCCAACTGACTGAGCCACCCAGGCACACCAGGGACTGTACCTTTTATCGTGACCTCTAAATGAACCCTGATCTCCAGGCACAATCAAGGTTTAGATATAAAGATGTGAAATATATTTACAGAAACTGTCCTGTCCTCCAGGACACTCCATGTAGAGAATTCTAGCATTATAAATGTTTGGGACTCATGGTTCTTTTTCTTCTACTTGGTCATAATTTGGAAGGGCCTGTGAGAGAACTGCAAGATGCAACACACAGCCATTTTTTTTTTTTCTTCTTTAAATGCTCATGTTGGTTGGTTGTACCCTGTGCCTCGCCGTAACAGGTCATTAAACTCTGTTTCAGGCCCCGGCTGCAGGTCACAGGTCTTGTAATCCAGCGGTAAAATTTCAGCCTGTACGCCCTTACAGGAATTGACAGGTACTAGAATCCCAGAACCAGCAAAAAAATGATTTCACCCAAGGAAGCATCTACAAATGACTTTCATTGTTGCTGGTTGTCTCAATAGCGGTTTTGGGCACTTTGTGAGGAGACATTTTGACTTTACACAAATAGTTGTGCACAAGTAGGAGCCCATTATCTTGTTATAATATTCAATTTCCTTCCCATTCTCGTAATTGAAGTGAAGTCGCCCTGCTGCTTTTGGGCAGTGGAAGCTTTATGAATATTTTAAAGTCTCAGCTGCACAAGGGATTGATTCTTTGTTTTCTCAGCTTTATCTGGTACTTTCTCTGTGTGGGCTGTCTCTTGTTTCTGCCCACAGTTTGATGCTATTAACTGTGCGTGTTCTATCAGCCCAGCCTGTGTGTGATGGTGGAGCACTGATTAGCCTCTCTGGATTACTTTGATTTTGAAATTGACTAGTTCCCTCGTCTGTAAGTCATTTATTCCAAAATGGTCATCAAAATAATAACTGTAATGATTTTCCACGACGTAGGCCTGCTATGTGAATATAGCTCGTGGAAATTGCTAGGAAAGCAATGTGGCTGAATAGGCCTATTCTTACCTTGTCAACTAAATAATTTCATAAAAGTCCACCACTTTCAAATTTAGCCCAAAGCCCCCATGGAAAAAACTTTACAGTTCAATTAGCAGCAGATAAATTGCACGATGCCTGTAATCAGAAAAACTGGCATGAACTCAATGTTGAAATACTACCTCTAACCTCCTCCTGCTTCCTGATGTGTCCCTGAAAGCCACTGAGGATTCAAGATTGATAATTAATTTTTAGGGTGAATTAAAAGAAGTATTGTGACTATAATCAGGGCTGATTTTTAGCTGGTACTGATCATTGTGGTCAAAACCCACACTAGTTGTTTGTGATTTTTCTGCCTAGTCAGTACCACTGTTCATTTGTTCTAAAATACATGGACTTTTTAACTTGCAAATAATGCCACACATGATTTTTATGTGTATTTTTAAAAAGATATTTTATTTATTTATTTGAGAGAGAGAGCGAGAGAGTGTAATTAGGGGAGGAGCAAGAGAGGAGGGAGAGGAGAAGCTTACTCTGTGCTGAGTGTGGAGCCCTACATGGGGCTTGAGATCATGACCTGAGCCAAAACCCAGAGTCAGATGCTCAACAGCCTGAGCCACCCATGTGCCCCATTATCTTTATGTGTGTACGTGTGTGTGTGTTCGTGTGTGTTTCAGATTTTATTTATTTATTCATGAGAGACACACAGAGAGACAGAGACAGAGGCAGAGGGAGAAGCAGGCTCCATGCAGGAGCCTGATACTGGACTCAATCCCAGGACCCTGGGATCATGACCTGAGCCAAAGGCAGGGACTCAACCATTGAGCCACCCAGGTGCCCTCTTTATGTGTTCTTTAAACTACACTCCATCTATACCCAAATCTGTACTTATGTTGTTGTATACACCTGTATTTGCAGTTTTGCAGACCTGTTTACCCTGTTCTCTCCCCAACACCTACCCATCGCCTGTCACATTGTTAGTGATCAGTAGTGTTCTTAGTTGAACAAGTGGAAACACATCATCTCAGTGTCTTTTGTACATTGCATGCCAGCTTGGATTGGTAAAATACACTTTTTATTTTATAGAATCATTTCATTATGTGCATTTTTTTTGTTCAAAGTGACTTTGAATATTGGTTATTTCAATACAGAATTTTCAGCAGCATTGAAAAAAAGAATTCTAAAGACAAGGGCCATGCAAAGGACCTCGGGGATCAGGACCAGGGACACAGATGGCCACCACATTCCCATTGTGTCATTCAGCTGTCCTCCTACCCCTCAACTTCATTTTTCCTTCTTGAACACAGACTTCTTTCACATGATGGGGACATGTTCATGGGCAGTTCCTGGATTGTCCAGGAACAAACATCAAAGCAAAGAGAGCTTTACCTTTTAACTTCAGGTTGAAAAATAAAACCACAGAGAAAGATTCTTGTTGGCCCAGCTCCATGTCCTATGTCCACCCCTTGGAAGTATGGCCAGGGAATAATGATTTATGAGTCACTGGGTCAACATGCCCACCTCAGTGTTTAGAGGGGTAATGCTTGTGACAAGAACAAAGGAGGGTTTTTTTCTGAGCCAGGCAGCCACCCCAATGTGTGCCTACCACAGTCCTAGTGAATCAGGATTATAAATTTGTGTCTGGAAGACAGAATCACCTGCACACCTTTGGGGAGCTCAAGGCCTCACAGGGCAGCCATTTCTGTTACTCTGAGCATGACTGGTCCCTCCCTATGTAGAAACACCATCCACTCCCTGTAATCTCCACCATTTGCTTCCGATGGACCCATCAGAAGGCCTCTTCTGTTTGATGACCCTTCAGATATTTGGAGATAGACATTGCCCTTCATCTTAGCCTTTTTTTAGTCAACACATCCTTGATTCTTTTAGCTATTCCTCAGTGAGGAGGGTTTCTGGATCCCCCCCTATCCTGGAATTACATGCTACCTCTAAACTTTTGGGTGTGTCAGTGGCCACGTTCCTAGGAGATGCCTGGAACCGAGCGCAGATGCCCAGAATGTGGCTTGACTTTGCAGAACGTACTGTGGGGTGATTCTGCCGTAGCATGATCAGTGGCTTTAGAAATGGGACGTTTTCATTAAAGGAAACTTTATGCCAAGTTCACTTTGTATAATAAATTAAGGGGATCTTTTCTGGCTAAGGGAAGTTTCCTGGACACCTGCCCCTGTTTTCCTTCCTCATATATTCTGGTGGCCACTGAAGCATTTGAAGGAACCCTGAGGGTTGGGTGGCCTACATCCATCTGAAAAATGAATTGTTAGAAAATGTGTTGCGTATTTTTACGAAGGCCAAGTTTTCAGACTAGGTTTAGGTTATATTAAATTGAAGTGCTACTAAAATTTCTGTTTATTTTCACTTGAACAGCTGTCAGGTCATACCTTCTGCTCCCGTAATGCAGGATCCCCATGTGTTTTATTAGGTTTAATTTTGTTGATCTGTATTTTGGACTGTCACAATCATTTTGGGGGTCTTGAATTATTTATTTATTTATTTATTTATTTATTTATTTATTTATTTACTTACTTACTTACTTACTTACTTATTGCTATCTTTTCTATCTTACCATAATCTGGGTGTTTGGTAGTGGGCTATCTGTATGGTATCCAATTATTTTAAGTTTGTTGAAACAAATAAGGGCCAATGGGAGCACCTGTTCTTCCAATTGACACCCCTACAGGTGAGCATTTGGAGGAGGAGGAGAGTTCAAATACATTCCTGAAACTAAGCCAACCATCTTCTGCCCCAGAACTTTCCATCTGGATCAGTGTCATCACCCGTACACTTGTCCCTGAAATCGAGGCACAGTCTTGACTCTTCCTTCCTTCCCCTTAGCACACATTCCCACTTGATCACCATGTTCTGCTGATTTTACGGACTCTGTGTTGGGGAGATGCCCCAATTTTCATCTCTCTCCCAGAATGCTTGTTCAGTTTCTGCTTTGCCTTCCACAGGCAGTATTGACCTCCTCACCAGGATCCTTCTTCCTGGCCTTTCCCCACTGCCTTCTGCAGTCATGTCCAGTGTGTCCCCACTCTGCAGCACAGCTCGGCTATGTGTGTGTGTCACGTACGGAAAATCCTCCCGTGGCTCCCTTGTCCTCTGCATAACAAAGCCCAAGGTCTTCACCATCACACTCAAGGTCACAATCTGGCTCTTCTGCATCATCTCCTGGAATGCTCCCCACACTGGGCCTGAGGCTTTCACAACATCTAGTGGGCTTGTGATTTCCTCCAGGCCCCACACTCTTGTTTCTTACAGTCTTTGTCTGACATTCTCCACATTCATACTATTGCCCAAACTTCTTTTCCTCAAAGCTTGTTTGTTTCCTCTTTTTTTTTTTTTAAAGATTTTATTTATTTATTCATTAGAGACACACAGAGAGAGGCAGAGACAGAGGCAGAAGGAGAAGCAGGCTCCATAGAGGGAGCCTGATGCAGGACTCGATCCTAGGATGCCAGGATCATGACCTGAGCCAAAGGCAGGCACTCAACCACTGAGTCACCAGGTGCCCTCTTTATGTGTGTTTTAACTACATTCCATCTATACCCAAATCTATAAGTACTTATATTGTATACACCTGTATTTGCAGTTTTGCAGACCTGTTCACTCCCAGGATCATGAGTGGAGCCAAAGGCAGATGCTCAACCACTGAGCCACCCAGGCACCCCAAAGCTTGCTTGTTTTTAATATCCAGCCTAGGTATGCTCCTTCCCTAAGATGTTCCCCCAAGCCTTCTCCTGTCACTACCAGAGCCTCCTGCTCCCCTCCAAGTCTGGTTTAAACGTACTTATCTGTGTACCTTTGTGTAGAACTCTATCCACATTTTATGGTTATCCCTCACTAGATAGTGAGGTAGTCAAGTCAGGCACCATGGCTCACTTGTTTTGGCATAATCTGCATTTCACCTGGTCTTTTTTTCCTTTTAAAGATTTAGAGGGGGGGGGGCTCACTTGTAAGCATTCAAATGAGTAGGGGAAGGGGCAGAGGGAGAAGCAGGCTCCCTCATGTGCAGGGAGCCTGATGTGGAGCTCTATTCCAGGACCCGGGGATCATGACCTGAGCTGAAGGCAGGTGCTTAACCTACTGAGCCACCCAGGCATCCCTTACCTAGATTTTGATAGATACTCAGTAAATATTTGTTGAGCAAAGTAATGGATAAATAAACCTACTTAAATTCACATAACCATTTCATTCCCCATCCCAGATTGTACCATCATATACACAAAGCTCTGTGGACTAGTGAATCTATTAAGCAGCATGTTGAAATGCAGATACTCTATGTTTGATATTTTCTTCATCTATCAAACTGGCAACCTGGTTTAAAAATTTTTTTTTTCTCATTACTGATATGCTAAGTGAACTTATTTTGGAACCTTTTCCATTGCTACATCTTTTTAAAAATTATTTATTTATTCATGAGAGAGAGGGAGAGGGAGAGAGAGGGGCAGAGACACAGGCAGAGGGAGAAGCAAGCTCCATGCAGGGAGCCTGATGCGGGACTTGATCCCAGCACTCCAGGATCATGCCCTGGGCTGAAGGCAGGCGCTAAACCTCTGAGCCACCCAGGGATCCCTGCTACATCTTTTATTAAATGCACACCAACGATCCTGGAAGGCATGTACTTCTAATTAAACCACCTGAGTGGAGAGCTCTTTCTACATGGTTCTCTCTTTTCAGTAGCTGCTAATAATCAAACCTGAGGTAAAATAGCATAGATTTATTGACTCCTCCCTGTGATGCTGTAAGATCTGCCTCCTGACACTAAGCACTCTATAATCTCATCAAGAGGAGGTGGCATAAATATCAAACAGATAATAGTAAATCCAGCAAGTGGTCAAGGATCAAAAAGAATGGTACAAACGGTAAGTGTCTGACATTTTTATGAAATAGCAGTGATTCAAGCAGACAAAAAGCAAGCAGACAACCACACAAACATAACAAATGGGCAGAGACTCCAGGTGAAAAGTATAAATTAGTTATGAAGGGAAATCAGGCCGAGGTCGGGGAAACAGGCCCTCCCTTGATTTTATGTTGAGCCGATTGTGAGGCTATGAGGATTATTCTAGAAATGAACATCATAGTACACCTATCTTTAAAAATGATGTAACTTTTTAGAATAGTGGCAGACCATTTTATCAGAACTTTTTGATGAAGTCTGAGAGCTATTGGAATCAGATAGGACACCTTGCCTATTAAGTTTGTGTCTGTTGAAAACACATTATATCTGGTGGAAAAAAATAAAAAAAGAATTCAACACAGAAAAACCATGGAGTGCTTCCCGGAATAATCATGCTCTTCTGTGCTTCAGTTTGGGAACACCATTCCCTGTACTGCTCCTGGGTAGACACAGAAAGAAAGTTTGCTAGGTTTCCCATGGTCAGAAGGAAGTATAATCTGAAGCAAATATACTTTTTCAAGAACTCCATTCACTCATTCACCTTTAGGAACTGTTTATTGAGCAGTGGGTCCCAGGATGGTTGAGAGACATGTTGAGCTATGGAGACAGTTCCATGATCGCTAAAGCAACACTATGAGTTGGTAATTCATGTTCAACTCCTCCCCACTCCCGCCAATAATATTTTGCCCATCAGCTGGATATAGTGTATTGTAAATTAAAGAGCATTGCCCGCGTAAGTGAGAAATGTGGGTCTAGTCATGCCTTGGGCAAATTATTCAACAATTCTGTTCTCAATTGGAAAATGAGAGGGTTGAACCATTTGCTTTCGACAGTCCTTTGAGGCCCTAAAATATAATGATCTAATTAATTTTGATGGCCTTCTGGCTTGCA
Source organism: Vulpes lagopus (assembly GCF_018345385.1). Classification (NCBI taxonomy): domain Eukaryota; kingdom Metazoa; phylum Chordata; class Mammalia; order Carnivora; family Canidae; genus Vulpes; species Vulpes lagopus. The sequence continues at coordinate 3,749,329 of NC_054833.1, forward strand.
CTTCAGTATTTGTGAGTTTGTTTAGTGCTTGAGCAGGCTGATTGAGTTGACTTTGTGAACCTGCATAGAAGACAAAGTTCTGAGATGCAGTGACAACAGTGCTCACTTCAATGAGGAAATATCCTGCAGGTAGCAGACATGTAAACTTTCACGGCTCAGGTGTTTGAAAACGTAACGAGTTAATATTCCACTGTGGGAGAACAGTTAAAATTTTTCTGAGCCCGCTTAATTGAGATGCAGTGCTTTGATTTTATGGCATTTTATATGAATACATTTTTTAATGCACTGCTTGAGTACATGGATATTACTGATGCTTCAGACATCAGTAATACATGGCAGGGACATATATCTTTTTGTATATGTTACAGCAGATGAAATCGCTGTGTAAAGTTTAAACCATTCCATCAACAAAATTGAGCATTTAAGTAAAAGAAATTTATATGTGCGTGTGTGTATATAATTACATATATTATGATTTTATATATACATGTATGTAATTATCAAAGTCACATAACAAATATTATTTCAAAGTCATTTTTGAAAAGGAGTATTTTAATGTTCCCAGTGAATAATTTCTCTCTGCCTGAGAGCTACTGTTGCACCCTGGGAAATAGTCAGAGGAGAAGATAAAATTATTTAGATTTGCAGCTTCTTGTCATGGGAGGTGAAGGCCTTTTTATTATTATTATTAATGTGATGGGAATAGCTTCACCACACTGTGTGTCTGCACAGCATTCTGAGAACAACCTTTTCATCACATAAATAATTACAGTTCTGTTTTTTTAATGCCTCCTGTCACAACTTCCCTCCACCTCTCAACTATTTTCCATCTGAGTGAAGAGAATAACTCAGATAAAGGTTTCCCTAGGTAGTGACAAAAGGTAGGCACTGGTCCCAACAAGACCCACGTCTGAGCTGGGTGGAAAGAAGTGTATCAGGAAGCAGGTGCATGTTCTTTTAAAAGTAAACTTCCTGGGGTGCCTGGGTGACTTGGTCGGGTGAGCATCTGCCTTTGGCTCATTTGGCTCAGGTCATGGTCTCAGGGTCCTGGGATCAAGCCCCGTGTTCGGGCTCCCTGCTCAGCGGAGAGTCTGCGGCTCCCTTCTCCCTGCTTATGTTCATGCTCTGTCTCTGTATCTCTCTAATAAATAACAAAATCTTTTAAAAAACAAAAGTTAACTTCTTGCATGTAGAAATTGCCATGTTTTTACAGAGAAAGAATCATTGCTTCTGGCCTGATATCTTTCCCCTTCTTCAGGGACCTGCTTCTACATCCAGGCCCCTGGCTGCTTCTCAGAAAGAACAACCCATGTATGATGATACTGAAGGCAACACTGGGCTATCCTCTTAGGTGATATGTGTGGGGGGAGATGAGCAAGTCGGCAAGTTCCTTGCTCTTGGTGAGGGAATGCTCTAGTGAGGGAGACAGGCGACAAAGTGGGAAACAGACGCAGAACTCACACCAGGTCAGGTAACAGTGATGCCAGAAAGGAAACTTTGCAGGATGGGAGCTGTTCTCCATGTTCCCACCTCAGCATCTGGAATCCTCTCCATGAAGGGCAATCATGGGTCAGGCAAAGTGTGTCTTTTGTAAGCTCCCTGTTTCCATGTCACTCTTGCCCTTATGTGGTGACTTCTTCCAATTTCTCTTGGGTCCCCCATGCCGATCTTTACCAGACTGCAAGGAGCACAGCCCTTGTAGAGTATCTGGTGATGAAAAGAATAACTAGACAGAATCCTACAATTTAAAAACAATGAAGATGGTTGTAGAGAAGAACTTTTTCCTAAAAGATTTGATCTAGTCTTTTTGCATATAAATGAAACTTAGGGGTAGCTTTTGTAGTGAATATTCTTAGTAACTTTTTCTTTGTTTGCTTCTGCCCCAGGACCTTTGCACCAGCCATTGCCTCTGCCTGGAATATTTTCCCTTTCTTCATGCTTTTCAGGTCTTTATGAGACTGTTATTTTTTTAAGTGAGGTCTACACAGATAGTCTGTTTAAATTGCACCCTCCAGCAGGCACTTTGTAGCACTTAGATGATTTCATACTCTTGTTTGTTGTGTTTTTTCTTCCTCTCCATTGTCCCTCCTCCCTCCAAGCTCCCTGAGGCCAAAGATTGCTGCTTTGAAAGCTGTGCATTCCTCCTGCTTAGAACCAGGTCTGACAGAGAGTAGTAGGTGCCTAATAAAAATTGTTGAATTTATAAAAGGTTAAAAAAATATATTTCTCAAGTGTTCCTATTTTAAAAATATATCTCACAAGGGCAGTTTGTTTTTGGGAATTAGGGGTTAGGATAGAAATGCTAATTCTTTTCTGGCTCATGGAGGAGGGGAATGTGGTCCAGGTGGCCACCCAGTTTGGGGGAGAAATAGGAGGTTGGCGAGGCCATGGGCCTCTCAGAGGGGACAAGGTGTGACTGGGAGCTGACCACAGGTGAGGTATGGGCTCAGCACCCCTGACTTCTCCTGCAGTCCCACAGAGATTAGTGGCTGGAAATGTGGACATGGGATTCACCTCTCTGGTTGGTTGGTTCTGAAGACACAAGTATAAAATAATGTAACTGAGAAATGCTTAGGATTCACCTTCATTTACTGGTGGTTTGAAGACATGGTCATAAGTGTTTGGGATTAAAAAAAAATCATATCAGAATGTCAGCGTTGCGAGGAAACCAGCTTTTCTATCTGACTGGCTGATTTACTGTAAAAATGACCTGAAAACCTTTCCCTGAAAGATTTAATGGGAATGCAGTGGGCAGAATAATCGCCCCCAACGAGCCACATCCTCATGCCCGGGACCCAGGACCGTGTTAGGTTACCAGGCGAGGGGGACTCAAAGTTGCTGATCAGCTGACCTTAAAACAGGGAGATGGTCCTGAATGACGTAGGTGGGTACAAGGTAGTCCTATCAACGTGGAGAGGAGGCAGAAGAGTTGACATTGTGAGAAACTCAAAGGTAGGTCCTCACTGGCCTTGATGGAAGGGGGCCACGCGCCCTGGGACGAAGGTGGCCTCTGGAAACGTCAAGACAACTGGTTTTTCCCCAGAGCCTCCAGGAGGGAAGGCTGTGCTGGTGACACCTGGCTTTTCACTCAGCGAGACGCATTTCAGACTCTGACCTCCTGATCCCTGAGATCATTAAATGTGTATGATTTTAAGCCACCAAATTTGTGGTAGTTTGTTACCATCGAGATCGAAAACCAGTGCAGGGAGAGCAGGGGGTAAAAACCACGTGTCTCCTTCGCAGTGTTGTGATTTTCAGTATTCCAGGGAAAATTGAAAAGCCAAACGCTGAACCGCAGAGCACTTGAGGGGGCCTGGGCTGCCACACCTGGCAGTGGCCACTGTGCACCTCGCCCAGGGACTGTGATCGGGGACGGCAACCAGAAGCCCACGAAGTGGGACCTACCCTGGGAAAGGCCACGCGGGGAGCCGTGACTCCCCCACCAGAGCCTGGGCTGGGGGCAGCGGCGCACGTGGGAAAGGTTGAAAGTGAGCGCGGGGCTGCTCATGGAATTCTTCATCAGCAGATGTTTAAAAGTCAGCGCTTTCAAATTACTTGCAGAAGCTTATAAATATGAATTTCCTGTAATTCACATTTTATAAGAACTCCTATCAGCTGGATCACAGCTTGAAAAATACCAGAAACGCATTAGAAAAATCTCTCTGTTTAAAACTAGATTGATCCCACATTTACATGGCAAAAGAAGGCCATTACACGGCAGGCAGTAAAAGCTTTCTTTCAGAGAGTTTGAGAAAACACTCAAAATAATTCACTTCTACCCAGGCCATTTGACAACGGTTAGACTTTCCCTCACAAAATAAAATGAAATCTCACCACCTGCTGCTCGAAATCTCCAATTAATGTTATAAAAAGTACCTTCATTTAAAAAGCCAATGTGTAAATTCCTCCAAGCTGAGTGCAGACATGTCTTCAAATTCATGGTAACCTTTTGATCCTGTCTGCAGTAGGAAGAGGCTTCCAGATGCCAAAAAGAAGCCAGAACTGACTTTCAACTAATTATTTAAGAGCTAAACCCCTCTCTGTTCATCGGGTTCCATTCTATAAGACACTGATGATTCCCATATCCATTGCTGCCATGTGTGTTTAATCGAAATTAAGAAGCTGGCCAGTGTCCCACCTACGAACTGAAACAGGGGTGTTTTTGCACGAACCACAGATGGGCAGGGAGAGGATGGGAGAAAAAGTGAACAGTGTCCTTGTTTTTTTTGCCATGAAAGGCTCTTTTAAGATCACATCAGCAGGTGTGAGAATCACCACCTTTGAACAATTTTTAAGTGGTGAGCAAGTCTGGGTCTTTTATCTCTTCCTTCCCACCCTGATAGTCAGGTTAATGAGAATTTCCCAGGGGTAAGCCACTGGGCATCTTTGACGTGCCCCCTTCGGTTTACCACGTTAATCGGGGGATGGTCAGCTGTGCACGTTGGGGAGGCGGAGTCGTTTGCAGCCTGTGCTGATGGAGAAGCAGCAGGCTGAGTCTATCATTCATTCTGCCTTCCTGCCCAGGCAGTTGTCAGGGCAGGAGCTGGGACAGAGAGTGGCCAGGAGTAATTTGGGGCTGTCATGCTCAGGCTTGGGTACAGAGCCAGGAACTCCTGATGGACAGGATCTGCGGGCATAGCTGTGACTGGGGAGGGTCCCAGGGTCTCTGCTGGACTCTCAGAGCCCTTCCGTGGCCCTTCAGGGGGTCCAGCTCTATCTCCCACCACCCCTCAATAGGATCCGAGGAGACAGGTCCCTTTCCTTGGGTCCCTTGGTGATCCTTGGTCCTCCAATGCACTGTTCTTGTTTTTAATTCCTGCCTGGAATGTCCCAATGCTCTGTTTCTCTTCTTTATGGTCTCATGCTTTGAAAGTCCAGGGGAAGTGCATCCATGCCTGGAAGATCTTGTAATCCTTACCCTTGTTGACCTGAACCTTCATGATCTACTCACTCACGAACAGGCATTGAATGTAGAGGCTTGCTTTCCAAAAGCTGTTCATGTCATTTATTGCTTAATTCAGTACATCATGCTGATGTTTTGTATCCTGCCATCTTCTCAAAGCTCTTCCTTTGGTTTTTGCGATGTTCCTGCCCGCTGGCTTCCCTTCTGGCTTCCCATTTCTTCTCAGTCTGAGAAGAAAGATCAGCCCATGTCTCTGTCTTGAAGTGTGGCATCCACTGGTGAGGTCAGAGGCTCTCTCTTGTGTTCTGCATCTCTACTCTCCCTGTTTCCCTGGAGCACCAGTCCTGCATCCCAGCTGCCTGCTATGTGCCTTCACTGGTGCCACTGGATTTTCGAGCTTAGAAGATTCTAAATCGTAAGTATTCCTTGTGTCTCCCCTCCAGACACATATTCCTTATGTGTTCTACCTGCAATGCCTACGTGAGAAATCTCAGCGTCCCCCTTCAGCTCTCTCTTTTCCTTGCTGCATCCCGTAGGGCACTGTTTGGTCCATTTCCAGCACATGTCCTAGAGTTACCTTTGCTCCCCCATGGCTCTCGCCCCAGGTCGTATTCTCCCTCCTCACGGGCAGCCCCAGCTTAGGTGTTCTCAGCTCTTCCCCTTTAATCTGATCCTGATAGCCACAAGTTATTGTCTGAAACACAGATGGGATCATGACTCTATCCTGGAAGCTTCAGTGGCTTCTTGCTTGCCAGAGCTGAGCCTGTGTCTTATGCGTACCTCGTGAGTCTGGTCTGGTCTGGTCTGATCTGTCCTTGTCTTCACAGCTTACACTCATCCAGGGAATGGTCCCACCACCGGGCTGCTGGATGCCTTGTAGGAGCCACCTGAGATTTCAGTTTCTCTGTGAAATCTTCACTAGGGCCTTAATCAGAAATAATCACTTTTTTTAGGGTACCATTAGCTATTTGCACACCTTCGTTATGGTTTCTATTACACAGAAAGCTTTTTTATTGTGAACATGATCTGCTTGAGGCCAGGGTGTCTTTTGTCTGTGTCTGTGTCCTGAATGCTAGTTCAATATCTGCCTGGATCATGGTGGGTGAGAGTGGGGATCAATAAACACTTGTCCGTCAATGGATGTCCACTTCTGTACAAATACTATGTGTTAAACTGTTTAAAAATCCTTATAAAATGCAGAACATACATGTGACAAAAAATAAATACTTGTTGATTAATTTGTGATTAAGACTGTAAGCAGGGGGCGTCCCGGTGGCTCTGTCCTTGGGCATCCAACTCTCAATTTCGGCTCAGGTTGTGATCTCAGGGTCATGGGAAGAGACCTACGTGGGGTTCCATGCTGAGCTTGGAGTCTGCTTGTCCCGCCCCCTTTCCTCCCCCACCCACTTGCATTCACACTCTCTCTTTCTCTCTCTCTCAAATAAATAAATAAACAGAATATTTTTAAAAAACAACTGTAAGCAAGAGGGAGTGGAATAGCAGGAGACAGGTGCATCATTGAAATACTAGAGGAGAATGTTTTGCTGACGTGTGCTAGTATATGGAGTCATGCTGTGTTATGATTTGGTGTAACGTGCAGTTTTTACTGCTCTGGCATTAATGGGAGTGCACGCTTTTATTTTAATTTTATTGTTTTAAGATTTATTTACTTATTTATGACAGAGAGAGAGAGAGAGAGAGAGAGAGAGAGAGGCAGAGACACAGGCAGAGGGAGAAGCAGGCTCCATGCCGGGAGCCCAATGTGGGACTCGATCCTGGGACTCCAGGATCGCGCCCTGGGCCAAAGGCAGGCGCCAAACCGTTGAGCCACCCAGGGATCCCCAGGAGTGCACGCTTTTAAAGTGGAAAATTAATTGCCAGGCTTTTGGGGGAATATTTACTGAGGTTGAATTAGGTAGTCAAATTAAAAAATAAAAAGGCGTGTCAGAGTTAACCAAAAAGCTATAGTCTCAAGATATGCATATCCAGGGGCGCCTGGGTGGCTCAGTCTATGAAGTGGCTGCCTTCGGCTTAGGTCATGATCTCAGGGTCTTGGAATCGAGCCCTGTGTAAGGCTCCCTGCTCACTGGGGAGCCAGCTTCTCCCTCTCTCTCTGCCTGTCTCCCTGCTTGTGCACCCACAAACACACACTCTCTCTCATATAAATAAATAAAATCTTAAAAACAAAACCCATACATATCTGTGTGTGTGAGATTGTATAGGCAAAACTTCCTACCTAAGTCTCCCTTTCTATAATGTATAGAACTAGCAAATCATGGGCTTGCCAATGTTGGAAGTTCTTTACTGGTTAAATAAAGAGTTAAAGAATCTGACTGGCTGGTGTTACACACTGGTTGTGAAGGCGAACCGGCTGGTTAACAGACTCTCGAGTCAGGTCACTGCTCAGTTTGCAGGGCTTCTTCATGAACTTTTATCCATCTTCCTGTGCACAGGTCTATACACGCACATAAATATGCATGGATAGATGGGTTTATGCACACTCATTTGTATGCGTGTATGTTTATGCAGTGAAACCACGTGCATTTGCACATCACAAACTTGTTCATTTATTGGTATCCACTTGCCTGTTCTATATTGGTCACATATAACAAGCTCAAATACAGGAGATACTCGAGAATTACTGACAGCTGATCATCTTTGTACATCTAATTGAAATGGAACAAACATTTTGTTCCACTTAAACATTTTTAAAAAGCACTTGGCGTCCCACAGCAGTGATGCATTTGCAAGTTTTCACTGGGAGGCTCCCTGCCATCCTTAGGACAATATCCTTAGTCTTGAGATGGGCTTACAGGATCTTTGCCTTCTGGCTGCTTTCTACCTTCTCCGTTTTCAAGCATAGCCACACACCATGCGTGTAGGTGGGCACACCCGTGTGCATGTGCTCACACACACACACACAAAGACACACGCCCGCCAAGTGTTTCAACTCAGGAGAATGGAGCAGATCAGATTAGTAAAGACTCAAGTGTCATTGCCTTCTGTGATAGAATGCTCCACCCCCAACATCTCTGTTTGCTCACCTACTAGTCATATGTCAACATAACAGAATGATTTTTTCAGTTTTCAACTTCCAGTGAAAACACAGTGGCATTCGTTGCCCTTGACCTCCGGAAGTTTACCTCCGGCTTCATCTCACTTGGCGTCTTGGCTTCCTGTGTCACTTAACACTTGTGTGACTTCAGACAGGTCACTCAAATGCTTTCCATCTCGATTTCCTCTAGTATAAAATGAGATGACAATAGTATTGTTATGATCACAACCCTGTGAGTATTCACTGAGTTAATATATGCAGAAATTGCCTAGCATTTAACTCTTCTGATCACTCTTTAAAAAAAAATCTCTAGCTTTGCCAGCCCTCTTTGGTTTTCTCACCTACCTCTCTGTGTCTTTCCACCTTCTTTGTTGCCTCTCTTGCTCATTTTGCCTCCCCTTGAGTGTCAGAGTCTCCGAGTATATCGCCTGACACCCCAGGTGGACACACTGATCCTCGCCTGGGACTGCCCTGCCTCCCACTGTCCCCCCAGAGCAGCTCGTCTCTTGGCTGCTCCCAGAGTGGTCTATCTAAAACTCAGACCTCAGCATGTTCCTCATCTGCCTTAAACCCTGCCGGAGGCCGCCCCTTCCAGGACCAAGCCCTTTTACTTGGCCTACAAAACTCCTTCCACTGTGCGCTTCAGCTGACCCTGCAGGGGTCAGCTAACTTTCTCTGTCCTTCTCTGTGGAGTGCGATTTATAGCTTCCTTTTGGAGGTTAATAAATTCAGGGAAGTATGTCAGGTGTGCAACAGATTTACACAGATTGTTTATTTAATGTAAAAGTGTCTTTCTTTAGGTGTTTATTTCTTTAGTTATTAATTTGCCAGCATGTACCATCTCTGACAATTCAACAACCTTCCCTAAGGTAAGGCGAAGTTGTCGCGACCTGAATGAATTTTGTCAAGTGTGTAAGCCGGGCAGTGGAGTGCTGTCCATGGGCACCACGTTAGCCCTGCTCCATCTGTGTACACACCAGGGCTGGCCCACCCCTGCTTCCCTCACCACCACGCACAACCCTGGTGTGTGGTTCCATCTTCTGGCTTTAAAAGGGGCCGCTTGCATTGTATTTATGAACAACATGGGATACACTTAAATATAAAATTCGACTGTCAGACTTTTCTGAATAGCATTCAGAATGAAGTCAGTCTGGTTAGACATACTTGGAATTATAAGTTCCCTCTTTATTTAAAAGCTTTTTTCAAAAGTTTTAAATAGAGGTTAGTCAGATTCCATTTAAATAGGTATGGGATTCATGAATGAGCGCTAAATTCATTTGGCCACTAACTTCGAAAAAGAATAAATTGATTTTTTTTATTTTTTATTCACACATTGTACTCCTATAAAAATATACACTTGGGCAGCCCGGGTGGCTCAACGGTTTAGTGCCACTTGCAGCCCAGGGTGTGATCCTGGAGACCTGGGATCGAGTCCCACGTCGGGCTCCCTACATGGAGCCTGCTTCTCCCTCTGCCTGTGTCTCTGCCTCTCTCTCTCTCTGTGTCTCTATGAATAAATAAATAAAATCTTTAAAAAAAATACACTTTCCTCATTACTTTTTTTTTTCCATGAAAATTCAGCTTTTGTCCCCAGAAGGGACAATATATTTCAAGAAGCAAATGTGATTGCAAAGGAAAATAGTTTTTTTTTAAATTTTTTAAATTTTTTATTTTTTTTATTTTTTTATTTTTTGGAAAATAGTTTTGATTGTGATGGAACTTTGTGACTTCACTGTTGAATCAGGCATTCCATATTTTGATTGTTTTTATTTCATAGTCTGCTTTATTTTGCCACCCAATGGGTATACTGGTGTATTTGCAGCATAACTCATCACTCCTGCCTTATTCTTTTTTTTTTCTCCTGCCTTATTCTTAACTCTCCTCTCAGTGAAAAAGAATATATATATTCTTGGGAACTTTTAAGGAAAACTGATGGTTTTTCAGAGTTTCTTTACTCTGAAATAAAAGCTCTTGCTTCTCACTTTGGAGCTAAGAATGAAATTGTCATGTTCTCACACGAGATTCAGTACCTGTTACGCCCACATCCTACATTAACATTTTCATCATCACCAGCATTTCTGATACAATCAGGTATTAAACCCTGTGGTTATTTTGGGAATTACATCTTTGATGGAAGGGTTCCAACAGTTAAACTCTAAGACAGGAATATATATAGTTTTACTTCATGTGGTAGAAGAATTATCCTGAAAGATGGCTAAAGGATTCAATAATAGGTTAAGTTTTTATCTTTTAAAGATTTTATTTATTTATTCATGAGAGACAGAGACAGAGAGAGAGAGGCAGAGACACAGGCAGAGGGAGAAGCAGGCTCCATGCAGGGAGCCTGACATGGGACTTGATCCGGCGTCTCCAGGACCATGCCCTAGACTGAAGACGGGGCTAAACTGCTGAGCCACCCAGGCTGCCGTAGGTTAAGTTTTTTTTTTTTTTTTTTAAGATTTTATTTATTTATTTGAGAGAGAGAGAGAGAGAGAGCAAGCAGGGAGCAGCAAGGAGAGGGGCAGAGACAGAGGGAGAAGCAGAATCCCGGCTGAGCAGGGACTCCATCCCAGGACCCCGAGATCATGACCTGAGCCAAAAGGCAGATGCTTAACTGACTGAGCTTCCTAAGTGCCTCAAGGTTAAGATTTTTAAAGAAAAGCTCACAGATAGAGTCTCCAGCTATCTGTCCACAAAGCCAAAAGCAGACAAAACTAACTTTCTCCAAATCACCACCCGGGCACATACCAGACTCAAACTCTCATAGTTTAAGTTCTATGCCTGAGTTGCCAATATTTTTTTTTAATTTTTAAAATTTATTTTATTTTTACTCTTCAGGCTCCATGCCCAGCATGGAGCCCAACATGGGGCTTGAACTCACAGCCCTGAGTGAGATCAAGGCCTGAGCTGAGATCGACAGTCAGATGCTTCATCAACTGAGCCACCCAGGTGCCCGGCCAACATTTTTAAATTGATACCTCACTGTTCCCTGTTATTCCCACAGAGTTTCATTTCTTACACTTTCCTACAGTTTTGGTTTATTCTCAAGAGTATTCTTTCTCTTTCTCATTGGTTTTCCCAAAATGAACTCTAAACCACTCAACTTTCCCCTTCCCCTGCGTGCCCCCTTTTCTTCCCCATCTGGGCCTGCTACCTCCATTCTTAACTTTTGAATTTACTTCTCCTCCCCATAACTTAGGAGGCAGCCTGGAACTTCAAAAGTAAAAGAGCTCTTCTTCGTGACTTCTCCAACATTTGTTCAGGTTTAGTCCAGTAGGTGTAAGCTGGAGTTGCTGACCTTCCTGGTGGGGTGCTGCTTCTATGGTGGGTATCATTTAAAAGGCATGGTGGTTGGGATGCCTGGGTGGCTCAGTGGTTGAGTGCCTGCCTTCAGCTCAGGGAGTGATCCCAGAGTCCTGGGATCGAGTCCCACGTCAGAGTTCCCTCAGGGAGCCTGCCTCTCCCTCTGCTTCTGTCTCTGCCTCTCTATCTGTGTCTCTCATGAATAAATAAATAAAATCCTAAAAGAAAAAAAAAAAGGCCCTATGGTTGGAAACGCTTGCACCCTGCGCCTGGCTCTGTGCAACCTTGGGCAAGTTATTTAAACCTCAGGTTCCTTATCCATGAAGTAGGACATAAGCACCTACTTCACAGGGTTTTCATGAGGATTGTGCTCTGCCTTCAGCAAAGCCAGGTGCCTTTTCCCAGTCCTCACTCCCCACTGGGTGCTGTGTGTAGCCTAACCATATGGTGTGTCAGGGGCTTTGGAAGACATGAAGTGAATTTGAAACAATCCCATATCCTCTGTGTGACAGTGTCTAATTGTCTGTCACATGATGCTGTTAGGGGCCAGAGTGAAAGTATAGAAAGTTCAGAGAGATGAAAGATGACTTCTGGGGGAGGGGGTCCTTGAGTCACAGCCAGAAGAGAAGACTGAACAGGCAGTGTGGGCATTCAGAGATGGCATGAGTGGAGGTGCAGAGCTAAGGAGGCGAGGGCCTGCTTGAAGGGTGTCAGGGGAGGTGAGGACGGACAGCCCAGAGCTGTCGTTCTTCTGGGTGAGAAGGGGTGAAGGGCCTAGTGACAGAGCTGTCGGATGTGTTGTTGAAAAGTGCAAGCTGGGCCAAGCCATGGTGGTCTCTAGAGATTGGGCATTCTCTGAGGAGTTTAGAACCTAATGCAGGAATGCAAGCAGGAATGCAAGAAACCGTTGACCTGGTATCTTTTGGGGTGGCAAGGAGAGAGGATTTTTATGCCTCTCATTTTCTCCAGTGTAGTGAAGGGCTTTTGAAATGTTCTGTGACCCACAGAATGAAAAAAATGTACAACACTAGCCAGGACATGCACACGTGTTTATATATATTTGTCTCGTGAAATAGAAGATGTGTGGAGCAATAGTTACTGTGTGTACTGCATAAGGCTGCCTGTATAATTTGCAGGGTCCAGTGCACAACAAGGACGTGGCACCTTTTGTTCAAAAAGCAGGAGAAAAGTGCTGTTAAAGATTCTTATACATATACTTTTCCCTTGCTTCTGTGGTCTTTCTCTTTCTCGATGGTGTTTTTCATTTGCTTTTACTGCCACTCTAAATAAAGAAGAATTAAATTAAAAATTTTCACCAACATGAACTTTGCCATTTATCTTTATATTGTGCAATGCCAGTGTTACATTGGCAGCGTAAGAGCATTCAACTCACGTGTGCAATCACAATCACACAGTTTATATTTCTTAGCTCATACCTGTGTATGCGTTCTGCTCTTATCAGACAAGTGCATGCTATTGGCTGCGCTTCTTAATATGCACACATTCTACCTGGACTCCTTACCCAGGGCATGCTGGTGAGTGAGGAAGCAAGCCAAGGGTTACCTCCTGTTCCCTTCCATGCCACTGTTGCCAGCAGAAGCGCTTGACTTCTCCAGGGACGTCACACAAATAAGAGAGAGCGAGCCAGGATTACCCCTGGTCTATCTTACTTCCTAGCATGCCAACGGATTCTTTCTTCCTTGGAAGCAAGTTCTGGTTTTAATGGCACGTGTGGCCTTGAGGGGCCGTCCGTGACCCCACCACCCCCTGCTTGGATGCAGACATCACAGGCTTACCTTGTACTCACTCTGAGTCTCAACAGACCCCCCAGTGTCGTGGCGCAACTCTGTGCTTGTTACGGGGAGGGCACTGTCTCACTGGGTTTCACTTACAGAACACAGGTTCAAAGATAAAATTATTAAGAATTTCAAGATGGTGACAGCAGAGCATTAAGCCAAGTGGAGCATTCTTCTTAGTGAGGGGCGGGATGGCGGGGTGGTGTGCAAAAGTTTGCTCCCCATGCCTCATGAAGCTGACCCTGGTGTCATGATCCATTTTCTATTTTCTTCTATTTTACTTTAAAAACACTACTTGCAACCCATTAAACTGATGTCGCAATCCACTCATGGGTCATGGCTGGCACATCAGAAAGCCTGCATTAAAAGCATGGTCACGCCATCTAGTTTCAGTCACTGTATCTGAATCTTGCCACTACCATGTGTCTGAACTTTAGAGTACTTTTGTTTTCTTTATGTAAAATGCAGGAGTATCAGCAATGACTTCATAAAGTTGTTTTGGGCATCAAATGAATCTTACATGTAATGTGCTTAGAACAGTGCTTGTCATAATAAGCATCCAGGAACTATTAGCTAATCATCATCATTATTAATATTGTCACTTTTTTTTTAAATTTTTTTATTTTTATTTATTTATGATAGTCACAGAGAGAGAGAGAGAGAGAGAGAGAGAGAGAGGCAGAGACATAGGCAGAGGGAGAAGCAGGCTCCATGCACCAGGAGCCCGATGTGGGACTCGATCCCCGGTCTCCAGGATCGCGCCCTGGGCCAAAGGCAGGCGCCAAACCGCTGCGCCACCCAGGGATCCCCAATATTGTCACTTTTATTATTAATTTACACCTTGCTCTAGGTAAATGCTGAAGAAAAAAATGCTTCCTGACCAGATAATAAGCATTTCCATCCTCTTCTAAAATAGATATTTTTGGGGTTTACCAATCTTTGTGTTTTATCTTGATTGCAAGTATATGAAAACATTATAATAACCAAGAGAAAGTTAATTCTTATCCACTTAATGCAATGGAAACACTTAAAAATGATAGGTTAATGAAAGATTACTTTGTTTCTGTTTCCCCCTCCCCAAGATTAAAAGAAGTAGATTATTAGGGGGCAGCTGAGTGGCTCAGTCAGTTAAGCATCTGACTCTTGATTTTGGCTCAGGTCGTATCTCAGGGTTGTGAATTCAAGCTCTGTGTTGGGCTCCACGCTGGGCTAGAGTCTGCTTAAGATCTTTCTCTTTCTGCCCCTACCCCCATGTTCTCTCCCCCCCCCAGAGGAAAACAAAAAAAAACAAACCCAAAACAGAAAACCCATAAGTTAGATTATTAGTATTTCTCAATTATCAGTTAAGAAAGAAGCAAGAGTATTTGAAAAATACCATCCCTGAGTTTTAGAGTCAGGATTATTCCTTTTTTTTCTCTTTTTTTTTGGATTATTTCTTTTGGAAGGAAACTATTAGATGATGAACTTCAATTACAGGCAAAATGTTAGAGATGAATGTTTTCTGTCTTTGTGAAAGTCCAGCATCCATAGATTTTTGTATAATACAGACTAATTTTGTAAGTCTCAACACTACATAAAGGAGAATTTGGTAGATACTTGGTCAAAATATGTTGTTGAAGCAACGTTAAGTGTAAGTGAGCAAAATGTGGACTGATTTGTTTTGATCTGTTTTCTTTCTTGATAGTTTTGTAATAAATAGTACGATTTTGTAGCTAATCTGCATATTTCCCATCATTAACTGAAGCTACTGGGATCACTTTTCCCATTGACGGTCTGACTTTTTATGTTTCCTTGATTCTCTCAAATTCTGTACTAAGTCAATATATAGTCACTTTATTGCTGAATCTAATTGCTGATATGAGGGCATATTTGTGGCTATATAGCCATCTTAACGATGGGACTCTGTAGACTCACTTAGTGGATTTATCTCAGTCTGTTTAAATAAAATTTGGAATGTGATAAGATATTGCAGAGAAAAGTATCTTACGCACAATTTTTTGGTGTATTATTTATTGAGAGGTGCTCTTACAGAGTTTATAGTGATATGCTGAATTGAGTATATTGTAACCTTCCTATTTAACCACCAACCAAAGCTAAGTTATATCTTTAGCAGGGCATCAATTCTGACAAAAAATTTATCATCTTCTCCAGAAATTACTGTGGAGCGGATATAAACACCTACAATGCTAAGAGCTCAAGAGATCTTGCTTTGATTGTCTAAAGCAAATAGAAGCGTGCTATCTGTAAAATGCTGAAATGGTGAAATAGAAATGCTCTCACTCAGATTTAATGAACAATTCAGTCATATTACCTTGCACCAAATAGCTTAGATAAAAGATTATCTGATCCCTTTATTCAGAATGACTGGTTTGGGCCGATTTGCACACTTGCCCTGCATGTCCCTTTACCCTGAGCAAGGACTGAACCTTGCTCTAGCACCGGTCTCAGGATTAGACTTGTTTTTTTTTTTTTTTTTTAAAGATTTTATCTATTTATTCAAGAGAGACACATAGAGAGAGAGGCAGAGACACAGGTAGAGGGAGAAGCAGGCCCCATGTAGGGAGCCTGATGTGGGACACAATCCGGGGACTCCAGGATCACTCCCTGGGCTGAAGGCAAACGCTTAACAGCTGAGCCACCCAGGCGTCCCTAGACTTGTTTTAAAGTGGTGATTCTTGCTTTATCCTTCCAGCAGTATTGGCATTGCTGATCATATTATTTTAAAGTATACCATTGCTGGTGGTTGAAAGCAAGCATTGGTTAGATTCTCAAAGGAGTAATTTAGTAATAATTGGGATTAATAACTAACTTTTGAAAACAGTTACTCTCTTTTTATTTTCAGGTTTAAGCTTAATCCCCTAAGCATATGCCATATATGTGATTTGGAAACAAATATTTAGAGAAGTATTTCAGTCTTGCATCTCAAGTTTTATTGACTCCAGATAGATCTTGAAAATTTTAAACCCTGGTTTTTCTTCAGTCTTTGGATTTTGAGATTCTTGCATGAATTCTCAGTTTTCTGGAGCTAAGGAGTCTTTTATTTCTCTGTCTGGGAGGACTGTTAATGACCATACTAATTAGGCATGCAGGATGAAGGTGCCTGGTTTCCTGGGATGGGTGCCTCCCTGATGCCTCTGCCCCAACTCCCTGCAAACAGATTACCACGTTGTAATTCATTTATGCATTTTAGCTGAGGTTCAGCTTCCAGTAAATGAGTAGAAAGAATGATTGGTATTTTCATGGCATATAGTTCTAGTTACCTTTGTGTTATCAAGATGAAGATGGTCTGCTTTGGTTTAACTTGGCCACACGTGGATGGGAACTGTTTGAGTGTTTGCAAAAAAGCTTGGATTTCATTAGACAGGCTCATGCACTGGGGATATAGGTTTTGCTACAGCTTTATGGTGCTGACATCTGTGACAAATTCACTGAAAGCCGAGAGTCAGAAGAGATGGGATTTGACACCCCATTCAGCCCTCCCTACCTCATGGCCTTGGGCCTCTGAGTTCAGCTTTATAAGTCATCTCTACATCCCAGTGAATCATCTTGGAAGACTGGTCCACACTCCTGTCTTCACTCCCTCACCACTGTTTCACACCACACCCCAGTATAATCTGATCTTCGTGCTCTACTGATACTGCTCTCACCTCATTGACCAGATCATTGGGATGCCAAACTGGAAGACACTATTCATTCATTCATTCATTCATTCATTCATTCATTCATTCATTTATACATACATACATACCAGCACATTGTTTTCAATCTGTATGCATTCCTCTTCTACCCATCCCTTAAACATTGCTTCCTAGAATTTTGTTCCTGGTCATCTATTCTCATTGCAAGTTATTTTCCAGACCTAAGACTTTATTTGTCAGCTGCATTCAGATACTCCCCAAACCTATATCCTCATCCTAGAACTTTATCCTCATTAACAGATTTGTATTGCCAACCATTTACCTGACAGGTCCACTGAGATGCTCAATGTGGGTTCTGACCAGTACATCCAATTCAGATCTCATCATCTCCTTCCTACCATCCAGCCCCATTGTCTTCTGTCCCTCATTTTGGTAAATAAGTCTACTATCCACGTGGACACCCAGGCCCTAAACCTTAGCGTCGCTTGTGGCTCTTTCACGAACTCTGCCCTTCCATATCCAAGCTGTCCCGGAGCCAGTACAGCTCTGTGTCCCTGGTGTTCCACTCCGCCCATCCTGCTGCCACTGCCTTCATGTCAGACCTGTAAGTCTAGTGCAGGCCACAACCCCACTGAGCAGTGCCTGTCCCATGATCACAACAGATGCTATGTGCTCTGGGCTTGGTACCTCGGGACCCATCCTTCCATACATTGGTTCCCATAGCATCTCCGGGCTACCAGCATCTTGTTGTGTCTGTCTGACCCACATTCCAGACTTTTGTTTCTGTAGTCTCAGCAAGGCTTCTCTCCCTTTGCCACATGGCCTTGTGGAGGACCTTCCATATCTCTTTCTCTGCACACACCCCCTTCCATCCAGGCAGCCGTCTTCCAGGGCAGTCCCCCACCCCCAGACAGCCTGTGTAGCACTTGCTACACTTACTCTGGCCATTGATTTTCCCCTTAGATTCCCCAGCAGACAGAGAGCATCTTGAGGCCAGCGCCTTGTTCATCTTTTTACGACTGGTACCCAGCACACCCCTGAGCTGGGAAAGGCTTAGTAAACATTCGCATAATGAATGAATGAATGAATGAATGAACACAAAGTTAAGGAATCTAATAGAATAATGTATTTCTGTTACGTGCAAGTACTCTGTTTCCACAATGAAATTTCTCGAGTAGAGAACTAGTTTGAGGATGGCCGGCTCTTTTACAGACCACAAGGAATACACAAGATCATTTGAAGGTGGTTGGACCAGCCAGAATTAAGAACAGGAACTGAGAATTTTAGGCTGCTTATTAAGTAACTCCGAGTCACTGGGGTATAAAGAGGAACAATTCAATTATCCTGATAAACTAAACCTAATTTGCAGTGGAATTTTTATAAGGTAACAAAATTGGAAATGAAAAAGTAAAGCCATATATCCTTGTTGGCTTAGGTATTCAGAGGTACTTCATTATTCTTAGTCCTGTGTACCTGATACAGACTTTAGAAATTATACCAAAATCTTCATAGTGTATACCATGGCTAAGAGTCATGAATTCTACATATTGTAAATGTGTGCTTCATTCTTTGTCCTCTGAATATTTCTGATTTTGATGAAAATCTAAAACACCTGTACCTAAAAAACATTAAAAAAGAAATGCAGGGCTAAGAACAAAATTGCATACAATCTGGGGAAATAAATGATAATCATCCTACTTTTAAGTCCTGTCTACTCTTGCAAAATTTTATTGTATAACCATGACAGTTAAGATGGAGTCTATGCAGAGTACACAGTCAGATTCAAACATCAGTTGTGTAACGGGTGATATTTAATACTCTGGAGTGGGAGTCAGGGAATAAAAAGAAGCCACCACATATTTTAAACTGCGGCAGACAAAACTCAGCCTATATAAGCATATGGATAAAGTTGTTTTCATGTAGTATTCTAAATTGCCAAAGAAAAATATCACTTGTGTTATTCTTGTTTCTGTGAAGAGTTTCCATTTGGGTTTATGGGACATAATGAAACACATGGAGGAGATTAGTGATTAAAAAACATTTGTGTTCTATTTCTGTACTACCTCAGAATGCTCAGAACATTCACTGTGATGTGCTTTGATTCTTCCTAACAATAATATACTTTGATGCAGAGGAGTGGTATGAGGAGGATATTATAAGTATAAGCTGTAACAAGGATCAGGGGAGGGTCGACCAGTATCCTCTCATAAGGAAGCATTAACATGTGGCTCCATTCTTCCACTCTGCCTCATTGCTTGCTGAACTTGAGGGGACTGCCTCATCCTGGGTCAGCTTTCTGTAAGTGCTTTCTTTAAAGTTCAATAAGATATGATGACAGTAATCTATCGATGAAGAGTTTTGTATTAGACATTGAGTATATTTCACATGTGAATGTATTCCCATTAACATTAGCTAATGAAAATAATTTTTTATGTCACCTTCTTACCAATTTTATTCTTAATTCTGTCTCTGGTAACTAATGTGACACATACAAAGTGTGTAGTTTTTCTTGTAAATAGGCCTATGTATTTTTTCTTCTTCGAATATTATTTTATACACTGAAGGCTATAAACTCCTTGTTTCCCTACATTTTTTTTCTCTACTGGGTTTAATGAGATACCTTTTAAAATTAATGTCTTGTTTCTAATTTAACATTTCTTTATGAGGCAGTCTCAGTAGTAAATCATAGTAAAACGTTTGTAGTCACATTAAACTTTTCTTACTTATATGTAGAGCTTCCACTTAATAGATACCTAATATTTCCAGAGACTACTCAGAACTGGACATTATGCTCTTATTTTTCTTTTTCTTTTTCCTGATACATTGATTTCAAACATTGAGGGCATCAAAATATGGCTTACAATACTACTTAAAAATGATTTTTTAATAATTCTTGGCAAGGAAGTATGCTTTAATACTAATGATCACTGACTCCATGTGCCTATCATTCATTATTTGGTAACTTCTCTTACTCGAGAATGTCTGAGTCCTGTGACATTACTAACCTGACTAAGGATGCTCTGAGACCAGTAAGTCCTTCCATTTCTGTTGCTCCAGCTGCAGAGGCTACACAAGCATGAACGTCTGCTTTCCCTTTCTGCAGGTCGGGGGGAGCATTCCTATTTATGATAAACTCCACAGTAATGCTGTGACTGCTCCACCTCAGCAGCTCTGCTTTCATTTTTTAGGCAATAAAATTCATAAGGGATAAGTGAAAAATAATTGAGGAGCATTTTTATTTTTACTAGCATGTTTGCTATTGCTTTATGGCATAATATACACTAAAATGTCTATTCACAAGTCAGACAAGAAAGATTAGAGCTGCATATGGGCCTATGTGCATCCAAGCATTGAACTTGATCCTTAGTATAGTAATTGAATGAGAGCAGTATTGTGTATCAAATTTATCCCTGTTCTTTAGTTTGTTAGCAAATGGGTCTTATTACAAAAGTTTCAGGGTAGGGAAGATGTCAAAAAAAAATGGAATCCCTTTCCTGCTGGGAAAGATGAGTCGGTGTCTGAGGGGGGCAAAGTGAAAAGAAGTAATAATAGAGGAGGAAAACCAAAGCCAGTGGACTTGAAAGGGTTTCTCTGACCACCGCCTGAAAGGCAGGAGGAGCAGATGGTGCCTGAGGCTGCGGCCCCCATCCAGGAAATACCTACAGGAGTCAGAAATCGGGTTTGCCATGGCTACTGCCCTGATGTTTTCTTTAGACCATGATTTTTAGATGCGTGATACATTCGTTTTCTCTTGCTGCAGTAACAACTTACTACAAACTGGGCAGCTTGAAACAACATACAAATTCATTATGTTACAGTCCTGGAGGTCAGAATTCCAAAATGGTCCTCATTGGCTTATAACCGGAGTGTTGGCAGGGCTCTGTTCCTTCTTGAGTCTTGAAGGGGGGAAATTTGTATCCTTGCCTTCTTTGGCTTTCAGAAATTGTGTACATTTCCCTGGCTTATGATCCCCTCCATCTGCAAAGCTAGCAATGACCAGTCAAGTCTCTCTGACACTGTTACCAATGTGACCCTGCTTCTCCTGCCTCTCTCTTTCATTTATGAGGACTTACCTGATTACAGTGGGTCCTCGAGAATAATCCAGGATAATCTCCCCATCTCATGGTCAGCTGATTAGCAATGGTAATTCCATCTTCAACCTGAATTCACCTCTGTCCTACAATGTGACTTATTCATGGTTGCTGAGGATTAGGACATGGACATCTTTGGGAGGCTGTTACTTTAGCTACTGTGCATAGCATACAGAGTTGAGCCCTGTGTAGGTTGTACTCCAGCCTTCTTTCTCCTCAACCCCTGTCTCCCCCTCCTTATCCAGATGCAGTATTGCCACATATGGCCAGATGGGGCATAAATCCTCTAACAGCATGAAGAATTAATGGACTGGGCTAGTGGCTTTTAAATTGTATGCTCCTTACATTTTATCTCAGGGCAGCAAATGTTTTTGAGTTGTCTGCTTTTCATTTTCTCAACAAACACCTTTTGAATACCTATGTGCTGAACTCTATTACGTACTGGGGATCAGCCATGCACAGTATGGGCAAGCTACCTGTTCTCTTGGAGCTAATGGGTTGGTGGAGACTGACAAACACTAAAACACCAAATAAACAGGGAAAGTGCCAGCTGCTAATAAATGCTAGGCAGAGGAGTAAAAGCAGCAATGAATGACTGGGTGGCTGGCTAGTGGAAGAGGAAGGAGGAGGGTTTCTGAGAACTGAATGGCAAGGAGCAGCCAGTCATGTGAAAAAAGGGGAGAGAATAGTCCAGGCCGAGGGAATAAGAAGTACAAAGGCAGGAATGAGTTTTCTGTTGGAGAAACAGAATGTAGCTAGAGTTTAATGGGCAAAGGGAAAATGGTATGAAGTGTGCGCCAAGGGAGGGTAAGTGCCTGGTCACACCCTTGTAAGCCATGGTAGAGAACTTGGGTTCCATGAATGATGGAAAAACATCAGAAAGTTTCTAAATAGGTTTTCTCCTTTATTGAAATCACTTGGCTATTTTGTGGAGAATGAATTGCAGGATAGCAAGAGTGAAGAAGAGAGACGATGTGTAAGCTTTGCGAAAGCCCGTCCTGTGGATAATGGTGATTTGGTGATTAGACTGAGTTGATAGTGGAGATGGAAATAATATTCACAGATCTGAGATATAGTTAAAAGGAAATTGAATTGACAAGACAACAATGGGATGGATACAGGGAGTGAGAGCTGGATGGAAGTGAAAATAATTCCTAGATTTGAGGATTGAGAGGTGCTGCCATTTCCTGGGGTAGGGAATAGAGATGAGGAGCAGTTGCTGGGGGCAGGGAGGGGGACCAGAGTTCTGTTTTGACCATGTCAAGGTTGAGATGCCCATGTGATATCAAAGATGAACTGTTCCGGTCCATTGTCAAATTAATAGTGATTATCTCTTGGTCATGGAGTTAGAAAGATGTTTATTCTCCTCATTTTCCAAGCTTTCTAAAATGTGTAAGTATTATATAAATAACGTGGAATCAGTACATGCTGTGTAAAAATATTTTTCTCTAGAAATTCATATTTCTCTATTTTTAATTTTATATATATGACATGTATGTAAATATTAAAAATCCTAGTAGGCTTTCTCCCATCACAGAGTAATTTCCTAGCTGTTTTTTTTTTCACTACTATTTATTCCTGTGAATTCCCTCTGACCGTCCCTTCTTTCTCTGTGCTGCTGAAGGAGAGGGCTTACACATCGGTTCACTGATAAACAAGACCCTGCACCCATCCCGGAGGCAGACACGTTTATCTTTCTGTCACTGTACACAACATAGAGTTTTGTTGATTTGTCCCTTTGCCTTTTATATTCTATGGCTGCCATTTTCTATTCCAGTACCCTTTCCATTTTATTTTATTTGTCACTGATTTTATTTTTCTTTTCCTGTGAAATGTTTATCCTGAAATGCATCTACAAGTCATTCGTGGCTCTGGTCGGATACAGTTAAGCATTTTGCTGGATGTATTTAAGAATATATTTCTCTCATATCTCTAGGTTTCTCTTGGTAGTGTCTTTGAAAGCAAGCACAATGCTTGGATGCAAAAATGTCATCCTAAAAAGTCATGTTACTCATGTCATAACTAGAGTGCTGCATCTTTCTCTGAAGGCTGACTCAAGGGACATTTTGGGGATGGGTATGATTATTGTCTTCTGAGGTAATCTGGAAGGTAGCAATGAATGTCGAACATGTCTAATTTTCCATTTAAAACCATAATGGAGGGCAACCCCAGTGGCCCAGCGGTTAAGTGCCGCCATCGGCCCAGGTTGTGATCCTGGAGACCTGGGATCAAGTCCCACATCAGGCTCCCTGCATGGAGCCTGCTTCTCCCTCTGCCTGTGTCTCTGCCTCTCTCTCTCTGCGTGTGTGTGTCATAAATAAATAAAATCTTTAAAAAAATAAAAAATAAAACCATACTACAGGGACGCCTGGGTGGCTCAGTGGTTGGGCACCTGCCTTTGGTTCAGGTCTGATCCCAGGATGCGGGATCGAGTCCCACATCAGGCTCCCTGCGAAGAGCCTGCTTCTCCCTCTGCCTGTGTCTCTGCCTCTGTCTCTCAGTCTGTGTCTCTCATGAATAAATAACCTTTGATAAATTGTGTAGCCTACGTTTGAAATCTGCCCCTGCGCATTCTCACGGTTATGAGCTCCACACGTGAATAAGGCAGAATTTATTTGCATTCTTTCTGCCGTTGTTTCCTTGGGTTTTACGTTCCAGTTTGCTGGCGAGACCGAGAGCTTAATGTGTCTCTGTTGACTCCCAGTTTTATAGACTTGATTACTCCCTTTCACTTTTCCTCCTTTATGACAGAGTAGTTGTAAGCTCTTTTCCTAGTCCTTCAAGTGGCCTGCCTTACGCTCTTGTTGGGTCAAGGATGGCTTTATTGAGTGTGTAACCAAAACTGTGCATTTATTCTTGCCTCCATGAAGACATCAGCGCATTCCCTATTTCACTTTCTATATTATTTCTTTCTGATGTTGTGGAGGTTTTAGCTGAGTTTTCATTTTAGGTTCATGTCAGTATAAGACAAGACCAAGTTAGGACATAATCCTTGGATATGCTGTGTGAGCCAAGTCTTTGGGGGAGGATTAGTGCTGTTGATAACCCAAAATAGTTGCCAATGCTGACGTCATCATTTGGTGATGATTATTTGTAGGGATTCCTGTGTATATGCATATTTTCAGTTCTCCTCCACCTAGAGGATATTTAACTGAGAAAACTCTAACGAATGAAAAATTACTCTGGATTGCTGAAGCATACAAGAGCTGATGGAAGGAAGGGATCATTGGGAGAAGAGACTTGGTTGGATGATAGGAAGAACCACTCTGGGATTAAATGATTGCTTTAGATAATCCTCAAAATGAGTTAATCCATGTGAATTAATCAGCTTTGAGGGCAGCTTTGTTGTCCCTGGGTTTTAAAAAGGAGAGTAGAGAAGCCAATATCCAGTCAAGTTCCAAAAAAAGTAATTAAAAAGTAGAATGGTTTCTCTAGGAGAAACAAGAAGGGCTTGAGTTTGGGTACATTTCCTCCCTCCTTACCTCCCCTTTTCACCTGGTTCTATCTTCTAAGTGCCCGTAGTGATCTGCTTACCCTGTTCTAGCACATCCACCAGGGCACCTTACTGGGGTGTATATACGTCTCTGAACATACACTCATTGGTCTGTAAGCAACCGGAGTGAACAGCCCACATCTCATTTATATCTTAGGTGGCCAAATGGACTCACCTGGTGCCTTGCCTCCACAAATGTAAAAGTATGTTTTTAATTTTATCATAAATAACGAGTGACTTTATAACTCAACCATGACACGTGTCAGAAAATTGTGTTCTGGGAAACAAGCTTCCATTGGAGAAATAGAGGAGGTTTTAAGATAAGAGATGAACCCATATTTTCTAGACTACAGGGGTAGTCTAATAAATTTCTAGAGAAGGAGGTGAAATTTCCATCCCTGGAGATCCTTGAAAATTGCACGCAGGAAAGATCTGGGAGGAGGACTGAAGCATCAAACTTATTTTGGGGCGCACAGATAGAATGACAAATGAGAGAACGTTCCTGCCGCTGCGCTCGGACCTCGTTGCTCCAGCCTCCGGACGTGTCCCGTCCTTCCAGCCTGCGAATTGCAGTATAGGGAAAAACCCATCTCACTCTCTGCCCCGTACACACCTTTGAGAGAAGCAAAAAGAATTAAAATAAATTTTAACAATGAGGGAAATCGTGCACATCCAGGCCGGTCAGTGTGGTAACCAGATCGGTGCCAAGTTCTGGGAGGTCATCAGCGATGAACACGGCATCGATCCCACCGGAACCTACCACGGTGACAGCGACCTGCAGCTGGATCGCATCTCCGTGTATTACAACGAAGCTACAGGTGGCAAATACGTACCTCGTGCTATCTTGGTGGATCTAGAACCCGGGACCATGGACTCTGTTCGCTCAGGTCCTTTTGGGCAGATATTCAGACCAGACAACTTTGTTTTTGGGCAGTCTGGGGCTGGCAACAACTGGGCCAAATGCCACTACACAGAGGGGGCTGAGCTGGTTTATTCGGTCCTGGATTTGGTATGGAAGGAGGCGGAGAGCTGTGACTGCCTGCAGGGCTTCCAGCTGACCCACTCACTGGGTGGGGGCACAGGCTCTGGCATGGGCACGCTGCTCATCAGCAAGATCCGAGAAGAGTACCCTGACCGCATCATGAACACCTTCAGTGTGGTGCCCTCCCCCAAAGTGTCTGACACGGTGGTTGAGCCCTACAATGCCACCCTCTCTGTCCATCAGTTGGTAGAGAACACAGATGAGACCTATTGCATTGACAATGAGGCCCTGTACGACATCTGCTTCCGCACCCTCAAGCTGACCACGCCAACCTATGGGGACCTCAACCACCTTGTCTCAGCCACTATGAGTGGTGTCACCACCTGCCTCCGCTTCCCTGGTCAGCTCAATGCTGACCTCCGCAAGCTGGCAGTCAACATGGTGCCCTTCCCACGTCTCCATTTCTTCATGCCTGGCTTTGCACCTCTGACCAGCCGTGGAAGCCAGCAGTATCGGGCCCTCACTGTACCTGAACTCACCCAGCAGGTCTTTGATGCCAAGAACATGATGGCTGCCTGTGACCCTCGCCATGGCCGTTACCTCACTGTGGCTGCTGTCTTCCGTGGGCGGATGTCCATGAAGGAGGTAGATGAGCAGATGCTCAACGTGCAAAACAAGAATAGTAGCTACTTTGTGGAATGGATCCCCAACAATGTCAAGACCGCTGTCTGCGATATCCCACCCCGTGGCCTCAAGATGGCAGTCACCTTCATTGGAAATAGCACAGCCATCCAGGAGCTTTTCAAGCGCATCTCAGAGCAGTTCACAGCCATGTTCCGCCGCAAAGCCTTCCTCCACTGGTACACAGGCGAAGGCATGGACGAGATGGAGTTCACCGAAGCGGAGAGCAACATGAACGACCTTGTCTCTGAGTATCAGCAGTACCAGGATGCCACCGCAGAAGAAGAGGAGGATTTCGGTGAGGAGGCTGAAGAGGAGGCTTAAGGCAGAGTACCATCACCTTAGGCTTCTCCATTCCCTCTTCCTCAGCTGCCCCTGTCCTCTCCCTCAATTTGCATTCTCTGCCTCTTATTTTTTTTCCCCTTTTTTTTGGGGGGGGGGGGGTGTTCCTAGAACAGTGCCTGGCACGTAATAGGCGCTCAATAAATACTTGTCGTTTGTTGAATGTCTCCTCTCTTCCACTCTGGGAAACCTAGATTTCTGCTGTTCTGGGTGACCGTGTATTTTCCTTTGGTGTCCATTTTCCCGTTTGTGCAGTTGATATTTCCCTTTGTTTTTTAAGGTGATTCTCCGAGAAGCTGGGTCTCATTAGATCCCATTTAGAACATGTGCTGAAAACATCACCACCATCTTAAGCCCATGTGGTAGCCCAGGGGAAAGGAAACCAAGCTACCTCATAGCAGTAGAGGTACATATTGAGAAGGTAGGGTTTTCTATTCTAGAGCAGTTTTAGAGAGGGAAATCCAGGCTCTTGAAGTCCAAATCCAGGAATCTTCTTGCTCTCAGCTTCAGGGGAGATGTTGACAGTATTGTCTATTTTTAGTCTTCTTCCAAGCTCAGTCCTGAGCTGTTTCTTTTGAGGGGTCTGTGCCACTTTGTTGAGTGGGATCCTTCCCTCCTACATAAACTGCTTCACGTGTTCAATTTCTTCCTTTTCCCCAGGGGAAAGAGGGACTGGCCTTGATCTCCTAAAGTCTCTGGAAAGGCCCACTCCCACTCCCCACTTTTTCCTAACAAAACTCCAGCTCTGCTGTGTACATATGGAAAAGTGTATTGCCACCTAAATCATTCGAGTCATTCTTCCAGAGGGGACAGGGAGACCCTCCACCTTTTGGCAACACCTCAGCTCTTCCTTCTGCTATTCCCTTTCCCCACACACCCTTGATTTTTGTCCTGTCCTACATTTCAAATTTCTACTTTGTGTTGAACTTGCTTTTTTTCATATTGAAAAGATACCATTGCCCCAAAAGCCAAAAATAAAAAAACTGAAAAAGGAAAAAAAAAAAAAAAAAAAAAAAAAAAAAAAAAAAAAAAAGAATGACAAATGATTCTGTGATTCTTTGATGACTTGGCCTGGAGGAGAAAAGACTGAGGGGAAACAGGAAAACAGTGGTCCATGCTTTCTGTGGGAAAACAAGTCATGGGAGCTTAACCTAAAGCCTTAGACATTTAGATTACATTTTACGGTTAAGGCTTTTGAGACCTAGGCTGTGAAATCCTGTGGAAATCTGCAAAATAGAAGATTGATTTGTGTGAGACCTGGAGTCAACTCTGTGATTCTGTGGCAGGGAAAAACAGTATTTTTTAGAACAATATTTTAAGAGAATTATTCCAACACACTATATTCAGTGTACTCTAAAACTAGTATTTTCAGGCACCAAGCCTCATCGCAGCTTTCTGGAAAGGAGTGGGGAGTAGATAACAGGTGTGAGGTCCTTTCTATGTAAATACCTTTGCAGGGTTGTGTTACTAGATCAGCAGCCAGAGGGTGAGAAGGAGTCTGGGACACAGCTCTGCCTTGCTGGGTCAGCCTTGTCTTCATCACTGACCCTCTTCCCTGTGAAAATGCAGAAGGTGGAGCGGAAGGGCTGCAAAAACCCTGTGCAGTTTCAACATTCAGCCACATGATGTCACAATTGGATTTTTATTTTCACTGTGCATTTGTCTCCAATAATAGATGAAGGCGTTTTCAAAGCTGGAGCAGAGAGGTCTGAGACACGGGGAGCAGCAGAAGTCCAAGAAGATGAAGACACTCAAGTTGAGATCCCAGTTGACCAGGTAGTCGCCACGTTAAAAAATATATGTAAGCTGGTGACCACTTTTTTCTTTCAAGTTTCGTGTTATCTGCTCCAGGCTATTACTACGCATATGCTGGTTCAAACCTCTCAGGTGCTGGGTGGCCAAGTGACCTACAACATACCTTCAGGTCTTCCTAATATTCCTACAAAGAATAGCATTTGGGCTGTCCTTTAAAAAAATTTTAAACTTTTTTTATAATCATAGAAAATGATGTAACTTAACAAATAGCATTGAAGCATGAGGTGGATTGGGGTAAACCATGAGATACAGAGAGGGAGAAAGTTTGATAAAGAAAAAGAATATTGGGGGAAAAAAAAGAATATTGGCTGGGGATTTTTATCTTGAAAAAAAGTCCTCCATTTAGAAAAGCAATTTTTAAAAAATGCTCTGATATTCTTTCCTTTAAGGTCCTTGGAATTGTTGTGGGTGGAACTTATTTTTCATAAAATAATTGCTTAGATAAATACAATTTGCCATGTGTGTCTTGATTTCAGACCAATGGAACACTGTACTCATAGGAGTGAGAGAATGAGTATGTGAGTGTGTGTGTCTGTACATGTTCTTGTAGAAGGGATGAAGTAGTGTTAGTGTTGGTTAAATGATGCAAAAAATAAGTCAGTTAGGCTTTTTAATACAATTCAACCAGATTTCTTACATTGCTAAATGGAAGATGGGAATTGAGTTGGGGAGGGGGAAATCATCACCCCAGGTTCAGGGGAATGAGAAGTCACGAGGAATTGCCACTTGTCCTCTGACTATTATGGTATTTCCTTTTTGGAAGGCAAATTTCACAATCCAGCAGGTTCCATAGATGATCTTCTCAATTATGTTTGTCTTAACAGTGTGGCAGTGAAATTGCCGCTCGATTATTCCACAGGCATTTCCCATAAGCATCGCCTTCCTGATGAAAAGCCTAATGTGTTAAAAATCACACAGATTTCAAAAATCCAATTTATTACCCAGGATTAGCTACAACTCATAATTTTTCATAAACTCCAGTTATAGGTATTTTTTTCCCTGAGGGAAAATGGAATTTTAAGTCTTCTCTGAAGCTATAATTAAATGTTACATTTTAAGACAAAGAAGACTAATCATCATGTCTATTCAGCCCCTGACAGCTGCCCCAAAACAAGATGAATGGATTCCAAAGTCAAAACGCCAGATATCAAGAGAAAAAAATCTTACCATTATTACCAAAAGAGAAATCTCTTTGTTAAAAATCACTTAACATGTTTCAAAATCTGTGCTAGGTATTTCTTTACTTGTAAGTTTGGTATTGTAGGGAAGTGGGGGAGCTCACGGATGGAATGGTCTCTGATACTACCAGAACAGCCTGGGGTAAGTGTGTGCAGAGCTTCGTTTCTTATCCGACTGGGGAGTGTTAGCTTATTAAAATACAAGTATGGAGAGAAAGTGAGTCAACGGATTGGTAGAAGCCAGGCAGCATCAACAATGATGTTGGTTTGAAGGAAATAAAACTGGGTAACAAAAGGTCAGAATTCCTTTCTTCTTTGATCCTATTAATAATAGAGCTGGAATTGGCTAGCACATGTGGCTGGCAAGACATACTTAGGGGGGTCAGGTGTTAGAGTCATTCCCTCTATGGGCCGGTGAGCTTTTGCTCCATATCCTAAGCAGCTATGGTGTGGAGAAATGCGTGGAAAGCTCCATTACAGTTAGAGCAACTCTGAGGATGTATTCTCATGGTGTTCTTTGTGAAGCGGTCGGTACCCTTTACTAAGTACCTACCAAGCGCCAGGCATCGTCCCATCTCATGTAATTGTGTTGACAGCCCTGAAACATAGGTCTTATCACCTATACTTTATATATAGAAGGCAAGTGAGCTCATGGCAGAATTGCTTGTCCAGGATTGTACCATTACATAGAGGAGTTTGTTTTTGAATGCACGTCTGTCCAATTTCAAAGTGTGTGAATGATCCAGGGAAAGAGTATTAAATGCAACAACAAAAACAAAAACAAAAACAAACAAAACTCCAAAAGCCAATTATTAGATTAATGAAGGAAAAAAAATCCTGCATAAGAAAGGAAAATGTAGTCATCGTATACTACTTGGCTCAGCTATAAATGACACTTGCATACACTCCCTTTTGGGCCATACCTAGTTAACTTCTTTGGACTGATTTCCTTTCATCCAAATGGTTCATATTATGACTTTAGTCAGAGGGCCATGGACAAGCGTGTGTGTGCATGCGTGCATGTGTATGTGTGTGTATGTATAAATATCATGTGTAATTGGCCAAGTAATTTATCTCTGCCTGAAAAGCAGATCAAGTTTTAGAGGTAAATATTGCTAGGAGCCAGTTCTCCATGGATCCCTTGTGTTTCTGCATATCTTATGAGCAGAGAGACAGATTGCCTTTGTTCTGGACTATCTTTTCTTTTTTTCCTTTTTTGGACTGTCTTTTCAAAGATGTTTGAATTAGCTTGGAAGACAGATGCAGTGACTTCCTCTGGAACAATCATTGTCAACTGGAGGCAGTCTTGCCTCTAAGGGATGTTTGGCAATTTCTGGGGACATTTTTGATTGTTAAAACTGAGGGAGTACTCCTGGCATCTGGTGGGAAGTGGCCAAGGATGCTGCTAAATATCTTGTAATGCGCTTGACAGCCCTCACAACCAAAAATTATCCAGTCCAAAATGTTAATAGTGCTGAGATGAGAACCCCTGGTGTCGAGCAAAGGCCAGGTTTGTTTATTGTCCAGTATAATAAAGATAATGTCTTCCTGTGATGCAAGGGTCAGGGAGGTTTAGTATCTATTATAAAAAATATGGTGCCATCAAACCATATGCTCAAAACTAGTCAAAATTGGGAGCAGCTGGGTGGCACAGTCGGTGTAGGATCCGACTGTTGGTTTTGGCTCTGGTCGTGATCTCAGGGCCTGGGATCGAACCCTGTGTTGGGTTCGTGGAATCTTCTTAAGACACTCTTCCCCTCCCTCTGCCCTTCCCACTCCTGTATGCGTACTCTCTCTCTCTGTGTCTCTCAAATAAATAAATACATCCATCTGAAGAAGAAACTAGTCAAAATTGCCAATGTTATGTTACGTATGTCTGGCACAATAAAAGTATTCAGAAAAGATTGGGTTCTTTCCATGGTGATATCCTGGCTACTGCTCTTGTTGTGAGCAATAAAGTTCTTTGTCTCTGACCCAGGAGTCTCATGTCTTTGGCCATGTCCATGAAATCATGGAAGGCTAATGAGTAAGCCTGTAAGTAGGGTAAAACTTCAGACCTTCCATAGGGCTTGCCTCTGCTGCATGGTGTGTGTATGTTTAAGTGCATGTAAATGTGGACTAATTGTAGCTAAGAACATGGCTCAGCTCTGTCCCGATGTTCAGACTCTTGTCATTTTTTAGATGATCTTGGATCTAATACTACTCCCAAACCCATGGGAAACTGAAGAATGGCACGTTTTTTTTAAAAATGTATTTGAGGAGGCCAGAATAAATATTGTTTCTCAGGAGAGAGTTTAGGTCTAACAAGAATAAAGTACTCTTTTAAAAATTAATTTTTTTTTGCATGCACACCCCCAATCAGTCTGATTTCTCCTAAGCATGGAGCAAGTGGTTACATCCTGGCACTGGTGACTCATGTGGCACTTATAAATTGATGCTTTTCCAAGCTAAGGAGGTAAGAAATGAGCCTGCTCCGAGTTAAGTAAACTGCCTCTAATAAGATCAAGTGGAGAACCCACCATCATCTCAGAAACCCAAGTAATCAAATATCTATAAAATAGGCAAATAAGAAGTTATATTTCGGATTCTGTAACGTTGTAAAAGAGGGCAGAAGATGGGGATAGTAACTTTTGAGTGGTTTCGGATTATTTTATAGCTCTCCTCATCCATTTGCAGTTAATTTTAAATAGCAAAATAATGAGAATTACAAGATTTTTTTATGCTAAGTAGTTTCATTAAATAACATTTTAGCTATATCATGAACACTGGAGCAGTGAAAGCTTTTTTTTTTTTAATTGGAGATTGTGATATATACACTTCTTGTTTATTTAAAATATCATTAACCATTAATAAAGTTACACATATAATATTTTTTAGAATTTAACAACAATTACAGCAAAGGTAGCAATGCCATGCCTCACCCCTTCTCACCTGGTTTCCTGTTCCCACAGAGATAATCCATGTGAACCAGTTCCGTTCTTTCTCGTAGAATACACCATGATATTTGTCAACCATACAGCCTTCCCTCTCTTCCATTTTAATACCTCTGAAATCTTCGGATCTTTTTTCATTAAGATTTTATTTATTTATTCATGAAAGACAGAGAGGTAGAGAGGCAGAGACACAGGCAGAGGGAGGGAGTAGCAGGCTCCACACAGGGAGCCCGATGTGGGACTCGATCCTGGGACTCCAGGACCACGCCCTGGGCTGAAGGCAGGCACTAAGCTGGAGTCACCCAGGGATCCCAAAATCTTCGGATCTTAAAAGTGATTGCATGTCATCGTTTAATTGGCTTTTTCCCCTCTTATTCTAAGAGGTACATAAAATAACAGACATCCTTTTAAATAGGTGTCATCTCCAATTTAATAAAATAAGTTTCTTGATTTTAGTTTTCAGATTTAGATATGATTAACGTTATCTCTAATGCCCCTGGAAGACGGTTATTTAAAACTCTTACTCTTCCCACCCACCAGTAAGGCCACATGCCCGTGCGCTCGCACAC
The DNA here is from genome assembly GCF_018345385.1 of Vulpes lagopus. NCBI lineage: Eukaryota > Metazoa > Chordata > Mammalia > Carnivora > Canidae > Vulpes > Vulpes lagopus. The sequence continues at coordinate 3,782,108 of NC_054833.1, forward strand.
ACGACCCTCTCAGTTCTCTCCACTCTGATTTTGTGATGATTTTTGGTTAAGTCAGTATTTAATCCACATGTCATTTTTACCATGTCAGCTATATTATTGTTAGTTGAGCCACAGAGTGGACTCTTGTTACATTTCCTGAGTACCACTCTCTTTCTCCTTCCTATTTTAGTACTTGTCTTTTTTATTCATTGGCTTAGTTTTCTGTGTAGCTATTACCAAGCCATTTCTAGACTCTGCTAGGCAGTTGACTTCCTCTTACTCTATGCAAGCGTGTGCAGTGATGATAACGTTTCAACTTCATCTTTTCCTCGGACACGTCTGTCATTCATTTGCCTCAGGCTGGTTAGGTATTCTCTAGATCTGCTTTTTAGAGTTATCCTGGTACTTTTTTTTCTTTACCATTATTTTGGGAATTTCCTTCTCTTCTTTAGGGGATGGCTCTCTTATTTCTTGGATTCCACATCTTCTTTCTGGTTACACCTTCATTTGTTGTGGAATTCATCCAAGTAGCCTCCTGGGAACAGCTGTATGGGAAGCACCTGGTGTTTCAGGCTTTCCAGGTCTGAACATGTCTTTTTCTTTTTCCTTTATTATTATTATTTTTAAGATTTTATTTATTCACAAGAGACACAGAAAGAGGCAGAGACATAGGCAGAAGGAAAAGCAGGCTCCCTGTGGGGAACTTGATGAGGTACTTGATCCCAGGACCCCAGGATCACGACCTGAGCTGAAAGCAGGTGCTCAACCATTGAGCCACCCAGGTGTCCTGAACATCTCTTTTTTTCTACTAAAACTTGACAGTAGGATGGCTAAGTATAAAATTTTAGGTGAGATAATGATTTCTTGGAGAATTTTGAAATCACTACTCAGTTGTCCTTTCCATCCAGAAGGGCAGAAGGGAAGTTTGATGCCATTCTATTTCTTGAATCTTTGTAAATAATCCTTTTTCCCCCTCTTTGGAAGCTTTTAGGCTCTTTTTCTTTGTTTCTGCTGTTTTGAAAATTTCCAGTTATGTGCCTTGGTGCAGCTCTTTTTCCTTACTGGACTTGGTACAGAGAGGGATTTTTTTTTTTTTTAAGATTTTATTTATTTGAGAGAGAAAGAGAGAGAGAGAGACAGAGACAGAGAAAACGAGCAGAGGGAGAAGCAGACTCCCCACTGAGCTGGGAGCCCAATGCAGGGCCCAATCCAGGACCCCGAGATCATGACCTGAACTGAGGTCAGAGGTCTAACCAACTGAGCCACCCAGACACCCCTCTCAATGGCCTTTTTAATTTTGGAAATGTTTATTTCTCAGTTCTGGAAAAAAAAAAAAGTATTGAACTATCTCTTTGACAATTTCCTTCTCTCCACTTCTGTTTCTGGAACTCTAGGTATTTGGATATAGGCCTTCTTAGACTGACCCTCCACTTATCTCTCCTATGTTCCACCTCTATAATTTTTTCTATTTTCTCAACTTCTTTAAAGTAAGAAATCCTCAGCATTTATCTTCCATCTCTTGTTTTTTCTTGTCATAATATTTTTAATTTCTAAGAGCTCTTTCATATTCTCTGAATATTCATTTTTATAGCATCCTATTCTTGTTTTATGGATGCGATATCTTTATTATCTCCAAGGATTCATCTACTATTTTAATTTTCTTTTCCTGTACTATCTCTGTTTCTTTTGAGTTTCTTTGTTTCTTTCTAGGTTTTGATCTCTGTCTCCATGTTAGAGGTGTTCTTTGGCTGCTTGGTTAGATTTTTTTTTTTTAATTGAAATATATCTGACATGTAACATTTTATAAATTTAAGGTGTATGTTTGGTTAGATTTTAGGGTGAAGCATTAGGGAAACTCTATGCTTATGGGCACAGCTCCTTAGGTTGGGGGAGTTCACTGCAGGGTGATTGGTTTTTGCCATTTCATCGGCAGACCTCCATTTTCCATTGTTGTTTTGGGTTGTCTCTTTTCTTTGAATGGAATCTTTCATGTCAGCATGACCATGGGATGGGGACCTTGGGATTTTGTGTTAGGTAAAGAGATTTATTCTTGGTTTCAGTAGGTGTCCTAGGTGCCCTTGTTCTCAGCTGCACTGAGTCCAGCTCCCTTGTAGTTCAACATCTTTAGAGAAGAAACCTCCTGTATTTCTCAAGGGCGGGGGTGGGTGGGTGGGGAAGAGTGGATCTTGGGAGTCTTTCTGCTTCTTTTAAAGACTCTAAGCCAGTCCCCCTATTTTTAGTCACACTGACCCCTACTTACACCACTTCTTCCAGAGAGAGATGGTGCCGCCAGTCCCTCAGCCTTCTGTAGGTCCTTCAGCATGCAGAGGTTTGCTTCTTGGATTCTCCTCCCACAGGAGCAAATTTTAACGGTATCAGGTCTGCTATTACTGGCCCTATATCCTTTAGCTTTACTGTTTCTTGGAGTTTGTGGCTATTTCCTCTCCAGGCTTCTGTACCCATACTGGTTCATTCTTTTAAAAAAATTGCCTCTATTGACAGTTTAGAGGGACATCAGAAGGGAACTGAGGAGAAAAAACCCTCACATTTGTTCAACTTGCCATGTTTAACCAGAAACCACTTCCACACTAACTCATCACAGAGAAAATAAACGGTCTTTATAGAATTTCTGCTAGTGATGGAAACTGGCAGTTTGTGACTGAATCTCCTAGAATCTTCTCTGGCTGGCTTGGGGCTTATAGGATCTCCTTACTACCCCAGATACTCTTCAGCATCCCAAACTGCTGCACATCATGTTTTAAACACCTGTCCTGGATTACACACTTATGTCATTTGCCCAGAATCTGGGGGCATTTGAGCTTGTGATCATTACACCTAAAGAATATGCCATTAAAAAATCTGGAGTTAAAAAAAAAAAAAAAAATCTGGAGTTGAGGCACTTGGGTGGCTCAGTTAGTTAAGCATCTGCCTTCAGCTCAGGTCATGATCCCAGGACCCTGGTATGGAGGCGGGTGGTGGACTCCCTGCTTAGCAGAGAGTCTGCCTCTTCCTTTCTCTCTGCTCCTCCCCCTGCTTGTGCTCCCCCCTTTCTGTCAAATAAACAAAGCCTTAAAAAAACCAAAAAAACAAAAACAGAAGGGATGCTGGTGCAAACTTCTTATTTTGCCATCAAAGACACAAAGCCCTATCTTCCCACAGAGCCACAGCCTGTTGATGAGGGAGTCCACACAGGCACCCAGGGCTCCTAGCTTCTAGCTTGGAACTCTCTCTCTTTGAACACCTTGAGGAAGGGCAATGGGGGAGATTAGGGACTTCTAGTTTTCCCACAAACAGCAACACATTCCATCTGTGTGGAGGGCGACTCAGCTATCTCTGCCTTCACTGAAGTGAGAGGGATCATTGTATAAACAATATTTCCACCATTCTTTCTTCTCAAGTCCTCTCCTCTCTGTGAATCACGTTCACGTTTGCTGCTGCAAGCCTCGTGCACAGCTGCAGGAGTTAAGATGGGGTGATCTGGCTTCTTGATTTCCCCATGCATCATCAACAAGGCTGTTTGAGACATCCCGTTTGTAGATTTGTGTTTACTTGACAGAAATGGTATTAAACATTAAAATATAGCCTTCAGAGATTTCTGATGTTATCAAGAGAAAATCAACATTTACTTCTAAAGTGAGAGAATTTAATGGAGATTTTTTTTCCCTAATGATGACTAAAATATTCTCAAGCTATCTAAATATAAGTTTTCCGTGTAGTATGTGTTCCCCTCTGGGGGTCTCAGGAGCATGGGGAGCTTCATGGGCTCAGGTGAGCCAGCTCTCAGCAGGTGGCTGGCCAGAGCCTCACTCTGCTGTGTCCTTGCAGGGTCACATCGGTGAACATAGCCACCTGTTGTGTAGGTCACGGTACTTCAAACCACATCTAAACCTTTTATTATTTTTTTTCTTTTCCCTCTATGAAAGCCGAAAACGGGGAAGCAGTCCATTGTGATCATGAAAAATTGAAACTGATTATTTCAAAACACCTCATTCTTGGGGTGGACATGACTTTTTGGTTTCCATGGCAACAGAACGAAAAACAAGTAGGGTGACTTCTGTATTTGCAACACCAGTGAAATCCACAGAATCTCCTTCCACTCAGAGCCAGAAACAATCCCTCACTCTTCCCCAAAGCGCAGATGTGCTTGTGAATGGTACATGTGAAGAGGAAGAGGAGGTACCTGAGGTTGTCGTTTTGTTTCATTTTTTCGTTTTGGTGCTCATCCCCAACTCCTGGTAGGGTGTGCTTCAGGGAGGAGACCTGTGGTTAGGGAGGATGCTTCAACTAGAAAGTTCGAGCTGGTGCTGTTACCTAAGATAGCGAGAGTCTTAAACCTTTAACGTCTGTTCCTCAGAGAATTTTGACATAACTAGAAGACAAACTAACATTCACTTCTGAAGGGGGCAGAATGTCAGCTGTGGTCTCTGATTAGATGCCGTCCCCATTTCTAATTTTCGGTGCTGCTGCGGCTGTCAGAGGGGCGATGCGAGTTTAAAGTGCAAGTCATTCGAGCAACCCCAGCTGTCTGAGAATACCATCCAAGTAATTGATGCTTTCGACATTTTGTGACTCATTTCCATATGATTTCCATATTCCATCTTCCTTCTTCATACCACTCAGGAATCCTGAGTTAACCTTCGTCACCGCACGCACGTTCTCGAGGAATCCTGAGTACTTGCGGTTTCCCCTGAGCCGTCCCCACTAGGACGCAGCAAGCGCTAATAACTATCAGACCTTTCCTGACTTGTCATACAAATCAGCCTTTATCTCAGGCTGCCCATTACAAAATAAGTAGTAAGAAATGCATGTAGGCGAGTGCAGGCGAGAGACATTTGGAAGGCCAGCACTGGTGTTGTATTAAGGAAAAATATGGAACATTTCTAGTGGAAGTTTTTAAGAGCAATTGCTTATGGTAAATAATGTGCTTTTTCTTTTTTTTTTTTTAAGAGGGAGGATGGGGGAAGGTTAGAGGGAGAAGGAAAAAGGAGAATATATATATTTTTAAGATTTTATTTATTTATTCATGAGAGACAGAGAGAGAGAGGGGCAGAGACACAGGCAGAGGGAGAGGCAGGCTGCCCGAAAAGAGCCCAGTGCGAGACTCCATCCCGGACCCTGGGATCACGACCTGAGGGGAAGGCAGATGCTCAACTGCTGAGCCACCCAGGCATCCTGAGAAGGGGAATGTTTTTTTTTTAAGATTTATTTATTTATTTATTCATGATAGACAGAGAGAGAGAGAGAGAGAGGCAGAGACACAGGAGGAGGGAAAGCAGGCTCCATGCCGGGAGCCCGACGTGGGACTCGATCCTGGGGCTCCAGGATCGTGCCCCAGGCCAAAGGCAGGCGCTAAACCATTGAGCCACCCAGGGATCCCGAGAATCTTAAGCAGACTCCTTGCTGAGCGTGGTGCCTGATGCAGAGACTTGATCTCACAACCCTGGGATCATGACCTGAGCCCAAACCAAGAGTCCTATACTCAACCGACTGAGCCACCCAGGTGCCCCTAAGTAATGTGCTTTTTGAAAGGTAAAAGTTCTTGGCTTTCTTATAGAAACTTCTCTGTTTAAGGGTACATACTATCTGTAGTTGTACATGTGTGTGTAACGTGTCTGTTATTGTAGCTGCTCTGGGGATGTTGAGGTCAGAAGGGCCTTGAGGCTGGAATCATTTAAATGACTTCTGTGATCCTTGTTGCATTATTATGTACGTTGGTTTAGTGAGTGTCTTGGAGAGGGTATAATGAATACCCTTCCTTGATTCCTGTGAAGCATGGAAATTGTGCTTTATACAGGACATAGGATTCCACAGTTATTCATAGGAATCAGCTAGTCCTGAGATTTTAGGATGGATGTAATGTTTGGAGGAACAATTCCTACTCAAAAACTAGTTCTCTTAAATTTTAGTTAGTTGGCTAAAATTTGAGGTAAATGTCAGGGGAGAAGACTTGAAGTATAGGTGAAAGTATCTTCCTGATATTGTTGCCTTTGCAATGAAATGCTGTGTCTCCTTTTTATTACATGACTCTTAATGAACAGGGTAATGTCATCAGAATAAATCTTGCAGAATTGTCTTTATGGCTAAGCAACACTCTTTTGATAGTCAAGTCTATTTTCTCCCAGCTTTCAATAAAATTGGTACTTTTTTAAACATAAAAAAATGCTATCTTTATTTGAAGAGGCACTATTTCAAGTCTATTTACAATTATAAATTTTAACCAAAAGTGCTTTCTGGAGGGATGCCTAGGTGGCTCAGTGGTTGAGTGTCTGTCTTGGGCTCAGGTTGTGATCCTGGGGTGCAGGGATCAAGTCCTGCATCTGGCTCCCCACAGGAAGCCTGCTTCTCCCTCTGCCTGTGTCTCTGTCTCTCTCTTGGTATCTCTCATGAATAAATAAATAAAATATTAAAAAAAAAAAAACCTTCCCAAAGTGGTGGTTTATTTCTGACCATGCCTGGAGAGTACCCTGTAAATACGAGCCTTGTCACTATCATCTGTCCCTTCCCAAAGTGGTTTATTTCTTCATACCTGGAGAGTGCCCAGTAAATATGAGCCTTGTTACCATCATCTGTCTCTTCCCAAAGGCACATATTGTGCTGGTTTTTACCTGTAGGAAGCATATTTGTGTTTAATTCAAGACAGTGGTATGTTATACCATGGTAAATGTGGCAGTGGATACAAAGGTGAATAAGAAAGAGCTCTTGCTTCTAGAAACTTCCAGAGGGCCTCTGCAGAGCCAAGACTGATATTTCCCCATTATTTCATAATCATTCCAGATATCTTTCAAGGCATCTACTTGATAGCAACTTTGTGTATCACATAAATAGTGTATAATCGCACACGGTAAGTAGAGTGTACTGATGGAATCTGGCAGGTGTCATGAGAGCACAGGTAAGGCATGGTGAAAGGAAGAGCATTGCAGGTGGAGATAGAGGGAACAGAATGAGTTAATAGCGTGGTGCAGGGGACAGGCCAGGGCTCCTTTCAGCCTTTTCCACAGAGGACATTCATTCTCCGCTGTTCCCCAGCCCCCAGTACTTAAGTCTGGGAAGGTCTGGGTTTGTCCTCCCCACCCCGCCACATCCAGCCAGCCTTCTTCCCTTCATGAAGAGCCCAACATCTCTAGTTTGTGCTGAGGGACTTTTAAAGGAAACAGTGTGGAGGGGAGAAGGAGGGAGAGAGAGGGAAGAATATGAATATGAACATGAACGCCTGTGGAGCTGAGGAGAAAATGGAGGTAAGGTGGTCTTGGTGAGCGTAGTGGTCTGCCCAGCTGTGAAACAAAGTACCCCAGCTGGGTGGCTTCTGCAGTAGACATTTACGGTCCCCCATTCTGGAGGCTGGGAGTCTGAGATGGTGTTGCCGGGTTGGTTTCTTCTGCATGCTCTCTCTTCAGCTGGTGGATGGATGTCTTCTCCCCAAGTCTTCACATAGTCTTCACTCTGTACCTGTCTGTGTCCTAATCTCTTGTAAGGATCAGTCGTGTTGGACCAGAGCCCACCCTGTGGACCTCATTTCAAGTTAATTACCTCTTTAAAGGCTCCAACTCCAAATACAGTCACCTTGTCAGAGGTTAGGTCTTCAGCATGTAAATTTTGAGGGGACACAGTTCAGCCCCAAACAGTGAGAACGTGGGGTTTGTTTAGGCAGATGCAGCATCTGCCTAGTACATGAAAAGACCAATATTCAGGGATGCCTGGGTGACTCAGTGGTTGAGCATCTGCCTATGGCTCAGGTCCTGATCCTGGGGTCCTGGGATCGAGTCCCATATCAGGCTCCCTGTGGGGTGGACAATCTCAGTGGACCAGAGTTTTAAATATCAGTTTGCATTTTTTAAAAAGGCTTATTTATTTGAGAGAGAGAAAGAGAGTGAGAACGAGCACAGGGGGGTAGAGGGCCAGACAGCATCTCAAGCAGATACCCCACTGAGCATGGAACCTGACATTGGGCTCCATCCCAGGACCCCCAACATGACCTGAATGGAAATCAGGAGTCGACCACTTAACCAGTTGAGCCACCCAGGGGCCCCAACATCAGCCTGCATTTTAACTGTATTAACCCATAAGGGCAAGACTGTCACTAAGTGTCTTCTCTGACTTTTTTGTTGTTTTTGTGGGAATGAGATTTGGAAGGGAGATTGCTCTGAGTGGCCCACCAGAACACAAGTTCATTAGTGTAAACCCTGTGCTTGGCTTTTTCATCAGACAACCCCTAGAATCCTTCCATTCAATGGCAAGAAAAGTGGAGTGATGCCAGTAATAAACACAGATGTAGCTTGTTACGTTTACAGTGGTCTTTTCTGTGCATGGTCCTATTTGTTCCGTACTACAATCCTGTGAGGTTGTTGTGATCATCCTCCAGTTCCAGAGGGGACTCAGGCCAGGTGTGCTGACTTCATTGGTACTAGGGTACTTTGCTGGCCTGAAGCAAGTCGCAGCTGCCTCACCCTGCACAGTGTGTATTTGACATTGCCTGTCGACGCCACCACTGCAGCAAACATCAGCAGTCACAGATCGTGTGCAGGAGACCCCCGTGCTGTTGCTCAGGTGATCTCTCAGGATCACCTGAGAACTGGCTCCTGCCAGGTTAGGGGATGAGATCTGCATGGGTGCTCTGCTTCCTTAGCTGCAGGAAGGACCTTTGATGGGACCTGGGGAAAAGGTTTTTTTTTTTTCCCTTCCTGTTTCTCTTCCTTCTTCCTCACCTCCCTCAAGATGAATTACCATTTCTTAGTCTTCTCTTTTCCTTTGGGATACCTGCGCCTTCCTCCCCATACCCCCCAGCCCCTCCTTTGGCTGTTGTGTCTACCCCTCTCTATCTAAATTATTAAACGTTATCAGGATCTTTGTATGGTTCTTTGAGGTGGGAGTGGAACGTGGGCTCTGTGTACCTGAGCCTTGCTCAGTGACTAAACGCTGGTGCCTGGCTAACTCTGACTGTGACCGTGTCCCCTGGCAATCAGGCAGGTCCAGCTAAGTGGACAGAGGCTGAGAACTCCGTGGGGATTTTAAATAGTTGTAAAGATTTTTTGGAGGGAGTCAGGGGACTAGGAATATTTTTCTAGCACTTTCTATGTTTCTAAGTAAGCTGCTAGTCTCAGATCTGTTTGTTTATTCATTCAGCACCACCAATGACTTCCTACCACGAGTCACCTGATTTTTGGGAAGCTTTTTACACCTGAGACAAGGGAGATGTCTGCCTAGAGTGTAATTGCAGAATAAAGCAGGGAAGATAACCAGAAGTTGGTTCCTCAGTTAGGTGGCCACACAGAGCCGGCCACATAGCTCTCCCTGGTGGTCAGGAGTTGGGGCATATGATTCCTTTAAAAATTGAAGCAAGAGGAGCACCTGGGTGGCTTGGTTGGGCATCCAACTCTTTATTTCAGCTTAGGTCATGATCTCAGGGTCGTGGGATCGAGCTCCGTGTTGGACTCTGTGCTGGGTATAGAGCCTGCCTAAGATTCTCTTTCCCTTTCCCTCTGCATCTCCCTTCCTGCTTGTTCTCTCTCTCTTTCTAAAAGAAAAAAAAAAAAAAAAGAAAGAAATTGAAGGGTCTCCTAACATACAACTGAACATTAACCGTTCTTAAATATACAGATCTGTGGCCTTTAGAACATTCACAATGTTCAGCTGTTACCTCTGTCTAGTTCCAGATCATTTTCCATTTCCCCAAAAGGAAACCCCATGCCTATTTTTTTAAAAGACGTATTTACTTATTTGAGAGAGACAGAAACAGAGTGTGCAAGCAGGGGGAGGAAGAAGCAGACTCCCCACTGAGCACAGAGCCGGATGTGGGGCTCCATTCCAGGACCCTGAGATCATGACCTGAGCTGAAACCCAAGAGTTGGACGCTCAACCAACTGAGCCACCCAGGTGCCCCAAAACCTCATGCCTATTAAGTGACCTTTCCCATTCTCCCTTCTCCCCATGCCTGGCAACCACGAATCTGATATCTGTCTCTATAGGTTGGCCCATTCTGAATGTTTCACAGAAATGAAATCCTCCAATGTGACTTTCTGTGGCTTTGTGCAGAGCTGTCTAACTCACAGCCTGCCCCCCAGGGAAGAGCTGTACTAGCTGTTAGATGACATCCCAAGGCCTCTGAGAAGGACATTCACCCGAGTAAACTCTCCTTTGTGGGTGTCCCACTGCCAGGGCTGAACATCAGGCCACTGTTGTGTGAGGGTCATTGGAGTCCCGGAGAGTTTCTCTACAGCAAGAGAAGCAGGGAAAGGATTGAGGAAGTGAGCAGAGCTGACTTTGCCTCCTTTCTTCCTCATTGTCCTGAAGGACAGCTTCCTCCCCCCAGGGACCCCCACCCTACTGTGGAATGAGCATTCTTTTGCTTCTCTGCAGGCCTTCACCATGGTATAGATTTTATCTGTGTGTGTGTGTGTGTGTGTGTGTGTGTGTGTGTGAATGGGTGTGAAACCCGGTGTTCCTTCTGGGGACGATTTGATTGATGTATGCACTGGAAACATCCTTAATAATTTAATGCCTGCTTCAAAGGAGATTACACCAAAAAGCACATTGCTTTTCATTTATTCATTACAGATATGTCAGAGCAGAATTTTTTTTTTCCTGGCCTGAGTTGTAGTGTCATAGTAATAATAAATTGTGTTCTACACTGTGGATATTTTCGAGGATTAAAAACCTTTTAACTCATGTTACTGTCTTATTTAAACTGATCCATTTGGTAGTGCAGCACCTCTATCTTGCATTTCGTAAAGTTGCACTAACCAGATGTGGCTTCATGTGAAGACGATAAAATAGCCATGTTGGGAAAGTCCAATAGAAGTAATGGGATGGAAGGTGTAATACTAGGTGTTAGCAGTGGTGCTAGTGTGTTGTGCCCAAGATTGCGAATCCGAGAAACCACCAAGATGCCAACACCAATACAAGCGCACGAGGGTTTATTAGCAAGCTCGAGTTTGGGTCCAAGTATACCCGACACAGCGGAGCAGGGACTTGGACTTCGAAGTGGGTTACAGCTGGGTTTTTTATAGGCTGGTCTAGGGGATTTTCAGAAGGGGTGGAAGAATTTCTCCAAGTCCTGTTTACATTCTGATGTGGGGCTTTCAAGGGCATTGAGCTCTGTTCTCATTCTAACATGAGACTTTCTACCATGGGCGTGGGCTCTGTTGTCTTTCTGATACGGGATTCTCTGCTGAGGGCAATTCTGAGCTCTGTTGTCTTTCTGATATGGGATTACCTGCCGAGGACATTGAGGACATTCTGCAGTTTTTCCCATAAAGTTCAGCTCTCATTCACAGGGGCCTAAGATGGCTGTACTTGTGCTAATGCTAAACTTTAGGTGGGATGGCCTTAATTTCTCTCGGCCTCCACAAGTGATGGTGGAAGAACAGGGCCTGAATTCAGGACTGGGTGTCTCCTTCCTTGGAGAGAGGTTAGAGTTTGTCCTAGTTGCTTGCATGAAAAGGAGAAAAAAAAATGTATACATTTTTGGAAATTGGTAGTGAAGACAAAGAGAAGACAAAGAGAAGACAAAGGAGAAACACAAAACCAAGAACTAAGAACTAACTCACACTCGTTTTGCCACCTTTTGGTATAAATCCAGATTTCATGAAGGGAAAACAGACTTTTCCTGTTGACACAGAAGTAGTCACCTTGGGGCACCTGGGTGGCTCAGTCTGTTGAGCATCTGCCTTCGGCTCAGGTCATGATCTCAGGGTCCTGGGATGGAGCCCCGCTTCAGACTCCCTGCTCAGTGGGGAGTCTGCTTCAACCCCTGCCTCTGCCTGCTGCCCCACCCCCACTATCTCTCTCAAATAAATAAGATCTTTAAAAAAAAAGAATTAAAAAAAAAAAGTAGTCACCTTAACAGACTTCAGCAAGCTCTTGTATTCTCAGAGAGAAGGAACAGATCTAGATTCCTAAATGATCACCATAAATTTTGGGTTTTCTCTGTTATTATTATTAAACGCTTTTATTATAAAATTCTGTATAATTTCTCTTTCAAATCAAAACCAAATGGGCAAGTTAAGGTACCTTAATGATTTCTAGGAGGGTGATAGACAATTATCCAGTTCTCAGAAATAATTTAAAAAGAAATGTGCTCTTGTTGGCCATTAGTGCTGTAGTATTTTTGGATTTTTGTATATAATGCTTCAGGGACTCTGCCTAACAATCTTTATAATGTTCCCTCCCTAGAGGGAACACCAAAAGTCTCTAATAGAGATCCAGTCTCTAATGTTTTTGTTCTCAGGTCGGTCATTCCTTAAACATTAAAAGCTATGTTGCCTCTTGCAGAGTCACATTTTCTGGCTGTTGAAAACACGATAGTGACTATGTGAAATAGCAGCTTCTGACATTGTTCGAGGAAGAATAGCAGGACTTGGCAAAATATTGCCTTGGGGGGCAGCCCGGGTGGCTTAGCTGTTTAGTGTGGCCTTCAGCCCAGGGTGTGATTCTGGAGATCCGGGATCGAGTCCCATGTTGGGCTCCCCGCAGGGAACCTACTTCTCCCTCTGCTGGTGTTTCTACCTCTCTGTGTCTCTCATGAATAAATAAATAAAATCTTTGGGATGCCTGGGTGGCTCAGCGATTGAGTATCTGCCTTCAGTTCAGGGTGTGATCCCGTGATCCTGGGATCGAGTCCCACATCGGGCTCCCTGCATGGAGCCTGCTTCTCCCTCTGTCTCTGCCTGTCTCTCTGGGTCTCTCATGAATAAATAAATAAAATATAAAAAAAAAATACTGCCTTGGGTTCAAATCCTAGCCCTACTTGGTCACCACTGCTGAAGCGTTGAGTGGTTTCTCATCTTCCTTATGTGGATAAGAGATATAAGAAGCGTACTTTGCAGGGTTGTTGTGAGGGTTTCAGGAATGATAAATGGATGAGCACAGAGCATGACACTCAGCATGGACGGGAGACGGGTGCTGCACTGTGTTCTCCACCCACAAGCAGTGTTCACGTGGTGTTTCATTGGTCATGGTGACCAGAGCCTGGAGACCTGATGGCAGGCTGCCACCCCCACTGTGAAAGGTCCTTTTCCTGACCCATGCTCTGGGCACTTCTCACCTCATGCTGTATTATACTGTGCCCTGTGACTGCGCTGCTCTGAGCTCCTTGATTCGAGACTCTGTGTCATATCTGTCTCTGAATGTCCAGCATCTAGAGTATTGTTCATCCCAGGTGGGTCTCCAGGCCCAGTCATGAGGGTTATGGTGACAGATCCCTCCAGATGTCTTTTTAGGGTCACACATCCTTCTGAGTCACTAAGAAAGGAGCTTCTGGGTCTGGGTTCGAAACCCCTCAGCGTTTTCTTGACCTCTTGAGTGGGAAGCCACCCACCGTGATTCTCTGAGTTGGCTCCTTCTTCTAGCTCTTCCTCACCTGGAGTCCCCTCTCTGACATTTCTTCTCTTCTGCTTTCATAATGACAGTGCTCACCCTCTCACTTAGCAGACTCTTCCATTGCCCATTGGCTCGAAGTGTGTCTGCCTCATTGCTTTGCCATGAGTGTTCTCTGTACAGAGAGAGTGGGATAGGGCTTAGGAGATGGGAGCATACTGTTTTGCCTCTTCAAGGTTGGAAGTTTTTTTCACCTTCAGTTAGGTCTTATACATAAAAGCTGGAAATTCTTGCCAAGCATTGTGGGGTTCCATGCCATAAATCTTTGTCTTTTCTCTTAGCACCATCTGGCAGATTCACCCACACACATACGTGCCCATTTCTGGCCTTCCTAGGGGCCTCGCCCTGGGCAGCAAGCTTAGGGGTCTTGGGGGCCCCGTGCCTTTCGACATTAAGCATCCGAGTGGAAATGTGAAAGACAGAGCCACACTGTACTATTATTTAAGCTGTGTGAAGACAAAAGACCACGGTTATTGGAATATCTTAAGAGCAACTGATTTTTTTCTTTCATTTTTTTAAAGTATGTCTTTGATAATTATGCGGTCAAAACTGAGACTCTACTTTGAGCAGAATATAAGCTTTCATGGTTCAACTCTTTCTGCTTCAAAATAATGTGTCGAGTTTTGCCCTGAACTTTCAGTCTACTTTGTTTGTTTTCCCTTTACTTCCAAAATGGAGAGTATTATGTTAATTTTACAAGAAGACCATGAAGACCTCATAACAAGCATTTGTGCAGCTTGAGGAGAATGGATTTCCAGAGCTACAAGGGAGGGCAGGGGTAATTGCATCTCAGACCCTCCTTTTATAGATGCTGGAGGACTAGGTGACCTGTCTCCTGTCAACCAGAAAGAGGCAGGGCTAGAGTCCTAATTGAGAACAAGTCCTGTTCTTTCCTACACTTTAAAAGAAAAGCTGTTATTTTATTGGAGGCAATGAAAAGCCTTGAGGGTTCTAGGACAGAGTGTATCAGACAGATGGGGAGCGACTCTAATGTTTTCTTAGGATGTGATGTGCCAGGTACTGTGGTAGGCATGCATATAACTTCTCTCATTTATTCCCCCTGGGTGTCTTATTATATTCTCCTTTTATAAGTGGGGACTCTGGTGCTCACAGAGTTAGCTGATGGATGGCCAGTGCTTGAACCTGGGTCTCCCAAGTCTTGGCTCTGGAAGTCAGCCCCTTGTGTCTTTTAAAGCAGCTTTACATGTATCCAAATAACTGTGAAATGCCTAATTGGAGCTTATAAATTCCTGAGCACTTATTGTTTTTATAGAAAGAACATACAGTTTCTTGGCCTTAGATCTGCACGATCGTTTTTGTGTTTTGAGATACACCATGAACTCCCAGGCATTGTGTAGGAAGTGGTCCACATCTGGTGCTAGATGACTTGGGTTCACATCCTGGTACTACCACCATCGCCCTCTTTCTGTACTTAGAGACGTAAATACACACCAGGCAGTTGTAGTAAGGATGATGACATCTCCACAGGACTTTTTGTCTTTTTTTTTTTTTAAACCTCCTCTTCAGGGTGGGACACTCCACTAGATATTGGCCAAGGACCCTGCAGTCTGGCTTCCTTTCTGCCCCTGGGGCTTCTAAGCACTGGAGGTACATGCTTCATCCCAGATCTGGCTCTTCCACTTATATACAGTAGGATCTTGGGCTAGACACTTGGTCTCTTTGTACCTTAGTTTTCTCACCTGTAATAGGGGAATAATACTAACCTCACAGGATTGTGGTGAGGAGCCAATGAGGAAATCCTGGTGAAGAGTGGCGTTCAGTAGGTACTCAATGAGAGTTAGCACGTTCTCTACTGCAGACTGCTATGCACATGTAAGGAAGTTTTACCTGACTGTGGCATAGTAATTATTACATCATTCTAATGTGCAGTGCAGAATCTCTGTTGCGCTGCTTGCTTTCATCCGTTATTCATTCTGACCCACCAGAGACCAGCAGAAATAGTAGATGAGGAAGAAGATGGAGAGAAAGCAAACAAGGATGCAGAGCAGAAAGAAGATTTTTCGGGAATGAATGGTGAAGTTGAAGAAGGAGGAGATCTGGAGGCTACGGAAGCCTCTGAGGAGGTGGAGGAGGTCCCGGACCACAGGGAGGAGCCTGCAGGTCCCACCCGAGGTAATGGAGGCACCGATGAAGAAAATGGGGAGGAGCTGGATCAGGTTACTACTGAGCTTCAGGAGGCAGTGGACGAGGATGTCAAGTCTCAAGGAGCTGGCACTGGACAAAATGAGGTATTTCTATTGCTTTTGCTCCCTGATGTTCATGCTCGAATGTGTGTGTGGTGCGCATGCCCAGGCACTTAGCAAATTATTCAAGCACTTAAGACTTTCTTAAGTCTTTCTTTGAAACCACTTACTGTTGAGCAGGGAAGGACTCAATACCATTTACTCGACTATGTTATTTCAGTCCATTAATAAGTATTGTCATCCATCTATCAGAATCCGTGCGTCTGTCCTGTCATCCACCCATCCACCTACTCATCCGTCTATTCACCCATTCATCCGCCTATCTATCCACTCACCCATCCACTCATCTACCCATCCGTCTACTCATCCATCCATTTCACCCACCCATCCACTCATCTACCTACTCATCTACCCACTCATCCACCCTGCCACCCACTCACCCACCCATCCCCTTACCCACCCACCCATCTATCCACTCACTCATTTACTGCTCACTCATCCATCCACCCATCCCCTCACCCACCAATCTACCCACCCATCCCCTCATCCACCCATCTACCCACTCATCTACCCATTTCACCCATCCACCCACTCATCCACCCACCTACCCATCCATCCATCCTAATCTCATTCTACAAAGTTTGCAGAGGTCCTAAGAATGTATATAACAAATATAAACACATGCAAATACATTAAGATCAGGAAAGGTACAGACAAGAAAGGAGCATCAAGGCCATGAGACCTAGACATGAAAGAAAGAATGTCACCTCTATCACAGGTGACGTCTTTGGAGATGTTAGTTTGACTTGTTTAGTCTGTGTTAAATGGATTAACCAAATTAAGCATTTGATGCACCAGAACTTAATAACATGTGGTTCTACTTATTATACATAGAGGGTAAGGAAATACGTGGTAAAGCCTCCTTCCTAGCTTGCTTTTCCACCAGGGTTCCTGCAGCAGGATATTCTCAATGTGCAGGCATTCTTCCAGAGGAGAGATGATTAAATTAGCGACTGATAAATAGGCTCAAGTTCAGTGTCACAGTGTGAGGGGCAGGGTGAACTGCACAGCATCCCCACTGACCACATATGCCCTTCCTTCCTGTCTATCTCTTTGGCCAGGGCCCACCTCCCTCAGGCTGTAACCTCTCAAGTGGGCTTTGCTATCATTATTCCTGATGCCCGGTCTCATGAGTGGGGTTCTCTTGATGATTTATTATCGCTTCATCTGTTTTATTTTGCTTAGAGGGGGATCAAATTTAGTAATGTTAAAATGCGAACAAGTTCTTGCGGCCAGGTTTCAATAACCAGTACAGAGTTCTCTGTAATCTGTTATTCTGGCTCATACAAAAACCATCCCTAACATCTAAATGAAAACACCCAACGTGTCTTCCACTTCATCTTTCCTCAAGATGAGGGACTCATAGTTGTAGTCAATAAATTCCCCATCTGCAGTTCTCCACAGTCACTGAAATTTAGTGACAGTTTATATTCTGAAGTTGTTTGTAGCTAAAATTAGAAAAAAAATCCAATTACATGATTCCTTTTCCCTCAGTAAGGAAACAAAATGAACTTCTCAAGGAAACAGACACACACATGCCTATACAAACACACTTTTACTTTCTGAAAGGAAGCAAAATGGTTTATCTGCTGGTGTCATATGGAAAACACATTGTCATTTATATGGTGACTGCAGTAGTAGACTTCACGAAGTTCTTTGTGATGGCTGCCTTCGATGAAAGTTCACTGCATGAAATCAAAGTGTAAATCCTATGTGGGACCTAGGTGGTAAGATCCAGTATGTACCCTTCCCGTAGTCTAGGTTTTCCTTCAGTGTCATAACCTAAAACTGTTTTACGGAAATGAATGGATGACCTACCTATATTTCCATTCTGTAAGTTTAACTTTTAAAAATAAGCCTTTTATAAGAATTGAGCCTCAGTCAAGATCAAGGTTATATAATTTGAAGTGCAAGTTTCCCCAGAATGTATTGACGGGAATCTAAGCTTGTGGAATTGCAAAGGAGCAAGTGCCTGATACATGGCGAGTTAGGGATTTTATTTTATTTTATTATTTTTTTAAAAGATTTTATTTACTTATTTATGAAAGACAGAGAGAGACAGAGGCAGAGACATAGGCAGAGGGAGAAGCAGAATCCTTGCAAGGAGCCCGATGTGGGACTCGATCCCTGAACCTGGGATCTGGGATCATGCCATGAACTGAAGGCAGATGCTCAGCTGCTGAGCCACCCAGGTGTCCTGAGTTAGGGCTTTTAAAAACTATGCAAATACCAGAGCAAAGCAGTTACCCAGAAAGAGATTGAATCTTATTTGACCCATCTCTCTTATAATGGCAGTGTGTGTTGTTTTCACTCTTCCTAAAGTACTAGTTCAGGTACATTTTAAGCATATCAAGTCTATGAAAAAGAAGATACATATGAATTATAAATTATACATTAAAAATTAACCATTTCCAAAGGACTATTTACTTCTCAAATGACTAAGAATTCAGTTTATCGTGTAACATTCTGTTCTATGTAGCCGTCCTTAGACACAGTATATTGTGATTATAGGAAGACAGCAGGTGCATATGACAGATACACAACAAGCAACTGACATTTACTGGGCTTGTGTTATATTCAAAGTACTATTTGAAACACTTCTTGAGATAACGTGAAATAAGAGACCACCCCGGTCATTTTCTTTTTTTTGTGCAGAAATTATGGCTGGAGGTGGAGGGGCCCTGGAGCTAGTCCTACTGTCTTCACACTGGTGGCCCTTCTGGTGGCTGTGGAGTCTTCCGGGTTCCCTAGGGCAGAGTTTGAAAATCAACTAATTCTAATCTCATCCCCTTGGATTTCAATCTAGTAGGAAAAGGATGCATTGTACACAAGATGCAATTTTTAATACCCTAAAGGAAGTTCAAGGGGCAGGGATGCCATTGCTGTTGGAGAAATACTGCTCTATACTTGATTTCCTTCCCGCTCTTCTCTCTCTGATACTTGATGGCACTTGGTACTGTATTCACAAGAGTTTGTGAACTCCAACTAATAGAAGAACATCTGGTATGGGGCTGGGTTAATGTGACATGAGGATAGAATTGCTGTGCTTTTTTCCCTCTTTCCTCTGAAAATGCTGAAATGAAAAGTATAAATACGCTGTTGAAAAGAAAAACTTAAAAGTGTAATCAAGAGGCAAAATTGAGAAAAGTAAAGCCTGTAGCACAAGAAATGAGTGCTTCTTAGGAAGCACATCGTAGATTATGGTTCCAGGCAGGGCTTTTGTGCAAGCAAGGTGTTGAGAATGGCATGTCCACTGGGTAATGTTCAACTGAAAAAGAAAGGGGACCCAAGGAACCATTTTTAATTGAATATTTATACGATTTTACATGAAACACAGAGTAATTTTTTTTCCTTGCGAATTTTATGACCTTTGTGACTAAAGAGCTAAATATCTTTGTTATGATCTCTCTTCTTCCAGGCTGACTTAGACCACCAAAGACCACCAAGACCAGAAGTAAAAATCACCAGCCCACAATGAGAAAATGAGAACAACAAACAAAACAAGGACTATGTTGTCATAGCATAGATAATTTTCAAAAAGAAGAGTATGTTGATTATCAGAAAAATGAAGGGTTATAATACTTGAATAATAAGGATATAGTTACTGCGGAACATAATGTGACAATATGGTTGAATACTACCTACTGAATTTTAAGATTAGAGGCTTAAAGGAAAGACTAGATAATTTTGAATAGCTACTAAAGGGGAGTGACTTCTGGAATGTATTTTTAAAAGTCTTTTAAGAAAATTAAAAGGGTATAGGAGCACTTTCCCCGGATGACAATTGGCCACTTGTCTTTATAAGCAATGGAAAAGAATAGGGCCACACCCATTGGATCCTTCTCTATAAATTTAGAAATGAGGCTATTAGATGGGAGTTTATCCTATAGCACTTATCTAGGAAGGCAGAGAATTTTAAAGAGATGGTAATAGGAAAGCATGTACTATTTTTTTTTTTAAAGCAATAAACTCTTGCATAAACAACTGTAGTTTAGTTTCAGAGACTGGCAGTAGATTGAAATGTTTCCGTGACTTGTCAACATTCTTTTCTTTCTTCCTCCTCATCCCAAATCCATCTTACACAAATTAAAAAGACAGCACAGGGTGTTCACTTTGGAAGGTGGAAGTCTTCATTCAGGGTAGTGGTGATTAATCTTGACATGACATTCCCTCAAGCGTTTCAGGTTTTAATCCTTGTGTCTTTAGTGACACATTCAGGAAGGAATTTTACCATGGGACACTCAGTTACATTCACTGAGCCTGGCTGGCTGGTTTGCAAGTTCTGGTATTCTGTGGATTTTCATGGAACTAGTCTGCCCTCACCAGTAATATCCATCTCTTCTCCATCATGTTCTTATGTTAGAAAACTCCGTATTGGCTAATCTAAAGATTGAATTCCCTCCAGTTTTTTACAAAAAACTAGACTGCCTAATAGGAAGAGTTTGTCACTGCTCCATTTGACTTGCATTTTTCCTTATTTCTGTTAGGATTGGCCTTGTCATACTTTTGCCCCTGTGGTTATTAGCAAATGTTTATTGTAATGCCCAGTTATGTTTAGACTTTCAAGCAGATTCCTTCCTAAATAATTAGAATCCATTTGGGAGAAATTGTTGAAAAATATTTAAGTTGTCGTAATGAGACCAGTTCCTTATTACAATTCTGTGGGCTAATTAAATGAACTCCCAATGGCCTTGTTAGGTAGATATGGGGAAAAATACGATTGTATTAGTTTTTTGAATTCTCAAGAGATGATGCAGATCTTCCTTAAATATAGAAATAATATATTTTTTCGTATTAAAAATATTTTGTGATTATGTAGACGTTATAAATTTGAAATGTAAAATTACAGTGCTTTTGTAGAATTCATTGTTAATCCTAAATTTAAAAGATTTTCTTCCCCTCCAGGTTTCATAACCACCCATTTGGAATAAAGGTAGCTATATCAAGCACTTAATAATACTACAGAAAACTAATGTATTTTTTCCTAGCAGCTATTTTAGTATTTTCTACAAATAGGAAGCATAAACAGAGACTATAATGTAACAGTATTGGAAAGAGATTGTGATATAAGGGTGTATTGATCTGGGAGGATGAATTGTCAACGAGGGTTCTATATTTCTTGTATAAAAATCTAGACTGTGCTTTTTTACAAGTCAGCTTATTTTTTCAAATGGGACAATATGAGATGTAGTAGACTACAAACAACAGTCTTGTGTTGCTAGGGAAATAAGACTAGCTGGTTTTTTAATGTTAAATTCCCATGCTATTACTGGGCCTGGGATTAATTATTTTAAATAGTTTATAGAAATCAGGGGTTAAATGCCTGAAATTAGAAGTAATTCTCAAGATGATTCTTTCCCTTTTCTTTCTTTAATGAGTTTCTCTTTTTTCCTTCTCTTGAGTTTTTTTTTTTTTCCCCTCCTGTTCTTCATTATACTATGAAGCTTAGGTTTTCAGAGCCTTTTTAAGAGTTATTTCAATGAAGCCCAATATTGTTTTACATGAAAAACAAAGTATACAAATACTTCAATATGATGAGAGGTCATAGTAACTGTAGCAAAAAATTTAAAAATTAGGATATAATTCTTCTCTTGGACCAATGTGCATGTTTTACTGCCTGTTCACAAGATATAATTGTGGCCTCCCTTGAGGGCATGAACAACTAATCACTCTATAACACTTTGCAGACATATATTACTAAAAAAAAAAAAATGAATGAAATATGTCGTCTAACCATGGGAAGACATCGTTCACAGAAAATGCAAAGTGTGCCTGTCATTTTGGAGATGACGTCAACACAAAGGAGGAATGCTGATTCACGTCCCCCGTGTGGATGTTTTCTCTGTGGGAATGGTGGTCCCGGTGGCAGGCTAGCTGCAAGGGTTAAGCTGGGCTCACTGACAGATCTGGAGAGCATTTATGTGAGTGAGCAGAAGAGATCTGGGTTAGGCTGCAAGTGTTGTTCCTTTCCAAGAGGGAGGATACTGTGAAAAACCCCTGTAGCTTTGGTGTGCTAGCCAGCGGAATGCTTTTAGTTTTAAGGAACTCTTTCCTCAAACTTAATTGGGTTCTAAGACATTTATAAACAACTGGTTGCTTAGTTGAATTGGAACATTAGAGTTTTGCAGAAAAAGACACAAATTTTAGCTAGTGTCATTTTCATGCTAAAGATGTTCCATCTTGCTCCGTAGCCTCCTCTGTTCATCACCTAGGCAGCATCCACTGATTTCTAGTTAGTTATACAATATGATAGTATGGCCGTATGATAAATTTTTACTCACTATTTTTCTCTATAGCCATAGGATGACTTTCCACTTAATAAGACATTTTCCCCTATGTGTTTTGGGAAATAATCAAATGCCAGACTCACAGGAAGAGCATGATACCCTCATGTTTTATTCTGGAGTGTTGGCTTCTGGTATGGTCTGTAAAGACAGAACCAGCCCCTAGGTATGTGGCTTGGAGTTTCTTGGATATCTCTGAGGGATATGGTTGTGAAGCCATACTAATCTGAGCTTCTTCATGCTAACTTTTCCAGCATATAGCTCATAAACCAACATCCTGGAAGACTTCACTAAATGACCTATCTTATACATAAGATGGGATGAACGTCTGTCTATTCAAAATTGTGACCATAGAACATCAAGAAGGCTTCTTTATGTTATTCACTGACTCTCCTAAAGAATTAACTCTGTACTTTCATTTTGATCAATAAAGCAGCAAAGCAAAAAATTTTAAAGCAGATTAATTACTAGAGAGAAAGAAACATCTGAACTGTTGCCAATCTGAACACAGAGAATAAATAGATATTCACCTATACATATCAAATACTTGTACAGTTGCACTCACACACTTTAATACTGAACAGGCCTCTCCAGGCATAGCGTTGTTAATAGAATAAGACTCTTCTGAGAGAGGCAATGTGTAAAACACACGTGGAGAGGAAACACTAAGAAATGATATAGATCATGGTGCTTTAAAACTTGTTTCCTGGAGACTTTAAGAAATTTAAAATTTCAGAGTAAGAAAGTTACCAGAATTTTAATGAAAAATTTATTGTATGGAGGAGTGATTGCAGATAGATAGACAGACAGATGATGGATCATCTTGTTTTCCTGACCTAATGACAGAGTCCAGTCCCTTAGTTCATTGTTACCAGCCCTAAGGACCATATGCCTCAGGTGGAGAATATTTCATACCAACAAAGGCTCTGTCCAAAGGTTACCACTGTTCATGAATGTGTGTGCATGATTTGCAGGAATGCATAGAGGACTCTCTTTGGTACCAAATAGCCAGGTTCACTACAAATAGAATAAAAGACTGACTTATTGTTTCACCTCTTTATCTATAATGCTCTGGTTCAGTGCAGAAACTTCATAGTGTCCCTGAGTGACTCTAATGTCCTGGAGTGGCACCACTTTCTTGTTTTCTTTGCATTTTTTTTAAGGTTAATCTATCTGTCTCAGGTGATGAGTACATGCAGTTCTTTGTTATTAAATATCAGTCTTGTAAATGCTCTTAAGATTCTTGCTTCCCAGAAATTATCCTGGTATGGAAATGAGTCTGATTCTTACCATATAAAATTTGTGTATCTCTTATCATGAATTCTAAGGGACTTGGAGAGAGTGTGAAAGTGCATTCCAACCTGTTGATGCAGAGGGAAATACTGTTTTGGAAAAGGCAGGCATCCTATAAAATATGGGGAATTAGGAAAGAATTTTAAAATGTCTGGATAACCATAAAGCATTTATAAAATCAGGAGGTAAGTAATGGAGCTCTGTTGACTTAAGCCAACAACAGACTTAGCTTCAATCTGTGAATGGGACCAAATGAATTCCCTATAGTTTTATCAGCTTAAACCACATAGTCTAATTGAGTGGCTGAGTTATGACCACAAATGTCATGGCAAGTGGGAAGAGGGAATGGCCATAGTCAATTTCGAAAGAAGTTTGGAAAAAACTTATTCTGGTTGTTGCTTCATTGCTTCTTTTGTGCCTTAAATTCTTACTATGTACAATGATTAAGGGTGATTATTGATGTTATAAGTAAAGGTTTAGTTGAGCTTATCATTTTTATGTGATTTATGTTTAGAACTTCTCTTTGTAAGGCAAGTTATTTGTGCTTTTTTTTTTTTTTTGTTATTTGTGCTTTGATCAAATTATGAGCATTAGCTTTTTTTTTATTTCTGTATCAGCGCTCACTCTGAAATATAAAAGTTTACTGTATCTTTTGAGTAAATAGATATGTGTTTTGTGTAACTGAAATGTGTCTGGGCCTATTTATTGTTTGTTTATGATGTTGTGTGGCTGATATTTCATTTATCAATTCTCTGCATGACATTTTTTTTCACAAATGCAATAGAAACTTTTTGATTTAAACCATGTATTCAACAATACTTCTGTTTCTATTTGGCATGGGTATTAAGTTTCATTACGTAAAGAAAAGTAATTTACACCTTCATGCACATGTTGTTTAGTTGATGAAATTTTCAGGTATTTTAAAAGAAAACATCGTTTTTTCTTTTATGAAATCGTTTTAGGGAAACACAAGTCCTGAGTTTTTGTTATGATAAATGAAAATATCTTTTAAAACAAAACAAATTGTCCAAATCACACATATTTTTTGTAGATAGAGCTATGGGAATAAACCTACAATTTTTTTTAAACTTACAATTTTACAAAGAAGGTAGCTAAAACTCTGCTTTAGTTTGTGGGCAAGTCACTGCTTTCATTCTACCAAATTAAAGTCGTTTTGTGTTTTCCCTTCATGTGTGAGAAAAGTAGTTAAGCACAAGCATTTAGCCTTCTTGATGTGTGATAACAAAATATGTGTATTGAGGTCCCATAACTGAGGAGAATACCCATTGAGCAGTTCACTCATGTATCTCTGTTATTCCATGAGAGTGGAAAAGCAAACCTCACCAACGAAGAAGGCATCTGGATTGCCAAGGTCAAATCTCCTTACAGACTTCCCACAACCAACAATTACTGTCAGTTCTACAAGGCATTGTAAAGTGACTAGCCATGCACTGGTTATAAAATTCTTATTTATGAAAATAAACATACAGCTTTTCTGCAGGTTTCCAAGTGTGTTTCTCTCCCTAATGGTACCTCAATCTATTAAATATTTATATAGATCTCCCAATGTCCTCATAAACTCAATCTTCCATTAAAGAGACAAAAATGATGCAGCGATATCATGCCCTTTTCTTTGCATTTATTATTGGTTTCATAATAAAAATGATTTTTAAAATATAAAAAAAATACACATCAAGTTTAAAACTCAGGGCAGCAGCCCTGAGTTGTATTTATTTATTCTATTGTATTATTTATTGTATTGTATTTATTTATTTTATTCTGTATTTATTCTTTTTAGATACAGAGAGGTGTGAGGACTACTGTGGTTCTCCCTCCAACTCTGGCTACTAATTTATTAGTCCCTCTTCCATCTCTTTGAATTTTGGTGGTGTCCCTGAGCAATCTCACATGCAGTCACGATCCTAACAGCCACCTATGTACCTGTGACTCCCAAATCTGTGTCTCTAGGTCAGATGTCTTCTGCATGGGAGCTCTAGATCTGGGCATACAACTCTTAGTTGGATATCCCATAGCTGCCTCAAACCCAAATGTTCCATTTTCCTGAAGTTATATTTGTTTTCTAATTTTATTATCACTTCTGTGAGTGGCCAGCAGATCAGGAAGCAGAACTAATATGAACTAATATATTTCTTTTTTAAAAAAATTAAGTTTTAATTTTAATTCCAGTATAGTTAACATTCAGCGCTACATTAGTTTCAGCTGTACAACATATTGATTTGCCATTTGTATACATCATGACATACCCACTGCAGTAAGTGTACTTACCCTCTGTTGCCATACAAAGTTCTAACAGTATTATTGACTATGTTCCTTCTCTATGTTGTACTTTACATACCATTAGCACCATTTATTGAACATGCTATCTTTTTTTCCATCGATTTGTAGTGGGAACTATACCAAGTTCTCCTGTGTTTTAAGAAAATTCTTGGGTCAAGATTGGAGGAGAATCCTATCATGGCCTGAATTATGTCCCCACACATAATTTTGTATGAAGATTGTATGTTTGTATGTTGAAATCTCTGATCCCCAATATGACTGTATTTGCAGATAGGTCCTCATGGAGGCATTTACAGTTAGATGAGATCTTAAAAGTGAGGCTAAAACTATAGGACTGGTGTCCTTACAAGAAGAGGAAGAGACAGGCTGAGTTTCCACTCCCTGCTTGTGCACACAGAGCAAAGGCCGCTTCAGGACACAGCGAGAAGGCAGTCATCTATAAGCCAGGCAGACAGGCCTCTCCAGAAACTAAATCCACCAGCACCTTGATTATGGACTTCTACCTCCAGAACAGTGAGAAAATAAACATCTGTTGTTTAAGCCACCCTATCTGTGGTGTCTTGTTATGGCAGCTGAGCAGATGAACACAAATCCGTTTCTGCTGAGTTCTGAATTATGTAATAGGATTTTTTTCTTTCTTCTTTCTTTCTTTCTTTTTCTTTCTTTCTTTCTTTTTTTGTCAGTGAATATATAGCAGAAAATACAAGTTTAGAACTTTTCTTTTTTTAAAGATTTTATTTATTCATGAGAGAGACACACAGAGAGAGGCAGAGACACAGGCAGAGGGAGAAGCAGGCTCCATTCAGGGAGCCCGATGTGGGACTTGACCCCAGGACTCCAGGATCATGCCCTGAGCCAAAGGCAGATGCCCAACTGCTGAGCCACCCAAGCATCCCTAGAACTTTTATTTTCAACAAAGACTCTTTATACCAAGATAACATCAATTTGGTATCCTATATCGTTCACATTTGTTTTCCAGTCACTTCCTTCCTTAGAAGAGTATAAGAGGCTGTCCCAGTGGAGAAGTGGATCCAAGGAGGCCCGCCCAGGGTCAAGCTCTTCAGAATTTGGACACTGCTTCTCCACCTATGTGTTGATTATTCTTTTCTTTTATATCCAAGATGATTGACAATATTGAGATGCAATGGAAAACACTTCTCATCTAAGGTATTGAAACACTTCTCATCTAAGGTATTGAAACACTTCTCATCACAGTTCCTCTCTAAAAAAAAATTTAATAGAGCAAGCATGCAACAATGGTCATGACAGTGCTATGTAAAAAGGCATGTGATACTCCATGCTTGATCCCTTCCCTAAAATGTTTATTTTAATTTTATTTTTTAAAAGATTTTATTTATTCATGAGAGACATACAGGGAGAGTCAGTGGCACAGGCAGAGGGAGAAGCAGGCTCCCTAGGGGGACCCTGATGCTGGACTTGATCCCAGGACCCCAGGATCACCACCTGAGCCAAAGGCAGATGCTCAACCACTGAGCCACCCAGGTGCCCTTCCCTAAAACTTTTAGATATGATCTCTATTTTTCTCTCTCTCCTTTTTTAAGATATGATCTCTTGGGACAGGCATTACCCAAGCCTTAGGGGTACTCAGCTCTCCTTGTGATACTGTATTAAGTTCTTGTGTTCATAGATGAAGGAAGCATGTTTGTGACAAATTGCCCATAGAGGAGGGTCTGTTCATAGAATGTCAGCCTGATGTTTCTGCTTCCACTGTATTTTGTTGGGCTCCTTCTGCTAAAACTTCACTTTTAAATTACTATAGCTCTATAATAAGGGATGTTTGGTTGCATGAATCTCCCACTCCATTCAAAATTATCTTGACACTTTACTATTCCGTAGACATTTATAAGCTAAACTTGTCGGGATCTGTGAAAAGCTCTGTTGAGATTTTGGTTAAAACTGCATAAATCTTTATAATATCTTTTTAAAATTTGAAACTTTCATTTATCCAGGGCTTTTTAAAGAAATACAAAAATTTGCATAATTCTTATTGTAAAGGTCTTGAACACATTGTTCTAATATATTTATTCCCAGAGAGCTTATAATTCATTATTATGAGCTATTATAATAACGGTGGCTATTGTGAGTTGAATAATTTTTTTAAATTATGTTTTCCAGTGATATATTCATATTGAGGGATGTCATTGATTTATGTAAGTTGTATTTAGGACCTTGCTGAACTCTCTTATTAAAAGTGATTTGTAAGTTTCTGTAGGCTTTTTAATGAAGACTGTAATGCTGTCTGCAAAACTATCACTAGTTTTCTTTCTGTTCCAATTCTTAACATTTTTTTTTTAAATCTAATTCTTATTGAACTAGGTAGACTCTTCGGCATATCTTATATGATAGCAGCAACGGTAGATATTTTTTGTCTTTCCCTGATACTAAGGGAATGCTTCCAGTATTTAACATTAAATTTAATGTTTGTTTATACTTTTGGTTTTGTATGTATTTTATCAAGTTAACTTTCTCCTTCACTTGTAGTTTCCTAAGAGGTTGTTTTATTTGCAAACTCCAAAAGGATGAGCTACAAATGGTTTTTATAAGACTCTGCATCTCTTAAGGTTTTCATGATTTTTTTCCTTTCATTTTTTTAAATGTTGTAAATTATATTCATCTTTTTTTCCCAATGTTAATCTGTAGCATTCTTCTTAGGACAAAACATAACTCATAATATGCATTTTTATATGTTGATGGACTTGATTTGCTAATATTTAGGATTTGCATATCTTTGTAAATGGAAGTGACCTCTTTTGATTGAGTCTCATATGACCTTTCTCTGGTTTTACTCTCAAAGTTATAATTCCTTCATAAAATAAGGAGGAAAGCGTTGTCTTCTTTTCTATTCACTAAATATTTTGCAGGTGTGGGTCATCTCTTTCTTGAGTGCTTGATTGATTTAAAAACTGCTTGTGCCTGATATTGTGTATGTGTATGTTTGAAACAGTTTTTTTTAAAAATTAATTTCTTTAATGGCTACATGTCTAATAGATTTTCTATTTATTGAGTCAAATTGACAATTTATATTTAGCAAATTATATTTATATTTCCTTCATGTTTTCAAGTTTGTTTGCCAAAGCTATTTATAGTCTTTTAAAACATTTTAAAACTCTTGTCCAAATATAGTCATGTTCTCTCTTTCTTCATTCCTAGTATTGTTTATATCTCCTTTCTCTTTCTTGTTCAGTATCACCAGATACATATTTTTATTAGTGTTTTTTTTAAATACCCAATTTTCTGATCCTTTGTACTCTTTTTCAGTTTCATTATTGCTCTCTATTCTTATTATTAAAATATTTCCATCCCTCTGTTTCCTCTGTGTTTCCTGTAACTCCTTAGGTTGAATGTCTTGCTAATCCTATTTTGCCTTGATTCATTTCTAACGCGTGCTTTTGAGGCTGTCCATTTACCCATATGTGCTGTATTAGCTACAACCGCATGTTCCAGTATAAGTTTTTATTGTTATTTGGCTCTAAATAGCTTTTGTAGGTTTCTCTTTCTTCTTCATTGACTCGGGTCAGTGGGTGTGGGCAGGGGATGCTGGTGGCACCCCGTCCAGATCCCCTTTTATGTGGCCAGTGCACCCATCCACCAAATGCTATGAGTGTTGACTTTCTCTTAAGGAGGTCAATAGAAGCTGTCCTTCCTAGGGAGTCCCATTCTCACAGTGATGGCTGACATGGGAGGAAATAATGTCAGCCCCCTTGTCTCAAGATGACACCAACTCGTTGGTGCCATCCATGCTCCAGACCCCCCCTGTGGGAACAGGTCACTTTTCAGCGGGGACACATTCTTGCTTTATTTTCCCCTCTGCCCTCTCTTATTTCTCTCACTCTTCTTCTCCTCCATCAGTCATACAAGAATCCTCATCTCAGGTTCTGCATCTAGAAGATACAACACTATCAAGGGTACCAGAAGAGCATGGGCTTGGGAAATAGATTTTTAGGGTGGAATTTTGAGGTGGAGAACTCATTAGCCAGCAAGCAATGGGTGTCTCATCACTGGAGGTAGATGGAGTTTTGATAGTCTCTGGTGTACTGTATCATCTGTGGTAAATTCAGACAGCATATAGGTGGAAGGAGTACATTCACTGGTGCAATATCTCTGGGATCTGAGAGGTACATGGGGGAAGTGGTTATGCTAAGGAGGACTGTTGAAATTAGGTTGCTCTCACTAAGTGCTCTTTAAACTCTGAACAAAGGAAATGACAGGTCCAGATCTATTAATCAGCAATTTAAAGCAGAGTATGAGATTCCAAGGGCCTCATTGGCTGCATTTAAAAGAATTCTTTCCTCCTATGTTCAGAGGCAGATAGAGTTGAAGACCAAACCCAGGACATAATAAGAGAAGAACTCAAGCTGAATTCTCAGCCTAGGCAAGTTCCCTATAGCAATGCTAGGTCCTTAATAGTGGAAGGACTGGGACCCCAAGACTTGGTGTGGGACCATCTGGGTAGATGCAATTGAGAACGTTGAAGCTACTCTAGTTTCTCATGAACCTTCTGCATCTGAAGAAATCACTCCCTCTCATTGGAAATTAGAGCCCCCTTTGCTTGAATACTGTGCAGAGGTCTAATTCGAGGGCAGATCACTTGCTAGATTGTGCTTATCATCCTGCAAGAACCAGGATAGCATGGCTTGCAGTGGAGCCTAAGGATGTTGGATCAAGTTGGGAAGAATATACAACTGGATGGAGAGCTTTCCAACTTGGAAGCATGCTCTGGTGACACAAGGTTGAATTCCCCAGCACAGGCCCTGGGACACAGTTCTAATATTCTACTGGGATAACTCTTAGAAGATTGGAAAAAGCACTGGTTCCAATTAAATGAAGTATAGATGTCAGACAGTCATGGAAGGCTATGGAGGAAGAGATTTAAAAAAATGCCTTGATGTGAGCATGCTAGAATAAGTCTCCTATGTAAAACAGGCAAGTGTTAGGAGAGACTGGAAGACACACCACTTCTTTTTTTTTTTTTTTTTTCCACACCACTTCTTAAGGCAATGAATGTGCTGGTAAATACCAGCATTTTTTTTTTTTTTTATATACCAGCATTTTTTGCAGCTCAGCAGTTGCTGTATTTCGTAGGCTGGAAAGGATGGTAGGAGATGCTGTTGCAGAACGGGGCTTTGTAGCAGCAATAAATATGATGGGATCCCAGAATAGCACTTAACCAAAGCTAAGTTGGAGTAATTACTATTGTGGACAGCAATATTGGATTGGCGCCCACAGGATCCTGCCTTGCAGGATCCATAAAGATGGTTAACAGAATATGGTGTTCCTAAAGGCAAGATCAATGGACAGCTAACAAGGATGTTGCTTCATATATATTACTAAATGGAGTAAAGAAGGATTGAGCAGAAGGCTGAAGTCAGTTGCCCCAATAAATGGTCACAATCCTTTGTCTGGTTTTCAGCCCGAGCTATTTTTTTAGTCCCAGGACCAATTAACTATGGAAGCCAGGTCCCCATGGAGAAGGACCCTGAAACACCATGACATTGGCAGTTTACTAATTTCCTCACTCCTTCCCCAACAAGAACTATAGACGTGTACTTGGAGAACCATATACAGAAGAAAGGGACATGCTCAGTTTTTTGAGCACTACTGAATACAGGTTCCAAGTTGACATTGATTCTTAGGGACCCAAAGTGATATGGCTTCCTCTATCACTGTAGAGACATATGGGAATCAGATAATCATGGGGTCCTGGCCAAAGTTCATATCACAGTGGGTCCACTAGGTACACAGACCCATCCAGGGTCATTTCCTCAGTCTGAAATAAATAATTAGAATGGGCATTCTTAGCTTTCACCTTGATTCTTATGAACTGTGGAACAGGGGTTATTATAGTAGGAAAAGCCAAGAAATTTTCCCTCCAGGCCAAGAATCAAAGTCACATGTTGAGGGGATGATAGAGATCAGTGCTATTCTTAAACATGTAAAGGATGCAAGAGTGGCAGTCCCCATCATATCCCCATTTACTTTACTAGGCCTGGCCACTGCAAATGGTAGCAATAATATACTACCACTTGGGCAGCCCCGGTGGCTCAGTGGTTTAGTGCTGCCTTCTGCCCAGGGTGTGATCCTGGAGACCTGGGATTGAGTCCCATGTCGGGCTCCCTGCATGGAGCCTGCTTCTCCCTCTGCCTGTGCCTCTGCCTCTCTCTGTGTGTGTCTCTCATGAATAAATAAACAAAATCTTTAAAAAAAAAATATATACTACCACCATGTAACAGCCTCAATTCCAAAAGTTTGTGTCAAATGCGATACCTTTTATTAGAAAAGATTAACACAGCCTCTGGTACATGGTATGTACTTATATTGATCAGGCATATGTGTTCTTTTCAATGCCCAATAAGAAGGAGAATCAGTTTGTACTTCTGTGGGCTGGTCAAGAGTAAAGATTCTTGGTCTTACTGAAAGGCTATGTTATTTCTTTGGATATCCATACTACTAATATAGCTTTGTTTGGTTAGTATTTGGTTGGCCATATCTTATTTCTTTCTTTTACTTCCAACCTCCCTGTGCCATTATCAAAGTATCTTTTATCAATGGCATATAACTGGATTTTAAAAATTCAATCTATGACTCTTTGTGCTTTAAAAGGGAGTTTACTTAATTTGGATGTATTTTTACTTCCTTGTATGATCCCTTTTTGAAATATCTATTGCTCATATTTACTTTGTTTTCTAACTCTAGAACATTCTCAAAGAATTTCTGGAAAATTCTAAGGTTTACCACATTAAATAATACTTTAATCCCATTCTATGTTTTTTAAAGATTTTATTTATTCATGAGAGACACACAGAGAGAGAGAGAGGCAGAGACACAGGCAGAGGGAGAAGCAGGCTCCACACAAGGAGCCCGACATGGGACTCGATCCGGGGTCCCCAGGATCACACCCTGGGCCGAAGGCAGGCACACTAAACCACTGAGCCAGCCACCCAGGCTGCCCATTCTATTTTTTCTGTACTACAACTTTCTTTAGGTATGTGTTGGGCATTTAATTCATTTTTCACATCATGATCTTTCTTTATATTTTTACCCATTTATATTTTTATACTGGTAATTACTTCAGATATTTCTTCAGTTCCCCACATCTTTCTTTAGCAGGATCTAACCTACTGGTTTGAGGGGCATTACTTTTTTTAAGATTAATGAGTATGGTTATAACAGTTATTAATATACATGATCCAATATAGCATATAAATCTATAAAGCAAATATTAACAGACTGAAGGGGAAAATAGCAATAAAATAACAGTAGCAGACTTTAATATACCACTCTCAACAACATATCAACTAGCCAGAAAATCAAGAAGAAAACAGCAGACTTGGACCATACTTTAGGCCAAATGGAGCTAACAGATATACACACAACATTCCATCCAAGAGCAGCAGAAATCAGACTTCTCAAGTGTGTGTAGAACCTTCTCAGGATAGATCATATGTTAGGCCACAAAACAAGTCTTAACAAATTTAAGAAGATTGGCACATAAAGAAGATGTGGCACATTTATAAAATGGAATATGACTCAGTCATTAGAAAGGATGAATACCCACCATTTGCTTCAACATGGATGGAACTGGAGCGTTTTATGCTGGGTGAAGTAAGTCAATCAGAGAAGGACAATCATTACATGGTTTCACTCATACGGGTAATTTAATAAATAGTGAAAGGGATTATAAGGGAAAGGAGGGAAAGTGAATGGGAAAAATTAGAGAGGGTGACAAAACATGAGAGACTCCTAACTCTAAGAAACAAACAAAGGATAGTGGAAGGGGAGATGGGTGAGGGGATGGGGTAACTGGGTGACAGGCACAGAGGAGGGCACTTGACAGGATGAGCACTGGGTGTCATACTATGTGTTGGCAAATCGAACTTCAATTAAAAAAAAAAATTCTAACCACCATGGTATGAAGCTAGATATTAATAGGAAAAGTTGGAGAGTGCAAATGTATGTAGAAATTAACACTGCTAAACAACCAATGTGTCAGACATCAAAAGGGAAGTCAAAGAGTATTTTGAAACAAACAAAATGGAGACACACTATACCAAAACTTATGAGATGAAGCAAAAGCAGTTCTGAGAGAATTTTACAGTGATAAGGCCTACATTAAGAGGAAAGAAAGATCTCACACAACCTAGTCTACACATCAAGGAACTAGAAAAAGAACAACAAAATAAACTAAATGCTATCAAGAAGAAAGGAAATAATAAAGATTAGGGCAGAAATAAAATACACCAGAAAGACAATAAGAAGATCAGTGAAAGTAGGAGCTGGTTTTGAAAATATAAACAAAATTGGCAAACCTGATAAGGTTTGATAAGGTTGATAAGACTAACCAAGAAAAAAATTGAAACCCAAACAAGGTGGTGAAAGTGGAGATATTACAATTGGTATCACAGAAGTACAAAGGATCATAAAAGACTACTATGAACAATTATATGTCAACAATTGGATTTCTTAGAAGAAATAGAGATAATCCTAGACACACATATAATCAACACTGAATCATGAAAAAAATGGAAAATTCAAATAGATCAATAATGAGTAAAGAGATTAAAGCAGTAATCAAAACTCTCCCAGCAAAGAAAAGCTCAGGATCAGATGACATTCAGTGGTGAATTCTACCAAATATTTAGAGAAGAATTAATGCTAATCCTTCTCAAACTCCTCCAAAAAATTGAAGAAGAAACACTCCCAAACTCATTTTATGAGGCTTGCATTACCCTCATACAAAAGCAAAATGAGGACAATACAAGAAAAGAAAATTATAGGCCAATAATGTCTGGTGGACATAAATGCCAAAATCCTTGACAAAATATTAGGAAACTGAATTAACAGTACATTAAAAGGATCACACACCATAATCGAGTGGGAATCATTCTTGTGTTGTAAGGATAGTTCAACATCTGCAAATCAACAAACATCACACACCACATTAACAGAAGGAAGGATAAGAATCCTATGAACATGTCAATAGATACATAAAATCTATATGACAAAATTCAACATCTTTGATAGTAACAACTTCAACACAGTAGGTGTAGAAGGACTGCACCTCAACACGATAAAGGCTTTCTATGACAAGCCCAAAGCTAACATCATAATGGTGAAAAGCTGAAAGTTGTACCTATAAGATTAGCAGTGAGAAAAGGGTGTTTACTTACCACTACTATTCAACATAGTACTGGAAGTCCTAGCCAGAACAATTAAGCAAGGAAAAAAATAGGCATCCATATCAAAGAGCAAGAAGTATAATTGTCACTGTTTGCAGATAACATGATATTGTATATTGAAAATCCCAAAGACTACCAGAACACTATTAGAATTAATGAATTCAGTAAAGTTGTAGGATACAAAGTGAAAATATAAAAATCAGCTGTGCTTATAAATATGAACAACAAACTAGAAAATGAACAATCCTAGAAAAAAGATTAGGAAAACAATTCCATTTATAATAGCATCAAAAGAACAAACTACTTAGGGATCAATTTAACCAAGGAGGTAAAAGATGTATATAATGAAATCAATAAGAAACAAATCAAAGAAAATACAAATAACTAGAAAACTATCCTGTATTCAAGGATAGGATGAATTAATATCGTTAAATGTTCATCCTACCCAAAGCAATCTACAGATTCAGTGCAATCCCTATCAAAATTCTAATGGCATTTTTTTCCCATAGAAATAGATAAAAGAATCCTAAAATTTATATAGAACCACAAAAGACTCTGAATAGCTAAGCGATCCTGAGAAAGAATAAAGTTGGAGGCTTTACACTTCCTGGTTTCAAACTATGTTACAAAGCTGTATTAATCAAAAAAGTTGGCAGAAAAATAGATACATAGGCTATGGAATAAAATAGGGAGCCCAGAAGTAGGCCCATGCAAATAGGGGGCAACTAATCTTTACAAAGACACCAGGAATTGCAAGGGGAACAGATAATCTCTTCAATAAATGGTGCTGGAAAAACTGGATATCCACGTGCAGAAGAATGCCTTATCTTATGCCACTCACAAAAGTTAACCTGGAATGGATTACAGACTTAAATGTAAGACCGAAACCATAAAACCCTTAGAAGACCACATAAGAGGAAAAAGCTTCTTGACATTGATGTGGCATTAATATTTTGGATTTGACACCAAGAGCACAGGCAATAAAAGCAAAAAACAAATGGACTACAACAAATTAAAAAGCTTCTGCACAGCAAAAATAAAATCAACAAAATGAAAAGGCATGCTACAGAACTGGAGAAAATATTTGCAAGCCGTCTATCTGACATGGGCTTAATATCCAAAATACATAAGGAGTTCATAAAAACTAAATAGCAAAAAACCCTAATAACCTTTTTTAAAAATGTGCAAAGGAACTAAATAAACATTTTCTCAAAGAACATATACAAATGGCTAACAGGTATATGAAAAGATCTCAATATCACTAAGAATCAGGGAAATGGCAAAACTACCATAAGATATCCCCTCAAATCTGTTAGGATGGCTGTTATCAAAAAGACACATGTGTTGGTGAGGATGTGGAGAAAAGGAGTCCTTTACACAGCTGTTGATGAAAATGTAAATGGGGACAGCCATTATAGAAAACAATATGGAGTTTCCTCAAAAAATTCAAAAGGGGAAAGGAGAAAAAATGAGTGGGAAATATCAGGGAGGGAGACAGAACATGAGAGACTCCTAACTCTGGGAAACGAACTAGGGGTGGTGGAAGGGGAGGTGGGCGTGGGGTGGGGGTGACTGGGTGACAGCACTGAGGGGGGCACTTGATGGGATGAGCACTGGGTGTTATTCTATATGTTGGCAAATTGAACACCAATAAAAAATAAATTTATAAAAATAAAATAAAATAATAAAATAAAATAAAATAAAAACTCAAAATAGTACTACTCTAAGATCCAGCAGTGGTACTTCTGGGTATACATCCAAAGAAAATGAAGTCAGTATCTCAGGTATTTGCACTCCCATGTTCATTGCAGCATTATCCGCTGCATGGGGAAAAAAACAAAACAAAAAAAACCTTGTGTCCATCAACAGACAAATGGATTAAGAAAATGCACTACTGGGCAGAGGCCGGGGGGGGGGGGGGGGGGGGGGGGGAAGGGGCGGGGCTCAGTGGTTTAGCGCCACCTTTGGCTCTAGGGTGTGATCCTGGAGATCAGAATCGAGACCTGTGTCAGGCTCCCTGCATGAAGCCTGCTTTCTCCCTCTGCCTGTGTCTGTGCCTCTCTCTGTCTCTCATGAATAAATAAATAAAATCTTAAAAAAAAAAAAAAAAGAAAGTGCAGTATCTAACAGAATAGAATATTATTCAGTCAAAAGAAAGAAGAAAATCCTGCCATTGATGCCAACAGGGATGGACCTAGAGGATATTATGCAAAGTGAAATAAACCAGACAAAGAATAGCAAATACTGTATAATCTCACTTGTACGTGGAGTCTCAAAAAGTCAAATTCATAGAAGGAAAGTAAGATGGCAGTTACCAGGGACAGGGGGAGGGGAAACGAGATGTTGGTCACAGGGTATAAACTTTTAGTTCTAAGATGAGTAAGTTCTGGAGATTTAATATACAGCGTGGTGACTAGAGTTAACAGTTTTATATTGCACACTTCAGAATTGCCAAGAGAATAGATTTTCAGGGTTCTTAGCACACCCACACAAAAAAAAGAACTATAGGAGGTACAGAAGTGTTAATTAGCTTGATTGTGACAATCATCTCACAGTGTATATATACATCAAATCATGTTATACCTGGTAAATATATATTTATAAATTTCCATTGTTCAATTACACCTCAATAAGTCTGGGAAAAATGACTGGCTCATTTGTAGAAGCTCTACTTATTTTTTTCTAATTGGTTCTTTTGTCTGTTTGAAGGTTCTGTTGTTTTATTATGTCTCATAGCTTTTCTTCCCTAAATGTAATAGTTTTGAACATATTTAAATTGAAATCTTTAATTATAGACCCATAAGACTTTTTTATTTTATTTTAAATATTTTTGTTATTTATTTATTCATGAGAGACACACAGAGAGGCAGAAACAGAGGCAGAAGGAGAAACAGGTTTCAGGCAAGGAGCCTGATGTGGATCCGGGACTCCAGGATCCCGCCTTGGGCCAAAGGCAGGTGCTAAACCACTGAGCCACCCAGGCATCCCACCCATAAGACTTTAAAAGCTACTGTTCTTGCCTCCTGACTTTATCTCCCCAAGTCTTTTCCTTGCACGGTTTGCATGTTGTTACCATGAGCTCATCTTTGTTCTTTATTTTGCATGAGACAAGTATACTCTGGGTTCTGAAAATGTCTCTGATGAGGCGTCACATTTCCTTTGCCACTGCCCTAGAGGTTTAGTGGTCTTCTGTTTCGTTGTTTGATGTAGGAGTCCCACGGAACTGGTGTAGTATAAATTTGGGACCCCATAATATTGTTGGGTTGGGTTTTAAATTTACATGTGTATGTATTTTTTCATACCAAGAAAGTAATGTAGAGAACAAAGGGTGCATGCTATTTCTAGAAGCCTATGAGCAGAATTTTTCTAATCGCTCGTTCATAAATTGGCTGTTGTCTTGGTCTGTTCAGGCTGCTATAACAAAGTACTCAGGGCTCACTGCCTCCTCTACCCTCTTCAGCTTTTACCTTGGGTCATTCCCACTGACTCTGGTGTTTAAGTACACAGGTTTCAGCATCAGGCAGACCTGGTCTGAGTTTTGGTATTCATTTGGTGTGAGTTAGGCAACTTCTTCAACCTCTCTGAGTCTCAACTTTCTCATTTATGCCAAGGAGAAAATAACAGTAATTTGTTGACTTGTGAGGATTTATAGAGAGAATGCATGGACAGCGCTCCACCGAGGGTAAGTGCTCTGCAGCTGTTACATGTTATGATTATTAGGTTTGACTTGGTTTCTGGCATCTTCTTCTGAAACTCCTGCCAACTTTCCTTGGCTTCTTACTTCTTCTTTATTATCCATGTTTGAGCCAGAATTGATTTTTTTTTATTGGTGCTTTTCTGTTATTGATAAAAATACTCCTCAAAGCACATCTTTTGGTCATGCTGTACCTGTATTACCTTGGACCTACTAATTTCATGATTTCTGTCTCTCACAAAAGCTGCTGATCAATTTTCAAGGTATCTCATATAAAGAGAGTGAGATGGTATTGGTGGTGTCTGAATATGTGTCTATATGAAAGCAGGGATGGGTCAGCCATATTGTGTGTGTGTGTTAACTGTTTTATTTATTTATTTATTTAATTTATTTGAGAGAGAGAGAGAGGTGGGGGAAGAGGCACAGGGAGAGAGAGACTCCTAAGTGTACTCTGCACTGAGTACAGAACCCAGTGTGGGGCTTGACTTCACGACCCTGAGATTATGACCTGAACTGAAACCAAGAGTGGGACGCTTAACCAACTGAGCCACCCAGGTGCCCCATGTCAGCCATATTATTTTATGTGTCATCATTTTGACATTAGTTTTGCTAAACTTTGCCACATTGAACACACAGACTGTTTATATGCAGATTCAGGGGCTTTGTCTTCATATTTACCTTACAGCCTTAATTGCTGTTGATCCTAACCCATGCAGCCCAAATGGAATAGGCACAGGTTACCCTGGAAAGCTTCTATTATGCAGTCTGTGATGTGATCAGTGTTAGGCTTCCTTTGAAATACTAGTGGGGAACCAGACTCCTGTCTGGACATCACACTAGTATGACTATGAAGTTTTAAAAATGATCATTTTCATCATTAATGAAAT
Organism: Vulpes lagopus; assembly: GCF_018345385.1. NCBI lineage: Eukaryota > Metazoa > Chordata > Mammalia > Carnivora > Canidae > Vulpes > Vulpes lagopus. The sequence goes on from NC_054833.1 coordinate 3,821,375, forward strand.
GTTGATAGAGCTCCCTGCGTGTACAGCACTGTGCCGCCAGCCTCTGCCTCCCAGCCTCTGTGCTTCTGTCCATGGATATGACCCCAGTACAAGGAGGGAAGGAGTCACCAGACAGCCATCATTTTCCAAATGCAAGATCAGATCCCTCTGTGCATTTCTAGAAGGCAGTTAGAAGGCAGTTAGAAAATAAAGCAAAATCATGATGACAATTTGGGCTATCCAGACAAGAAAAGCAACTTGTCCTTCCTTTTTATGAGTGAAATTTTTAAGTTTACTGAGATTTTTTTCAAGGTCCATGTTCATCATATCCATTTTCTGAAGGAAATTTCCTAGGAAGAGTGGTCTGGTTACTTGATGCGGAAATTGCTTTCCTTTCTGTATGGAGACCATCATCCTCAAACTAATTTCCTGTTTCGTGTTCAATATTTGAAAGCAGGAAATTATCATAATAAATGGGAAGTTTGCAATGGTGGTGGAAATGCGTTCAGAAATCTGGTTGCTAGGGAAATCACTATTGCCTACTTTAATTTATTAAAAACCTAGACCTTATTTGGCATTTCCCCCCTCATTCCTATTCTCATCAATAGCCCATTATCAAAAGGATTTTTATTAAATATCGATCTCTGCTTGGCACTACAGGCAATTGGGCCCCTGCCCATTAACACCTTGTAACAGTAAAAACAACGGAGAACCACAAGAACAAAATTATAGAATTAATTTGATACTTAATTATTGATAGGTATTCTTCTAAGAACCTCAGTTGGCTTTTAAAAAATGTAGTCTCCACTACAGCTATATGAGGAAGGGATTGTTATTACTTCCATGATATTGATGAAGTGCTAAAGACACAAAGTCAATAATTTACTCAAAGTCACACAGCTCGTAAACAGAAGAGTCTGGATTCACCCCTCCCCAGCTTATGTCATTAACCACTATGTTCTACTGCTTCTAATCTAATGAGAAAAAAAACTAGAAAGAAGAGAGAGAATGTACAGGTAGACCAAAAAATATAAATATGGATTTATTACCGTAGGCTAGAGTTAGCATGTTTTGCAGGATAGGGTGAGAAAATAATTTGAGGAATTGGATATTGAGGGGAATTCCTGCTCTGCAAAACAGTGAGCTTCTGAAAAGGAGACTATGTATTTGTAAATTGATTGAAAGGATGGGAAAGGCAGGTGCAGATGCAGAAAGATTACATTTTAGAAATGGAAACGGTCTGATGGGCCAAATGAAGGGTGGAGTCGAATAACTTAAGGTTGGTGGGCTCAGGTGGTTGCTCAGGATAGGAAGCAAGGCCAGCATATCACAGAGACCCAGCTCCTTGGAACCTGATAGCTGCCAGCTCCCCTCTGTAACTAGAAGAAGCAGGATATGGTGCCAGCCTACCATGGCCTCATCATGACCTGTCCATAGCCTCTTGTCTGTCACCACCAGAGGCAGGTGAGTTTTAACCAACCACCACACACCTGTTGAAGCTTTTTATCCTAATGTTGGAGCAACGTGATCTAGTGACACAAATGCCACCTAGGAAGTCAATAAAGTCAGATTCTATTCTCGGTGGTTTCTGGGATGAGTCGCTGGCTGAGTAGCTGAAAATAACTAACAAGACATTTTAATGAGTTAATAAATCTTTCTTACTGAACTACATGGAAAGACATGAAACATTACACTTTAGCTACTCACTAGCCTTAATTAAACTTGATGTTGAAAAGGTCAGTGCCCTGTCTGGCAGGTTCCAAATCACTTCAGACCTGACAGTAGGGGTGGCTGTAAGGGTGAAAGCAAACGTGTGCACAGGCACATGCGGGTCTTAAGCCGACAGCTGGAGCCTTCACTGGGTACACTAAACGAGCCATGTCCCAGCTAATGATATTAGCATTTATATTGAGTGCTGGCTCTGTGTAAGTCATGGCTCCAAGTGTTTAGATGCATTAGTGCGTTTCATCCCCAATAGCAACCCCAGGAGGTACATGCTGTTATAATTTTTGATAGATAAGGAAACTGAGGCACAGAGAATTATAACGACTTGGCCAAGGTCCTGCAGTCTACAAAGTGAAGAGCCAACATCTGAATGCATGGATTCTGACTCCAGAGTCCGGTGCTTGAATACTAGTCTTTGCTAATTCCTTCCATTATGTTCACATAGTTAAAAATGCACAGGCCTCCTGTGCGTTTTGAGGCACCACTATCTTCCAGGAATTCCAGCAAATGCGTTTTAGGATAGGTCAGAACACACAAGGCAAGTGATTCTTACCAATATCATGTGGATTGGTAGAGGTCACTGGGAGATTGGGTTGATAAGAACAATTATTACAGTTTTTTGAACTAAAATACCTTGATTTAGCAAACATTTCTTGAGCTTCTACTGTGAACCAGAAACTATGTTAGATGTCAGGGAGAAATATGAGTCAGATATGGTATTGACCTTCAAGGTGTTCAAAGATGAGCAGATCTGCCCTTTATAAGATTTCTGAGGAAACACAAAAATAGCAGTCTGGACGGATGTTTTGCAAACTCAGCACTTGAGTTCCGAGGGGGACTTGCTGTATTACCCACACTGGTTTAGACTGAGTTCCCATGTAGTGGTAATGTGTATACTGTGTATACAGCAGCTCCTGCCCACGTGTTTATGCTCCAGACAAGTGCCGAGCTCTGTGATAAAGGACATGTGTAATCCAAGGTATTTTGAAAAGAGATGAGATGCAGTTACTTTCTCACCCTTTCCAGCAGAATCTATTCTAGGGAGGGAAGTCTTTGAGTCAGGCCCCCTCGGTGTAAATGCCAGTTTGATCATTTTCCGGCTGTAATGTTTTTGGGAGACTTACTTCATCTCTCTGAGCCTAGACTTCCTTTTCTGGAGGAAATAAACGTATAGTCACCCTTAGAATTCTTTCCAGGATAAATTAAATGCAAAAAAAAAAATGCACAATAGCATTTATCACATTGCGGGCTACAGAGAAAGCACTCAAAAAGTGGATGCTGTTTTGATTACTTTCTCAGCATTCCATTTTCAAGTTCCATCTCATCAGGCACTACTCTGGAACAGACTCTCTAGCAAAACAAAAACTATATTCCTCTCTTTCAAACACCCCCACCCCCACCCCCAGCAGATAGTACACTGGGCAGGGCAAGACATGGGAGGAAGAAGGTCAGCTTTTCTGGCTGATGTCTTGTCATTCTTGGAAAGCAGGAGAGTAACAAGGGAGCTGCTCCTCTGAACCAGACTGAGGGGGGTAATGTGCTGGGGATGGGGGGACACTCTGGCCCTTGTGTTCATATCTAATCCATGCCCTCTGCTCTCCTGCCCAAGGCTGCTCTGAGCTGTCCTCTGCTGTCCCCATGCTTCCCTTTCTCCTCTGGGCCCATCCTGGCCTCCTGCAAAAAACCTTGTCCTCTGCCACTACTCAGCCTTGTCCCCCAGGCTGGCCTGTTGCATAGCTCTAGAGGGTGCTGATGGGAGCATGCAGCTTGGTGGCCTGGCTGTCCCAGAGGCTCCGCGTTGGCTCCTGGGCTGCTTTAGCTGGACAGTCCCTCCCGGCTCTGGCACCCTGTGTGTTGCTTCTCCCTTGAAGGCTCTTCTCTCTCTCTTCTACCCCTCCATTTCCACCCCCTCGAAAGAACAGATTCCTCCTTAGGCCAGGATCACTGAGGTCAACTTCTACTCATACTTCAGGGCATGGATTAAATATCACTTCCTCAAGGAGGCCTTCCCAGAAACTGAATCCAGGATAGATCCCTTCATGTACACAGGATCCCTGGATGCTTCTTTTTTGTAGACTCTGACACCACAGCGGTTTGCCACAAGTCTGGAGCAGGGACGGAAATGGTGTCTGTCCTGGTCTTCTGTGGGTGAATTAAAATAGTCCTGCCTCCACTCTGGCCTCCTTTCTGAGGCCTGAGAGGTGACCTCTTTTAAAGATCCCTGTTTGAAGTTCTTAGTGACTCATACCATAACTGCAAATAACATACTTATGTATGATTTCTTGATTTATTCACTGAGGCAATATTGACTGATTTCCTAGCATGGAAAGATGAGGGTTTCATTTACCTTCTCTGTAGCTCATTTTATTCCCTGTCTTCTTTCTAATGTTTGTGTTTCATTTTTAGTGCTTTCACTGGGCTATCTTCATAACTACAAATTATAAACTTAAGCCATCACCTGTTTTTATTTTTTGTTTACTTAATTACTTTATTTGTTGAGAGAGAAAGGGAGAGAGAGGGTGAGAGAGAGAGAGAAAACGGGCCAGGGAAGGGGGAGAGAATCCTAAGAGGCTTCACACCAGGAGCTCAATGCAGGCTCGATCTCACAACCCTGAGATCACAACTTGAGCCAAAATCAAGAGTCAGAGGCTTAGCTCACTGAGCGACCCAGGTGCCTCCTTTTAAAATTTAATTAAATTAATTAATTATTTTTGAGACAGTGTTTTTTAGTTTTTCTTTTTTTATTCTTATTTTTACACCCTTTTCTCCTTTCCTTGACCTTTAGATAGTTTCTCTCTCTCTCTCTTTTCTTTTTTTTAAGATTTAATTTATTTATTCATGAGAGACACACACAGAGAGGCAGAGATACAGGCAGAGGGAGAAGCAGGCTCCCTGCGGGGAGCCTGATGTGGAACTCAATCCCAGCACCCCGGAATTCCGACCTGAGCCCAAGACAGATGCTCAACCACCTGAACCACCCAGGTGCTCCTAGATAGTTTCTCTTAATTCCTCACTAGATCAGATGATAATGTCAGTTTTCTTACCATTGTCTCCCCATATCCTTTCCTTTCTCTTTTCCAAATCTTGCTAGCTCCACCTGTATTGCTACAGCATCAGATTTATCACATAGTCTGTTTCATAATCATATTCTAGGCATTTTGTTTGTCTACAGTTTGATTCTGCAGGTTAAAAACAAGTAATTGGTTTGCACTTTGTTAACTTTGTAAATGTTTGTTGTGGTGGAACCCTCAGGTGGCAGGGTTTGGTGGGTTCACGTCCCAGCCCCTGTCCCACCAGCAATAGACTGTGTCTGGTGGGAAGAAAGGTCAGATTTCACATGGCTTCTCTTGTCTTAAACTCATCAGTTCTTCCCCAGGATTCCAGAATCATGCCTAATAATTTGATTTCATTGTGCACTTTATTTTTACATTTTTTCTTTTAAGCATTTATTTATTTATTTTTAATAAAACTCTAGACCCAATGTGGGGTTTGAATGCATGACCTCAAAATCAAGAGTCTCGTGCTCCATCGACTGAGCCAGCCAGGGGAGCTTATTTTTAAATGTTTTTTTTTTTGGGGGGGGTTCTATTGCTTTATTTTTTTTCTCCTTGATAAGAGTCAATGTATCTTTCTGTAGATTAACCTTACCATCTATTGTATAAAATCACAACCCTTCTCTCTTCCCACTCTGATTTTTATTATTTTATAGATGTCTGGTTGTTCTCTCTGGAAGCTTTCTTGGATGCTTCTTTCTTTTTTGTCCTAAGATTTCACAAAAATGCGTCTTTTTTCTTTACCCATTCACCATGTTGAATATTTAGCACAGAGAGAAGGAATTTTCTTCTATTATTTTATTAATAATCTTTTTCCATTTTTCCCCATTATCTTTTTATCTTTGATCGACTCTGTCTTTTATTTTTGATCTCTTCATAAAATTTTACGAGAGGGGATTTTACTTTTTGGAAAGTGTTTTCAAAGTATTCGTGTAGTAATTTCTTATTCTAAAACGATTTGATGTTCTCTTTTATAATATTCAATTTGTCTTATAGTGCAATTTCTTCTTGAAGACTAATTAGATTTTTTTGTAAAGTTCTACTGTGATTTCTGAAATACTTGTGTTTATCATGGAATCTCTTATTTTCCATTTATCCTCTGTCAGGGTGCTCATCTTCCCCAGGTGTCTGATGATTCTGGCTATAGTTTCCTATTTAAGGATGAAGGACCAAGTTGTTTGCTTAGGAGTATTGGAGACAATGACTCTGCTCTTGACCAGGCCATTCTAGATCTTCCATCTGTCTCTCCCAGGAGTGAGAATGCCTGATAACTCTGTGTCAGTGAGGAGGGCTCCTTGGCTGGAAGATTTTGCTTTTATTTTTTTATTTTTATTTTTTTTAAAAGATTTTATTTATTTATTCATGAGAGACAAAGGGATAGAGAGAGAGAGAGAGAGAGAGAGAGAGAGGCAGAGACATAGGCAGAAGGAGAAGCAGACTCCATGCAGGGAGCCCCATGTGGGACTCGATCCCAGGTCTCCAGGATCCTGGGTTGAAGGCGGTGCTAAACCACTGAGCCACCTGGGCTGCCCAGATTTTGCTTTTAGATGTAGTAATGCCAAGCTGGCCATTAGACAGGGCTCCCCAACTCAAATGTTAGGGTGAGGAGAGCTTCGCTTTGAGATACTCATTTGCATACTCTGATCTTAGTTCTGTGCAGAAAATCCATTTTCTCCCCTGTGCACACACATACACACATGCACAGGTGCACACACACACGTTAGGTATGCCGAACTTTTAGTGCTCCTCTCAATCATCTGTTTTCTGTACTGCCAGCACAGCAAATGCCTGGGTCTAAATACAGGTATGATAGTTGTTTTAAATGACCAGATAATAGTAGCCCATAGCTTTGACAGATTCACTTTCGAGGGTTCACCCTCATGAACATATGATCTCTGTACCCAAGCAGTGAATAGTCTAGCTTCTAATGGAAGAAACAGATGTGTAAACAAATCACTGTGATACAAAGAGATAAGTGTGATAGAACATGTCTGCACAAAATGCTGGCTGCATGGAGGAAGAGACAGCAAGTCTGAGCCAGAGTTGGAGAGGGAGAGGGAGGAAACACCAGAGAGCTTGTTGGATGGAAGCGTAGCCTGCAGACTCCAGGGCCAGGCTGATGAGATTTGAATCCTGGTTCTTCCTGGGCAAGTTTGCCTGTGTTCTCCCCTGTCAAATGGCATATGACAGTAACTCTGACCTAACAGGGTTTTGGGGGAGAATTAGATCCTACATAAAATGCTTCCACTCAGCACATGGTAGGTCCCATTATTATTGCTATTATTTCCCAACGTGGCCTTGAATGATGGGTTCAACAGCCAGCGATGGGGCAGATGGTTATTGCTGGGAGGAGAAGTGGTGTGAATGAAGGCATGCTTCGGGAGGCTGGGATGTAGGGCTCTGGACTGTCAGAATAAGACTGGAAAGGAGCTGGATCAGATGCTGGGAGGCCTCAGATGCTTCTGGAGGGCCTGCTACAGTCTCCTGCCATCCGTTCTCAGGCTTGAGATGCTGTGCACAGAATAAGTCAGGGGATCTCTAACCTATATACACTGGAAAACTTGTTGGGATCCCATTTCATAGGTGGCACGGATAAAATAGGATCAGTAAGAACATCCAGTGAGAAGAACATCCAGATGTGTCTCCCTGCAGAAGACAATGTGGGAAGGGCCAGGAAATCATTGAATGAAAATCCTCTGAGCCTGGGACAGGGGTGGGGTGGTTAGTTAGCCATCTTAAGACATGTTAGGCTTGCAGGTAACTTGGAATGTTAGGATTTGGTCCAAGTTGTGGAAGGTTTAGAAAGGAGATTTTGGAAAGATATGGGAGTAAGCTTACAAACCGTGTAGAGCCACCTTAAGAGGCGGGGGCTTGCCCTGCGAGGCAGCAGAGGTGCATCACAGAAACTCCTGAGCACTGACTAGTTCCGTGCTGATGTGGGTGGGCCCACTGCACACTATACCTGTGTGATCTCCCGGCTAAACCCATCCTGTTTCTCCAGTTGCAGTGTGAACACCATCTGGCCAGCTTCCCTCCCCAGCTGTGGGCATGCATTTTCACACTGGAAATTTCAGGAGCAGGGAGGAGAGACTAGCTCTCTACAAGCAGGCAGGTTGAGACCAAGGCTCTAGGGCCATCCTGGCTGCCATTCCACTGACATCTGCCCTCTCAGGCTGTTCCCTGTCAGTACATACGGCCTGAGCTGTCTCCAAAGATCATTCCTCTGCTTTCCTACAATCCCTCCCAAGGGCACAGGGATGGTCCTCACAAGCACCTGCTTTCAGATACCCAGGGCAGGACAGGAAAGCCGGGAGATGCTGAATTGCTTTTTCAGAGTCAGCCTCTCCTCTCTCCTCTTGGTTTCCTTTAGGTCTTTGTGGGGAACAGAGCTGCTTTTTAATGGCTGTTATCATGCCTGTACCTAAAGGTTCCCAAGCCCTGCCACCATTATTTGTTCATTGTGGAGGCTTGGCAAAGCCAAGTCTCACCCTCCAAGATTCATTGGTGCATGAGGCAGAAGCAAGCATGGAAAGCTTCAAGTGATGTTGCCTTGAACAGATGCTAGGGAATTACATAAGGCTCCAAAGGATAAATTTAAAATGCTATTTCCACAGCAAGGTGAGAACGTGAGGAAACGGGGACAATTTCTCCCCAATCTGGCCCATGATCCTTGTTGCAGGTGCCCACCTGCCCTGGGTTTCCTGCTGGACCATGCATAGCAAACAGTGTGCAGCCAGAGCACCAACTGTTTGCTTGGTTCTTCCAAGGAAACATGAGAGCTTATATGGCCTCAGGACCAAGACTTGCATGTTGGAGAGACAACAGCCATGGCGAAGGAATGACAATACAACTCAGGTCTGCTTGGTCACATATTTTATTTATCCAGTGAAGGAGGAAAGAAAAGAGAGACAGAACTCGAAGGTGGCACAATTTCTGAGATAATACCAAGGTCACATGTTCCTTAGTCCAGTTTGAATCTACAGATTAAGTCCAAGTGCATAGGGATGAGACGAGCATCTTGCTGGAGAATAAAATATCTGAGAAAGAAAACCCTTTTCAAGGTTAATATCTACTCACGGGCTTCTTATCTGAGGATGGCTTACTTTTGTCTTTATAAAAACATGACAGCGCTATATAAACTGCTCAGGTTGGATATTGAAAGGTGAGTAGCTGCTGATTCGGAGATTTTCTGAGAGTTGGGCTCTCAGACAGTCCCACTGAGGTGTGAGCCATGGGGATATCACAAACATGTCCCCAGGGAGACATGATGACGGCGCCAAAAGAGGAATCTTGGCCACCACATCCAGGATCTTTGTCATACAGTTGGGGAAACTGAGGCCAGGGGAGGTTAAACGAATCCCCCAGGGTCACACAGCTAGTTCATAGTCATATCTCATTCCCTGGCTTCTGGACACTGCACAGACACTCCCAATATTAATCTCTTCCCCAAGATTCTAAAATTGGCAATATTAGCTTTTCAAGTGAAAACGTTGGAAAAACCAAAACAGAACAAGATTCGTGGAGAACTCCAATAAATTTGTATCCAGTCTCAGTAACCTCAGGTGAAGATAGAGTTGAAAGACTGATGTTGGGGTCTTTGGGGTCAAAACCAAGGAGCTCGATTTTTCTACGAACACACATGACAATATCTTACACGTAGTGAGACAGGAATGGAAGGAGCACCACACAAGAGAGATCAGGAGACCAATAGGAGAAAATACAACACAGCGCGTTAGCCGTTGGTCATCTGGTCTAGACTGCTGGGTGCTCTCCCCGAGGCGCGGGAAACAGCAGAGCATCACGGCGGCTGCCAGGGGAGCTCCCGAGGCACCTGCCGGCCCCCGGGCGCCCCAGGAGCGGTGCATCCGCAGGGTCTGCGCCCCGCCCCCGAGCCCCGAGCCCCGGAGCCCCCGAGCCCGGCCGCCCTCAGCTCACGCCCCGCGCCCGCCGCCGACCCCGAGCCCCGGCCCGGCCAGCGCACGCCCTGGCCCGCATCTCAGCGCCCGCCCCGCTCCCCGTGAGCGCTGGGACCCCGGAGCGGGGCCTGGGGAGGCAGCGCTTCAGGTGGCCGACACGGGCTGGACATTCTGAACCCTGGACAGCGTGACCGGAATCTTTGTCTCCCCGGGGCCCGGAGCTTTCGTGATGGGCTGGGCGGGAGGCCTGACGCCGGCGAGCCGCTCCGTAAACCTCTGCTGGAAGAGCTTCTCTTCCTGGGAGTAGCTCCTCACGAACGCGGACATCAGAAGACACCCTGCCATGGACGTGCCCCCCAGGCAGAAGAGAACCGCCCCGGCCAGCTTGCACGCGTCCAGGGCGCCGTTAAACTGCACGGCCTGCGTGTCCACCACCACAAAGTCGGCTTCCCCGAAGGCTTCGATTTTGGGGGGCACCAGAAAGCCCACTGCCAGAACAGTCAGTCCAAGAATCACAAAGACTGTGCCCGAGATGAGTCCGACCTGGAGAGAGACACACGGGGGTGGGACAGAGTGAGCACAGCTCTCCGGAGCCCTACCTGGCAAGACATGGTTTTTGGGAGACGTTCATATTCCCGTTCACCCCAAATCTGTATCAGACGCTTACATCATCTCCTAACTGTAAAAGAAGGTGGCAAGAGGAGGCCACCAGGAACGGCCGCCCTGCCTTGATTTTCCCTTTGAGCTTTCTGTTTGCACAAGCTCTGCAGCTGACCACGCCGCCTTTGGTTTAGGCGGTCTCGTTCAGGCTCTGAGGAAGAGCAAGGCCGCCCTGACATCAGGACTCGCTTGACTCTATCCACTAGGTCCTGATGCTCAGAGAAGCTGGCCTGGCGCTCACAGGGATGCTGTGTTACTCTCCTGCTGATAGAATCTGTGACACAGAACATTAATGTCAAATGAGCTCATCCCACGCCCGTGATGAAGTGACATGAAACAAGCCCGCTTTGTCGTTGTCTAAGCACAGTGAAAACCACCTCATTGTGCAAATCACAAAATATCAAAAGCCTCCCCCCAACTCCCACCAAGTAATACGAACAACAGCTGCTTCTTTACCAATTACAGCTTTAGTCCTACCCTCATCTGCCCTCCCTGTGGGTAAGATTTCTTATTTATTTGTTATCCAATCATAGGACTGATCCTGACAATCCAGAATGAACTCTAGCTCTATAGACCCTCTGCCTGCCCAAAGCCCCCATCCCATAATACATCCTTCCTCACACTCTTACTGGAATACCCGGGGAGACCCTCTGGTGTCCCCTCTCTCACTGTGATGAGTGATAAAGTCAACTTGTCCAACATACAGGTATGTTCCTGGTGATCTGAATGGAGGATGCTGGCAATCCACATAACTACCCAAGTTACTGGGAAGGAATTGCTTAAGTTTAACGGTTCAGGAAATGTAGCCTCAAGGAAGGAAGGTCACTGGCCCAAGGACAGATGACAGTTACCAAGTTGCAGAGGCAGGGCTAGAAGCCACAGAAGGGCCCCCAGGCCATGTCCTTTCTCGGCTCACATGGAGCCACTCGGGGTTTCCTTGCGCAGGCAGATGTTGAGAAGCTCTGGGAGTGGTGGATGGGAAATGAAACTGCATTAGCTCCAGTCTGAATAAAATGTAACACATGGAAGAGAGAGAGAAGACTGTACACCCACATGGAGGAGAGAGAGAAGACTGTACACCCTTTAGTGGTTTGGAATGGACAGATTCCAGCTTCGGTTCTAGGGCTGCCAACTAGTACTTCAATCATACAAGGAAAGTTACTTAAACACTCTCATCCTTAATTTCCCCATCTATAAAATGATGAATGATAATCGGAGTTGTGGTGAAAACCAAGTGAGGCCAGGCTCAAAGGCACTCAGCCTGGAGCCTGGCTAAGCAATAGACTGTAATAAGTAGCTATTATTACATCTATTTGAATGCACCTCTTGTGAAATTATGCCACATTGGCAACAGCATTGCAATAATCTGAGCACTTGGACTAAGGAACAGCTAATGTAGTTATTCATCTTTTAAATACATTTTTCATTTCCTCCTGTTCCTCATAGCTTCTAGCTAGCATAACAAAGTTGGAGAAAACCCAAATGGCATACCACCATTTAATTTTGAGCTTCGAATCTAAAGTATATTTATTTAACTTACTTATTAAACTTCAGGGTAATACACTAATAAAGAAGGTCTGGATAATAGAAGGAAAACATATTCACAAATTCATCAGAGAGCTAGTGTGCTATTATCTTTTGTGACCATAGCATAGCGTTTGACATGTTTTCCACTTCATCCTCACAAGCATCTTATGAAAGAGAGGTATTTTTATCCCCATTTCAGCTATAAGAGACTGAGGGACATTGGGTGGAAGAAGCATACTGCGAAGTCCTGTAGCTAGCAGGTGGTGTGAGCGGGCTCTAACCCAGGTCTGTGTGACTTCCAAGCCTCACACTCCACTTTTATTCTACTGTGGTACTTCACCAATTACTATTTTGCATATTATCTGCTATTATTTTTATTTTTAATTGCCACAGAGTTTTAGTCACCAATATGGATACATTTCCATTATGTAATATTGTAAAGAAATTGAAAAAACAGAGCCAATATCATGTCTTCTGAAAGAACAAACTAGACTATTCTACATAAGATCTAAATACTATAGGAAAAATTAGGTTGTTAAATATAACATTTTGGATGGCTTTCTAGATTCTTCTAAAAATAGTGACAACTTCACCTCCAAAGACCAACCATTATTTGTAACTTAAAAATGAGTCACATTGGAAAGTTCTGAATGCACAAGCTAAATTAACATAAATATCCATGGTGACATGCCTCGCATGTCACTAAATCACCTTCCTCAAGAATTGGCACTGATTTTCAGGAACTGAGCACTGTGGGAATGTATCCATCTCAGTTTCTGAGGTTCTCAAGAGCAACCGAGGCCAGTGCTCTCCGACTTCTATTTCTGTCTCACTCTCCATATCCCATTCCTGCCTTACACGCCATAAATATTCCTAACTGAATAACTTGAACTGCCAGACTGCTGAATACGGAGCCAGGTGATTGATTCTCAGAGCAGCCTGCTCCTCAACTGAGCAGTGCTTTATAGATTAAAATCCACTCTTGGAATCTCACTCAGAAGCTAAAAGGCAAACTAAGCCTTGCAGATGGCAGGACTCCTGCTCACTTCAAGAACTGGAAAGTGGCTGGCCTCCCAGCGCCTCTTCCCTGTTGCATCAGAGTATCAGAAGGAGGCCTGCCATCTGTGGAGGGGAGCATGACGGTGGCGAACAGCCCACTCCTAGGACACAGAAGGTGCCCTCATTGCAAGTCTAAAGAGGATCTCTGAGACATGTGCCCAGAGAGGACCCTAGACATCGTGGAAACACATTTGGGAGAGTATGGGAAGGCGGGAGTGGCGGGGCAGCCATGAAATCTAAAATACACTGTGTCTTAACTGAGAGTATGACAGAGGTGAGAAGGGATGTTGGGATGCATCAGCTTAACCCTGGTACCATCCTGGAGTATCAGGAGGAATAAAGATTTTGGGAGTGATGCCATTACAGAACCAGAGAAACTATCTCTGGACACAGCTCTAGGCTGAAGAGGTCCTTGATCAAAGAGAAAAAGGGCTCTATTTAATAGAGAGAGTTAAAACATGCAACACAGAGGCCCTTGAAGGTCTGAGAGAGCAAGTAGCCCTGTGTGGGTGCACGCAGAGAGTGGGAAAACCACAGGGCGGGGGTCCTCTGGGGCCAGGAGCAGCCTGGCGCTCCTGGTGGTGGGTGAGGTCAGGCCACTGTTGAGACACAAGGGCCTATTTTAGCTGTGACAACCCTTACAACAGCAGAAAGGAGCAAGAACAGTGACTTTGATGGCCTTCCTGGCTGTGGGGAGGAGGTGTGAGAATCCAGTGTCTGCTGCTGGCATTGGACAAGGAGGAGGACCCCGATTCCAGAAATCTGCTGTCGCAGGCTGCCAGCCAGAGCCTGCTGTTCCTCTGACCAACATCCCCGGCATCAACTGCGTGTGAGCCACTGAGGTCTAAATATACCTCTGTTTACTCCAAATAGCAGGGCTGGCAGCAGGAGCTGTCGCAGCTGTTCTGGCAGAGAGGATGTGGCAATGACTACTGGAAGCAAGAACCAGCATGGCAGGAAGGATGCTGGGGGCGCTGGCTGGAGCTGAATGTGAAAGGAACCATCTGGGTTCGAGGTCACACTCGAGGGAAGCTCAGCCAAGATGGAAGTCTGGCACTTCTTCTCCATCAGCCCCAAGGCCGCTCTGACATTTCCTCAGCAGGACCTGGGCTCGGAGTGCTGTCACCTCCCAGCGGTGACAGCCGATTGCAACTCCTCTGGCCTGACCTGCCTGTAGGTACACTGAGCTCTACAGAGCAACCACTGATGTCCAGGTGTGATCTGAAGGGCTCGAAGATCCCTTGCCAAAGGGCATGGTGACCTGGTGCCCCACACTCAGTTTTCTACCTTATGGAGGCTCTGTCCCTCCAGCACACGAACTCATTCAATTGTTTCCATCTTCAAAAGCCATTCCAGAGCCCTGTGTCTCTCTTTAGCTACTGCTTGAACCCATGCAACTCTTGAAATTCAAGCTTGGTCCCACAATTTCCCTGAAATTGGCTTCTCTGAGGTCACCAAAGACCTCCTAATTGCCAAATCTAGTATCACTGCATTTGATTATTCTGCAGTCAGGGATTCTGAGCACTTGCATCTTCTTAAAAACCCACACTCTTGTTGTCCCTGTTACAACTTTCCTGTTTCTATAACTGCATCTTCAACAACGCACTCTCAACCTGTTTTGCCAGGTGTTCTTAAACTAATGGTGTTCCCCAGGGTTCCCCCTTGACTCATATCTCTTGTTGAAGATGATATCTCTAGGGATGAATGTGTGACCATGGTTTCAACTCCCACCAATAAACCAGTGACTTCCAATTTCCATCTCCAGCCTGGATTTCCTTCCTGGGCTTTATCCCCGGATTTCTGACAGCTGGTAGGAGGAGCTACACAAGAGCATCCCAAAAGCTCCTCAAACCGAAAATATTCAATATTCCTTGCTTGTTTCTTTCCTTCCTTCCTCCCTCCGTTCCCACTTTCTCTGTGTTCCTGCCATCCACCCATCCACTGAGCTCCTCTCATTTCTAGTATAAGACCAACTCTGTAACACCTAGCAAAACTTTGAAGAAGAATCCAAGACACAAGTTTAAACTCTGGCTTATCTCAGAGCAGACAGGAGGAGGGTGTTGGGAGTAAACAGAGGGGCTACAGAGGACACAGTCTTACCTTGTACTTGCACATTACTGTGGATCACCCTCTGAGAAGTTTCTACTATGGGAGGAGGAAGATCACTCTGAGGTGAGGAAAGCATAAATGGGGTAAGGAGATTGTTCCCATTCGTTTATACCTGCCTTCCTGAGGTGATCTGCTGCACAATCGGGTGGCAACAGCCTTAGCCAAGGTCCAGTGCAAGAGTAAGAAGAAAAGTCCCCCCGCAGCCAGTTTGATTCCTGGGCAGTGCAGTAGGTGGCAGGGGGCAGGTGGGACTGCATCACATAGACTTTTGCAGGTGGCAGGAGTTGCAGGCACTGGGGTAAAGGAGTTGTGGTTGAGGCAACCATGGGGTAGAACCTGTGAGGTACAGAACCTGTGTGTGTGTATGTGTTTACACCTGACTGTGACACAACCTTCCCAAGAAAGCCTAGCTTTATTTCTTGCTGTACTCAAGCTGGAAGCCTCTGGAGAAATTTAGATTTCAGAGCTTTTCAAAGTCTTCTGTGATCTAGCTTTGTATTCCTTCTCCCATTCGTCTCTGGACCCCCGTCTTCCAACTTGTACTTTACCCCAGCCGTACGGAGCTATTTGCAGGCTTCTGAATATGCCATTATCTCTTCAGGATTCAGCTTCTGCAGGACTCAGTTCTGAAGGACTCAGTTTCTTCCTACCATGATGCCTATTTCCTGCTTGCTCAAGGGTAATCTCTTTGGGGAGCCACTTCCTCTCCAGGCTGCTTCAGATCCTTCCTGCTCCTAAACCCCATGCTCCCACTATGGACTGTGACTACTTTTAGAGTAGTGTTTATCATTCTGGATTTGTAACTGTCTGTGAACACGTCTACTTTCCCTATTTAAGAACTCCTTCAGGTCACGGCTCTATCTAACTCACAGGTGAAGAATAGCACCTTATTCACAAACAATTCCCAGAGCCTCCCACATAACCTTGAACACAGCAGACATACAAACATTTGTAGAAAGAAAGAATGAATAGCATTGTGAGACACAGGTTATATCACATGACAGGGCAAAGATTCTAACTCAGGCTCATTTGATTCCTATCTCCATTCTCATTAAGTCCATCCATGCTGCTGGTTGCTAAGGAGCCCGCTCCATGGCAGAGTCCCGCGGAAGTACCTGGGTAGAGTCCCTCAAGAGAAACCAACGCCACCTTAGTACCACTTTACTCGGAATGGGGAGAGGGCAAGCCCATGAAAACACCTACAGATGCAGTTTGAAATGAAAGAAAAAAAAACCATAAAAAAAGAATCATAGTTAGAAACATGTGCACAATCACTGCCTTACTCTATATTGATACCAAGCATTTCATAAACCCACTGGCATGAATTCACTTGTACTTCCTATAAAGAACATGAGGAACAGTGAGTTTATTCCCTTGGCAGAGGTGAGGCCTCTAAGAAGTGAATTCTTAGATGATTCAGGTTGACTATAAGCCTCTGAATGCCCAGTCTCATGTTTTGTGGTTAGGTTCTGAGTTTAAGATTTGGATTTCGCTGGAATATAAACTCTGTGAGGCCATGAACTGGAGCCTGTTTTAAGTCTCTGAAGTAGGTCCAGCATAGCAGGGTGGGTGGCGGGTGTTGTGGGGAGGGGGGGACTTTTGAATCTTGTTTGTGTAAAATAGAAGTGAAAATTCTGAATTCTGAAATCTGAATTCTGGGGTTGGTAATCTACTGTGAGTTCTTAGTTTGAATCCATCCCTATAGGTTATTTGATGGATTTATATAGCTTCTCAAGTCACATAACTGGTAGTGCCTTGGAACCACGTGAATGGTTTCAATATTCTGTATGACAGTGGCATTTCAGACTCTTGGCACAACAGATCCTGTCAGGCAAATATTTGTTTTTTTGACACATGGGGAAGCAACTACCCACTTAACTGGGTAAATACAAGATGTGTCAAGCTTGGCTATGCATTTAATTGGTTCAGGCCAGTAAGGATTCATCAGAGATGACATTTCTACAGGGCAAGGATGTTGGCTCAACCAATTTTAATACAGAGTACATGACACTTGTAAGATACTGAATTAACACAGGTCTTGGGTAATCCATGTTAACAACTGTGTTACCCACTGCTTTATGTATTAACTAGGTTTCATGTTTTATTTCCACTTCAGGACCCAATGTTTCATATGGCATCTGATAGATAGTAGGAGCTAATATGCCGAATGCTTGAGTGCATACCAGACATCTTTTTAATTCTTACAATTTTACCTGGTAGGTACGATAAGCATCACCATTGGGCCCCACTATGATCAATTAACTTGCCCAAAGGTACAGTGCTTTAAATGGAAGAGCTGAGGTTTGAACCCATGTAATCTGAGGACAGAGGCCAGGCTCATAAACATTACACAACATTGCTTCTTGTTAAACTACATTGCTAGTAAATTGTAAGTTTATGTCAACATCAATGTTAAACATTCTGGGATCTTTTGGGAGAAGACTGGGAATGACTGGGATCCCAGAGCTGGAGGGGACTGGAGCCCCCTCCAAAGGTTGTACTTCTCAGCATTCCTCCCTAAATCCTCACTCTGTTCTTGATTTCTGAATGTTCAGACGTCCTGATGCCTCTTCTATGTCCATACTCTCTTCTTGGATCATTTTATCTAGTCCAGTTCCTCATATATTCTGTATATGAGAGACTCCCAATCCATGAGCTGCATTTAAATTACCACTAGAGATCCCCACTCACATGTCTAATAGGCATCTGTAGCAAAACATGGCCAAACTCAAACTCTTGATTCCTCACCACTCTCACTGCTCTCCCAGTGTTCACCATCCCAGAAAATTATGACATCACTCAGTAAATAGCTTGGGTCACAAGCCTTAGAGGCGTACCTGACTCTTCTATCTCTCATGTGTACTTCATTAGCACATCCTGACAGCTTGGTCTTCAAACTTTATGCTACGTCAGATTACTTCTCACCATCTCTACCAACACCACCTAATCCAAGCCATCATTACCTCTTGCCTGGGTTCATTCAGACCCTCCCAAATAATCTGGCTGCCTCTACCCTTGTCCTCCTATAATCTGTTTTCCATACTGTAGTCAGAATGATCTTATTAAAATCGTAGTCAGATCATGGCACTCTTCTGCAAAAGACATTCAGGTGGCTTCCCATATCTCTCAACGTAAAAGCCAGTGTCCTCATTATCATCTACAAGGCTCTACATAAATCATGTGTCCTGTTATTTTTCTGGATCCATCACCTGTCCTTTTTCCCACTCTTATTCTATGTCAAAAAGACTGGAACTCTTGCTATTTTTCAAGCACGCCAAATTTGTTCCCATTTCACCATTTGGACTTGGTATTTCCCAGCCCAGAAGGACCTTCAGCTAGGTAATCTTATGGTCTGCTTCCTCAGCTCATCCTGGTGCTTGCTCAAATGTCATCTCCTTTGAAGGAGTGTCTATAAACAGCACACTAAATACCAGGCCTCCATCACTCCCTACCCTCTTGTCCTCATTCATTTCTCTTCACAGCACACGTCACTACCAGTCGTTCTGTTATTTGTTTATGGTTTATTTTCCATGATAGGTTGCAAGTTCCAAGAAGGCAAGGGATTTTCCTTTTCTGTTTACCACTTTAATTTCTAGCACTTTGCAACTTCTTGGCACATAGTAGGTGCTCACTAATTATATGCTGAATGACTGAATATATTGTCTAATGAGGTGCCTTCAGGTGAAGAAGCTGAAGCTCACAGAGCCTCATGATCACATCTGGTAGAGGTAGAACTGGCACACTGACCATTGTATTATGTCTCAGCATCAATCTCTCTCAATAGCCAATGATTTCTTCTTAATAATTGTTGTAATCTGTCAAATGATACTTACCAAGCCTATAAGGGAGGCTAGAAGCATAATGTTTGCCTATGGGTGGCTTCACAGCTGGTGAATTTAGTGGCACATCAATCACAGTAGCAAAAATAATAATTGATGATGACACTTATACCTATCTGTGTTTAACCTGCAAATCAACAATTTTACTGTGTTCAGGGGCTTTCTTCAGCCCAAGGCTTCTATTCTCCTTTCCTAAGGGAAGAAAAACCACTTAGTGTTACCAAGACTGATGCACACAGAGAGGACCAAACCCCTCAGTTCTTCATAGCTACAGGGTTTACCATTTCCAATAACGTTTTCATCTCTTGACTCACACAATTGTTCTTTGCTTACCTTCCAGAATACTGAGCTCCACCTATTAGGGGATCTCTGGATCTGGAAATCATCCTCATACTCCCAGATTGAGGTGGTACAGTCCTCATAAAACTGGTGCAGGTAGGACCGGACTCCATAGCGCTGGTAGTTACCCTCAGTAGCAGTCTGTGCCTGCTTGGACCGACAGATGTTGCTGCAAGAACTCATCCTTCGCATCTAGAATGACAACATCCACAGGCATCAGCCCCATGAGCACTGGCTTCAGGATTAAGAGGTGAGGACCAGGCTGAGTAATGTTAGTCTATTTGAACAATTCTCTTTTCTTAAGAGAAGAGACAATTTTAAAGAGCTCTGCTTTTCTACTTAATGCAAAATTACCCCCAAACACTCAGTGACTAGAAGCTGGTTCTCCATAAATGAGACATAACAGCAGAGCTCATTTAAATTATGCAAATATTTCAGCAAGAACCACATGAAAAATGGCAATAGAAAAGCGGATATTTTCATTGTCTTGACAAGGAATCTTTAATCACTTAGAATCCAGTAGTCTTTACACTTACATGTTAAAGAATTAGCCAGGTACTCTCACTTGCTACATATGGAATTTGTCTTGGATTGTCCTCTTGGATGCTTAACCATGTTCCCTTGTGGAGAATACATGGTGTTACTCTTTAGCAGTTTGCAATTTAGCTTTCAGATCTCATGGATCTTGCTCTAACATTTTAGCTAAATGTCACATTGTACAGAAGCTGTATTTGAAGGCTGCTGAGCAACTTACGCTTCATGCTTTATTAACCACAAATGGCTCAGCCAATAATTTACACCTCACCAACCCTAACACTAGATTTCTCAGTCATTATTTGTGGATACATGTGTCCATGTGGGATGATAGAACACAGTGAAGAGGGTAAACCTAGCCTTTCATTACATTGCATGAAGCGTCCACTATACACAAGAGGCCAGAGAATTGTTAAATGAAACTATGCTCTAGGTGGGCTCTTTGAGACTCTGTCTTCTTAAGATGGAAATTTCTACTTGATTTAACCTAATCAATATCTTTTAGAGAAAAGCATTTGGTTATTAATTCACATAAAAAAAAGGAATTGCTGACAGACAGCAATTTGGGTGAGTAAGGAAGCTTTTAGTAATTCTCTGGTGTTTGGTTTTCTTATCTCCATATAAGCAGATAAATATGTAGCTGAAACGTGAAATACTTTTTTAGATTTTCTAGTTATCCTCCAGATGGGTTTCCCTGTATGGACATAGTCTCAAAATGACAAAGCAAGAAACAATGTAGAAGGATATTTTCCCATTGAACCAAGTTCTCTCAGGGCTTGTCCTGTAATCCAGACTAAAAGAAGACATATAAAATATTTCCAATTACTTATCAAGAAACCACATAGTGATGTTTATCTACCTACAAGGAAAAAATTAATCTAAGCTTCCAGCAAGGGTCCCTGTGTGAGCACTTAGTTTGGTTGGATAAAATTATGGGGCTAGGAGTACCTGGGCATCAGTGGTTAAGCGTCTGCCTTTGGCTCGGGTCATGATTCTGGGGGTCCTGGGATAAAGTCCCGCATCAGGAGCCTGCTTTTCCCTCAGCCTATGTCTCTGCCTCTCTTTCTGTGTCTCTCATGAATAAATAAAAAATAATATGAGGCTTAAATCAAAATTGAAGTTAGCATTGTCCTGTCCCATGGCCACAAAGTGAATCCATAAAATTATCTTGTAATGTGTGCTCTTAACCAAAAATGGGTTCTGGTTAGAAAATGCAGTCAAATTCAGGAAAAAAAAATATGGCCCCGATCTTAGAAAAAATGATGCAAATAGGTGCTACCAATGGTGACCAATACTCACATCTTTTTAAGTGTTGGTCAGTATTACGCTTAGTGTCTCTCTGCCTGTTTCAGACATGGCAGCCAGGAGACATCACCCAGGAAGAGAGAGCAGGGGAGACAATTAAAAACTTCTTTTTCTTCTTCTTCTTCTTCTTCTTCTTCTTCTTCTTCTTCTTCTTCTTTTTTCTTTTTTACTTTTAAACATTTCAGAAGGATATTATTTCATAAAGTATAAAGATTTTAGAATGTACGTTGTCTGGAGCAGCAAAGTCTGTTGCATCTAATGCTTTTTTTAGCATAATTTTCATATGTTAAGTGTTAGGATGATCTCTTTAGTACCTTTAATTTAATCCCTTACAATGAAGATGATAAATAAGGGTCTATTAGTAATGATACATAAGTATACTAATTTAATTTTTTAAAAGATTTTTTATTTATTCATTTGAGAGAGAGAGAACATGAGCATGAGTGGGAAGGGGGTCAGAGGGAGAAGCAGACTCCCTACTGAGCAGGAAGCCTGGCACAGGGCTCCATCCCAGGACCCTGAGATCATGACCTGAGCTGAAGGCAGATGCTTAACTGATTGAGCCACACAGGCACCCCAATAAGTAGAATAGTTTTATTTTATTTATTCTTTTAAAGATTTTTATTTATTTATTCATGAGAGACACAGAGAAAGAGGCAGAGACATAAGCAGACTCCCTGTGGGGAGCCCGATGTGGGACTCGATTCCAAGACCCTGGGATCATGACCTGAGCCCGGGATCATGACCTGAGCCAAAGGCAGATGCTCAACAACTAAGCCACCCAGGCGCCCCTAAAGGCACTTTAAAAAAAAGACATTCTAATAAAATTTTGATCAAGGGGAGAAGGGATTAGTATTTTACTAATTCTGCTTTGTCACTGAACAAACTAGGCGCAGAAAAGTCATCTGCTAAAGGTTATATCATGAGTCAGGGAGCAGATGAAAGATGACAATACAGAAAGCAGGAGTATGGACTGAATTACATACTTGTATAATCAGACCAACTGATCCAAATATGTATTTTCAGGTTTTCTATAAAACATCAGAGACTTTAACATGGAGAAAGGACAAAAATAGGACAGGAGCAAAAAGAAATTCCTCATAGCAACAGTATGAGTTATTTTGCTTCGATGCCAAAGTCACGTTTGCTCAGGGGTAGAGCTGTGATGTAGAGCTGGATGGTGTGACATATTGTAGTCCCTCCCCACACTGCTGGTTTCTGGCACACAAGGTCGAGTGTTCCTGCTTTATAGGATGGGACTCAGTAGTCCAACTTGGTTAAATAAAATATGGGTCAAATCATAGGGATAGAAAGTGTTTTAAAACAAATGTTTTTGAGCTTGACTGATGGGAGGCCCTACTCTAAGTCAGAATAAATTTTTAGTGATGTTGGATATGTGCCAGGAAAGGAATCCCACTGAGCCTTATTTTCTTCTCCAGGCATATGAAGCACGAGAACACACCCACTGTGCTAACCACCCAGGGAAGAGAATGGGTTCTAATCCTAGTTCTTGACCTACAACATTTTGGTCATGACATTGCAGGTAAACTCATTAACCTCCTTGGCCTTTGGTTTTATCATCCTTAAAATAAGATGTTGGGCCATATTGCCTTGAATTTCTTCCAGATACAATTTTTCAGGAATCTTTGGCCATGAATTTACAAAACAAGTCAATAATTTTGTTGTATAAACAACTGGGTTTACTGATTTCCCATCTCCTCTCATACTTTCATTGATTGATTGTCAGATTCTTTATCATCATCGTATATATGAAGCTTCAGTTTAAAAGAGCACATAAGCTACTAGTTAGGTCAGTTACTTGGTGTTAAGTAGACTAAATAGTTGTGAATTGTTTATTTGTTTAACAACTTAATTCAGGATTGTATACATTGCTTAAATAGCACAAGTGTATCTCAGATTTTGTAAGTTTGGTTCCAGACCTCAGCAATAAAGCAAATATATAAAACAAGTTTAAATAAACTTTTTGGTTTCCCAGTGCATATAAATGTTATTTATACACTATACTGTAGTCTACTAAGGGTGTAATAGCATTATGTCTATTAATTTTAAAAAATGCTTTATTGCTGAAAAATGTTAACCATCATCTGAACTTGCAGCAAGCCATAATCTTTTTGCTGGTGGAGGGTCTCTGCCTCAACGTTGATGGCTGCTGACTGATCAGGGTGGTGGTTGCTTAAAGGTGGGCATGGCTATGGCAATATCTTAAAATAAGACAACAATAAAGTTTGCTACATCAACTGACCCTTCCTTTCACTCAAACTCCTAATGGCCACCATAGAGGTATTGATTGTCCTAATTTCAATATTGTTGTGTCTCAGGGAACAGGGGGCCCAAAGGAGAGGGAGAGAGACAGAGGAATGGCTGGTTAACAGAGCAGTTAGAACACATACATTTATCGATTCAGTTTCTTATTTTATATGGGTGTAGGTCTCAGTCCCCCAAAACAATCACAATAGTAACATCAAAGATCACTGGTTACAGATTGCTGTAACAAATATAGCAATAATGAAAAAGATTGAAATATTGTAGGAATTACCACAATGGGACACAGAGACATGAAGAGAACAAATGCTGTTGGAAAAATGATGCTGCTAGTCTTATTTGATGCAGGGTCGCCAAATTACAAACCCTCAATTTGTAAAAAACATTATCTGTGATGCACAGTAAAGTGCAATAATATGACGTATGCCTGCAGTCCCTGGGGGTCTTAGAGGTTTCATACATCTTTCCATATATCTAACTAATTGGATTCATTCTTTGAGGAGAATGATCATTAGAAAGGAGTTTTAAAATATAGCATGTTAGGGGATCCCTTGGTAGCTCAGCGGTTGAGCATCTGCCTTTGGCTCAGGGCATGATCCTGGAGTCCTGGGATCGAGTCCCACATTGGGCTTCAGGCTTCCTGCATGGAGCCTCCTTCTCCCTCTGCCTATGTCTCTGTCTCTCTCTCTCTGTGTCTCTCATGAATAAGTAAATAAAATCTTTAAAAATAAAAAAAAATATATAGCATGTTACCATGACAATTTTACACCTACAAAAACTCAACAGAATTATAATTCCTCATAGGGAAGCCCGTAACTTTTTGTCTCAATATAGAAATGTTATAGTTATTTAGAATCTACCTGGTTGATTGATACCTCCAATATTATGAAGAGGATACACAATGCCACTTCATAAAGTCACTTTAAAAGCTGGGCAATTATTATAAAATAAAAAGGAATGACAATAAATGGAAGATATGTACAAAGGCTTTTCAGCTTGGCTCAGCATTTACCTAATAAGCAATGTTTCATGAGAAATCTGGTGTTTGTATTTGAATAGCTATAGCTATAGTAGCAGCTACAAAAACAATAATGTTCTATCTATGACTCTTATTAAGTGATGGATTCTAGAGATGGCTTTGCTTTAGATAAAGCCTTAAGATTCCAGAAAGTGCATGAAATGGGGGTGGGGGGTGAGTGAAAATATTTTCTAGTCTTGTACTTAAATGAGTCCATGTGAGTATTCCTTTTATAAACACCCTAGCTCAGGTTTGATGTTGTGTCCTTGCTGCCAGTATGGCCATCATGATGGAGCATGAGCAACATTAACATCTGGCTGTTTGGTCCTCTCTAAAAAGGGAGTTATTCATTCTCTCTGAAGGACATTCTAGGTGCTAATTAGTGAGGATCTGTCCATGGTTCTCTTCTTTTTATAATAATGTCTATGGTATCTATCTCCATTGCATGCATGTTTATACATTTAGATGGATATTCAACTCTTGGCAGCACAGCACACCTGTCATGTCCCAGAGACCAACTAGAAGAGAAAATCATTCCTTAACTCCTTTCCCAAACTCTTCTGGGAGGCTTCCTATAATTAGCATGTTCAATGTCAGCACTCAATCACTCTCTATCCTCTTGTTCAAATTTGTATCTTTTTATAGTGCTTGTTACCATCTGATGCTCTGTTATGTGGTTTATTTGCTTATGGTCTGACAGCCTATGTAGTGATGGACTGTAAGTTTCATGAGGGCAAGTGCTTTTTCTCTCCTATTGACAAGCACTTTGAAACTTCTTGGCACAAAGCTCTACATGGGCTGGTGTGGATGATGGCCTGAGTTGTCCTTCCTTTTTCATTCCTCCCTTCCTTCCTTGTTTTTACAGCACTAATTATGCACCAGATTATGTGAGATAATAAAGATGAGTGGAGCTCAGTCTGCTCTCAGTGGATACTTAGATTCGAAGGAGAAACACTTCTCGGAGCAAGAAGTACAACAAAATGGGCACCAAAAGCAGGTGTTTGCTGGAGTGCCTGGGTGGCTCGGTTAGTTGAGTGTCTGACTCTTGATTTGGGCTCAAGTCATGATCTCAGGGCCATGGGATCTAGCCCTGCATCAGGCTCTATACTCAGCAGAGAGTCTGCTTGAGATTCTCTCTCAGCCCCTCCCTCTGCTTGTGCATGTGCTCTCTCAAATAAAAATAAACAAATCTTTAAAAAAAAAAAAACCCAAGTATATGCTGCTGGAAAAAATGAAAATGCTGAGAATCCCTTGAACAATTTCTCTTAAAAATTTTTTAATTTAAATTCAATTTAGTTAGCAGATACTATATTATTAGTTTCAGGGATAGAATTTAGTGATTCATCCGTTGCATATAATACCCACTGCTCATTACATCACATCCCCTTCTTTACGCGTATCACCCAGTTACCCCACCCCTCCACCCCCTACAACGACCATCAATTTGTTTCCTAGAGTTAAGAGTCTCTTATGTTTTGTCTCTCTCTGATTTCATCTTATTTTATTTTTACCTCTTTTCCTCTATGAACAATTCCTCTTTAAGGAAAACCCATATGTGTATTATTATGATCTCTATGTGTACCAATATGCTATAGTATCAATTTGTTGGAAATTTGAATTTCAGTCAAATAAATGCAATTACTTTTTATTTTACTTGAAAAATGTTCATTGTCATGAAAACAGAAATAAATATGCCTCACAAAACTCCAAGAACACCACAGACTCTATATTATTTGTCTTCATGAGAGAAGAGAGACAGAAAATTGAGGCACAAAAAAGATTAGTATTTTCCCATGGCTCCATGTGTGAGTCATTTGTGAGGCCAGGCACAGGCCCTGTTCTGTTTATTCTCTTTGAAATATCATTCAATTTTTCATACTGCTTTTCTTTCCCATAACATCATTCTGAGATAATGAGAGTGAGGTCCCCATTAGAGCCACTTTTCCACAGAGCCAGTGCTGCAGGGTATAGGCACAGAGCTGCTTTAGACCATTTATCCAACACCAAACCAAAAGGTCAATTTGCTTAAAGGACTCAGTCTCAGTGTGGAAGCAGGAAGGCATGAAAGTCTGCTAACAGCTTTTTCATTTTTAAATCAGGCATTCTAGAATTGTATAAGCATGACCTTAAAACTTGAAAATGTGTTTCTACCAAAAGATCATTTCAGAAATATTTTCTTTCCTTGGAAGTGTGGTAGAGATTGTAGCTTTATATTATGACTTTGTAATACCTTATAAGTCAGTAGGTATGTGGCCACTTTTATAATTTTTTTAAAGGTTTAGTTATTTGTTTTAGAAAGAGAGAGAGAAAATGAGCAGGAGGGGCAGAGGGAGAAGGAGAGAGAATCTCAAGCAGAGTCTGTGCCAAGCATGAAGCTGAACACAGGGTTCAGTCTTATGACCCAGAGATCATGACCTGAGCTAAAACCACGAGTCAGCCACCCAACCAACTCTGCCACCCAGGTGCCCCCACTTTTATAATTTTTTAAAAAGGAGTAATGATACGCAATTATCTTATTACTTTTTCAAGATATGTTTTTAACTAAGGTATACAAGGTTCAAAACCAAAATGAGAAGAGAAAAAGAACCCATATTCTCTTTAAACCTCCTCTTTTTTTTTTTTAAACCTCCTCTTTATATGCAAATCACAAGGTGCTTATGAATTCACATGTGACAAGGATGGAGTCTTACCTTTGAAGTCTTCCTCTTTCTCTTCTCCTTGTTTAGCCTTTGACCTTTCTTTTCAATGGCACATCATCCTTCAAATCTATTTAAGAAAAAAAAATCTGCAGAACGTGATACAGATAAAAATCTAAATTCCATAGGCCATTCTTGTGGCTGTAAAGAGTCATTTTAATGTTGACATAAACATTGACAAAGGACTTCTTGTTGAAGAGCAGGGAGATGTTT
This sequence comes from Vulpes lagopus, assembly GCF_018345385.1. Classification (NCBI taxonomy): domain Eukaryota; kingdom Metazoa; phylum Chordata; class Mammalia; order Carnivora; family Canidae; genus Vulpes; species Vulpes lagopus. The sequence continues at coordinate 3,848,630 of NC_054833.1, forward strand.
GTTTTTAACAAAAGTATGTGTCTTTCATAACTTTTTAATGGGCTCTCATGAGACTTTATAGGGTAAACGATTGGGGTTTATAAACTATAACACACTATGCAAACCATATTCTTATTTTGATATGGTTATATGCCATGTAGTCAGTAATACAACTAGACTAATACATCTGTATTTTAAAAATTCTAAATAAAAAGTTTATTTGCTCTCTAGACACTCTAGAATTGATTTATTTGGTGCCTCTTCTATTACATTGTAAAATAAATTAATCTTATAGCCATTGTATTTTCTGATCTGTTTATAAGCATTTAGACTTATTAAGTTTCTTTAGATGATTTACTCATTGGGTTGATTTTTTTTACTTCTATATCCATTTCTTCCTATCGTGATCATTTTACTTTCCATCTGCCTAAGAAAAGCAGGTGCCCATGCAAAATTTAATTAAAAAGCCACTGTCTGCTATAGAGCTACTGGCTTCCTACATTACTCTAGTCATGTGAAATAAAATAATAGCTGGGGGATATTTTTCAAGAGGTCACTAAAGATTCTTTCTGACGAGCAGCTCCTCATCCATTTGGAAGAGAACCTCAAAGACTTGAGTGAACAAGCCTAGTTGATGCCTGACAAACTGTTTCCAGTATTTTCCAGTTTCAGTCTATATGAACCATAGTCAAATGTTCTTCAAGACTCATTTCTTTGCCCTAAAATTTTATTTTGCAGATGTTATGTGTGCAGATTTGGGTGGTGGTGGTGGGGGGGGGGCAAATTTTATTAGGGTCCTGGATCTGGATAAGCAAAGAAAACAAGTGTAGCCCCCCTTCCCCCGTCTGTGCCTCTCTCAACTAAATGTCCTTCCTTTTTGTGTTCTCTGAAGGAAATGACTGCACACATGCCCTTCACCGAAGGCTGGGCTGGGCGGGCTGGGCGGGCTGGGCTGGAGCCCGGGGAGCTCTCCAAGGTGCTGAAAGCATTTCTGCTACAGAGCCAGGAACCAATTAAGTAAACACCAGCTGCTGTTTAACCCCAGCTCAGTTTTCTTTGAGGTCATCAGCTTTGGTCTGACCCCCACCCAACGCCTCTTTCTAACAATACAAAGAAGTAGGTCTTGAGATAATAGCAAAGCACTCAAGTATCTTTGAATATGGCAAAGGAATGGGGAGGGCAAGGGGGGGCCGGTGAAATTCAGCTTAGAGAACAAATCAAACCAGCTTTGCAAACTCCAAATACGTCTATTTGACTCTTACCTAATATAGAACTTTTCTGGCCTCCCGGGAAAGAAACTCTTCAGTTTTCCCTGTACACCTCCCAAATTCTTACGTAACACAAACCACAAATCACCAAAGCATGGAGCTGGCTTCCCATAATCTGTATGGGTTCGCGGATTTTAATGTGCATGAAATTTGCAGAGATTTGCGCGCCTGTAATAGACGCGAATGAGTAAGGGGTGTGTGTGTGTGTGACACAGATGCGGAAAAACAGAATATGAAGATCTGTGCGTGAGGAGGGAGGAATGAGAGAAGGGGAGGAGAGGGAGGGCCGGGAGAGACCCCCGGAGCGGCTCCGCACGGCTTTACCTGCCGCCTCGATCCCCGACCCGTGGAGCAAGTGCAGCCGGCTAGCCGCAGATCTCTCGCAGGGGTCCCATCGCCGCCGCCGCCGCCGCCGCCGCCGCCGCCGCCGCCGCCGCCGCCGCCTCGGCTCCCGCCCCGCGGAGCTCAGCCCGCGCGTGATTGACAGCTGGGCGGCGCGCGCGAGGCCGGCGCCGGGAGGGCCACGTGCGTCCGCGGGGCGCGGGGGCGGGGCGGGGGCGGGGCGGGGGCGGGGCCTCGCCGGGAGCGTGCGCGGACCGGGTGCCCGCCTGGCGGCGCGGGGGTTGCAGGGCGGGGCGGCGCCGGGTCCGTGCTCCGGCGGTGCTGGCGGTCTCCGTCCTGCGTGCGCGGTGCCAGGCCACAGCAGGTGCGCTCCACCGCATCTCTCAGGTGGAGAAGGCCGGCAGGCCTGAGATGAGCTGCTTCTTGCACCACCGCGCCATTTGGGATACAGTTAGGGGTATGCAGAGGCGTCTCCTCCGGACCTAGAGTTTTGTCCTTGATCAGACTCGAGGTGAGGAGCTCCGCTGGGGGGGCAGAGCTCTGAGCTGTTGAAAGAACCTTCTCGTCCTGGCACTTTGAGTCCCTCACCTGGCCCCTGACCCCAAGGTCAGGGACTCCCCCTGGGCCAGATGGAAGAGAGTGAATTCAGGGATGATACTCAAGAAAAAAACACACTAGAAATTGCCTGTGAACATCTCAGAAAAATGTGTGTAGGTGTGGGCAGGTTAGCACGAAAGTACAGTGACTCCTGCTCCGGGAGACTGCAGACCACTGGTAAGTGGCATTTAATGGAAATGATTGCTAAAATCGTTAATAGTTGCCCAGCCATTCTACACATAGAATAACAACACCTCAGTTTACGTAGAACTTAACTATGTGCCAGGCAGGCATTGCTTTAGGCTCATCAGGTATATATTAATTATAAACACACTAAATCGTTAAATCCTCACATCAGCTCTGTGTGTGTGTGGAGGGGATTCTTCATTATCCCAATTTTGCAGATAAGGAGGCCGAGGTATCGAGAGAAGTGGCCTGCGCTCACAATGACACAGATTCAACAAATACTTGTCACACTACTGAATGGGAGAGGACTGGAATATATAGATTTACCTCCTGGACAGGATGTAGGATATAAGTGATATTTTGCCTGAAAAACACTAAGAAGCGACTCTATTTTTATTAAACAGGAGACAGACCAAAGCAAATGCTGAGAAAACGCTTCCAGGGGAAGGAACCACAGGGATGGCTGTGTGTCCTGGGTTCTTTTGGTTCTCAGCTCTTGTCCCAAGTTTCAACACTACTTTTCAACCCTATTGAAACTTGTAGGTGCCACTTAGTTCTTTCTCCCTTCCCAGTCTTCAAGAAGTACATCTTTAAGGAGTTTTGACATGTTGCTTGTTTTTCTCATATTCAGTGAGAAGATCTGGGGAACGTTTATTTAATCTTAGATTGTAACTTGGCTGCTGTGTTTTACATCTTTGAAAGTCAAGAAGAATCACACATGCAAAGAATCCAGCAGCTCTCAGTGATATTTCTATCAGAGGTGAGGCTTTGGAAGGGCACAGCTGACTTCCAGTTGCCTACCATGTTGGTTTCTGCTATGTGTCCTGGTCTCTTGAACAATGCGTGGAGAATCTACCATCCATTAGACTCCAGAGAGGTAGTCTCAATAGGGCTTGGAATTGAACAGACCTGGGAATTGAACAGAATCCTGAATTTGCCAACTCCTGCTATTAAACCTGGTCAGATTGCTTCATCACCGTATTCTCATCTATAAAATGGTTGTAGTAACATCTATTTCATATGTTAGGAGAATGAAATGAAATTCTATTTATAAAGCATTTTTCACAATGCCTGATACATAGTAAGTACTCAGTAAATTATGGTGGTGATGATGATGGTGGTGGTGGTGATGATCTAGCTGAATGTTTTTGGGAGCTTATGAATATTTTCAGCTGGGAGTCTCAAGTCTTCTCAATTTCCCAAGCATTCTCCATTTGCTTCTTATCTTCCTTCACCAGGTCTATTTCCCACCTATGCTATCTCTGGCCCCTTGGTGGATGTTTCTGATTAGGTGGCATGGTGTTGGGGTCTGTGTGGGATCCAGGAGCCCAAGGGCCAACACAGATCTTCCAAGTTCCTCTAGCACATCTGCCTTTGGTTCATTGTCAGTCTGAAGTAACTTGAGATAAGATGATTTACACATTTCAAAATGCCCTTAAAATGTGAATTATCACTACTGTCTTTCTCAAGACCATAGTTTTTATTTATTAGTTCTGCAAACAAGAGAACAAAGATGATCATTTCGAGGCAACCAAGTTTTCACTTAGAACATACTACCCAATTTCCCTGGGTTATATTACTTAAAAACATTTACCAGTGAGTGTCTTTTTAAATTAATTATTCAACACACATTTATGGAATGTCTGCCATTCGGAGCACAGAGGGTGAGATGCAGACAGAAGCATTATGGAAAGTCACAGGGAAAAGGAGTCAGGAGAGGTCATAGATGCTGGAGTTGTTTTACAGAGGGATGCTACAATTAGGTCTTAACCTGCCTTTGTGGATCTTTTGTGATTCCCTTTTAAGTTCATTTCCCATCACACTCAATGTATTCAGTGTTCTGTAAACACAGCTTGCACATTCTTCCTTCCCTTTATTTCCTTTGGTGGACCTTTGTGCTGCTTCTTCCATATCTGTGTCTGCATTCTTTGAGTCCAAACATGACCACCACCTTTTCAATTAAGCCTTCTTTGATATCCTTGAATAGAGGTCATTGTTCATTATTTTGAACCCATACAGCATCTAATCTTACCTGTCTTATGGTGCCACTACTTTTTTTTTTTTTTGGCCTTCTGTTGGCATTATTTATATGTTTATTCGCTCTCCAGGCTTGTAAACATCATGAAGGAAGGATCTACCCACAATTGGCTTTGAATTCTGCACAATGACTAGTATATCACTTTGTATCAAGTAAGTACTTGTTTTTGGTAAATGAATAAATCAGTGAATGAATGATGTGGATCTGGAGATGAGCCTTGACAAGTGGATGAGATTTGGATAAAATGAGGAGAGAAGAAGAGAGTATTATGACAGGCATAGGGGTGAAAAGCAACAAGAGTCAGGCTGCAGTCTCGGTTCTCAGATTTGTTCCCGGAATCCAGGATCTGTAAGACAGGGAGAGGACAGTGATGGAGAAGGGGCTTCATGTAATCAATTCCCTCATTGATGAGAGCCTTGCACTGCTGGACACTTGCGTGGCCTCCCTTGCTCCTGGGGTGACTGCAGCCTGTCCAAGCTGAGGCCTCGGTGTTCTGGTGTTCTGTACCAGACTGTCGCTTGTGATTACTATGCTCTCTGTGTTCCCGGACAGAACAGATGTCTGTCTGCTTTTTTCTGTTTAATGATGATGGCAGGTTCCCAATGATCAAGATCCAATTTCAGATCTTCTGAAATGCCGTGGCTGAGAAATCCTGTTTAGCCCAATTCTAAGACCCAGGCTCCTTCATAGGAATCTTTGCTTTGCAGATTCATAGAGATGGAGAGCACAGTGGGCAGGAGTGGTCTCGCTTAGCCTTGTCAGATGGAGCAGGGAATTGGAGGGCATTCCAGGCATGGTCCTATCTATGTATGTTTGTTTTTCCACATTCTGTTTTCTCCAACAATAAGTAACACTAGGAATTTTGTGGATCTTGTAAACCAATTGGTACAAGAGAATATTTGATATTTGAAATAGTTTCTTAGATAGGTTTATCTTTGGAGGTGGAAATATATTAGTTGCTACTCTAGTAATAGGGAAAAAAATCAGTTAGATCCTTTCTTATAAGAGATTGATTTTAGGGATAGAGAAAGGATACCATAGAGCTGGGCTAGCAGTACATGTGTTCAGAGCCTGAAAAGCTGCCCCAAGATCTTAAGCAGTGTATTTCCATAGTGTTTTTTTTTTCCTGTGTTCCTTCCCCAGAGCTTTATTGAGATATAATTGACATGTGATATTGTGTAAGTTTGAGGTATACAACACGTTGATTTATACAGTTACATCTTGTAAAATAATTACCACTAAAGCATTAACTAATACTTCCATCACTTCACATAATTACCATTTCTTTTTCTGGTGAGAACATTTAAGGTCAACTCTCTTAACAACTTTCAATATGCGTATACAATATAATATAGTATTATTAATTATAAGTATCATGATATACATTAGATCCCAGAACTTACTCATCTTATCACTGGAAGTTTTTGACTTTTGACCAACATCTTCTCATTTCCCCCACTCCCCAGCCCCTTGTGCTAAGTTATATTGAGATTCACAGATACATAGATTCTATCCTCTAGAAGTTTCTGATCTTATCTGGCCCTGGAAATAAATTCTGCACATAAATAATTGTGATACAAATATTCCAGGAGAAAAACATATAAGCTGCTGTGGGAGTTGAAAGAATTGAGAAATTGCTTCTGATTTGGGGATAAATGAAGTACATCTTAGAAGGCTTTGAAAGAAGGGTGTCCAGTGATCTGGATCTTGAAATACAAGTGAGTTTTTTAAACTTGTGACTCCAGGGAGGAAATTCAGAGATGGACTGGAAACATGCCCAGTGTGGACGGACCCCAGTAGCTCTAGAAACCAACACATTTTTACTTCTGGGTTATTGCTTTTTTCATTTTTTTTATTCCCTACCTCTCCAATTAGATTCAAAGCTTCTAAAGTATTTCTAAAGTATTTCTTGGCACATGTTGGAACGTGATAAATCTTTGGTGATCATGATGGTAGCTGCCTTCTGAAATTTTATGTTCTTCATGAAAGTGGAGACAGGAGTGTCAAGATTTAATCTAGAGTCATAGCTAATGTTTGGATGGAAAATCTTTTGTAACCAGTTGGTAGAGCTTGGGGGGGGGCAGAGAGAGAGAGAGAGAGAGAGATACACATATTAAACATAAGGATTAAAGGTTTTAAATATGGGAATTGATTTCAAATATGTTTTGTAGTCACTACAGAGAAATCATCACTCTGGCTTCAATGTCAAGGATGAGGTTATTATTTGAGACAGACACTAATAGATAGACAAGTTAAGCATAGCAGAATGTGGATATGGATATGTAGAAGATGGTTTGTAAGTAGGACTCTACTTTGTAAGTAGATTGTTTCTTAAAAAGTGAAAACCTATTCAGGGGATCCCTGGGTGGCTCAGTGGTTTCAGCAGCTGCCTTTGGCCCAGGGTGTGATCCTGGAGTCCCGGGATCGAGTCCCACATCGGGCTCCCTGCATGGAGCCTGCTTCTCCCTCTGCCTGTGTCTCTGCCTCTCTCTCTCTGTGTCTCTCATGAATAAATAAAAATTTTTTAAAAAAGTAAAAACCTATTCAGTTACCTTCTTGGTAGGTCATGGCCAAGCAACTCACCGTTGCTTAGTGGATGGAAGAAGAGTATTGATTCTCTTTGTTCTAAACCCTTGTTAACCAGGCAAGCTTCTAATTTATTATGAAGGACAAGCTGGGCCACATACACATTTTTCAGGCTCACTCTTACAGCCTTAGGCAGTTTCTAAAATCAGACTTAGGTGTTCAGTTTTGAACCCTAAGAAAATCTGGCAGGACCTGAGCTTCCTTATGAGTAATTGGTTCATGTTAAAAGTTGTTGGTGATCCATAAAATTATGCCCAGTTGGCATCATGCCTGCTGGGAGGGATTTTATGTGACAGGACACAAAATTGGCTGACATGTAGGAATATTGTGATTTCAGGGGCTCTAGGGAAGATCATTGCTCAAAAAAAGTCTTTCTCCAACTTCTAATTGCAGAAATATTCCAAAGTATCCTCCTTATAGTGTGTAGCTTTTTTTTCATGTTAAATTCTCCAAGAGAGGTTGATAATTCTTTGTATCTATTAGTTAAGAAAGGGCCTGAGAGTATTGAAGTGAATGGCCCCAAAGTCAGCAGGACCAGAGAAGACATTTTGGTTTAAAGGAAGACAACTCCTCCACCTTTTTTTGTGGCATATCTAATACTATCAGTACCAATAAATAGCATGCTTACTACTTTATGGTATTAATGGTATAGCTCAAAATGCTTGATAATGTCCCTACCTCTTGGGGAGTAAGTAACTAAGGGTTTCCTCCATTCTAAGTTCTGTCTTACAGTATTAACCTGACAGTTTAATGAATGAATTCTTTGAGTTGTTGGAGGAGAAATGAAACATATGCTATGGCTTCTTTTTCTCAGCTTATCTGGGTTCCAGCTCTGCTGGCTGCATATACGCACCTTTAAAAAGCCCATCTAACAAAATGGCAGGCCTTGTATGAGTAGCTTCTTTCAATTCTGGAGGAATCAGTGCCAAAGGGTTCCTCTGCTTTTAATTACTTCTGTGGAGACAAGTCTTATGTATAAGCTGGGTGTTTTTCAGCAGGTGTCCAAATAGCTGGGTAGAAGACTTTGTCCTACAAAATATTCAGACAATGAACATCTAAAATCTATTTTATAATAAATAGCCACTTAATTGGGTTTTGGAAGAATAGTTAGGAAACAAGAATGTTAAGGTTTAATGGGGACATATTTTTTATATTTATAAATTTATTTTTTATTGGTGTTCAATTTGCCAACATATAGAATAACACCCAGTGCTCATCCCATCAAGTGTCCCCCTCAGTACCCATCACCCAGTCACCCCCACCCCCCGCCCACCTCCCCTTCCACCACCCCTAGTTCTTTTCCCAGAGTTAGGAGTCTCTCATGTTCTGTCTCCCTTTCTGATATTTCCCACTCATTTTTTCTCCTTTCCAATGGGGACACATTTTTAAAAGGAGGCAATCAGTGATGCCTAGAGAGATGTCTGCAAGATTTCATCACTAGTTAGAGACAAACCTTACCTAAGAACCACGATCCCTGATTCATAAGCTAGTTCTATTTCCACTGCTTGCTGGTGTGGTGTCTGATTCATTTGTGTCACACTGAGGAAGGAGGAGGTGTCATTAGTCATCTTTTCCCCAAGGTCCACTAAAACTTGATGTAATAAAAACAGTAGAGTTATGTGTCACTATTATGATGCCCATACAACAACCAAGACCATAATGGGGAAATGGAACTTAGGGGAAATATTTCCTCTATCTGGAAGCATCATATTGGAAGAGCAGTTTGATTTGCACAAGTTAGAAACAGTGCTTTCACTTGGCTTGTCAGAAATAATGAATGTAGATACATAATGCAATCTAGGTTGGATCCTCCGGTTTCACAGGCCCAAAACTTGGAAACTGTATTTTGGAGTTAGAGAGAAAGATGATTGGGATTTTTTTTTTTAATGCTTTGAAATCCTATCAACCTAATTTACCTGGTCCTGAGGAGTTAGTTCAGCTGCTATAACTACCATCCCACGTTTTGCCAGATGGCTCAGCATATGGCATAAGGGCCATATCCTTGGGTGTATATAAATACTCCTACAGTTGCTTAGTCAAATATGAGTCAAAGTAACATTGCTTTGTGCTGCCTAGAACTTTAGCGTAAGAGAGTGTGTTAGAGTGCTGTCCATTTCCCTTCCTAATTGGGGTATCCTTAAGTGCTGGCCTTGGGAAACCCATCTACACCCAAGATTTGTCCTCTTAGACCCAAGATTCCATGCTTTTTACCGTCTTCTCATTAAACCTCCTTTATTCTCTGTTCTAATTATTTCTTGCCTCACACTAATATTTTCCTTTCTAGGTGTTCTTTTGTGTTTATTCTTCTTACCTGTCATCCCTCTTCCTTCTGCCATCCTTATACTTGAGAGTAGCTTAACTCAATTCCATAGCATTTATTAAAACCAGTATCTAGAAAATATTTATGCATATTCTGTGGGAAGATATGAAAGGATTAAAGATGCAATCTCTAGCTCGTCTTGTAAGATCAGAGGTAAAGCAGACTGCACAGAATATCTACATCACCTTTCCAAGCAATGGATGACCCACAGTAGGGACAGGGCTGAGGCAGATACAAATCCTAGCAAAGTGCCTTAAATTCTATAGACACCATGTATGCATGCTGGGTGAGAGAAAGGCCAAATTTAAAGTAAGGAGCCACAGTAAAACCTTGGTGCTCATTAGTGGTGAAGGTTAATCTGGGAAAATGTTTTGCAACTTTTTGCAAGTTTCCATCCGGCTTTCTGCCCACATTCTGTCCCACCTACAGCAAGATAATTACACAAACTTGCTTGCATGCCATCTTGGGCTCATCCCTCTATCACCCCCCATCCCATTTGGTGAAATTATATCATTTTTCAAGACCCAAGTGAAAGGTCACCTCATATGGGATACAATCTCTAAATTGCCCCAACTACCACACTGTAAGGGTGTGTTGCTCTCCACATATCCCTCCATCTTGCCTCACTCTTGGGCTGAAGAGGCCAGATCAAGCTTTCAGAATCCTCCTCTAAAGAACATTGACTGTACTGAGCATGTGCCATGTAGAATGCAAGCTGGGAAAATACAAAAAGATATAAATCATGACCTCGAACTCAGGGCTCATAGTCTAGTATGCAAACCCATACTTGTACATAAAACAATTCAGAGTGATAAGAATCATAATAGAATCAGGGTTTACACTTAATGACTGCTTTGAGTATTCCTAGCCGGAGAATCTTAGTTTGAGCTGAAAGCAGTTAATAGGTTACTTGTGAAAAATAACTACAGATTAAATTTAAAAATCTTTAAAAATGAGAAGGGAGTATAGTTTGAAAGTACCCAGTAAGCTACTGACACCATAATGTGTTTCCTGTAAAATGACTACAGCCTTGCCCTGCGACCAGCTTCTTCTGGAGAGAGACAGAGGCTGTGGCTTGCTATGGGTGGGGAAGAAGGCTGAGGGAGGGGAGCAGGCTGCAGATTCTCATGCTTAGGAATCCCCATTTCATAGTGTTGGTTTTTAGACTAGAAGGCTTGGTTGAAGAAGGGAAGGCCTAGGGAGGGAAGATGCACCCAGTCCTGTTGGGCCCATCTTAAGTGCCAACCATGCTCAGTCAAGAACTTGACAATAGTGAAAGCCCCAATCAGGCAATTATGCAATGTCTAATGTTCCTATGCTATTTTGCTTGTATTAACTCTACAGTCCTGGAACAGGAAATGTGCTTGAAACATTGGAAGTAATTGAAGATAAATAATTTTGCATTAAATCTGTTCTCTGCCAAAGAGTAAGCTCAGGGCAATGGCCAAGCCAACCCTTAGAAGGGGAATAAAGGACAGCTGAGGGGACCCAATTTTAACCTTCAGAGCATTGCACTCCTCCTCTGAATAGAGCAAAGGAGACTTAGCAGGCAGGGGGAGGGAAGGGCAGCCGAGTGGTCAGCCCCGGAGCTAGCCCAGAGCCCTGGGCTAAAGTGTTGGACTGGGAGCCAGTATACCCTCTGTAACAAGGAGTGAAGATTTGTTTTGTAGACCAGTCAGGTGCTGACTGGTCTCTGACATCTGTATGGGAGTTTTTTCAGTCTTTGGAATACAAAGAGAGTTAAACCTGCACACCCCTTTCCATGTGCTCTGAGTCTAGACCAGCAGCTGCTTTGTTACTGGATGTTGCACACAGCTTGACGTTTGGAACCCTGCTTGAACCAGGTGAGAAGCAGGTATGCAAGGTATGTAGGTGGACATTCTAACATTAGCTTGTCAGTTCCTCAAGGGTCAAGCCTGTGCTGTGCTCCTTTTTAAAGATGTAGCATTAGGATGATCTAGGTTAGTGGAACTAATCAGAAACTTCTGTGTTGGCCTTTCTGGAACATTCCTGGGAGACTCCTGGTTAGCAGACAGCTCATCTAGAGGTCACTGGAAGGGACCATCAGGGTTCCTTTCATCTAATAGTCAGCCCTCCCTTCCTGCTCACTGCCTCCCATACGTGTTCTGTGTTTCCTCTGTTCTGACCCCCAGGGTCTGTGGCATCCTTTAAACAAGCAAATGGCCACCCGACTGCATATCTATGCTGGGCCATCCCTGGAAAGGAATGGGCAGCCTGAGCAATCAGTGCAGGTTATCCCCAGGGGAGCCCACCAGAATCCTGGTAGCCAGCCTGAGTGGAGGGAATATTCCAAAACCGCGCTCTTCCCTCTTCTAGAAAGAAACAGCATGGGCAGTTTTGCTGGGGAAATGCTCAGCTTTACAGCAGGGGCTTGGGTAAAGTTGTGGAGACACTGGATTGTTCTGGAATGTCTTTCCTTCCTCTTTGTTTCCTGTGACACTCAGTGACATTTCTTAAGCTCTTGTGTCAAGTGGTTTTGGTGAGAAAGACAGCTCAGCCCAGACTCTGCCCCCTGGAGCAGCCTGCCTAGAGTATCATGGTAACATGGCTAGTGGAAGGAGTGTAGCTGAGGTCTTGGGATTGGTGCTGATCTATTAGCAACAGAAACAAAAACAGTCTCAGGTAGGAGAAGAGAATGGAAACAGAAAAGCTATTTCTTTTCATTTCACTTATAGATTCTGAGCAAAATTGCTAAAGCCCTCTCCAATTTGGAGGAACGCTTTGGTTACGTGTTGGAATAGAGCCTCTTGATTAATAAATGTGATTGGGACATAGAAGCACAGAAAACTGTGGCATTATTTTTAATCTTCACAATAATCAGGTAGTAAAGCATCACTTCCTTGGGGCATTGAATGTGGAAACGGCAAGCTTACAATTAGAATGCCTTCTTATAGGTTCCTTGATGGTGCCCATGTGTGTGGAAGGATGTCAGAAAAGCTGGTCAGGCAGGGGAGAGATACCTGCAGTGACTCCAGCCTTTGGTCTGGGCCTGGGCATTGTCTTAATGGTTTTCCAAAAAGGCAGTAACAGTTTGAGAAACTCACTCTTCACAAAACTTCTTTGAAACAGCCTCTTCCCTGTTATCAAAAACCAAAACCACCTCTGCTCAGTGTGAAGACTCATGCACATGCACACATTTGTATGCTTAAAGTGTTCTCTGCAGATATTCTGTGGTTATACTTTTGATGTTTATCCTACTATGTGATAATCAGAAACTAATAGCAAACTATTGAGTATTATGAGGTATCAGATGCTGTAATTTATCTGCAGTATCCTTAATCCTTTATATCCTAGCTCAGTAGCAACTCTTAGTGTCCCTCCTTTACCAACAAGGACACAGAAGCTCAGAGACATTACATGATTCGCCTCAGTCCATGAAGCTAGTAAGGGACCAAGGGCAGATCTGAAGTCAGGTCTCTGTACTACTTCACCATATTCTGATGAAAGAGACATGTGAGGGCGTGAGGGGATAGACCTCCCAGGGACTTCACAGTCCCTTTGTGGTGACCCTCTTGGGCTGCCCATAGAGATGTTCATCTGGACGAGGGGCCATTGCTTCTTCCCTAGAGAGTTATAGTTCCTTGACTATAGTAAAAGGGGATGAGGCTGCCGTATGTTCTGGTTTGTATTTGTGAGATCTTCTTGTCTTCTACTGGTCACCCCCCTGCCTGCCTGTCTGACAGGGGGTGAGGATGAGCGGAAAGAGTTTCTGTCACAAGTAAAAGCAAATCTGCTCATTTTCACTTACTCATCCACCCACTTACTTAGCTACTCATTAAATACATCTTTGAGCCCTTTTCTTCCTGCGTGACACACTGTGACAAAAGCCTGGGAATACTGTGGGAGAATTGGTCAGAATGGAGTGGACGTGCATTACTCATGTGACATATCTGAAGACTCCCTTCATGTGGTTTGAGGGAGACAATGCCAACCTCAAGAAAGCGATGAGGGGGCAGCCCGGGTGGCTCAGCAGTTTAACGCCACCTTTGGCCCAGGGTGTGATCCTGGAGACCCGGGATCGAGTCCCGCATCAGGCCCCCTGCATGGAGCCTGCTTCTCTCTCTGCCTGTGTATCTGCTTTTCTCTCTCTCTCCCTCTCTCTCTCTCTCTTTCTGTGTGTCTCTCATGAAAAATGAATAAAATCTTAAAAAAAAAAAAGAGAGATGAGAGCATTAAACGAGAGACTATATGTGAAAGTACTTCATAAATTCTGAAGTGCTGAAGAGATAAAAACCAATGCTATCATTTATATCTTAATGGGTTACCAAGATGGGACCTTGTCTCAGCTTCCAGGACGCCTCCAAGAGTTAGCATCTGCTCTCCTTGCTGGCTGCTCACATTAGTGCTCCTGAAATTCAAACCCAAACCTTGTTTGAGTTCCTCCTGTGCTCAAATGCGTCATCTTGCTCAGTTCCTGAAAGTGCATTGAGTAAGGAGTCAGTGCCCAGGACCCACTTCAGCTCCTGCCTACTTTGCTCTGAACCAAAAATGGCAACATTTGCTGTATATTCTCTGCAGCTTGCCTTTTCCCTGTCCTTATGTATCCAGGACACCTTACCAAGGATAGCCCTTCCTTTGCCATTTTTAGACCACTTTATTCTTTTTAACAGTTACATAGTATTTAATTACATAATTCAGCATCCTATATTTACTCCGTTCCCTAATCACAGGCATGGGTATTCCTTCTAACTGTCCCCATTGCAAACAATGTCTTAGTGAAAATCTTTGTACACATGTCAGCGTGGATTTGTGTCAGTATTTCTGTAAGATGAAAGTCAGATCGTGAGTTGGAGGAAATTCATGTTTTATATTTTGTTAGATACTGTCAAATTGTCTTCCAAAAAGGTTGTACCAATTTATACTATTTCACACTGTATGTATGAGTACTCCACATTCCTGCCAACACAGGATATTATCAATCTGTAAAAACATTTGACAAACTTATGGGAAAAATTCATATTTCATATTTCATGTTCCTTTGTTAACGGAGTGTTTTTGGCTTTTATATGTCTTCTGTAAATTGCTGCTTTATGCCTTTCACCTATTTCTCTCCAGGTTGTTGGTATTTTTCTTCATTAAGTTGTAGGAAGTCTTTATGTGTTTTGGATGTTAAGATTTGTTTGTTAGATATATTACAAGAGATTGCCTTTCTGTATTGTTGAGTAAATCTCCTTTTACTCCTGTTAATGGGTTTTAATCTCCTCTTCCCTGAGAAATTCTTAGGATCATAAAATTCCATTCTTCTTTTGGCATGCCACACGCAGAATCTTGGCATTGAATTTTTGAGAAGTATCTCCCTATAGCATGATGCCAACAGGAATATTGGTAAAAGCGTGAACTTTAGACACAGGTAGTCTGATACTGAGTGTTAATTCTATCGTTTGCCAGCTGGGTGACTTTGGAAGAGTTGCTTTACCTCTCTGAGCTTCTGCTTCCTTACTGTAAGATGGGATAGCTGCCATCTCTGAGTACCATAACTATCCCCAAAGCCTGGAGATGTTTAGAAGTCCCTCTTCTAGGAGGTTTGTGGCATATAAAGGGTTTAAGAACGACAGACCTCTTGGTAGTAAAATTATATAGACCAGGGAGATCTGGGAACCCTGAACAGGGCTTGTGTTGCTAATCTGGCAAATTAGATTGTTTATGTTTTTTAATTGAGAACCGATTAACATAAAATAAAACATATCGATTTTTGATGAATTTGGACAATTACATACACTTAAGTAGTTACCACCCTAAATAAGATATGTAAAACTTCCATCCTCTTCAGAAGGTTCTCTGTACCCTTTGTACTCTTGACAGCTTTCTGATTTTTATCACAATGTATTCATTTCCCTGTATTTGAATTTCATATATAAATGGGATCACATTGTATATATGCATTTGTGCCTGGCTCCTTTTACTCAACATAATTTGAGAATCTTTCATGCTATTTCATATATCAATACATCAGTCCTTTTAATCACAGAATGGCATTCCATTACAGTGATATACCACAATTTATTCATCTATTCTCCCGGTGATGGACATTTGGGTTGTTTCCAGCTTGGGCTACTATGAGTAAGAATGCCATAAACATTCCCAGACAGGTCTTTTGGTCGACATAAATTTTCATTTCTTTTGGATACCAGAGTTGACTGTTTGAACCAAGTGTATGTTTAGTTCCATCGGAAACTTCCAAACAGGTTTTCTAAAGTGGTTGCACCAATTTTTGCAATCCCACCAGCAACATGAGAGCATCCCACTTGGTTTTTTGAGATGTTTTGACTTTAGCCCTTCTAGTGGGTATGAAGTTGTATCTCATTGTGGTTTGGCAAGTTGGAATTAATGTCTTAATTTTCAGTGGTGAGCTCTCTCTCCATACCCGTGTACCTTTCTCTTTTTCCATGTGTGTCGGCTCTCCAGTGAGATTTGAAATTCCATGAGGGCAGAGGCTCTGTCTAGTGTACCTCCCTTAAATTCTGGACCACACCAGACACAAGGCAGGGAACAGAGTGGCTACTTCATTTCTTGTTGGTGGATTTCTTGCTACTAAGAAACATGTGCAGACTGTTTTGTAAGGAGGACAGATGAGAAGGGGCTGCCTCCACCAGATGCTTTCCAAATGCTTGCAACTTGTGTTGGTTTCCTTGGAGGCAGTTCTCAGATATCTTAGGAGAGACTGGCCCTGGTTTCTCTCTCCCCCCTCCTCCCCTCCTCATTCTCTCTGACAATGAGGTAATCAGTTAGGGCTTCTTAGCAGCTGCTGGATGTAGGTGGCACTTTCATGTGTCGAGGGCTGTTCAGCAATAGCAAGTTCAAGAAGGCAGAGAAACAGGTGAGTTGGGATGTTTTATTGGTCAGCTTCCCTTTTCTACCTCAGTTGGCCTCCTCCCTGCATTTTAACCCTGATTGATGCTACTTAGTGTCATGAAAATGGCTCTTTTTTTAATTTTCAGAGTTTTTTGTCCTTTGACCTGAATATATTCCCATAAAAAATGAAAGAGATAAATGAAGTTGTCTACAATGTGAATTTTTACTTCTAAGAATTTGAAGGAAGATAGTCTACTGATAACCTAAAAACTTTCTGAAGATTATCACAGATTGCATGATGATTTTTTTTTTTTTTTTTGCTGTCTAAATGTTGTATCAGAGAATCCTCTGAAGCTCTTTTCTTTGTTAGAAATCAGACTTTTTTTTCGTCCATGAGAGTAGTGAGGGGCCTGGTATAGTGTAGAGCATCTCAGTTGGAATGCTAGTGTAGGCTTTGGCAAGATTGCATGAGGACTTGGAGCAAGGTACAAACCTCCCAACTTGCCTTGGCTTGCTGTTGGAGGAGGTCAAAGGAAGAGGATGTGAGCACAGGCTGACCAGAGAGCTGGCACCAGGCAAAAGGAGGCTCCATAGCCCCTCCCCTGCCCTTGGATGTACCTTCCATGCACCATTCCTGTGGTGGGGACCATTTTCAAGGACACAGCCTTGAGAGTAAGGTGTTGCTGGGACCATCTGGAGTGTGCATGTGTCTGTACAAACTTTAAGGTTCTTGAGGGCAGATGGGGAGGTCTACTGATCTGGCAGCTAGAGGATGAGCCTCCTGTGTAAGTTCCTTTGAGTATTAAAATCACTACCCACCAACCCACCTCTTTCTTCTACCTCCCTGCCCCCGTGTAGGAGGGGCCAGTTTCAGATTTTACTTGGGAAATCCTTGAGGTTGTGAACCAGGATTTACCTGTCAAACCCCTAATCTGACAGTTGTGAGGGGCTCAGAGATTTGAAAAACAAAATCAGACACTGTGGAAAGATATTAAGGTTTTAAGTATCACTGTCTTTCTTTAATTTCCTTGGGTAATGCATACAAGATATATTATACTTTGTCAATAGTTCTTGTTTTATGTATTTAGCAGATACTGATTGTATAACTTCTGTGGGCAGGCTTCATTCTAGGTGCTGCAGAGGTATCTGTGAGCCAGACAAGCCCTGTGCCTGGCTTTGCAGAAAGAAGTCAGATAGTGTGGCCATGACCAACAGGCAAGCAATCAGAACCTTTCAGTGAGCGAGTGATAGGGTTGTGGTGGGTGCTGGCCAGAGTTGTTGGGTTCCTCCCTTAGGCTTTGGGGTCAGGACAGGCTTCCCAGAATAAACCTAATCCAATTTGCAATGAGTGAATGAGACTTAATTAGGCAAAGGGACAAGAGGATCACTATTTTAGCCAGAGGGAACACCAGGTATGAAAGTTGAGAGGTGAGAGAGAGGGATGGCTCCAGGACCAGAGGTTGATTATTGCCAGAGCATGGGAATGGGAGGATTGTGGTGCAGACCACAGTGAAGGATAAGGGCTGGGGCTGAAGGGAGAGGCTAAGGCATGTGGGGCCTTCCAAGTCATGTGAGGGAGTGTGTCCTGCATCTTAAGAGCAATATGAGCCTATTGTGTGGTTTTAAACAGAGGAACGCTATAATTAGACTTGTTCTCTAGCAAAATCTCTTTGGGTTGCTGTGTGGAAGTTGAGAAGGGGTGAGGCGTGATGTGGGAAGGCTACCTGCAGAGACTGGGGTGAGAGGGGTGTGAGGGGCTGGGAGGAAGCAATGGCTTTGAGAAATGATTGAGTACTTCGGGTTCTCCTGGTTTCCTCAGCAGTAATATGTTGGCTGGACGACTCAGAGGACGTAGAAATATTGGAAATCCAAATGACCTCTTTCAGCCCCCTGTGGTGCTATTTCTGAGCTTAGAATCAGTAACTGAAAGCTGAGTGAGACTTGATAAAATCACCAAGATGAATTCCAGGGTGAATCTGACTGTGTGCGATTTTCTGAGTATGCAGGCAGCATGCTAATTGCCATGCCCCTGCTTTTCTGAGCCGCATGATGCTAAAGACGAAAAGAATTTATCCTGGTGAGAAAAATGTGCCAGTGTTTCAAAACAATCAGTTTTCTCATAAGTCTGTTGCATCCAAGATCATCCTGCTCTGCGTAGAGGGAGCCAAACCCGCTCCAGAGAGCCAGTGGTGGCCTTCCTGGTCCATAGCACAGCTGCTGCTACTGGGCGCCGTGGGTGTCTGGTGATCACAGTGCTTCCTGCTTTTTTGCTTTACCAATCATCAGATTGTCCATTAAAATATCCCTCTCCTCTCGCCATAGCTGTTATGTCGTGCTCTCCTTCATGGTTTTTGAAGTTGAGAGCCAGGTGCCCAGTTCAAGTCAGCAGGCTCATTGCACAGGAACTGATGAAACTGACCAGCCACCTGCAGGAGCTTCCCTGAAAAACTGGCTTCCTGTGGAAGGAAGGACAAAAGATGATAACTTTTCCATCTGTAGTTTAGTCAAGGAAGTCAGTAGCCTGCATCGGTATGTGCCCTGTGGAGAACTGAGAGTTCCTTAAAATCACCAGAGCAGATTGTCAGCTGGAGCTGCTGGCCACGACCTTTGCCTCTTTCCAGTGGCCACAGGTGGATAGGGTTGTGGTGGAGGTTTGGTGTCTGCTCCCCCATGAGGAGGAGGGGCTGGTGTTTGCTTCTCCATGCAGAGGGGGGCTTCCCCCCCCACACACACCAGCCCTGGGCCTGGCCATGAACATCACTGCTGTCTTTGTGACCGTAGCCCATTCCCGAGGTGCCTCTGGGGCAGGCTGCCCCTCTAGCTCCAGAGCCATTTCCAGGGAGGCTGGCCTTGCCCTCCTGCAGCTCTTCCATTGCTGGCTCACTCAGTTTTTGTCCCACTTGACTATATTGACTTCTGGGCACAGAACTTTACTCTCATTTGGAAAATGCTTCTCTTCTCTCTCTCTCTCTCTCTCTCTCTCTCTCTCTCTCACACACACACACACACATATGCACACACACGTACACACACACACATTTGCTCACCTCAGGGACTTTGGTTCCCATCTGCTGTTGTACCCGCAGCTGCTGAATTTCATTCTCTGCTGGGTTTCTCCCTAACCGGCACTAGAACTTTGACTCTTCCAGTCTGCCCTGCCCAGTCTTCCACACTGCCCTACTGTGTGTATGTCTAAAACATGAAACATAAAGACAGAATCAGAAGGAAAGCAACTGGACTGTGTAATACAGATGTTCGCTGGAGTCACCCAGGCTTCTGAAGGGCAACTGGAACTCACTTGAACCTTTATTCCTGCAGCAATGGTATGCTTCCAGTCTCTTGGGGGGCACTGGGATGGATGCTGTGAAGTGGGCTATTTTCTTCCATTGGCTCTGCTTATCTGTTCCTTCCAATCATCCAGTTTCCTGGGGTTGTCTCGGTCTTGGTACCCTATGTGTGCTCTCTCTCCTGATAGTATTCCATGTGGGATACCTCCCTGCAGCTCCCAAGAATGCTATCCACAAGGGCTTGCAACAGAGCCTGACTTTAATGGAAGCTTCAGAGTTATTGAGGGAATTTATATTACAACACTGCAAAGCACTGAAATCAAGGGAGCATATTCTGCTGGATTTTAAAAGTCTGTAGGGGAAATGGTTCCTTGGCGGTTCATTGTCATTGGCCTCTCCTCCCCAGACTCCTCTACTTAACAGTGTTAGTTGCTTGAGCCAGCTGCTAGCTCCAGTGAACAGAGAGCTGATTCAGTTGGTATTTGTTTTTCTGCCTTTGGGGGCTTGCCTTTCCTATTTAGAGAATCCAATCAGAGTCTTCTGTTTGCTGGAGCCTGCCAGGGCTGGCTAGAAAGAGCTGTTCGTGAAATGTTCAGGGCTTTGGGGCCTATCGGCCACAGTAGGAATGTTTACATCACAGAAATTGGCAAATGTCATGAATCAGGTCCTGATGTTGTCTGGTTTGTTTTTGTTTTTTTTTCCAGAGAGCTATTTTAGTGGCAGACGACCACTTCAGAAAGCTTATCTCATGGAGAAACTTCCTTTCATTCTCTTCCCACACGGAAATGGCCATTGTAAGTTGTCGTATCTTTCTCTTCATCACACAGGCTGGAGTAAAACATGTTTGTGTTTGAATTTTCTGCCAGGCTTAGCTAGGATCTGCAGAGAATGTGCTGGGAGTTTAGATCTGGACGTGTCTGGGCTGTTGTTGCTGTGAGGAGAGACCAGGTCTGCTTTCCCCAGTTAGGTGTAGGTGTCCTGTGCAGAGGTAATGGAGTGTGTAGTGCTAGCAGGGACAGGCTCTGTAAGAAGACATTTGTGAAGCACACAGATATAGCCACATCCTGTTTCTGTGGGAGAATAAAGGTAAAGACCAGACAGGAAGGGACCAGTAGAATGAGCGTTGGATGCCAGGCTGAGGAACTGTATCCTCGTTACCTGAGTCAGTGAAAAACAGGGATGAGATTGGCCAAAATGGAATTTACCAAGATTTTTCTTGTGAATTGGTCCAGGATAAATTGGGGTGGGAGGTCTGCTGGAATGAAGGAGGTTAAGTGGACAGCTGCAACTCTCTACCATGCCCCCCACTACCTACCATCTTAGGCTGTTCTCTCTAGATGCTCTTCTACCACAGATGAGACTAACAGAGCTCATGTTTTATTTTTGCTGGACCCATACTAAATAAGAGTGTGTTTCCAAATGAGATTTATTTGTTTCACTTCTTTATGGTAAATCGTTGAGGAGAAAATTGCTTTAATAGAAAACCCAGTTAAAACCCACTGCCAGTAGCTGCAGGGTCCCTTCAATGGAAGATTAGCATTGTTGGCCTTTGACTCTCACCTAATGGGTATTAACCACTGGCCCATGGACTCCAGCATTTGTGAAAAGTTAGTCTGGGACTGGAATGAGGTTCTGTGACAGGATGTAGCATCATGGGGAAGGACACTGATGTTGAGACTAGTCTTCTGGTCCCTGGACTGGAGCATCCTCCTCTGAAAAGTGAAAGGGTTAGCCTAGTGTAAATTGGTGCAGCAGCCTTGGGGGAGGGGGCAGTTTGATCAAATCCGTTGAAGTTGAATCTGTATACATTATGATGCAGAAATTCAAATTCCTGATATCTATCCTAGAGAAAGACTTATACACATATGTATGGCAAGGAGACATCCTATTTCTTTATTTTTTTTTTTAAGATTTATTTTATTATTTATTTTGAGAGAGACAGAAACAAAGAGAATGTGAGTAGAGGAAGAGCCCAGGGAGAGAATCTTCAAATAGACTTCCCACTGAATACAGGGCTCAGTCCCAGGACCCTGAGATCATGACCTGAGCTGAAACCAAGAGTTGGACACTTAACTGACTGAGCCATCGGGTGCCCCAAGACATACCATTTCTAAGCACCCTTCACGCTCACGCTAAGAGAAGACAGCAAACTGTAGATAGTGGGCCAGGCAGACTCATGACTTACTATCTCTTGGACTCAAGCTTTTTCATCTGTAAAATGGAAATAATAATACATGGAGGGTTGTTTTGAGCTTCAGATGAAATAATGCCCATAAAGCACATTGCACAGTGTCTGACCCATACATTTTCAATGAACACTGTTTTTTGAAAACGTAGTTTTCATTTTAAATTAAATTTTAATTACATAAAAATATATTATCCCTGCAAAAATATTGTAATATTACAGAGAGGTCAAGGGGCCCTTGAAGCTATTCATCCTGCTTAATTTCATTCTTAGTCCCTTATTTCTCTATTGGGAGGTGATTGCTCCTGCTGCTTGCGTCTGTGCGTGTGCATGTGTTTGTGTCTTTCCTGGTGTTTTGCTGGGCATTGATACATATACTTTTTTTTTCTCTAGAAAACATATACAGTATTATTCTGCATCTCTCCCCCCCCCCCCACTCAATATGTTTTCAAGATTTATCCAAATTAATAATAGGTTTTAATAACCTCATTAGTTTTAACTGGCAGAGTCCCATATTATGTGTGTCTCATATTATTAAAAACCATTTCCCTATTGATGGATATTTGGGTTATTTCTGGATTTTTACTAGCACAAGCAGTGTTGTAACAAACACCTTTCTAGCTCACTTGTGCAAGTAGTACAGAAGGGAAGCTATCAGGAATGAGATGTGTAGGATCGTGAAATACATAGACTTTTAGCTTCAGCTGGTTCTGTGCAATGATCAGCAAAGTGGCTATGCTGGTTTAAATAATAACCACAGCACACGAGACGGATCTTTTCCTTAGTTTCTTGTTAAACTTGTCATCACTTTAAAATTTTTTGATAATCTTGTGTGTGAAAAAAGAAAAGGGATATCATTTACAGGTTTAATGCACTAATTACCAGCAGGTTTGAGTATCTTTTCATATGTTTATTGACCATTTATATTTCCTTTTTTGTTAGTTGCCTGGTATTATATGTTGTCCATTTTTCTACTGGCTTGTTTGACTTTTTCTTATTGGTAGGGAAAACTAATCCATTGTTCTGAATGTTGCAAATATTTTATCCCAATTTTTGCTTATGTTTTGATTTGTTTATGGTGTCTTTTGATAAAGATAAGTGTTAAATTTTGATGTAGCTAAATGTGTCATTGTTTTCATCATTTTTGCTTTTTTAAGCATCTTTTTTAAGGAGACCTTTCACTGCCATCAAAGTCACAGAGATATTCTCTACTACTTTTTTAGCACTTTTATAGATACATATTTTATATTTGTCTTTAATCCATGTGGAATCTCCATATGAATAGATTTTATTTTGTTTCAAAAGGAAGTCTGTTATTCCCAGTATCACTTGTTCACTAATCTACTCTCTCTTCATAGACTTAAAGTGTTACTTTTGTGAAATATTAAATTCCTATCTATACACGAATGTTTTGATTTTTGACTTTTTTCAAATAATCTGTTCACTTTTACACTGCTACCATGTAATTACTATAATTTTTAAGTTTATTTATTTATTTATGTATTCATGAGAGACACAGAGACAGGGGGAGCAAGAGTGAGACCGACAGCGAGAGCAAGAGAGAGAGAGAGGCAGAGGGAGAAGCAGGCTCCATGCAGGGAGCCTGACGTGGGACTCGATCCCAGGTCTCCAGGATCAGGCCCTGGGCTGAAGGTGGCGCTAAACTACTGAGCCACCCGGGCTGCCCTATAATTTTTAATATGTCCTGACACTGCCAGCCTGGACCCAATTCTGCTCTTTTATAAAATTATCTTGGCCATTCTGGCCCATTTATTCTTCCAAATGAATTCTAGAATCAAGTTGAATGTTATGTGAAGACACTCAACTGGACTTTTATTGAAATCATATTGAATCCATGGATTTTATTTGGGAGAAGTGATAACAAGTATGCTATCAATGAAGAAGACAAGGATTACTCTCTGATTTCTGCTGGAGCATCTTCTGGAGTTCCAAACGGGATGATCTGGGACAAAGATCACAGTGAGAGCAATGAGTTATCTTCTCTGTTTCTTCTTTCTCTCCTTAGTTGAGATCTTTTCCCTGAATAAAGTCTCCTTAGAACACAGTGCAGATGAGATCCAAGGAGACCATTGGTTAAGGAGATCACATGACACTCAGAAGTAGCTATAGGTGATCCTTACACTCTGATGCAACACCTGCTCACACATTTCTTGAAGATCATTTGGGGCTTGGGAACCCAGGGTCCATTCCAAGATCTGACCTTATGAGTGAGATCAGCTGCCACATGAGGGCCCCTTTTAAAAGTCATAGCTCTCACATGAAAGCAGTGGCTGATCTAGTAACTATTGTTCGATAATACATACAATGAAAAAAATTCTACTGTGAGTGGAGTAATTTTTTAAAGGTTTTATTTATTTATTTATTTATTTATTTATTTATTTATTTATTTATTTATTTATTAATGATAGGCACACACACACACAGAGAGAGAGAGAGAGGCAGAGACACAGGCAGAGGGAGAAGCAGGCTCCATGCAGGGAGCCCAATGCAGCACTCGATCCCAGGACTCCAGGATCACGACCTGAGCTGAAGTCAGTCAGACACTTAACTGCTGAGCTACCCAGGCATCCCGGAGTAATTCTTTTTTTTTTTTTTTTTAATATTATTTATTTATTTACTCATTCATGAGAGACACACACAGAGAGAGGCAGAGACACAGGCAGACAGAGAAACAGGCTCCATGCAGGGAGCCTGACATGGGACTCGATCCTGGGTCTCCAGGATCACACTCCGGGCTGTAGGCAGCATTAAACCGCTGCACCACCAGGGCTGCCCTGGAGTAATTCTTTTTAAAAAGGACTTATTGACTTATTTGAGAGAGAGAGAGAATCTGTACACACATGAGTGGGGGAGGGGCAGAGGGAGAGAGAGAGAGAGAGAGAGAGAGAGAGAGAATCTCAAGCAGACTCCCTGTTGAGTGTGGAGCCTGACAGTGGGGCTTAATCCCGTGACCCTGAGATCATGACCTGAGCCAAAATCAAGATTTGGATGCCTGACTTAGCCACCCAGGTGCCTCTGGTTGAAGTAATTCTCAAATGTGATTTGGTCATCTACAAAATAGGTGTGTATGGGTGAGACATGTTACTTTAGCTATAGATGGCGCTTGATGACCACAACGATTGGAGAACCCCTATTCTGGTATATAGCGAACTCCCCTTCTAGGGCATTCTGCAACCTTCTTAACTGGATTAACTCAAAGACCAAGGCCTATTGCATGTAATCTCATTTCTTGTCAGATCCTTCTATGCTCCTGGAAGATTTCTAAACTAAAACCTATTCAAAATTCAAAATTCTTCAAGCCTTTAACTTGTAATATAGTCTTACAAGTTCACAGAGTGGTGCACTTTTTCCTCTCCTGTATCTAGGTGATAGGTACCCAGTATAATAAGAAAAACATATTAGCCTTCTAACAAAATAGACTAATCATCCACAGGTAAAGCAGCATTCATGTGTACAATGAACATTGCATGAAACAAGGATAATAATAGTCCCCATTTCTCAAGGTTCTGGTGAAGAACAAGGGATCTGATGCATAAGAAGCCATTTGTAAATCTTGAAGCTTGATATAAATGCTGTTTTGCTCTTCAGCCCTTTAGAAAGTTATAAAAGAAACAACCATCTTGGTTCCTGCCTTTGAGGCATTTAAAAGCAGATCTAGGTGAGCAATTAAGGAGAAATTGCAAGGTAACTTGGAAGCAAGCTCCTGCCAATAACAGGGCTGCTGTACCAAGAGCCAGCTCTGCCACACAAAGGCGAAGCAACCCGCTGTCCTGTCCCAGCAAAGGTAGGCTGCTTCTCATGGCAGCAGGGGCCTGCGGCTCCACCCTCCTTTCTCCCACCTCTCCCTTTGAAAAGCCCTCCTTCCCCTGCAGATTTCCAGGCTGAGCTTCTCAGCTACTCAGGGCCTCTTTCTAATAGTTCCTTTGCCCCTGTGACTGCTCCTTCCTCCCACACGGCAATATTCAATCCATTCTGCTAGCAGTCCTGGGATTTGTGCTCTGTGGTACGCGTTCCTGATGAAAACAATGTCAAAAGGAACCCACAGCAGGATTTCTGTCCTTGGCTCCAGGTAAGAGCCTTGTGTTTTCATCACTTCATTTATTATGCTCCCATTTTGAAATGCTGAGCACATGTACCCACTGTTCTTTCATCTGAGAAGGTCCGGGGCTGCTGGGAGGTATTCACAGGTAATTAATTTGTCAGGGTAGGAGAGGCAGGCTTGCCAAATACAGGCAAAAAACTCCAAATTCACACCTCATCTAGCAGCTGATTAGTTCTTCAAATGACCATGAATAATATAAAAATGGTGGGGGTGGGGAGTGGTAGGGAAGAGAGACCTACAAATGGATGAGGCTTTAATGCAAAGCTTGATGCATTCATACTTTTTGCTTCTTTACAGGCAATAGTTCCCCCTTGTAAATGAATTCCTGTGGCTACCACGTCAATCTCCTAGGTAAATAAGTGTGCTGATTGCCTCATGTGGATCTTGTGTAGGCCAAAGGAAAAGTTTGCTTTCTACTTTTTTTCTTCTCCTTTTCCTTTTCCTTTTCCTTTTCCTTTTCCTTTGACTTTCCTTTTCTTTTAATCTTTTTTTCTTTCCATGCTTTTCTGTGCCTTCTTCCTTCTTTCTTCCTTCTTTCAAAGAAATCCATGCATTAGACTGGCTCTAAATTAAAGATACCATGAACAAATGTTCCAAACTTAATATTGGGAGACATGGTCTGATGACAAGAAAGAATATTTGATATCAGCTGAAAAACCAGTCTATGTTATGGCCACTGTACTTACAGATTAGAGAAGTCTCTGCAGGTAGATTGATTGTCCCTTTAGGAGTTTGGACGATTGACAGTCTGGAAGTAACAAGAGTGTAATGTTTGTGAACCTTGTGAGTAAAGCTGCCTGAGAAACTCGACACGATAGCCATCTAATATCTTCTAGTTTCCTTCATCCTTTGTAAGTCACCAGTGATTTGAACAATAAGTAACAGAGTGATTAAATTTTATAAAGTTTCTAATGACTTGTTCTGTAAGCAGTTTTTAATATCTGGAGATGCAAGGGGAATATAGTGTCTCAGTGACTATATTTCCAGTATACCTTGTTTCATGAACTAAATGTGCCTGGGAAGTTGTATAAAGTTAATGTTTGGAAATGACATTGTATTCATATGCATTAGGAATATTCTTCTGTTAACAATATCCCAGAGGGATCTTTTCTTTGGGGATGGAAATGAAAACATGAGTTTGGTAAATTTTGATTTTTTTTTATCTTACTTATGGTTTTCTTGGTTATTCAGTTCAGCTAGCTTTAAATGAGAATCTGTTATGTTCTAGGTATTGCTTTGGCACACTCACAGAATATAATCTTACAGAATTCTTTCAAGAACCACCTTAGTTGTGTACATAAGGGCCAAGTGTCTAGTAACTTGCTCAGGACCCATGGAGTTAGCAAGTGACATAATCAAGATTTGAATCCAGGACTCCTGCACTGTTATCCTGCCCAGCCACTAATTATAAGGTTTGATATTACTACCTTTTCTCTTACTCTGAACAACCTGGGACTTTGAAGACAATGTCATTTTAGGAAAGTTTCTAAAAAAAAAATAAAAAAGGAAAGTTTCTAAACTTCTCAGAGTTTTGGTCAACTCACCTGTAAAATGAGGATAGTATCTGCCTCAAGCATAAGGATTGGAGAAAATAAAGTACCAGCCACATCACAGGTCCTTAAGTGTTAGCTACTATTACTGTCCTGAGTGGTAGTGGTAGCACTTACACAGATGTTTGCCTGTCAGCCTTGACTATGGAACCCACGGGAATGAACACATCTTGTTCACCCAGGGGACATTTCTGTGGGGCAAGTAGAATATGCTACCAGGGGTTTATTATGTCGTGTCGTAGAATCATAGGAAATGTAATAGGTTTTCAAATTCATTAAAAACCCCTTAGATTTCCTAGTCACTTTCCATTCATCCACAGAACCAAGGAGGTGCCTTTCATCATGTTTACCAGGCTCTAAGGAAAAGGTTTATTGACCTTTGGTCTGTACCCTGGGTTCACGTTCTGATTCTGCTTCGCTGCAGGTGTTATGAGCTCACCTGCTCTTTCCACCTTGGAGTTTCTCATTGCAGGTCCTCTCCATGGAAATGTCAAACTCACTCTCAATTCATTTTTGGATCACATTTCTCACTTATAGTTAGATTAAACTAGATTCTTGATTATTTTTCCAATTTGTTATTTAGGGCACTTATAAATGTTTGCCTCTTCTGAAAACAAAAGCACTTATTGTCACCTGTATTCTGGTATTCCAGATAGTAATAAGTCTAATCAGAAACCATACAGCTGCTTTCCACACCAGGGCAGTAGGAGAATTACATGCGAATCTTGAACACTGAAGAAGAGGGCTGAAGGAGGAGCTAACCTGGTGAGTGCCTTACTTACAGACCCCTGGGGGTGGGGTTTGTTTTGGAATCTTCTTTTCCAGGACAATGGCTAATATGGTGCCTAATGTGATGCCTGTTACAGAGGAGTTGCTCAATAAATACTCCCTGAGGGGAGCAGATCAGCTATCCCAAACCAGGAAAGGCGAGTTATTGGATTTAAGTAGCTCTCAGATGCCGCTGGACCCCATCACCCAAACCCTGATATAGGGGATTGCTCCTTAAACTGCAATGCCCTCGACTTCCCTGCCTTCTCTTCTTTTTGAATTCCATTCTGGTCAAGTGTCACCTGCTCTCTGAAGCTTTCACTGGTTTCCCCAGATAGAATTTATTCCATCTTGCTCTTTTGTTTTCTTTTAAAAATCATTTGACCCCAGGACTCTCCTATAGCGATAACCATGCACCAGGCACTCTGAACTGCAGCTCTGATTTGGCTTTGGGCAGACCTGGTCTCAAGTCCTAACATCAAGAATTACCAGCTATAGATTCACAAGCCACTTCTCCAAATCTTGACTTCTTGAGTATAGTGAGGATAATAACACTTAACTCATAAGGTTAACAGAAGGATTTGAACATCATCCCTGTAGACATGTATTTCCATCACACCCAAACCATCAAAATCAGAAATTTGGTTTCTGTTTACTTCTGTAGCACCTACTTCAGTACTAGGCATTTAAGAGAGTCTCAATAATTTTTGTATTTGTGTGTGTGAAAAATATAAATGGATGGATGTGGTGGTAATAATTGTTATATAATAATTACATAGTACCCATCATATGTCTGGCATAGTTCTAAATGCTTTGCAAATATTAACGCATTAACCACATAACAATAGCAATAATGGGTGTCATGAACTAGAATATTATCTCTTCCCTGAATGCAGAGCTAAAATGGTAGGAATGGGGTGTGTGTGTGTGTGTGTGTGTGTGTGTAAGAGAGAATGAATGAGAGAGAGGGAAGGAGGATGAAGATTTATTATTTCAGAGGTTAAGTCTCAACCCACATTGCTAAGTAAGGAAAGTTTCTGTGGACCCCTTTTATTACTTTTTTTCTTTTGCCTCTAGTGTTTTCTGACCCTGCTCCCTGAGGGTGCTTAGCACAGTTTATCCCTCCTATGTCCTTCCATTGATACCCTGACTGATGACTGGTGATAAACAGCTTGATAAACAAATTAAAGTCACAGTAGTCATAGCTGATTGTGGCACAATTACCAATGTCCTTTACAGATTGCATGCACGTTAGAATGAGTTGCCAGTGATTAAGTCTAAAACAAGAATAATTTGGGAGTGTTTTCCAGAGAGATTCTCAACATTTCTAATAGTGAAGGGAATTGAAGAACTTAAAGCAGGAATAGAAGCAGGAAAGTATGTGTTCAGTGGGTATTGATCGTGAAGCTTAATGAAGGAAGTTCAAGAAAGAAGAACAGAAACAAGAGTGGAAGACAGCGTTGTGCCTCAGGTGTGAGGCCCTGAAGTAGACGATAGAGTTCTATTTCTGTGGCTGAGCCCTGGATTACTGTTAGCCATGGTAATTACAGAGGAGCTTCTTAATGCTTCAGAAGAGTGGTTGAAGATCTGTGAATATTGCTACTTGTACAGTAATATCTGAAAACGTTCTATTTAATTCTTATTTGAGCTTATTCTGTATTGAACAGTCATGGCATGCAATGCTTCTGAGGTGAGGGTTCTGATAATCAGCATTTTTTTTTGAAATGACAATGCACTATATATTGTATGAGCTAAGAATCAATTAGACCATAAGTCTGGATTTGATTTGATTTGAAGGGTTCAGTGTAACTTTTAGGCATTATCAAATGAAACAGCCACAGCCCTTGAAAGATTAAAGACAGTGTAGCAAGCTTTTGGCATAGGTAGTAAATTTGCATTGGTCTTTCCAAAGGATTCACTAAAATCTACGAACAGGCAGCATGGCATGAGAGGAAAAGCTACGTACTATTTAGAATACCAAGCTCTGAATGCACCTGAAATGCAGCCTTGCACACATCACCTAATTTGTATTTCAATTTTACGTGTCTGTAAAATCAAGAATATAACACTAAAGACTCCTTTTTCCCCTCCAATTTAATATTCCTATTCATTTCTTTGAATTCTGTGAAACTGTAAAATCCCCCCCCCCCCCCGCCCCGCAGCGTTCTTATTTCAAAAGAAAAAGATCTTGCTATGGTTGACAATGGAATGCATTTTCTAGGGTATAAATGGTAGTTTCTACATTGAGCAGGGTGACAAGAGCATAGCTGACTATCCCCCAAACCCCAGGGGACTCTACAGTGTGAAAGAGTAATTCATCTTCTACAAAAGTACTTGTCTAATGCCTATGGAACTGCCCCAAAGTGTCTCCTTCCTGCTTATTACTCACATTTCATCAATTCCAGTGTGCTTTAATGCTGTTGGTTTTTAAAAAAAGTCTTTTCCAAAAGTTGTCAAAGGAAGATTTTTACAAAACTATGGCATAACATTTACCTCACGATCATAAAACCTTACCAATTGTGTGATGCATCATGATTTCAGAGCATAGTTTGTGAAAGAATGTATGTCTTAGGAATGATGAAATAGGGTGTTTCTTTATTCTGTTCTTTTTCTTTTTCCTTGTTATCTTCTCATACACTACACCTATTTCTTCTCTCTCTTCAGGGACCCTAATATGAACTGAACATTTTTATAATGTGGAGTTAAATTCTCTACCCTTATTTTTTTAAGATTATTTATTTGACAGAGAAAGAGAAAGTGTGCATATGTGGGCCCATAAGTAGGAGGAGGGGCAGAGGGAGTGAGGAAGGGGGAGGGGTAATGGGGAGGTGGAGGGGTAGAGGGAGATGGTGAAACACGCTCCCTGCTGAGCAGGGAGCCTGATGCAGGACTCCAGTCCAGGACCCTGAGATCAGGACCTGAGATACCCAGTGCCCTCCTTGCCCTTATTTTAAAAGCACTGGAGTTGAATGCCTCCCCGCCTTTTTCCCCTAAAACACAAATTCAAAAAACTTTTAAGTGTGTGTGTGTGTCTATGTGTGTGTGTGTGATACTGTCTATGAGCTCTTCATAGACACATATTTAAGTGTGTGTGTGTGTGTGTGTGTGTGTGTGATACTGTCTATCTTTTTCCCCTAAAACACAAATTCAAAAAACTTTTAAGTGTGTGTGTGTGTTTGTCTGTGTGTGTGTGTGTGATACTGTCTATGAGCTCTTCAGTTTTCTGAAGGTTAGTATAATTCAGTAGCAGAAATATTCAACTCATCTTTACAGGATAAAAATATGTGTGTTTTTTGGAGAATGCATATGCAGTATTTGGTCACAGGTTGCTGGAATGTTTTGGAAAATTTACAGCAGTTAGCTGGTCGGGTATATTGTATGGACTTTGAGGTCTGATTTGGCAGTTCCTGCACAGGATCCCAGGGCCACCGATACTCTGACCAGGGAATTGTCACTGAAAACAGTGTCAGTTTCCCAGTGCTGTCGTAACAAACTGGGTGGCTTCAAATAATTTCTCACAGTTCTGGAGACCTGAAATCAAGTTATAAGCAGCATTGGTGCATCTGGAAGCTCAGGGTGAGAAACTATCCCATGGCTCTGTCCTAGCTTCTGTTGGTTTGCAAACAGTCCCTCGTGCTTCTTGGTTTTTAGATGTGTCACCAAAATTTCTGTCCCCATTTTCATATTCTTTTCTGCTGTGTGTCCTGGATTTCCTCCTTTCTCTTATGAAGACACCAGTTGTTGGATTTAGGAGCCATTCTAATCTAGGATGACCTCATACAACTAACTGCAGAGGTCCTATTTCCTTTTTTTTTTTTTTTTTTTTTAAGATTTTATTTATTTGGGAGAAAGAAAACGTGAGCACAAGCAGAAGGGAAAGGGCAGAGGGAGAAGCAGGCTTCCTGCTGAGCAGGGAGCCCACTGCACTCCATCCCAGGACCTTGAGATCATGGCCTGAGCCGAAGGCAGATGCTTAACTGAGCCACCCAGGCGCCCCTGCAAAGGTCCTATTTCCAAATAAAATTACATGCTGAGGTTCTGGGTGGACATGAAATTTGGGGGGATGCTCTTCAACCCTGTACAATGCAAAAGTGTAAGAAGTATACCAGGAGGAAGGGATGGCCACCCACAGCTAGACCAGCTCTCTTGAACCTGGAGAATAAGACCTGCTTTAACATGTGTTGATCTGGGCACACATAACAATGAATATTTTTATAGTCCTTTGGATGCTACAGATGTTATTCGCATACCTTTAATTACTCAATGATTGAATATCAAAAGGAGTAACAATGAGGGGTGAATGAGAGGCAAGGAAGCCTGCTGTCCATGTGGCATCTTAGGAGGATGCTTGGAGGTTCACACAACCAGCTGCCTGTGGCAGCGGCTGACATATCTCTGTGTTGACTTGCCTTCTTCCCTGATTTACCTTCCTGCTCCTGGAATCCCACTTGATAAATTTCTCATGCAAATGTCTCTCAGGGTGGCTCTGCTTTCTGCGGGAACTGAGGCTAAGAATGAGCTACTGGAAGCAGTTGCTGTCTGGCTTTCCTTGACAGAAGTGTGCACCTGGTAAATGTGTCTCATTTGAAAATTTTTGGCTTGAGGCTGGATGACTGAGGTGGTTCAAGTGAGGCCCCATTAGTGAACTACAGACCCAAAGTGACCCGTTAAGCTTCATTTTATTTCATGACTAGACTCCATTTTGTTCTATGACTTCCATGCAGTCATCCTGAGAATATGTACCTACTTCATAAAGGAGATGAATAACTTTCATTCACTCTAGGCTGCATGAATGGGCCTCGCTTTCCATCCCTTCATGCTCCACGGTGTGGCTTTCACCCCACTACTCACTGTGCATATATTCTTTCTTTCTTTCTTTCTTTCTTTCTTTCTTTCTTTCTTTCTTTCTTTCTTCCTTCCTTCCTTCCTTCCTTCCTTCCTTCCTTCCTTCCTTTCTTTTTTCCTTCCTTCCTTTCTTTTTTTTAAGATTTTATTTATTTATTCATGAGAGATGCAGAGAGAGAGAGGAGCAGAGACACAGGCAGAGGGAGAAGCAGGCCCCACATGTGGAGCCTGATGTGGGACTCGATCCTGGGTCTCTAGGATCATGCCCTGAGCCAAAGGCAGGTGCCAAACCACTGAGCCACCCAGGTATCCCACATTCTTTCTTTTTTGAGAGAGAGCACAAGAGAAAGAGATAAAGAGCAAGCATGAGTGGAGGACGGAGGGAGATGGAAAAGCAGGCTCTCCCCTGAGCAGGCAGCCTGATGCAGGACTTGATCCCAAGATCCTGGGATCATGACCTGAGCCAAAGGCATATGTTTAACCCACTGAGCAGTGACCCAGGCACCTTGTGAATATATTCTTACTCCCTTCTTCATCCCAGACATCCAATATCATAGTTTATTAGGGTTGCATGTCATAAATGTTTTTTAAAATTGTCCTGTCTTCCCTCTCCACAGCCCACAGCCCAGCCATTTCTCCTTGAACCATCACAGCCACATCCTACTTGGTTTTATCATTTCCATTCCCTTCCTTTCTACTACATTCTCTGTACCCACTACCTACTGTAATGTTTCAAAATGGACTGCTTTGTATCTCCTCCTTATCTTAAAAACAAACATGAAAACAAAAAACAAAATTGAAAAACAAAGAACTCACTATAGGTTCCCATTACTTACAGGATTAAATCCAAATGCCTAGGTTTCTTTGATCATACTCCTCATGTCATGTTTCCCTCAACATCCTCTGCCCATCTCTTCAACGTCATGACCCCAACTCTTGTCATACACTACAAATTTCCCACTTGGCTCGTAAATGCCAAGTCTTATTCTATTCGCCTTTCTTTCTGCCCATAATGTCTATCTTTTTCTTTCTCCTATGTATTCTTGAGATGTGACATAAACAACATTGCAGATTTAATTGCTCTGCTTTGTGTGTTCCCACACCTTTTCTTTTTTTTTTTTGGTGGTTGTTATTATATTGAAAATCTTCACCTTCTTCCCTACTCTTCCATATTAGAATTTCATATTAGAGATTCTTGTGAGTAGGACCTGGGTTTTGTCATCATTATATCCCCATCAGCAGTTGTCTTGTTTAGATACTGAGAAAAAAAAATTTTTTCCCCAGAAGACTGGAAGGATGAGGAAATTTATCATCCCACCCAGAAAAACAATGTTGGTGAAGCACCAGCATGGCTTTGCACCCCATGTGAAGGAAAATCTAGGGTTAGCATGTCAGATTGTATTTTCTGCCATGTTCATGAGTGCTGGTATATAAGACAGTTTAGAAGGAAATCTTGGAATAAATCATCCAAATTGGGGTGCACGGGTGGCTCAGTTGGTTAAGTGTCTGCCTTCATCCCACGTCATGATACCAGGGTCCTGGGATCAAACCCCATGTCGGGCTCCCTGCTCAGTGGGGAGTTGGCTTCTTTGTTGACCCCTACATCCTCTCATGCTCTATCTCTCTCTGTCTCTCTCTCTCTCAAATAAATAAGTAAAATCTTTTAAAAAATCATCCACATCTTGTTTGGTAAGAATCTGCTGAATTGCAGGCTAGATCCCAAGGAGAGATGATGCTTTCCTGGTTAAGTAGAGTAATAATATTCTACATCTCTTGTTTCTTGCTCCTGGATAGCCAGTGCCTGCTAAATGATTGAATCTGCAGCTTGGTAGCATCAAACATTTCCTGTGTAGCTTGGAGGTTGCAGTTCACAATTATCTAGTCTGGACGCCACTGAGAAGTGATAATTAGGTGCTAAATGTTAACTGGATTACAGCTGGGATCGCTCCCACCGGCCATTTAACACCTCATCAGGGGTCGGGCCTTAAATATTGTTTTCTACTTAATCTTCCTGTGCAGCTGCCTCTTTCTGACCTTTCTTCAACAGTCTATATTTTATCTTTCTGTCCAATTTTGGGACAGCCACATCTGTTCACCTATTTTATATCAGTATCCTTAGCACATAAGTAGAAATCTGTGATTCTTCAAAGAGGGTAGGAGGAGCCAAGAGCCTTGGAGTGTCTCTGAATTTTTCCCAGAAAGAGAATTTACTGGAATCACAATGTCAACCATATATTGCTGACTTCCTATGCACAAGATAGCCCATAAAGTCTGTAAAAGGATTATTTGGTTTATGAATTGTTATGTATTCTTACCATCCCCATGCCACAAATGTGGAAACTAGAGTGATAGGAAGTTTGCTTGGATGGACTCTGAGCCCTTGTTCTTAAGCATTGTGCTGTGTAGGGGCTCCAAATTATTTTATCCCGGCACGTCCATTTCCTCATTTGGCACCAAGCATGCATAGAGACACTGTTCCTCTTTAGTGCTTCAGGTGTGAGGGGTGTATGTACTCAACCCCCGTGAGCGCATATCCGAGTGTCTGAAGTGTTAAAACAAAACAAAAAAAAGTGTCTAATGAGTCTGAGAAGGACTGTTTATGTGAAGCCAATGAGGGAAATTTCCCAGGCAAAAATATAGGTTGTAACAAAGACTTACAGATCAATGGGATTAAGTTCCATGGAATGTGAGCTGATTTAGAGAAGATGGGAAAGCCACAGATAGAGAGGTTTGAGAGTATTTTTACTCTCAAAAATATTTATTTATTCATCAATGTCTCAGATCGCTTTAAATGTCACTAAAAGCAAAAGGATATGTGATTTTATTTCTATATTCATTATATAAAAAATTTCAAGACATTACTCATACAGTGGCTGTAGATTTTTTTCTCATGGTTTTTCTTTTTTATTCTATTACATTGGTATTTTGTAAATAATTTACATTCACTTTGGCTTTTGATTGTGGATTTTCTGTTAGAGAAACTCTACATGACTCAAAGCATTCTTATTTTGGAGTAGCAGATCTAGCAGTTCTGATAGTAATTTTGAGTTTCCAACTTATATTTTGTTCTGAAACTTACTTACCAATATTTATTGTGTCAACAAAATAGATTTTTATTATTGTACCCTTTTTTTAAACTGTAGGGGAGAAAAAATATTTCCTCAACTCTTCCGAGGTCTTATAGCTGGTGTGATCATTAAATTGACATCCAAGACAGATCAACAGGAAAAAAAAATTAATTTCTTACATATGGGCACCCCAAAGAAATGAGACTCAAGGGCTAGTCAGTTTATAAGGGGTCTGGGGCTTCACAGAAAAGATGGGAAGTTGAGAAGAGCGAATGTTTGATAAACAAATGTTTGCCACTCCAGTGGGAGACAGCAGGACACAGAGAAGACTTTAAACATATAGGCCCTGCTGAGCTCCTCCCAGCTGATGGCAACTGTCCCAAACTCTCTGTAGTTGTCTCTAGTGATAGCTCTCTTCCTGGGCCAGGTCCTCTGTCTAAATTCGTAGAGGTAGTTGAGAGCAAAGTTAAAATCTCTTCCTGAGTTTATGGGCCTTGATTGTCTTCAGCTCAAAATAATCCACATGCCAAAGTGGCGCATTCCCCTCAGAACCAAATCCACTGAGAATATGCATATTGGGTAAGTTGTTTGGTTGGCTGTATATTTTTTCTAAATATTCCTGTGAAATTGTACTTTCAAAAAGGTAATTTCAGCCCTCACAGCCCTTACTTGCCATTCAAGATACTTTCTCTGGTACAATTTGTTATTCTGAGGTTTTCTCTAGGTGGTTGTTTTTACACTTCTTCTTCAGCATGTATTTTCTTAGTGTCAACCATATATCTGGCTTGATCTTGGGACAAACTCACTTAGCATTTTAATCTGAATCTTGCTTAATCCTTGTCACTCAGCTGATATAGACTGCACATTTACAATGCTAGTTTAATCATTCTGGAAACATTTGGTCATGAATAAAAGAACTCAGCAGCTGTTCCAGCTTGCAGTCAGGATGAGACCCTTCTTTATAGAGCTGTTCCGGGGGCTACTGTACATTCAAGTGACCTTGATTCCTTGCTTAGGAGAGAGACAAATATAGAATCAGACATTTTATTAAAATATTGTGTATATGCTGAGCCTTACTAATCAGCCCCAGGAAACTTTTGGGGTCTTGTAGGGTCATTTTATCTTTCTGTCTTTTCCTCATCCCTCAAAAAGAAGCAATTTGTACTTGCTAAGTGTTTGACAGACAAAATGGCAGGGATGGAAGAACATAAAAATTGTATCACTTTTTTTTTCTGTGATGAAGACTTATATGTTCATTACAAATGAACCCTGCTAATGCTGTATTTTCTGTGGTTCAGCGGTAAATAGTTGGACTAAATAAATTAAACAACCTATGGACTCCTGCCAGTCCCTTCTATCTTTGTGTAGGAATCTTCTTCATTATCAGAGATATTGTTGCCTTGCACCCTGGTCCTTCTCCCCAGCTCAGTCTCTAAGTATTGCAAAGATGCTTTGAGAATCTGTTTATTATTCTCTGTGTCTATCAGGAAGGCTAAATTGTGGGGAAAAATAACCCCACAATCTCAGTGGCTTCAAACCTCAGTTTATCTTGCTCCTAGAACATGTTTATTGCAGGTTGTCTGGGGGCTTTGTCTCTCTCAGGGACTCACTGAGGGAAGCTCCATCTCAACTATCAAGGCAGGAGAAAGGGGATATGGCAAATGGAGGTCTGGACTATAGACCTTTTGCCCAGATGTGACATCATCATTGCCCACTCACGTTTTATCAACAGCAAGTTTCATTCCATTTCTACCTATGTCTACAAGAAGAAGCCAAATTTCTTGATCAGCAGTGCTAATGACTACCACATCCCTGGGCTACACAATCCTGTGGAGTTCCAGGCTATAGTTGGCTTGCTGTGATCCTTCCTTACATTCTTCTGAGGTTCAGCTGAAGACATACACCCAGAGATGGCTATAAGATTTGTGGGGTTCAGTGTGAAATGAAAATATGTGGCCACTTATTCAAAAATTATTAAGAGTTCCAAGAGAGTAGCACCTGAAGTCCTAAGTGTGGAGCTGTGTGCAAAAGTGCAGTTCACAGGTCCATAAAGCTGGACCTGAGTACAACCCAGGAAGGGATGTGGGAAGACAGTCCTCTAGGAGAAGCCATTGGAGGATGCTAAATCAAATGTGTGTGCTTGCCCAGGAAGGCCACATACAGTATAGCAGATTGTCTGCCTGTCTCACAGGAGGTGCTGTCAGAATAAGTAAGACAATGTAAGGGAAGGATTTTTCCTTTGTGAATCCCTACAGGGTGGTGACCTCTAAATTCAAGGCATAATCATTTTCCAACAGTGGTTTAATAACATCAGTTACACTCCTGTGACTGAACTGTCTCACTCTTGTAATTTCCTTAGAGGAGGAAGGTTGGGAACATCCTTCCCCACCCTGACTTTCTCTGGGGGAGGAAATATGGTAGCCTGCCAATAAGCATTAGAAATTATTTCCTTGGGCATCCTGGGTGGCTCAGTGGCTTAGTGCCATCTTCAGTCCCGGGTGTGGTCCTGGAGACCCGGGATCGAGTCCCAAATTAGACTCCCTGCATGGAATGGAGCCTGCTTCTCCCTCTGCCTGTGTCTGTGCCTCTCTCTCTGTGTGTGTCTCTCTCATGAATAAATAAAGAAAATTAAAAAAAATTATTTCCTTTTGCCTGTGTCCATTTCAGCAAAGCTAAGCCAGAAGAACAGGTTTATTTAGGAGATGGACAAGAGGACTATTAACTGGAACTTCTCATTGAGATGAGCTCCAGCCTATCATGTCCCCCCTAAAACAACCCTAGGGAGTCTGCCTGGCTTGGGTTGATCTTTGAGATTTGGAGATTTTATTTTAATTGTTTTAAAATATAAGAAGGCAAATTGGCTATTTAATCTTTTGGATTAAACTCTTTATGGAGTCATCTACTTGTGTAAAGGGTGTGAGGGGCAATTTGTATAGCTCTATGCCCGATAGGAATGCTATGGGTACTATTGATGCCCTGCCCTGTCTAAATCATGCACCTGCCATGGGGAGTGGCTGCCCAGGGCTTGCCACCTGTCTCCTCTGCCCCTCCTGTGGAACTGCTCATGGCTAATGAATGACTCACTGATAGGTGGGTACAAAAGACCAGACCCCTTGCTTCAAGGTGAGGATGACTTTGTGGTGTGATTTATGTTGTAGAATCCTCTGTGGACCAGGTTGAGGCTGCCATTGATCTGAGACCATATCCCTGCTCAATATATTCCTTTCTGTAGCCTGGTATTCTCTCTCTCTCTCTCTCTCTCCCCCCCCCCCTTCAGGATTTTCTTGAGGAGCACCTCTCAATAAACACTGGTCTCAGGATCTGCCTCTAGGGAATCCCACATAAGAAACTATATCTGTCCTATTGAGAGATTGATCTTGAATAGTTGTCACTGAGTCAGAATTTAAATGCAAGGACACAGACTATGGGTGCATTCTTTTCCTAGTGACAAGGTCCTGGTGTTGGCAATATTAGAGAAATTGCCTCTCTTTTTCTTTTCCTGGTCTGTAGATGGCTAAACAAGCAGCAGATGAAAGACGAAGATCTGTGTTAATGTCACTGATGAGGGCTGCTCCTATATGGCAGCCATCCTACTAGCAGTGCTTCTTCTGACCTGGGTCTCAGGGGAGCTGTTGTGCCACATCCTACTTCTCTTGTCCCTACTCTGCAGCTCCTAGTTAACCACTGATGGTATGACAGTAGTCTTAGCTAGCAGGCACACTGACTGAGTGCTTTCTACAGGTCAGCACCTTAAATCACAAAAATCACTCCATGGTGTAGGTCCAAGGTGGTAGAGCTGATAGGGGACAGAGCCTATTACCAGCTTGGATGTAGGTTCCATCTCCTTACTCCTTTGTTCTACTGCCTCACAGGTAGGAATAGAGAATTATTCTCACCTACTTTATAGGGTTGCAAGATAAAATGAGATATTGTGAATTAAACCCTAAGTATAGGGGAACCCTGGGTGGCTCAGCGGTTTAGCGCCACCTTCAGCCCAGGGCCTGATCCTGGGGACCCAGGATAGAGTCCCATGTTGGGACTCCCTGCATGGAGCCTGCTTCTCCCTCTGCCTGTGTCTCTGCCTCTGTGTGTGTGTGTGTGTGTGTGTCTGTCATGAATAAATAAATAAAATCTTAAAAAAAACCCTAAGTATAATAATAGTTACTATTAGATAATAAATATTATTATTTTGTGGAACAGTTTGCAGAGATACCAATATTTGAGAGCTGGAATAAGAATAATCTTAGTGAATTCCTTTTGAAATACAAACATTCTTTGGAGTCCAATTCCTTGCCTCACTGACCTCTGCTCCTTCCTATCCCAAGGGACAGACCCTAGAGACAGTTGCAGTTTCTTTTAGCATCTCATCCCAGCAAGTTGATGGTAACAAGTACAGAGTTGTCACCGTGCTCCAGGTGGTTCTGGCACCACTTTGTAGTATTCATGGCCATTTATGGTCTTGGAGTAACATAAGGAAAGATGCAGGCCACTCTGTTTAGAATTGACTTGGATATTATTATTTTCAGGCAGAAGAAAGAGGCACACAGGAAATAGACAATGCAATCACTAATCTTAAAACTGAGTTGGCAGATTGAGAAAACATTACAAGACAGGGTTATTCACATGGGTGGTATCTTTGGCTTTCATAGTGAGTCATCCTCATCCATCGCAGGTGAGTCACCTGTGCCCAGACTTTCACTGAGCATCTATAATTTGGTTGAGCGTGGAGATTTTTTGACACTTGTCATAGTAGATAATAGACTTGCCATTTATACCACATACAGTGACAGTTCATTGACTTTCAGATGAATGGATTAGCAGCTAGATAGGGCTCTATTAATTGGCCCTGAAAGTCATGGAAAGATGGGAGAAATTTACTTTCTGGGAGGTGGGTAACAATGACGTCATATCAACAAATGATAGCCAAGGCATGCATGAGGACATGGGAGTACACCTTCTTGGCTTAATTATTAATGGATACAAATTAACTCAAGTGAGAAATAGCTGGGCAGTGGACTAATTTTAAAGTATCATGCTGTCTGAAGTTTACATTCTCTTCTGGAATATATACATTGTATAGCAGGCTGGGAGTGAGGAAGGGTTGTTAAGGTAGTAGGGTGGTGGTAGTGCCAGAAGGGTGAAATTGTGTGTAGTACTTTCTGGGATTTGGATCTTCACTGTGAATTAGTTAAAACACAGGTTAATAAAAGCTTAAAGCATTCAAAACCCACAGACACCAGTTTAACGTCTTCCTGTTCTATTGTCATAATCAGAAGACCTGGTTTTTGATCACATGACAAGGAAGAGCGTGTGGCTAGAGCAATTGAAAATTATCACTGGAGTTAGGGAAAAAATCAAATCAGGTTTTTCTATAGTTTGCTGGTTGGACTCTGTTCATCGCTCACTCTTGGAGAGGAGACTGTTAGGTAAAAGGATTAAAAAGGCATCACTTAGGGATTGGGCCAGTGACTTGTTGAAAATTTTGTTAGATCCTTAGATTTTGTTTTTATTTGCTTGTTGGCTTTGTTTCACTGCATATGCCTGAGCAAGTCACGGCTAATTTGCTTTGACTATCTGGAAATACTCTTTTGTTGGTAGTTTGAAAGAATTAGTTAATCTGTTAAGGTACCCAGTACAAAGGATAAGTAATAGAACAGATATGATTTCTCTCAGTGCAAGTTGGAATGTTAGTGGGGAGGCATTATGAGTAGGAGTTAAAAGCATAGACTTTGTAATAAAAGTGGTTAAGATATATTGGAATTCATCCTCTACTCTGTGGCCTTGGAAATACTATTCTATATCTTCTATTTTCAGTTTCTTAATCTGTAAAATGGGGATTATCTTCAGGGTTTTGTTAAAGGATTAATTTTGACAACATATACAGTGCCATCTGATGTATGTTTACAATGTAGGTATTCACTGAACAGTAGGCATTAGGGTATATGATGACTGCTGTGGTGTTAGCAAGAACTCTCATGTCTGTTAATCACTGGGTCCATATAAGGCATGTTTCCATCTCATCCCTATCTTTGAGCTGAAAATTCCAGTAAAGATAGGTGTTAGGGTCCATCACGCTCTTTACAACTTCCCTACAGTCTCAAGATCCCCTTTACTGTGATGGTGAGCCCTCCCTGGCCTGAGAGGGAGGCTTCTGTAATGAATGATGATCTGGCTCGTTATCCTGGGCTCTTTCCTTTCTAAAATGGCATGATTATTTAGAATCTAGAAACTAGAACTACTAGTTTAATGTTTTTCAAATTTCTAGTAATCATAGCTAATATGTATTTATCTCTTACTGTGTACAGGCATGATGGTAAGCCGTGCACAGTCCTTTTCTCAGCTGAAATCTTCCTCATAGCTTCACCGTATAAAACAGGTAGACACAGAGCCATGTGATTGAAACCAGTGGGTATGCCTTGGGGACCGGTTTGCCGGAGAACTGTTGTTACCTACCCTCTCTGTTCTCCCTCATGACATCTCCCTCATGACCTCCCCCTCTTGACAACCTCTCCTTGGAACTCTTGCACCTGATGGTATGGTAGTCAATTAGAAAACAAGTCTAGTGAAAAGAAATAATATAGCCTTTGTTCACTTACTGTGATAGTGAAAGCAAGAGGCCAAAAGAGACAGTGCTGGTTCCTCCACTGTCCCATTTTTTCCCCATGGAATGGCACTGGGCATGGGTCAGATGGATCAGCACAGATGAGGGCAGGGGAGCCCCCAAATGAAAGCCCCCTGCCATCTGATGGAGAGCAGCCCTCCTTGCCCCATCACACACTACGAGGCTTCTAAATGGACATGCTTAGGCTGGGCATGCAAATATGTATATGAGCAGGGCTGGTGGGTAAGAGGGCACAGTCCTTGACAGCCACTCCCCTGGAGACTGTGGCAGACTAGCCTTGCACCAAGTCTTATGTTGGGAGGGCAGCTTTCTCAAGCCAGGCAGAGCCTATGTTTGCATCAGGAAGATCACATGTAGGACTCTGACATAGAGCAGTGCTCCTCAGGACCCGTAGAACACAGTTTGAAAACTACTATAATACTTGATAGAATATAGGACTGCTTTGTGAAGGAAAGATGTAGTCATTTGGCTTTTAGGGGGAATGGAGTTTAATATATTCTGTGCTAACATACAGTTTATATTTATGCCTGATTGGCTCAGTGAACTCACTTTAACAGAGCAGTTGATCATGCTTTTGGAGGCATGCTCTTTATCTTGCTAATGGAAACCAAGTTGGTCTTCTACTTCCTAGAAAATATTTTTGCCTTTCACTGTTTCAACTTTTGTGACTCTTCTATGAGGAGGACTAAATGAGAACTCTCAATTCTAGCATAAAATGTTAGAGCTTAAAAATATGAAAGCCTTTCTAAATAAGATGCCAGTCATTGTTTAGAGTTAATTTCAAGGTTGCTCAGTAATTAGGAGCAGAGGACAAGTCTTGCCAAATAGTGATGCTTTGCCTCTCAAATCAGATTTGAAATAATTACATAATTATTCAGCATTTACATGGTATTTTTTGAATAAAATGCATCCCAATCATTTTTATTAGTGTTGAGGATGTACCTTGTGGGATTTCAGTGCATTTGTGTTGGTTGATGAGTGAATTGCTCTATGTAAAAGAAAACAAAACAACCTTAGGATATAACATTCCATTTCCAATTTTGAGTTGCAACTTAGATTTAAGTTGA
Organism: Vulpes lagopus; assembly: GCF_018345385.1. Taxonomy (NCBI): domain Eukaryota; kingdom Metazoa; phylum Chordata; class Mammalia; order Carnivora; family Canidae; genus Vulpes; species Vulpes lagopus. Next base: position 3,892,274 of record NC_054833.1, read on the forward strand.
ATATCTTGACTTTATAATTCATTTGCATAAAACTGTCAATGGATTCAAATGAGCCTTTGCTGATTTGTTTGCATGTTTCAGAAATAAATTTGGTGTATTGTTTAAAGCAGGTTGTCAATTTTCTCCAGGACAATTGAAGTCAAAATTTTACATGCATAAATGCTTAGATAGGGTTTTTTAATTTAGTGGAAGCATGTCTAAGAAGCTGTCAGTCTAATTTTTTTTGATAGTGTGCCCTTGGGTCCCCACTTTTCTGTGTTTTTGATGGATATCCAACTTGTAGTTTTCTTTCCTTCCATACCAAACGATTCTCCAATGCCAGCTGGGTATCCTACAATTCAACTCAATTCTGACCCTGTCTACTGGAGATAGCTTCAGGACCCACAGGTTAAGGGCTCAGTCTTACCAGACTCCCTTCCCCCACTGCAAGCACTAATCATAAATCTAGGTTAGTACCTATTCTTTTGACCCACTACTTATAGATTGGATGTTCCAACAACCTTCTCCTTGGGTTCCATTAATTTGCTAGAGTGGCTCATAGAACTTGGAGAAACATTTCACTTATCAGATTACTAGTTTATTGGGGCCCCTGGGTGGCTCAGTCAGTTAAGCATCTGCCTTCATCTCAGGTATGATCTCGCAGTCCTGGGATTGAGCCCTGGATTGGGCTCCCTGCTCCGTGGAAAGTCTACTTCTTCATCTCCCTCTGTCGCTCCTCCTGCTTGTGCGCTCTTTCTCTGTCAGGTAAATAAATAAAATCTTAAAAAAAAAAAAAAGATTACTAGTTTATTATAAAAGGAAGTGACCCAGGAACAGCCAGATAGAAGACATGCATAGGGCAAGGTGTGGGGAAAGGACATAGAGCTTCCATGACCTCTCTGAGTGCACCACTCTTCCCCAAATCTCTATGTGTTCACCAGCCTGGAAATGCTCCAAACCCTGTCCTTTCGGATTTTTGTGGAAGCTTCCTTATATTGTCATGATTGATTAATCATTGGTCATAGTGGCTCAGTTGGTTAAGCATCTGCCTTCTCAGGTCATGATCCTAGTGTCCTGGGTTTGAGCCCCACATCAGGCTTCCTGCTCAGCTGGGAGTCTGCTTTTCTTTCTCCCTCTGCTCCTCCCTGCCCTGCTTGGACTTTCTCTTTCAAATAAATACAATCTTAAAAAAAAACATTGGCCATTGGTGATTGACTTAACCTGCAACTCCTCTCCCCTCCTTGGAGGTTGAGGTACAAAGTTGAGACTGAAATTTCCATCTTCTAAAGAAGGAAGGCCCCCTGGCAACCAGCCCTCATCGTTAGGCCACCTAAGGGCTTTCCAGCTGTCATATCATATCAAAGACACCTTAATGCTCTCTTCACTTAGCAAATTACAAGAGTTTTAAGAGCTGTGTGCCTGGAATGTGGATGAAGACCAAATATATATTTCTTACTGTAAATCACAACTTCACAGTGGGGATACTGTAAATGATAGTACATAATAATTGTACCTCTCAAGAATTTCTTTCTAAAAAGAGGAACCAATATTAGAATTGTGGCTCCTGTAGAATACTTGGAAACCACTGGCAAAGATTTGATTTCTCTTACGTAATTATATCACAGGCTGGAGCCATGGACGTAATTGGTCATGCCCTCAAAATGGCCATTCATTAAGCACTTTCAGCTTGGAAGGAGATAACAACTACTCTGCTGGTCCAGAAGCAGTTAAAATATTAGACAAGCCAGTAGTTTGATGTTCTCTTTCTCAAATAACTGGTTCTTTGATTTCCAGATTGCTTTTCTCTTTTATAGGCACAGCCAAAGAGGAAGGTTCTGAGTTTTCTCTTGGGTTCTGTCTTGTTTATCTAGTTGGTTGGAGAACACGGGAAAAGGAAGAGAAAGTACAGTGGCAGTTGGCTGAGGACACCTGCCCTCTGGAGGATAGGATTAGCATTTAATTAGAGGTTAGAAACAAATAGAACTAAGTTCAATTCCTGCCAAGTGTACTTATTCATATGGAAAGGATCAGGAAGCTCTACAAAATGAAGTTCAGAAATAGAAAAGATGCAAAGGTTGACCATTTCACCATTTTGGAAAAGCAAAAGTGAGTTTGTGTTAGTAAGTACTTTAACAGGGAAAACAGAATATAAACTGCTACCATCTGGTTCTGCTTCTAATTGATCACACCCAGGTTCAGGGCTGGTTTTTGCACTAGATTCTGCACCTGGGGAAGTCAAGAAGAATTTGAAGTGTTCAGAGAAGGTCAAGAGTGCTTTCATGTTGGATGGTAATATTATCAGTAAGGGTAAAAGAAACCACCATTTATTGGTCTGAAAAACAGGAGGCTAAGCACTAAATGAATACATCTTCAGATGTTGCAGGAGAGGAATTTGACTTAATTCACGTTCCTAATGGCAGTAGAATTACACAGAATCATATTTGAATGGATCCTTGGGGCTTCTCATCTAATATGTTACTTTATGCAGGAATCCCCTAGATAACACTCCCCAGTAGGTAGCCATTCATTCACCTTCAGGTGGCAGACAGTCTAGCACCACTCGGGCAGTTCCATAAAAATTTGAGGCTTTTAATTTATGGAGTCTGCATTCACATAGCATCTCCTTTGTTCCAGGTCCTGATCTTTAGAGCCAAAGAGAATATCATCTCTTCTCTCTCCTGCAAGTAGGCAGACTTCTGGGTAGTTTGAGGCCAGTTGCCATATTCCTTGCAAGGTTTTTTCAAGGTAAGCACTAACACTACTTATTTTTTTTTCATCTTTGTCATATGCTTGATTTATCTCTCCTCTTGATCTTTCTTCTTTAAACAAATTTCAATATGTCAATGTGTTTTTAAAATTGTAGCACAGATGGGGCGCCCGGCTGGCTTAGTCAGTGGAGCATGCAACTCTTGATCTCAGGGTTATGAGTTCAAGTCTCATATTGGATGTAGAGATTACTTATAAATAAAAAATCTTTAAAAGAATTGTATCACAGAGAACTGGCATACTATAGGGGGAAACAGGGCCTCAGCTTCTTTATACTGTATCTGCTGTTAAGGAAGTGTAAGGTGACATTGCATTTATGACAGGCACATACCTCTGAGTGCACAGACACATGAAAATCTTGGTTATTTAAGTTACAAAATTATTTACTTTCATGACACTGCAGCTCCCCATTTTATTTTAAGAAGTGTAGAATATTGGGGCTCCTGAATGGCTCAGTTGGTTGAGGGGCAACTCTTGATTTTGGCTCAGGTCATGATCTCAGGGTCCTGGGATCAGTGCTCAGCAGGGAGTCACATTGTCCCTTCTCTCTCCCTCTTCTCCCCCTCCCTCTCTCTCAAATAAATAAATAAAATCTTAAAAAAATAATTTTAGAATATCATGTTAATTTCCCAAAGCTGTTGTAATAACTTAACACAGATTTGGTAGCTTCAAAGAATAGAAATCTATTCTCTCACAGCCTTGGAGACCAGAAGTCTAAGGGCTGCATTCCCTCAAGAAACAGTCTCTTCCTGGCCATTTGCACTTTCTGGTGCCATCAGCATTCCTTGGCTTGTGTCTGCATCTCTCTCTTTTCTTTCTTTCTTTCTTTCTTTCTTTCTTTCTTTCTTTCTTTCTTTCTTTTTTTTATTTTATTTTATTCATGAGAGACACAGAGAGAGAAGCAGAGACACAGGCAGAGGGAGAAGCAGGCTCCATGCAGGAAGCCTGATGTGGGAGTCAATCCTGGATCCCAGGATCATGACCTGAGCTGAAGGCAGATGATGAACTGCTGAGCCATCCAGGCATCCCTGGAGGCCATAAGTTTGAAATTAGTAACCCTGGACCAAAATCAAGGCCTTGGCATGATTGTGCTCCTTCAAGAAGCTCTAGGAGAAAACCCATTCCTTGCTTCTTCTGGCCTCTGGTAGCTGCCGGCAGTCCCTGGATTCTGACAGCATCTTTTTGATCTCTCCCTCCGTTGGCACAGTGCCTCCTTCTATTCTGTGCTATTATTCTCCTCTGCCTCTGTCTTAATAAAATCCTTGTGATGGCACTTAGGATAAGTGGGTAATCTCACATAATCCACACCACTATCCTCAATATAATCACGTTTGCAAAGAGCCATTTATCTAAATATGGTTCCAGGTCTTCAAATGTGGATGTCTTTTGGGGGCTATTTTCCAGCCTATAATAAAACCATCATGTTCAGCCCCCCTTTTTTTTAACTCCATCCCCCCACCCACTCACCCTTGTACAACCCTTTGTTTGTTTCCCAGAGTTAGGAGTCTCTCATGATTTTTCTTTCTCTAATTTTTGCTACTCAGTTTCCACACTTCCCTTATGGTCCCTTTCACTATTTCTTATATTCCACATATGAGTGAAACCATATCATAATTGTCTTTTTCTGATTGACTTATTTCACTCAGCATAATACCCTTCAGTTCTATCCATGTCAGTGTAAATGGTAGGTATTCATCCTTTCTGATGGCTGAGTAATATTCCACTGTGTAATATATATATATATATACACACACACATCTTTATCCATTCATCTGTCAAAGGACATCGTGGCTCCTTCCACAGTTTGGCTACTGTGGACATTGCTGCAAGTGTCCTGTTGTTTCACTACATCTGTAATCTTTGGGGTAAAACCTAGTAGTGCTATTTCTGGGTCACAGGGAAACCTCCTTTTTGTACAAAGAAAGAAACAGAAACTCTGAGAGATAAGTCAGTCTGTGGGAATGGGTTTATATACTTAAGACAAATAGCTGGAGCAAGAAGACTCCTTCCAGACTGCTGTAGTGGAAGAAAACGATGCTTAATTCCTTGCCCATGATTTACACAGTTGATACTGGGAGGAAGTAAATATATAATGCTAAGATGATTGTTATTAAATTTTGCTATATTTTGACTTTTTGTTCTAATCTGTTCACTATATCAGGTTTTCTCAGCAGTGGCACTGGTGACATTTGGATTGGAAAATTCTTCCTTGGTTGATGGAAGCAAGGATGGGGCTGTCCTTTGTATTGTAGGATGTTTATCAGCATCTCTGGCCCTACCTACTAGATATTGGTAGCACCACTTTCCCTTTTCCCTGATCCCTGAGTTATGGAAACAAAAAAAATATATCTTTCAGACATTACCAAAATGTCTTTCGGAGGAGGTACAAAATCCCCACCAGTTGAGAAGATATGGACTTGTATGGAAATGCTAGGATTCAAGGTATTCTTTTTTTATTTTAACCTTATTATCTGCCAATTTGACCAATAATCATTTTCTGTAGCCAAGTATTAAAATTTAAATGTAATAATATTAGAAAAAGGACAGGACTATCATTAAAGCACTGCAGATCACCATTACCTTCTTCTTGATGGACCATAAGTCTACTTTTTGAAACCAGCTGTCAATCCCTCTAATATTATCACCATCTAGTTTACCTTATTCTAAGGGTATTCTGAGAATGTTTGTAAAGTGACTTGCTGAAATCCAGATCCTAGTCATAACACATTTTAATGCAAATTATTTAGGCTAAGGGGATAGAATGAATTCAACTAATCTTTGGTCTGTTCTGGGACTGAGTAATTATGGTGAAGTTTTTTTGTTTGTTTGTTTGTTTTTGAAGAGCACACAAATCATACTATTCCTCATCTGTTCTAGAGTCCTTTGGTGCTTAAATTTGAACTTACCAGTTTATGTTTGTGGAATCAGCCTTTCTCCCTTCCAAATATTTTTCCATTCCCATTCAAAATATTTGTCTATTCCCATTCTTTTGGTACTTAAATTTTAATCCTTTAGTGCATGATTCCTAAAAGATTGGGAACCATAGATCCAAGATCCTGTCTACAGTTTTTCTTAACACCTGAACATACACTATGTATCTTTAATTCTACTTCTGTATTTTTTTTAAGATTTTATTTATTTATTCATGAGAGGTAGAGAGCGAGAGAGAAAGAGAGAGAGAGAGAGAGAGATAGGCAGAGACACAGTCAGAGGGAGAAGCAGGCTCCATGTAGGGAGCCTGACTTGGGACTCCATCCCTGGTCTTCAGGATCACACCCTGGGCTGAAGGCGGCGCTAAACTGCTGAGCCACACAGGCTGCCCTCTACCTCTGTATTGATCTCTATCTGTATGTAGGAGACTTTAACATCTTGGAATCAGTAAAAGGCTTTTGTAGAATCTCCTCCATGATTAAAACCTTGCCTCTAGGTGCCAGAATTACATATCCAACTGTCAATTTAACATTTTCACTTGGATATCTCAAACATTATTCAAATTATCTTGAACTCCTGATATCCAACTGTGGTCTTCTTTGCTGGATCTTAGCAGCAATCTTTTTTTAAAAAAATATTTTATTTATTTACTTGACAGAGAGAGCACAAGCTGGGGGAGTGGCAGAGGGAGAAAGAGAAGCAGACTCCCCAGTGAGGAGGGAACCCAACGTGGGGCTTGACCCAAGGACCCTGAGATCATGACCTGAGCTGAAGGCAGATGCTTCACTGACTGAGCCACCCAGGTGCCCCTTTCCATATCAATTTTAGAATAAACTTGTTTATGTCTATGAAATACCTTGGTGAGATTTAGATGGAAATTGCATTACATCAATAGATCAATTTAGGGAGAAGACTTATTACTATGTTGAGTCTACCAATCCATGAACAGTATTTCTCTCCAGGTGGGCTTGCTTTGATTTCTTTCATCAACATTTTGTAATTTCTTTTCCAGATGGATCTTGTACTTATTTTGCTAGGCTTATACTTAAGCATTTCATCTTCTTTGAAGAGATTTTTAAATAATACTGTGTTATAAAATTTCACTTTCTTCATGGTCATTGTATGGTATAAAAATGTGATTGATTTTTGAGTGTTGCTCTTATATGTAGACAATTGTGACAATGCCTTTTCCTGAATTTATGTTTTTTCACCAACTGGATTATGAAGGCCTTTGGGCACTATATGTTTCTATGCTATACAAACAGTAGGGGCTTTATACATATTTATGTGTGAGAGGTCCAGCACCATTAGTCCTGTGATCTGTGACTCAGTCATGTTTAATAAGACCTCACTTTTATTCTTCTACCTTTTCCTTTTTCCTGAAAGAGCTAATTGACAATGCATTTGTCTACATGCCCAAACTCCTGTTTTCCCTTGGTGTGCAGTGCACTGAATCTATTTGGAATAGTTCTCATTTATTTACAGCTTCAAGAGAGCAGTGTCTTAGCACAGATTGAAATTGGGATTTAATTAATGTCTTTACACAGTACTTGGATACAAACCTCTTTAACTACCAGAGAAATACCTATATATCTGATTCCATTTAGACTCTTTAGCAGGTACACAAAGTGCTAGAAATAGTTTTTTTTTTCCCTTCTGTGTGACACAGGCAATAATTAAAGTTTAAAAGCTGTGTATTGGCTCTTTTTCATAGTTCACTTGGCATTAATTGTGTTTCTATGCTTTTGCTTTGGTTGAGGACTTTCATTTAGTACTTTCTATTACTTGTGCCATGTGTTTGTACATATATCATATTTTTCAAGCATTTTTCAAACACCATCTTTCCGCAGTCTCTACAAAAGATAATTAATACCTGGCAGGATACAAATGAGAAAGAGAATAGATGTGGGTGAACAAACTCAACGATTTAAAGTTAATAAGCAGAAGAAGAAGAAGCGGTAACAATCTTTTCAGGATACTCAGGACAGCAGCTTGGAAATGATTAATAAAATCTAATGATATTATCTCCAACTTTACTAAAGCTGCATATTCTGCAAATACATGTAATCAAAAGTTAATATCGAATTTTGTTAAAATAGAGACTAATATTACTGGGTGATAAAATCCAAAATGTTATTGTGGTTTGCTGAGACTGCATTAATATAATAATACATGTGAAGAAATACAGTAGATAAATCAGGAAGTCATAATCCAGAGACTAAGGGATAGTAGAATATACTACCCCTAAATATGCTACTTTGTCATGTGGGTTATTTTGGTTTGAAGGCAATCAAGGCCCAGCAGACCTAGGAAGAATTTCTTACCTCCACCTTACCTGCCCAGAAGATTTTAGATACAGGCCTGTATAAGGAAGAGAGCTATTACCAGAGATCATTTTTATATCAGAAAGACTAATTTGCATGGTTTGGCAGGCATTTGTTTACCACACATTTACTTTTCCTGTGACTTATTTTTCTTCTGTTGAACTCTAGGTCACTACTCTCTTCTTAACTCGGGATGGCACACACACCTCAATTGCCAAACTGCCTTTGAGTCTCGTGTCATTGTGAGAATCTCGTATATATGTAATTAAATTTGTTTTTCTTCTGTTAATCTGTTTTGTGTCAATTTAATTATTATATCAGCCAAAGAACCTAAAAGGCAAGAAGGGAACATTTTTTCATCTCCACAAGACCGTGTTCCCTAAAATAAGAGCCTCTTTCTCCTGATAAATCAGAAAGAAAGAGGGACAATTATTTAAATATCAAACATTCAAGATAAAGTGTAGGTCAATTCAATATGACAACTGTGTATTGAATCTTTGGTATATCCCATGACCCATAGTATAGACTGGGGAAGGAAAGAGGCATAAGGCACAGCTCTTCCTCTAGGTGTGTTGAAACCATGACTTTCCCTGTAGATTGCTTAGGGATATATCTTGAAGGCAGGGCACTCAAGTTCCAAGCATTTAGAATCTGCAATATCAAGGATAATCAGACTGAAAACAACTATGCTAAACAAAATCAGATATTCCTGAGATGCATCACATTAATAATAAATGAAGGGAAGTTAAAAAAACAATAGTCATTGTGAACCTTAAATTCTGAATATCAATCAGATTCATGTACTTTCAAAACCCTTGTCATAAGCACCAGAATCAGCACAACATGAACTTGATAGTACAAGTAGCAGTTCTGTGTTAATTTCTGGACCTATAAACCAGAGAATTATTTTTTTGATGGTGGCCAAAGGTAATATAATTGTGTTTTGGAGACAGATTTGAATTAGGTGGATCTTGGTATGACATTGTTAAAGTGTATTAAATTTGTACCTTTTAAGATTTGACAGATAAGACAAGCAGGGCAAGAGTATTCTATTCCAGTGGTTTTCTGATTGGATCCAAATGGAAATGCTCAGGTGAAACAGTCACTCAATGGACAGGATCTTTCAGGTTGCTGAGCCTCTACTTTGTATGGAGAAACAAAGGTAAGTCATGACTGATGCCTTCAAGAAGTTAAAATTCAGTAGCGTAGACAGATTGATGTGTGAGGAGTCCAGCTCCAGATTAAAAGCATAGATGTGATTCTTTAGGCCTGGCTAAAGTCAATTACAGAGGCCTTCTATGGCTGGCCTCAGGGAGAAGTTGTCCTCACCATGCCCAGCTTGGGGCACAGCCAGGGCACAGAAGTCTGCAGGGAGTTGCAGTCATGATCTTTCACATCTTTATATTCCAACCTGCAGTACCTTCATTCTTGGTCTCTTCACTGGGCCCTTCACAGAGTCCTATAGCCTACCCCCCACCCCAACCCCGCCCCCAGCTGCTCTTACAGGAAATGAGGGGGAGAATCTTGAAGACACTTCCCTCCCATCATTAGGCTCAGCTCATTTCTAGCCCACCTTGCTTGCCCCCTGCATCCCATGTCAGAGTCCATAAAACAAAATTCACGTGACAGAAGGACCCTCTGGTCTGCACTGGATAACTCATGTACCATTCTGTGGGGCCAAATGGAACAGGAGTTGATGACTTATACTATTGCAGTAAGTGATTAAGGGCTTGATGCCTTCATTTTTGTCTTGTTTTATAGGCTGCTTCTACACCTGACAGCTCAGCTGGGTCTCTCCCAGCTCAGCTGAGCTCCCCAAAATGTGGATACAAGTACAACAGAGTAAGAGACATATAAGGGCATGGCAAAGAGCTCTGAGAGTCCAACAAGTGGAGAAAAGGGACAGCCGAGGAGGTTATAGTTCAGTGTGGGCTTATAGGTGTGTGCTGGAAACAAAGATACTCCTGGCCTTGGGGCTTAAACTCCACAGCCCATCAGGAACCTGCAAAGAGACCATGTGGAAGACATCAGCAAGTGGTGGCAGCAGTGAGGCTGGTTGCCTAGGCAGGGGCCACCTGGACTTCATTCCCCCATGGAGTTCCTGAAAATAGAAGAAAAACAGATTCATCTATTCCCATTTGAAATGATAAGATTTACAAAAATAGTACCTCTAGAGGCCACGTTATCATTACCTAAAATACCTTCACCTTCCTGTCATCTCTGAGTAGGACTGTTGCTGCTTGGCTTTAGGAGACGTCAGAGAATAAAGTCCTTGCTCATTCACTAGCTGCTTTGTCGATTTAGTTTTCAGCTTGTCATGTTTGGATCATTTGGCTGACAAATTTATTTATTAAAAATAAAGTGAAATTTGTCATGATTTTATTGACCTTGCTGACAATCAGACCGTCCCATTAACAGCAGAAAGGTCCTTCTTCTGGGCAAACAGGACACTGTGACAGAACCTCCAAGTCCCAAACATATTTATCTACTATGGCATTGTACGCTGTGTACACAGGCGGGTGGAACTGGAGGAGCCCTGTGCTAGACTCCAATAAGAGACAATTGACATGGCGGTTAAGGTCATGCGCCAATGCAGGCTATCTAGGCTTCCAGCCCCACCAGTTACTAGCTGTATGAGCATGTAACAATGTTACATGTTCAGTGTTCCTCAGCCTCAATTTCCCCCTTCCGTAAATGGAGATAATACTAGTACTTACCTCATACGATTGTGGAGATGATTATGTGAGTTGATCAATGTAATCCGGTCTTTAGAATGGGCTAGAAGAAAAGAGACAGGTGGTTGCAGAAAGAGTTTGGAGAGACAGACCTCTGTGTGTTGGGTAGTGGCTCAGCACCTAGATTTTTAGAGCTAGAAAAGTTAGCAGTGACAATAGTCAGATTGCCGGAGGCGAGAGGAGCTGGGAGGGAGGGATAAGGAGTGAATATCATTTGGGTGATCTGGACTCCTTTCTTAAAATGTCAGGGTTTCAGGAGAGATGGGAAATAATTACAGCTTCCGGAAACAGTGCTATTCAGAGAAGATTAGGACAGAAGAGGCTTGTTTTGAAGACAAGAGAGTAATGATCAAATGGAGGTAGATTTACTATGTTAGGGAACAAGAATAATTTTAAATAACAATTTTTAAAAGATTTTCAGTTTTTTTATTATTTTCAAAATTTTTAGCGTGTATGTTTTCAAACATACACAAGAGTACAGACAATCTATAATTACCCATCACCCAGCTTTGGATAGTTACCAGTATTTTCCAAAATTTGTTTCATCCATTCCCCACACAGGGAAGAAAAACTTGCCAAAACATTCTGAAACACGTTCCAGATATCATGCATCATGTCACTCATAATAATTTAGTATGTACCTCTGCACTGATAAGGACCTTTGTTTTCATAACCATAATGCTATTATCAGACTAAAAAAAATAACATCAACTTCTCACTGTCATCTAATAGCCTATATTTGAAATTGTCCCCAGTTGTCTCCAAATGTCTTTCCATATAGAGCGTGCTCTAATTGGCATCAACATGAGTCTGTATGCTGCATTTGATTATGATTTCTTTTACATTTCTTTCAATCTGCAACAGCCCTTCCCGGACAATCCTTTTCTCCCATGCCATTTATTAGTTGAAAAAATTCAGCCATTTATATTGTAGAATGCCTCCCATTCTGGATTTGACTGATTATTTTCTTTTTGTGTCATTTAATTTGTTGAAAGGCAGGACGCCTGGGTGGCTCAGTGGTTGAACATCTGCCTTCGGCTGGGGTCATGATCCCTCAGTCCAGGGATCGAGTCCCACATCGGGCTCCCTGCATGGAGTCTGCTTCTCCCTCTGCCTGTGTCTCTGCTTCTTTCTCTCTGTGTGTCTCTCATGAATAAATAAATAAGATCTTTGAAAAAAAACTTGTTGAAAGGCAATGCATGATGGTATAGATTCTGAGATGAAATATTTTTCTCCCTCTGAGATGGAAGCAAGAGAAACAAATGATTGATATGAAGAGGGGAGCAATGTGCATGTCACACCAAAGGGCTTACATCACTTTGGCGAAATGGAATGTGAGCTTCTTGTTGAACAAAGAATAAGAGGGGCTGTGACCAGGAGTTGAGGGCAGAACCTTTGAAATACAGTGTGGGGAATGTGACTGGGAGTCAAATTGGGGTGTATTAACTGTCTACCCAGGAATAATGAGAACGAAACTGAGGTTGATTAACATTGCTCTGTGTACAAACAGTCCACCTGTTTTCTTGGCTTGCTTCATCACTAGTTGGTGGACTCCAGGATTAGGGTGTACCAAGGGTTGATGAGTGCCAAGATGGGACAGTTGAAGAATTGGACAGATTTGTAGGAATCAAGGGGGCAGCTGAGCAAAAGGCTGAAGTGGACCAGCTAGGAAGGATTTTGTGCTAACAGTGCTGGTGGGCTATGCAAAAAGAGGAGATGAGAAATATGGTGGCCAGAAGGTCTCACAATTTGTGGAATGTCTTCAGATGCATATGCAGCTGATGGTGGGTGACCGAAGCTATGGGTAAATGATACAAGGATGAAAGGAAAAAGTGTGGGCAGCACAGACCTAGGCCCCACTCTCACTTTGCTACTACCTTGTTGCAAGACCTCAGAAACATTGTTTAATCACTCTAAGCTTCCATTTCCTCTCTCATAAAATGCATTCATCAGTATAAGCCCTGACAATTTTGTTTTCTAACAAAAGTGTTGTAGTGTTAAAAAAAAAAAAAAAGATTTTATTTATTTCAGAGAGAGAGAGAGCAATCATGAGCCAGGTGGAGAGTGGGGAGGGGCAGAGGGAGAAGCAGACTCCCCACTGAGCAGGAAGTCTACCAAGGGGCTCTCTCCAAGAACCCTGAGATCGTGACCTGAGCTGCAAACAGATGCTTAACTGAGCACCCAGGTGCCCCCTGATTGAAACTTTGATAGCTGAGGCATCCATTTAAAAGGGGCATCCAGTTCAAAGATGGCTGTGTATAAACACTTTGCCAGCCACACAACTAGTAAAGAGCCACGTCATCTCCCCCAGCAAAGGCTCCTTTGTTTAAGTTTGTTAATTCTGATAACAGACCATTTGGGCCACTTGTTTTTGTTTTGTTTTTTTTTCCTCCCTCTCTTTAAATTCCTGGTCTTATATTTTAAATACACCAGGAAAGAGTGAGCCCACCACCCGTGAGCCCCCACTGTGGACCCCAAACCCCAATAAAAGCAGAATCTCAGAGCACGTGCACTTTCTCTACCTGTGACCTCCATGGGTGGCTCTAGGTGTGCTGTGTAATTTCTAGGTTTTATAAGAAATAAGCCTTACTTTTTCAAAGTTTCCTAATGGTCATTGCTGAAGGGCATCTTACAATCATAAGAAGAGGTGATGTGGGAGAAAAAAGACAAAAGAAAAAAAATAAATTTCCTTACAGCCCACTGACATATCCTTGAAACAGGCACATTGACCTTCCTTTATGAATTCAGCTGCCTTGATGTTGACACTTTGCTAAGGGCAAAAGGCAAGCTTAGCCCAATCCCCTAGGGCCCTATAAGTCTACTTTAACATATAAGAATTCCTTTAGAAATTTCCCTTATCTCTACTCCCTCCCCAAGATGTATGTTGGCATTTGTCCCCCAAGCATATGGCCCACTGATATACATCTGAAGCGTCTCATGACTGGGGTTTTACTAGACAGTAATAAATGACCTTTTCCTAGCAACAGGTAGCACCCTCAAGGTTCTGAAAACCTTGACTAGAGACTTACACTCTCTCTGACCCAATCCCAACTTGAAAGTATGTAATGGGCCACTCCTCACAACCCCAGTGCAGCTCTTCCTGCCCATAGGTCCTGTCCCTGTGCTTTAATAAAACCACCTTTTGGCACCAAAGATGTCTCAGGATTTCTTTTTTGGCCATCGGCTCCAGACTCCAACATTTTCTGCATCAGAAGCATCAATAGCTGTGACCTAATAAGCACTCATAACAGCTATTTCTAGAATTGAGGAGGTCAGGGAATCATGAGGTCAGTGTGTCTTGCATCCTAAAGATGTAGGCTGTGGGGCAGCCCAGGTGGCTCAGCAGTTTAGCACTGCCTTTAGCCCAGGGCATGATCCTGGAGACCCGGGATCGAGTCCCACATCAGGCTACCTGCATGGAGCCTGCTTCTCCCTCTGCCTGTGTCTCTGCCTCTGTGTGTGTGTGTGTGTCTCATGAATAAATAAATAAAATCTTAAAAAAAAAAAAAGATGTAGGCTGTGTGTTTAAGGATTATTGTCCACTAGAAAGTCCATTAGTACTTTTGGAGAGAAATCCAGTAGATTAAAAAAAATTAATAACTCTAAATAACAATTATCTGTGCCAAATTAGGCAATTAGAAATATAATAAAGCTAAAAAAAGACTTGTTTTCACACCTATCCTCAAACATACATACAATGCACCCATCCACATGGTATTCATGCCTACAAGCCCTTCATGTTTTAATGTGTTCCAGACAGATGATCATTGTTTTATAATCTCTGATTTATAACCATGCAGTCAATAATTAGGTATTCTGGCTGGGTGAACCAGATATTCATGAATCTAATCAAGGCTGTTTTTAAGTAAAACACATTGAACCAAGCCTGCTTTCAGATTCCATTCTCCTATCTTTCAGTATTCACAGTCTAGCTGAGAAATTCAGAAGAGCCCGTTTGTGGTAAAATTTCGCTGAATATCAGCATATATGGGAAGCTACCTGTATGGTAGCTCCCTATATGGGAAGCTATATGGGATAAGATAAACAATGAGCAGAATGCCTTGCTCTTTGGAAAGAGTTAATGGGGAGTAGTGAGATGAACTCACCAGTTTCCAACTCAAGCATTTTTTTGAAATATTGAAAGACTGATCTGCAAGTTTATGAATACAAATGTACCCGTCAGTCATCTCATAAGATTCACAAATGGCCTTGGCTGCCACTAAGTGGGTGGGAGGAGGAGAGTGCTGCTGTGTTTATGTGGTACTCGGCATTATACTGATGAAAAATGCTGGCAAGGGGCCATGTTTTCACATACTTGCGAGAATCTCCTGCCTGTGTTTTTATCTTTGGATGTTACCATGGCTACTGATGGAAAGAAATGAAAACCAAAAGGTGGAGGGAGGTAGACCGATTAGGGGGTGGAAGGAGTGCAGAAAACAATCTCAACAGCCAAGCATCTGGGAAGATTTATTGTTGAAGGTCTTGATTGCCTGTCCTGCAGCATATACTGTATATTCAAATATCCACTCAGAAGCCAGTTACCTTTTTGAATAAAGCTCCACAAAGGACACACTGGAGATCACTTGACCTGCTTCTTGTGCAACTGTCCTTATATTTCTTACGGAGTGAGTTAAGAAAGTAAGGAATCTTACCTTCAAATCTCAGCTCTGCACTTCCCAGCTACATGGCTTTGGCTGAGTTATTTCCCTTCTTGTAGTGAGCCTCATCAAGTTCTTGGGGGATCACAGGTGTGAAAGTACTTAGCACAATAGCCCGTATACTAAAGAGCACTTTGGGTCAGTTTTTATTCTACTGCATATAAAGTTGTATATGGGTTCGTTATGACAGGCCAATGCAATCCACTTGTCTGTTTCTCAGTCTTCAGGGAATTTCATGGGTGGAATCTATTTCATTAAAGTGATGTATTATGGCTAATAATAGCTGGTGAGCAAACTGTACTTCCAAATTATTTATGGGCAATTCTTGCCCCTCTGGTCAAGCCTTGGTGAGGAACAAGGCATGCTCTATCACTGCTGGCTGCAGTAGCCCTACCTTGTCCTGATACCTTTTTCAAGTTGAGTATAAATAACAGTTTTATAAATGGAGACATCTTTTCTTGGAACATCTTTCCTGTTACATGTTCTGTCTCCTCTCTGATGGAGAAGAAATTAACAATAATTTTTTTTTTAAATTCATTTACTTATTTGGGAGAGAGAGATTGAGAGACTGCAGAAGAAAGGGCAGAGGGAGAGGGAGACAGAATCTCAAGCAGACTCCTGCTGAGTGCAGAGCCTGAAGTGGGGATTATCTCATGACCCTGAGATCACAATCTGAGCCAAAATCAAGAGTCAAATGCTTAAACTACTGAGCCACCCAGGCGCTCTGACAATGCTATTTAAACCTAGTTTCCCTTTCAGTGGTTCTGTCAAGTGGTTAGTTAATTTTGTAATGGACTTAAATCCATTAGGAGGATTGTTTCTATTTAAAATTAGTGAAAAGATCCTTTCATAAAGTAAAGCTTGCTTTGGAGATGTGAATGCTTAACTTCCTTCATCTCAGTTTACTAGGTTATAAATGTGGGTCTTCATTGACAGTACTAAGTTTTCAGTACTAAGTGCACGAATGAACTCTGTCCAATATCTTGATCATCTTGTTAAAATAGACACAGAATGTATTCTCCTTCCCTTTACTGGAGGAGTTATCCAATGTTGTTTGATATTTATAGGTGTCTTACATTTTTGGAGAAGTAATCTAAAACATTTTGGAGAGTAAGAATTCATTGCTTCTATATATGTTTCCCCCTTACATGTAATAAAGGTTATTCTTCATCTTTCTATACTGTCTACATAATTGCTGAATTTTCCAGCTTAGGACAGTGTTTTCCTGACTGTGGGAAACCCACAACCCATTTGTGAGCCAGAAAATAAATTTGGTGGTGGCTACGAATATATTTAAAAAGTGAAATGGAACAGAATAGAAAATACCAGAGTACATTATACATGGGAAGGTTAAGTATTGCTTCTCAACATTTTACTTCAGTTATATATTTATTTATACTCTCATATGCAGATTGAGGTAGAAAAAAATCGATAGCCACTGACTTCAGAGTTGTAGTCTAAGACTAGTGGGGATGGAGAATGGAACGAGGCAAGTTTAGGCTTTTATAATGAAATGTTCACCTATCTTATGGGGTGAGAATGTATGATATCTGTAGTTCAGCAATTCTTTTTGTATTAGAATATTTTTTAAACATTTTATTTATTCATGAGAGACACAGAGAGAGAGGCAGAGACACAGGCAGAGGGAGAAGCAGGCTCCATGCAGGGAGCCTGATGTGGAGCTTGATCCCAGGACTCTAGGATCAGGACCTGAGCTGAAGGCAGATGCTTAACCACTGACCACCCAGGTGCCCCTGTATTTGAATATTTTTTAGACTTCCACGTTCCTATCAGAAATGCTGCCATCTAGCTAGTTACTGAGGCTTAAAATATCAGGGTCCTTTTTGTCTTCCTTTCTTTCTCTCTTATTTTTTTCTCTTTCTCTCTTTCTCTTATTCTTGACTTCACATCTGTTGCTGGGTAATGATGATTCCACCTACATTATCCATCACTGCTCTGTGCCCTCCCCTCATTTCTGAGCCCTGGGGAAGTCCTAGCTACTCTAACAGAATTCTCACACCTCCACATTTTCTGCTGCCCAGTGGAATTCCAGATCATCACTGTTATGCTTAAAAAGTTTAAGAGCTCCCCTGATAGTCACTTTCAAATGTGTTTCCTGATATTTAAGGGCTTCATGATAATAATGCTCTCTTACTTTTCCCGTCTTCCTTGTCCCTTCCTCCTGGGACCTACACTTCAGCCAACTGGAACTTCTTGTTGCTTTCTACCCTCACCTGTGTAACTTTTCTCCACGTTGTTCTCTCTTCCTGGACATATATTTTCCGTCTGTCATTTCCCTCTTTTGCTCCCAATTACCTAAATTCATAGCTTTATCTCTTATTCATATTCATGCCCTAGTGCTTGACTTGTTTCTCCAGGTGGAAACATCCTTCCCACATTTAAACTCATTGCATTTTACCTGATTCACCTCAAGGATGTGGCTTTAGTTGTTCATGTACAGGCCTGCTCTGGCTTTAGATGAAATAATCTCCCCTCCCCCATTTCCTATTTATTACAGTGTCTTGAAACTAGTAAGTGTTAATACATGTTTGCTAGTAAGTTATAAAGTGACACCCTTAAGGTAGTGTGTTTTGGGTCTGAAAGGGTTAAATCAGCTTCCAAAATTACCTCAGATAGTTCTAGAAATTGTTCTTTGTATGGGAAGAAAGAGAACCATAAAAATCTGGGAGGAACTGTTCTTTCACCTGCTTTCAGACACCTAAAAACACTGACAAGGCTGCTGCCTGACATATTGATTCCTTCTCAACCCCTTCACAGGAATACATAGTGACCAGTGACATATCCTTAAACATCCTGATAAGGAGCAACCTGCCAGAGCCAACAGCAGTGCCTGCTGCAAATTTCAATGTTCTGTCTGCCTTGAACCTTTTGTGTTTTGGTTAGAGGTTTTCAAAGTATTGTCCCTGGATTAGTAAAACCAAGATTACCTGGGAACTCGTTAGAAATGCAGATTCTCTACTTCACCCCACAGCTATTGATCAGAAGTTGTGGCATGAAGCTCAGAAATCTGTGTTTCAATAAATGCTCTGAGGAATTCTGGTATGTGCTGAACTCTGAAAACTTCTGATTCACACCTCTCTCTCTTCTCTTACCCTCACTCTTTCTATAACTTGCACGAATCCTTAACACCATCACAAACTTGGGAAAAGCATTGAGTCACCCATCTCTAATCATGAATGGTTATGCATTAGAAAAAAAAAATCCAAACCAGAAAACAAAACAGTATTGCAACTATACAAAGAATGAGGAAAGCCAAAGTTCATGGAGCAAAGTTAGACACATGTAAGCAACCTATCTCATCATCCACCAGGTTTTTAAGTTACTAGAAAGTCTCTTCAAAATCTTCGTTCTTCATTTTCCTTGATCCTGGCTTTCTTTATGTAGTGCCATTCAAGATAAACTACTTCTCACTCAGCACTTTTCCCGCGTATTCCCTAGCTATGAAGCTGAATTCTGTTCTCCATTGCTAATTTGTAGACTATCAGCAGCATTTTAACTTGGGCGGGCTTCTGTAGACTTCCTTAGGGGTCTACTTTGCAATTAATATCATTGTTGCTACAAGGAAATGTAGTCTCTTTCAGAAGTCCAAATCACAAAGCACTGAAATGTGGCAAATTGGTGCATTGGGAACTTCCTGTGCCGGGTTGGGGGCGGGGTGGGAGTGGGGGGTGGGAGCTATTGTGCCTATCAAGTTCTCAGTTCCTGCATCAGATGTGAAAAATTGGCATCAAAGTATATCTTTCACTGAGAATCTTGACTAGGCACAGATAGAGCTGAGTGGGCAATAATCCATGTCAGCATTTTTTATTTTTATTTTTTTTGTAGGTGCAGAGAGATGTTAACTGCCTCTTGAGTGCTTCCCTGGAGAAATTTCACTTTTGAAGTTTTTCCCTTTAAATTTAATCTTTGTTTCTTAGTAAATCATAAGGGCCTCTGAAAGGGACAACATTTTCAGGTCTTTTTAGTTCCTTTTCTTTTTTTTTAAAGTAGGGTCCATGCCCAGCATGGAACCCAATGCAGGTGTTGAACTCACAACCCTGAGATAGATACCTGAGCCAAAATCAGGAGTCAGACCCTCAAATGACTGAGCCACCATTTTTAGTTACTTTTAAGCCTGAGTTTTTTAAAAGAGGGAGAAAATGTGAAGAAAGTGGACATCTGAGGTAGGGGATGCATTGTCTCAGGGCCTTTGCTCCTACCTGTTGTTCTCTTTACCAGAAATACTCTTTCCTTAAATCTTGGCTTTCCTTATTCTTCGTATAGTTGCAATGCTGTTTTGTTTTCTGGTTTGGATTTTGGTTTTCTAATTCATAACTACCTCTTTACCAGGAATATTCTTTCCTTAAATCTTAGTTGGGTCCTATTTAATCATTTTAGATCCCGCTTAAAAGTTGCCACTTTAGAAAGTTCTTGCCTAAGTCCTTTCTCTCAGCTCTCACATCTTGTTTCATCTTCTTCAAAACATTTATCTGGGGGCACCTGGGTGGCTCAGTGGTTGAGCGTCTGCCTTCAGCTCAGGTTGTGATACCAGGGTCCCAGCTCAGGTTGTGATCCCAGGGTCCAGGGATCAAGTCCCACATGGGGCTCCCCTCAGGGAACCTGCTTCTCCTACTGCCTGTGTCTTTGCCTCTCTCTGTGTCTCTCATGAATAAACAAAATCTTTAAGAAAAAAACCCCACATTTATCTCTATCAAAATAATTGTTTACTTGAGTGTTGTCCTCTACAACTATAATTATGATCCTAAGAACCTTGTTTTCTCATTTTCTGCATTTTTCCCTGTGCTCAGAATATTTTAGATTCACAGTGGATTATGAGTAACTATTTTTTAAAATTAATGAACAGAGTTGAGAAGAAATATGAGGTTGTAACCTGGAAGGGGTACTTTCTGATCTCACAGACTTTAGGCAGGTGGTTCTATCACAGAGAAGTGACTTGGAGAATTGTCTTGAATTCTGCCTGCCTTGACATTGCTTTGAGATTTTTGAACCTCAGTTTCCTTGTCTGAGGATGATAATAGCTACTTTGCAATGTTATTTCCAGGCTAGAGATGGTATACGTAAGATGTTTAGCACAGTGCTAATATCAGCTATTGCTATGAAATGTTTATTCCTTATTTTTTCTAGGACACAATCTAGTTGAACAAAGATAGCATTCTCTGTGACTTTTTATCACCAGAGTTGTAAGTGACTGATGTGTTTATCATTCTGGTACTTTTTTTGTTTTTAGTTTATTTGAAAATATCCCTTGACATAGGGGCTAGAAGTTGGTGATAGAATGTCAAAGTAATCTGAATAGTTTTCTACCTATCAAAGATACTGAATTTGTAATTACAAATGTTTCTACAAAGGGATGCCTGGGTGGCTCAGCAGTTAGGTGTCTGCCTTTGGCCCAGGGCCTGATCCTGGAGGCCGGGGATCGAATCCCACATCGGGCTCCCTGCATGGAGCCTGCTTCTCCCTCTGCTTGTGTCTCTGCCTCTCTCTCTGTGTCTCTCATGAATAAATAAAATCCTAAAAAAATGTCTCTACAAAGAATATTACAGTTGCCCATGGGTTAAGAGGTGAATTCAGTCAAACACTAACAGAAAATCTTCCAGGAAAAAAAGAGAATTTTCAACTCATTTAATGAAACTAACAAAAATTTAATACTAAAACCTTGTGGGGACATTATAAGAAAGGAAAATCACTGGCAAATCTTGACAGGTATTGGGGAAGTATCCTGAAAAACGGAGAGAACAACAATTTGATATAAAATATAAAAATGATAATATACAAAGTAATATAAAAATTGATATTATATTAGGCTAAACTTGTTTAGTTCCAGGAGTGTGAGATTCATTTAATATTATTAACTCAATCAGTGTAACTCACCACATTAATATAGAAAAACATGAAGTCAATTAAACAGTTGCAGAAAAGTATATGATAAAATCCAGTACCTATTCATAATAAATCTCTTAGCAATATATGAATAAAGGGAAATCTCTTAATCTAATGTATGCCTAAAAAAGCTGACAGCAAAAACATAATACAAATTTTTTTTTTTTGGATATTAAGCATAAGAAAGATACCAGCTATCACCACCTCTATTCAGTATTTTACTGGAGAGCATAGCCGGGTTTGTGGGGGTGGGGGGGTGGAATAAATCAAGAAAAAGAAACAAAAGTTGTAAGGATTAGAAAGTAAGAAATAAAATGATCATTAATTATGAATGATGTGATTGTGAGTAGAAAATACTAAGCACTGTACAATAAATAACTTGAATTAATTAATTTGGCAAGTTTTTTGATAGAAGAACAGTAAAAATCAATTATATTCCTATATTGTACTATTGTATAGGAAAGTTTTTAAAAATTGCATAGCCCAATGTGGATTGGCAGTGACAGGGTTTTGGGACTTCTCCACAAATTACTCTGGACTACAAGTGTCTTCCATTATATCGTTTTACCTACCTTATAGGGACTGTCTTTTTCTGCATGTAGCTGACATGTGGGGAGAGAGCATGAGGTCATGGCTGGGAGGTCTTTATGGGCCAGGCTTGGAATTGACAATATTCCATTGACTACAACACAGTGATTGGTTGTTTGGCTAAGAGGGAAAAAAATTGAATTTTGATCTACATGTAGCAGTTTTTACTATAACTTATGCTTATAATTTCTTTATTAGATAGATTATCTGTGGGTATCAGGGAGAAAAAAAACATATTGTTCCTGAATGCTTTGAAGAAAGAGAAACTTTTTCCTGGCTCCCTGCCTCTATATCACTTCTCCCATAAGACTCTAATTCCAGTTCTAACAATAACCAAGTTTTCGGGAGGAGGTGAATGAATTTGTGGGCTACATTCTTTATTTCAGAAAGAAAGGAAAGCTACTTCTATGTGACAGTTACTATGTATAGATTTGGTTCATTGGATAGTAATTCCACAGTGGCAGAAACATGGATGAATGTGTTGCTTTGTTTTTTTTTTTAATGTCTTGAGACTGCATTTGCAGAGTGAAACCATATGTTACCTATTCCTGCCTCTAATACTGAATGAATTAGCTTGTGATAGCGTTTCCTGAGCTAATGAGGCAAACATTTTCTTGGATTCAGCTGGAGAAGAAATCTTTATTACTGTTGCTTCAAGCATAAGGAGAGCAGTGAGAATAACATTATCAACATTTGGTAAAGTAGCCATCATACTTAGGGAGATAAGTTTTTCAGGAATAACTGTATTGAACAGTAAGAATGGAGAATTGTCATTTTGTGGCAGTCACTACAAAAATTCATGAGCAATTTAAAAAGTCTTAGAATGGGAGAGAGAGAAGAAAATGGTAAGATGGAGCTCAATAAAAGAGAATCTATATAAAGCTTTGGAATAGATTGTTTAATAAGCTATTAGATTTCAGTCTTATTTTTTAATCTCTGGGTGTAGCTTATTTTTCTCATTTTTGAAATAAAGGTGTTGGAATGAAAAAAATCTATGTGATCTTTCCTAGTTTTAGAACTACATGATTCTTGGTCAGTGTTCCAGTTAATAAATGACGGGAAAAACAAAAATGATATGGGTTGTTAATGTTACTTATGAATAAGCTGGTTCATTAAAGCTGGTAGACTGGGGGATGGCCATTTATTACATCTACAAACCCTCTATTTGAAAATGTATCAGAATGCAGCAGTTTTACACTGCTGGCACACAGGTTGGAGGTCAGGGCCACAAAGCAGCTGGATGGTATATCCTAGAGAAGGGAAATACCCAGTGAAGAGGGAACTACAGATAAGGAGCCTAAAAATATGTGTATAATTTCCCCTAAGTATTCAGCCAGCTTCTCAGCTGCACTTGTATGGGGTGAATCTCAAAGAAAAAACAGAGAAATAACAGCTGGGAGTCAAAAGAGCTGAGTAGAGATTTCAGCAACAATTAGGTACTGGGAAAAAAAGAGATTCAAGTTTGTGTCCCCCAAGATAAACATCTTGGTAAATCTTCTGGCCTTAATATTGGGACCCTGGAGGCTCTAGAAGTAATGACCACATTTCAAAAGTGAAGCATGTTTTAGGAGTTTTGTACCAATAAGAAGCGAAGCTAAAGTAACTGCACTCTCATTCAACCTAAAACAAAGGCTTGGCAGGATCAGGGGATATGCTGGTATGCTACCTGCCTGTACAACAAAATGAGACAGCAGCAATCAGAATGGAACAACAACAGAATGAATAAACAAAAATCGCAACACACAAACTCAAAATCTTAACCTTTTTTGGAGAAATATATAATCCAGGTCCTGAACAGGATTTTATCCACAATATCAAGGAGGTGATACACATTTATGAGGCATACTAAAGGGAAAAGCAAGAGTTAAAACACAGATAGCAAAAAAGGTACATGGGTGATAAAGTTATTCGAGGTATCAGATATAGTTAAAATAGCTGAGTAATATGTTTAAGAATATGAAGAAAAAGATGGACAAAATAGTAAAAAATATAGAGATTTTATTTTTTTTAAAAAAAGATTCATTTAGAGAGAGAGCATGTGCACATGAGCAGGGGGAGGGGCAGAGGGAGGAGAGAGAGAATCCCATGCAGACTCCTCGCTGAGTGCGGAGCTTGATGTGGGACTCAGTCTCAGGATCCTGAGATCAAGATCATGATTTGAGCTTAAACCAAGAATCAGATGCTTAACTGACTGAGCCATTCATGTACTCCCAAAATATGGAGATTTTCAACAGAGAATTGGAACCCATAAAAAGAAATAAATGAATATTCTAGAACTGGAAGATAAAAATACAGTGTTTGTAATTAAGAATTTCTCTGATGGGTATAACAATAGACTGGAAACAGCAGAAGATAACATATAGTGAACTGGAGGATATGTTTGGTCTAAATCCTATTACATGTTTCTTTGTGGAAATTCATGAGCTAGTTATAAAATATCTATGTAACTAAGACAATTTTGGAGGATACCTCTATCAGACAGCAGAACTTCTTACAAGGCTACAGTAATTATTATTTGATATTGGTACAAAGAAAGATCTGCATGCAGTAGACACTTGACTTATTATAAAAGTGGCACTTCAGAGAATGGTTTCTCCATTGGATAGTGCTGGGCCAGTTTGAAATTCACATGGAAAAAAGTGAAACTTGATCCTCACTGATATAATAGCAAAATTTAATACCGTGTGGAAGGCATATCTTAATATGAGATATAAAAAATAAGAAAGCACTTAGAAAAAATAGATTGTTTTTGTCACTTCGATATGCAAAGATTCCTTAAATAGGACACAAAATCACTGAAGAGAAAGATATATTAAAATTAAGAACTTCTGTTCACCAAATGACATCATTAAGGGAGTGAAAAGGCAAGTCACAGACTGGGAGAAGATAGTTATAATACAAAAAAATGCAAAGGGCTTATATTGGAATACATAAAGAACTCCTACAAATTTATAAGAAAAGGTAATTCAAGGGAAAAAATATTTGGAGACTTGAACTGACACTTACTGAAAGGATATCCACAGGGAGAGCAAACATTTGTTCTCAACCACATTTTTTCATCAGGCAAATGTGAATTAAAACCATAGTGCAATACCATTATGTGTCTACCAGAATGGTTGAAATGAAAAACTATCACTTCTAAATATTAACAAGAACATGAGTAACTGGAAGGCTCATCACTGCAAGTGGGAAAATAAATAGATAAAATCACCTTGGGTGAGAGTCTTTGGTATTGTACATGTTGAATAAAATATGCCCTATGATCCATAAATTTCACTCCTGGGCTCGCTTAGGATAATGGCAATCTAGTAACATAGAAGTATTAAGATACGTGATAGGAAAGAAGGCTACAAGAATGTGGATAATTCCAGTCATCATAAGCAACATTAGAAATCCATTCTACTTTCAGATCTTGAGTTGATGTGTACCTAACCTTGAGAATAAGCCTCATCGTTCAATTTGCTCAACCAAAGAAGCTGCCCAATTAGGTATGAGTTATTTTCTGAACTCCCATTTTGCTTGATGACTACATAGCTGAAGGCAATTTTATTGTCTAAGAATATTCTAGATCATAAATTTATGTTGATTTTTTTTTGCCTTTAAAATTTGAAATATTTTATTTGTTGTTTGGAGCAAAGTCAGAGATTAATTACAGATTATATATTTTAGTGTAGGGTAGAAATCCTTATGGGAACTGATGAAATTGGGTGTCTTGGATCCATCATGGTAAATAATTTTTTTTTATTTTTTATATATTTTAAAGATTTTATTTATTTGAGAGACAATGAGACAGAAAGATCATGAGGTGGGGGGCAGGTTGCAGAAGGAGAAGGAGAAGCATTTATGGGGCTCCATCCCAAACACAACAGGACTATCACAACCTGAGCCAAAGGCAGATGCTCAACTGACTGAACCACCCAGGCACCCCTATATCAGACTTTTAACAATTCATTTTGAATACTTGGGAGGTCAGACAACCGTGGTAAAGTCTGAGACACATTCTGATATGGGTTAGCTTGGGAAGGCCCTGTGATCATACAAGAATAATCGTAATGGTGCACATTTAACAGACACAGAGGTTGTTAGGAATTGCTATTAAAATTTAATTGGCTTCACTCTGGGTGTAATTAAACAAATAATGTAATGGTTTCTGTATATATAGATTTATGAGAAAATAATTGGATGATAGTTTATATTATTAGTCCTATGTTCCTTTATATCCCTGACAGGCTATGAATTTCTTTGAGGCTCTGTGACAAAAAAACAAGCAGCTAACTGTTGAGAGGTAGACCCAATTAAGGCATGTTGATGTATTGAAGTTCATTCTAATAGTGGGATCTAAGGCCAAATGGCAAACTCAACAGTTGGAAAGATTGTCAGCCATTACAATTGTCTGATAATAGCAAATAAAGTAATTTAAAAGTTTACAAAAAGGAAGTCTATATAGAGAAGGACAAAAAAGATTTAGCCATTTTAATAGTTTAGTATTAAAACTAAACCCATGCACATTACAGGAAAACATGATTTCATGGGTATATACCCTGGAATTCAAGAGTAGTATTTGCGTTTACAGAAACTCAATATGGTTCTCTCCTAAGTAATGCTAAGTTTGTTTTTTATTGATGTCTTTTCTAGTACATTCAGTCTCCTGGATATATATTATGTAGATGCATGTCTACTGGTGTCTTTTTTGGAAATGTAACTTGTTCTTGCCAAGCATATATCACTGTATGTGACATTTATTTTAACAATATGTGATATAATCATAATGTGACAATGTAGAGTGTCAGTTCAGAAGTATAGTATAATATAAGACTCATAAATTTTCTTGCAACAAATTTATGAGAACTCAGAAGAGTTTATAGGAGTTTGTTTTATGTAGATTTTGGATCATTAGGACTATGGGTAAAATTTAGGCCAAGTAGATTAAACTTTTCTGAAAAATTGGATTGTGTTGATTTAGAATATTGTAAGTCTGTTCTTCCAGAGTTTTGAAAACTTTATTCTATTTTAGGATTCTGTTCATAACTGCTTAAGTATTTCATTTTATAAGGTGGATTTCTCTTTTACTAGTGATGATGGAACAGAAAGCTGAGAACAAAGCAGAAGCTGAACACCCCTCCACCACCACCACCATGAGATAGATGTGTGTGACATTCCTCAGGCACTTCTGGCTGCCCTAAAGCTAAGGAAAGGAAAAACAAATAGTGAACTTATAGAGATCACAATCCTGCAAGACAAAAGTCTCCCTCAGTTTACAAATGTCTTAGTAATTTACAAGAACAAAGCATTTTTATCAATAAACTAACTTCCACAAGGAAATGTATATACAATTAAATGTCCTTATTACCTGCAGCCCATGACAGATACTTGAAGTGGGCAGACTGTCACATTCCTCCAGGAAGCTCCCAACTGTTTTCACTTGAATGCCTGGCTAGAGGGAAAAACCACCTTAGCTGGACAATGGCAAGACCTCCAGTATCTTGCAGGTCCTCTTTAGTATATGAAAGTTCTCTTGAAAACCTTTTCCTCCCTTCCTCCCCCAGCTCCCAAAGTATATAACCAAGCCCAGGGCAGGAGCTCTTCCTGCCCACAGGTCCTGTTCCCATGCTTTAATAAAACTACCATTTTATACCAAAGTTGTCTCAAGAATTCTTTCTTGGTCATTGGTTCTGGACCTCACCTCACCAAACCTCACCTATATTCCAAAACACTAGTGAGTGTTGAAGATTTTCCCAGATGACAGAAACATAATTCATAATCATTTGGTAACAGAATGTTAGCCAATCTCACCAGACTATTTTCAGCTATTATTAAGACATATTGTAAAGGCTTGTGATTTGGGCCAGTGAATGAAATCCATTTGTAAATGTTCAGATAATTCTAAAGATAGGGGTTCTGATCCTTTTCATATCTCCATAGTTTTTCTTGGGTTATGATACTAATAGACAAAGGAAGATTTGGTCACCAGTTCAGACAGTGGAGGCCGAGAAAATTAAGGCCATTCCACCTTAAGTTCAGGGTTAGCACAAGTCCAGCCATCCCAGGCCCCTGTGAATAAGAGCTGAAATTTACATTACTTTAGTTACAGGAAAAAACAGCTTAGAGCTTAACACCCTAGAAAGCCCCATATCAGAATGAGAACAGAGCTCAAGCCAGTGGCAGGAAGCCCCATATCAGAATGAGAACAGAGCTTAATGCCCTTGAAAGCCCCATATCAGAATGTAAACAGAACTTGGGAAATTCCTCTACCCCTTCTGGAGGTTCCCTAGACGAGCCCATAAAACTAAGCTGGAACCCACCTCGGGGTCCAAGTCCCTGCTCCATTGTGTCAGGTATACTTGGACCCAAGCTCGAGCTTGTAAATAAACCCTTGTGTGTTTGCATTGGTGTCGGCTCCTTGGTGGTTTCTCGGATACATAATCTTGGGCACAACAAGACTTTGTTAAAATTTTGCTACCACTATTTTTGGTTGGCAAAATAGGAAGTATCTGAACTCCTTTCTTCCCATGGACACACTGAATGTACAACTAACAACTAACATGGAGCAGCACCCTCTGAAAGAAATCTAGAAATTAGCCGAGAAACTCTTACACATCAGGTTGATGTGGTTTGGAGTGTTGGAGTTCAGAGCCAATGGCCAAGAAAGAATTCTTGAGATGTCTTTGGTGCAAAAGGTAGTTTTATTAAAGCAGGGCAGAAAGAGCTGCACTGGGGTCGTGAGGAGTGACTGTTTATATATTTCCTATCCTATGGAAGGGAGGGTGATGTTAGGGCTCTAGGAAATTGAGTCTTTAGGTTTTGGAGATTGCTTTTGCAAATCGAGACAATTGCAAGCTGCTGGAGATTCATATCTTGCATGACTGTGATTTATCTCAGTAAACCATTTGTTTTTCCCTTTCCTTTG
This sequence comes from Vulpes lagopus, assembly GCF_018345385.1. Classification (NCBI taxonomy): domain Eukaryota; kingdom Metazoa; phylum Chordata; class Mammalia; order Carnivora; family Canidae; genus Vulpes; species Vulpes lagopus. The sequence continues at coordinate 3,921,063 of NC_054833.1, forward strand.
TTCTAGGGCAGCCAGGAATGCTTAAGGAGTATTTCACACATCCTATATGGTGAGGTGGGGGGTTGCAGGGTGTTAGCTTGTGCTTTGCCCTCAGCTAGTCTTCTCCCTCATCAAGGGGAATGAGGAAAATACATTGAAAGGGTAGAAAAAGGCTGAGGCACATGCTTGCCATAAACCTCATTCCAGGTATAGAGCCTTATAAATGGAAGGATAACTCTCAACTCCCAGCTTCTCCCTGAAAGGTGAAGGGTTTGGACCCAATATTTAGTGCTCTAACTTTTAAAATTCCCACCTGAGGGATGTATCCCCCAAACACTTAGTTCTCAAACCCAACAGGGCTTCTGTCCACATGACTGACAAGGCTTAGAAAACAAAGAAACAGATCTTAGTGGGCACTAGGAGGTTCACCAGGGCTATTCCCTCAGGGCTCAGTGGGAGCAGACAAAAAATACCTACTAGTCTTTTGCTGAAAGGGATCTATTTATACATATTAAAAGGGCACTTTTCTTCAGTCTCTTTGTTAGTGTATAGAAATGCCACTGATTTCTGGGCATTGATATTGTATCCTGCCACATTGCCAAATTGCTGTATGAGTTCCAGCAATCTTGGGTGGAGTCTTTTGGGTTTTCTATATACAATATCATGTCATCTGTAAAGAGGGAAAGTTTGGCTTCTTTTTTTTTTTTTTTCCAATTTGGATGCCTTTTATTTCTTTTTGTTGTCTGATTGCTGATGCTAGGACTTCTAGTACTATGTTGAATACAGTGGTGAGAGTGGACATCCCTGTCTTGTTCCTGATCTTAGGGGAGAGGCTCCCAGTTTTTCCCCATTGAGAATGATATTTCGCTGTGGGCTTTTCATAAATGGCTTTTAAGATGCTGAGGAATGTTCCCTCTACACTCTGAAGAGTTTTGATCAGGAATGGATGCTGTATTTTGTCAAATGCTTTCTCTCCAGCTATTGAGAGGATCATATAGTTCTTGTTTTTTCTTTTGTTGATGTGATTTATCATGTTGATTGTATTATGAGTGTTGAACCACCCTTGCATCCCGGGGATAAATCCCACTTGGTCCTGGGGAATAACCCTCTAAATGTACTGTTGGATCCTATTGGCTAGTATCTTGTTGAGAATTTTTGCATCCATGTGCATCAGGGGTATTGGTCTATAATTCTCCTTTTTGGTGGGGTCTTTGTCTGGTTTTGGAATCAAGGTAATGCTGGCCTCATAAAACAAGATGGAGATATTCCCTTCCTTTCTATGTTTTGAAACAGGGTTAGTAGAATAGGTATTATTTCTTTAAACGTTTGATGGAACTCCCCTGGGAAGCCATCTGGCCCTGGACTTTTGTGTCTTAGGAGGTTTTTGATGACGGCTTCAGTTTCCTCGCTGGTTATTGGCCTGTTCAGGTTTTCTGCCTCTTCCTGTTCTGGTTTTGGTAGTTTGTGGTTTTCCAGAAATATGTCCATTTCTTCTAGATTGCCTAATTTGTTGGCTTATAGCTGCTCATAATAAGTTTTTAAAATAATTTGTATTTCCTTGGTATTGGTTGTGATCTCTCCTCTTTCATTTGTGATTGTATTAATTTGAGTCCTTTTTCTTTTTAATAAGGCTGGCTAGGGGTTTATCTTATTAATTCTTTCAAAAAACCAACTCCTGGTTTTGTTGATCTGTTCTACAGTTCTTCGAGTCTCTATTTCATTGAGTTCTTCTAGAATCTTTATCATCTCTCTTCTTTTGCTTGTTTTAGGTTTAACTTGCTGTTCTTTCTCCAGTTCCTTTAGTTGCAAGTTTATCTTGTGTATTTGAGTTTTTTCCAATTTTTTGAGGGAGGCTTGTTTTGCGATGTAGTTCCCTCTTAGGACAGCTTTTGCTGTATCCCAAAGATTTTGAATGGTTGTATCTTCATTTTCATTATTTTCCATGGATGTTTTTAATTCTTCTGTAATTTCCTGGTTGACCCTTTCATCTTTTAATAGGATGCTCTTTAACCTCCGTGTGTTTGAGGTTCTTCCAAATTTCTTCTTGTGATTGAGTTCTAGTTTCAAAGCATCATGTTCTGAAAATATGCAGGGGACAATCCCAGTCTTTTGGTATCAGTTGAGACCTGATTTGTGACCCAGGATGTGGTCTATTCTGAAGATAGTTCCATGTGCACTTGAGAAGAATGTGTATTCATTGCATTCAGATGGAAAGTTCTGTATATGTCTGTGAAATCTACTTGGTCTGGTGTATCATGTAAGGCCCTTGTTTCTTTGGTGATGTTTATCTTAGAAGATCTGTCATTTGCTGAAAGCGCTGGGTTGATGTCTCCTACTCTTAGTGTACTATTATCTAAGTATCTCTTTACTTTGGTTATTAATTGATTGATACACTTGGCAGCTCCCACATTAGGAGCATAAATATTCATGATTCTTAGGTCTTGTTGGCAAGACCCTTTAAGTATGATATAGTGTCCCTCTTCATCTTTTACTAGAGTTTTTGGTATGAACTTTAATTTATCTGATATGAGGATTGCTACCCCAGCTTTCTTTTGAAGACCTTTGAATGGTAAATGGTTCTCCACTCTTTTATTTTTAGGCTGGAGGTGTCCTTAGTTCTAAAATGAGTCTTTTGTAAACAGCAAATAGATGGGACTTGCTTTTTTATCCAGTCTGAAACCCTTTGTCTTTTGATGGGATCATTTAGCCCATTCACCTTCAGAGTAACTATTGAAAGATATGAATTTAGTGTCATCGTAATACCTATTCAGTCCCGTCCCTGTTTTTGTAGATTGTTTCTTTGGGCTTCCTCTTTCTTTTACAGGGTCCCCCTTAATATTTCTTGCAGAGCCGGTTTGGTGGTCTCATATTCTCTCAGTTTCTGCCTATCCTGGAAGCTCTTTATCTCTCCTTTTATCCTGAACAACAGCCTTGCTGGATAAAGTATTCTTGGCTGCATGTTCTTCTCATTTAGTACCCTGTATATATCATGCCAGCCCTCTCTGGCCTGCCAGGTCTTTGTGGAGAGGTCTGCTGTTAATCTGATATTTCTCCCCATATAAGTTAAGAATCTCTTGTCTTGTGCTGCTTTAAGAATTTTCTCTTTATATTTGGAACTTGCAAGTTTCACTATTAAATGTCGAGGTGTTGAATGGTTTTTATTGCTTTTTTGGGGGGTCCTTTCTATCTCTTGGATCTGAATTCCTGTTTCCTTCCCCAGATTTGGGAAGTTCTCAGCTATGATTTGTTCAAATATACTTTGTGCCCCCCCCCCTGCCCCGCCTCTTCTGGAATCCCAATTAAATGTATATTCTTCCTTCTCAAGCCATCATTTATTTCCCTAAGCCTTTCCTCATGGAGTCTTAATCATTTTTCTCTTTTCTCCTCAGCTTCCTTTTTTCCATCAACTTGTCTTCTATGTTAGTCATGCTCTCTCCTCCACCTTATTAACTCTAGCAGTTAGGACATCCAGTTTGGATTGCATCTCATTTAATCTATTTTTAATTTTGGCCTGATTAGATCTCAATTTTGCAGTAATGAAGTCTCTAGAGTCCTGTATGCTTTTTTCCAGAGCCACCAGAAGCTTTAAAATTGTACTTCTGAATTGAATTTCTGACATGTATTGAAATCCAAATTCTGTAACTCTGTGACAGAGTATTGTTTCCAGTTTTTTCTTTTGTGGTGAATTCTTTCTAGTCATTTTGTCTAGTACAGAGTGGCTGTATGAGTGGGCTGAGTAAAAAATACAAACCACTACTTAAGTAAATACAACCTACATGATTCCAAAGAGGTCACAGACCAGGAAAAAAAAAAAAAAACCAGAATAAAATAAAATAAAATAAAATGACCACTAAAGTGAAAAACAAATTTCAAAACAAAGCAGTTTAAATTAAAAGCCAAAAAATGAAAACAAGAAGAAAAAAGTAAAAGAACAAAAAAGTAAAAAGAGGAGGAATGCCTGGGTGGCTCAAGCTCATCTACCTTTGGCTCAGGGTGTGATCCTGGGGTTCCAGGATCGAGTCCCACAGTGGACCCCCAGCATGGAGCTTACATCTTCCTCTGCCTGTGTTCTTCCTCTCTCTCTTTGTCTGTTATGAATAAATAAATAAAATCTAAAAAAAGAGAGAGAGAGAGAGAGAAAGAGAGAAAAGGCTAAGTGATGCTGGTGGTGTGGAAGTGGTAGTGGAGAGAGCTTGTAGTCTACCTGAGGAATTCTACAGGGTGATTCTCTTGGTTTGGAGTGTATTTTGTTCTGTATGTTAGAAGATGCTCAGTCCCAAATTTATATAAACCAGAAATACTTATAGAAGCCCTAACTTTGACCACCAAAATATAAACAACATAAAGGAGGGTGGCAGGATGGGAAGGAAGAGAGAATATAATCTCACAAAATGAACCAACACAGAGTTCCACTTGGTTCTGAGTGTATGTTGGTTGTGTTCTAGAAGGTACTAACTTCCACCATTGTAAAACAAAATGAGGCAGAAAAAATAAAAAATAAAAACCCATATCCTATATATTTACCAAAGTTAAATTGAATACGTTGAAGTGATCCAGAAGTGGAAAATATATCTAAGACATGTGATTGTAGAAATATGCAAGTAAAAAAGGAAAAAAAACTTAAAAATGAAGAGCTGGTAAAATATTGTAGTTAAGGTGGGAAAAGGGAAAAAATATTGGAAGTTTTTAGTCTTATATAAAAATGATTTGTAATGGAAAAAAAAAAAAAAACCCAGGGACCCTCTAGTTCTATATACTATTTTCCCTCAGTCCTGGAGCTTTCCAGTGCTGCTTGGTCAATAAACTTGCTCTTCCAGCAGTTCTTTTGGAGGAGGGGTCTGCTATGCTGACTCTCAGGTATCTTTGCCTGGGCAGAGATGCCCTGTCCCCTGCCAGGTGCTGGGCTCAGTGTGATTTTTTTATCCTGTGAGGCCTTTGTTCCCTGTGGCCCCACCTCTCCTAGGTACAAGGTGAAATCAAGAGGAAAAACATAATGATGGTGGCCAGATTTCCAGCTCTGGAGTCAAGCTCCACCTAACCTGCAGCTCCCAGTCTGCACTGGACTAGATGGTCCTGGCCCAGCACGGGTGCACTGATCTGTGCAGCTTGGGGGTGCCCTGTGGCAGGGGAGTTCTAGCTGTTCTGTGCCCTCCCTGCTTCTGCCTGTCCCAGGGGGAATGCAGGATCATGGGCTTTGTCTGCTTGGGTGCCCTAGGATCCTGGGCCCTGTGTCACTGGATCTACAATCCTGGGGACTGCCTCTTCCAAAGGGAATGGGACACAACCACTTCCTTCCATTGCCAGCCTCTAGGGTGAAGGCAGCTTTGGAGCCGGCCCACCTAACCCAGTGGGTTCTCCCAAATGCCCCGAGGGCTGCAGCACTCCAGCCCTTTCCTGAGATTGGCCCGCGATTTGCAGTGAGCTTTCCCTGGGCACCCTTCCTCTTACAGTGATTCCAGGAATCTTGAGGCTTCACTGCCCCTCCTGTCATTTTGTCTGATTTCCCTGCTTAGCACTTTTTTTGTCAGGGAATACTCTGGCGGGGATTTTTTTAAGTTCTTGCCTCTCCAAGGCTGGGCTTTCTTGCATCAGAAGCTTTTGTTGCTCTGCTGCTATATTCCTGCTAGTCATGGTTCCTTTCCCTTCCTTCCTTATTTATTTATTTCACCTTCCTACTTTGCTAGAATCGAAAAATTTTTCTCTCTGTTGCATTCCAGCTGTTCTGTCTTTAAATCTCAGGTTGGATTCATAGGTGTTCAGGATGTTTTGGAAGTTATCTAGGTAAGTTTGTGGGGCCAGGTGAGTCGAGGACCTCTACTCTTCCACCATATTGCCCCTCCCTCTGGCAGAAGTTTTTAAAGGTGCAGGGGCACCACTCCATAGCTGCTAACCCAGCCCAACTGTAGAGGGAGCAGGCAAAACCACCTATCTTTCAGTTTCTCCCTGGAAGGGACCCAACTGCATACTTTCCCAGCTGTTGTCTGAGGGACTGGTTTGCAATAAGGTGGTGACTATAGTCCTCTACTTTGGGAAACTGCCTGGTCTTGGCACACTCCTAACTACTAGGAAGCACCAAGAACAAAGAGGGTAGTTTGAAAATCACAGAGGCTTAAGAAAACCATGAGCTCAGGCCAAGCTGATTGACAGGGTTCATCTACACAAGATCACTCTGTCAAGATGGGGATAGGTGGTTATTATTTTTAATGTGCAGAAACCAACACAGAGTGTTGAGGAAAATAAGAAACAGAAATAAGTTCCAAACAAGAACAAGATAAAGCTCCAGAAACTCACCTAAATGAAATGGAGCTAAATGGTTTACCTGATAGAGACTTCAAAATACTGATCATAAAGGTGCTCACCAAATGAGCATTTCAACAAAGACATGAAAAATTGCAAAAAGTTCCAAATAGAAATCACAGAACTGAAAATACAATAGCTGAACTGAAAAATTCAGTAGAGGGGCTCTACTACAGATAGATCAATGAAGAAAGGATCAGCAAACTCAAGAACAGGGTAGTGAAATGCATCCAATCAGATGAACAAAAAGAAAAAGAATAAAGAAGAGTGAAGATTGCCTAGGGGACTTCTAGGACATCAAGTGGACCAGTATTTACATTATAAGGCTCTCAGAAGGAGGAGAGAGAGAGAAAGGGGTTGAAAATGTATTTGAAGAATAAATGGCTGAATACTTTTTAATTTGAGGAAAGAAATAGCTATCCAGATCTAGGAAGTTTACAGAGTTCCAAAAAAGTTGAATCCAAAGACACCCACACCACAATACAGCTTAATTACATCATAAAAGTTACAAACAAGAAGAAAATCTTAAAAGCAGGAAGAGAAAAGTAACTTATTACATACAAGGAATCCTCTCTGAGACTATCAGCAGATTGTTTCAGTGGAACTGATATAGTTTTAGAATGTAGATGAGGTTTGTTCAGGTGAGGTCCGGAACCAATGACCAAGAAAGAATTCTTGAGACAACTTTTGTGTAAAATGGTAGTTTTATTAGAGCAGGAAGACAGGACCTGTGGGCAGAAGGAGCTGCTGCCCCAGGCTTGTGAGGGGTGGCTGTTTATATACCTGGGAGTTGGAGGAGGTAAGGAAAAGGGAAGTTTCAAAAGAACTTTCATATGCTAAAGAGGATTTACAGATATTGGAGGTCTTGCCATTGTCAAATTAAGGTTTGTTTTCCCTCTAGCCAGGCATTCACATGAAGACAGTTGGAGGCTTCCTGGAGGAATGTGACAGTCTGCCCACTTCAAGTATCTGTCATGGGCTACAGGTAATAAGGACATTTAATTGTATATACATTTCCTTGTGGAATCTAGTTTATTGATAAAAATGCTTTGTTCTTGTAAATTACTAAGACATTTGTAAACTGAGGGAGACTTTTGTCTTGCAGGATTGTGATCTCTATAAGTTCACTATTTGTTTTTCCTTTCCTTAGCTTTAGTGCAGCCAGGAGTGCCTGAGGAATGTCACACATATCTCACCTGGTTGGGGGGGGGGGGGGAGTTTGCAGGGTATTAGGTCATGCTTTGTCCTCAGCTAGCCTTTTACTCCCTCATCAGGAGGAAAACCAGAAAATTCACAAGGATGTAGACATTAAACAATATGTCCAATCAATGGGTCAAAGAAGAAATAAAATGAGAAAACAAAGTATCTTGAGATAATAAAAGTAGAAGCATGATATACCAAAACTTATGAGATGTAGCAAAGACTTTGTAAGACAAAGTCCAGATTTCAAATAAACAAACTAAATTTGCACCTAAAGGAATTTAGAGAAGAAGAACAGACCACGGCCAAAATTAATTGAAGGAATGAAGAAACCCCCCCTGTAAGTAGGATCAGCCCTAATCCAGAGGCAGCCCATCCAGGTGCCTTCCTGAAGTTTTAGCAACAAAAAGCATTCTGTTTGTGATAAGAAAACCATTTCCCCCCACACCCTGATTGGAATGTCCCTGAATAGGTTCATGTTGACCTTCTGAGAAATCAACCTGGATGCTATGCGACTCCCGCGGTTCTTTTGTCTTTAAGCGAGTTTTTTTCTTTTGCCTTTAAAAGATGCCTGTAATTGCTAATCGGGGCTCTCTTCCTCTTCGGAGGCGGAGAGCCCGTTTGCGCAAACGTCCAATAAACCCTCTTGCTAATTGCATCTGCCTGTCTGGGGTCTGAGTCTCTGGGGCGTCCGCCGGGACACATTGGCACCCGTGAGCCAGGGTCCAACATTTGGGGGCTCGTCCGGGATCCGAGACGCCCCAGGCTCAATCCTAAGACCGGTAGGAGGTAAGACCGAGCTCGCTAAATGTCATATCTGTCTCGTCCGTTTGTCTGACTGGCCGGGTCTGTGCCGGGTCTGTATTGTGCCTGCAGGACGCTGTACTCTGTATTTGGACCAGCGGGGGAGGCAGACGTGCCCGAGACCCCTGGCCCCCCTCCGGAGTCGGACTCCCGAGTGGTCTGGAAGAGGAACGGAGCCCGGCACTCCCTCCTCTTCGGGGAGGGTCGTTGTTGGCGACCGCTCCCGTCTGAATCCGCCGAGCCGGTCCTGTCATCTGTGTGCATCTGTCTGTTCTGTGTCTTTCTCTCTGTCCTCTTCCTCACGCTCACCTCTTTTCTACACCCGCGGGGCAAACTGTAACCACCCCTTTAAGCCTCACTCTAGATCACTGGAAAGAAGTCGCCGGCCGAGCACACAATCTTTCGGTCGAAGTCAGAGGACGAAGATGGGTCACCTTCTGCTCCTCAGAGTGGCCGACTCTCAACGTTGGGTGGCCCAGGAATGGAACTTTTAATATTGATATTATCTTGCAGGTGAAGGCCCCGGTCTTTCAGCCAGGACCCCATGGGCACCCTGATCAGCTCCTGCAGACTCTCCTCACCACGGAGGAGAGACCCCGCGTCTACAGAAAAACGTCCCCGGGGCGGATGGGAGGCCGCCCCAGCTGCCTAATGAAATCGAGGATGTTTTCCCCTTGGTTGGCCCGACCTGGGACTACGACACTGCTGCTGGGAGGGAGCGGCTCCGTCTCTATCGCCAGGTACTCCTAGTGGGTCTCAAAGGGGCAGGGCGACGCCCCACCAATTTGGCAAAGGTACGTGCTATAGTGCAGGGAAAAGATGAGACGCCGGCAGGTTTTCTGGGAAGATTAATGGAGGGCTACCGTATGTCTACTTAGAGAGAGAGAGAGAGGAAATGCAGTAAAGAACTGACTGGGATACTGGCCACCGTAGTACAGGGCTCAGGGCAGATAAGTCAGGACAGAGTAAGGACCTGGGAGACAAAAGAAAACCACGGGTTGAACGAGACCAGCGTGCCTACTGCAAGAAAAAGGACATTGGGTTAAAGATTGTCCAAAGAAGGGCCAAACACAGGTACCTAAGAAGAAGCCCATTCCCGTACTGTCCCTAGAGGATGAAGATTAGGGATGTCAGGGCCAGGAGCCGCCCACCCCCCCCAGCCTCAGATAACCCTTAAAGTGGGGGGGTCAACCAGTGACCTTCCTGGTTGCTACGGGAGCTCAACATTCAGTTTTAACTGAGGCAGAAGGACCCTTGAGCTCTATCTAGAAGATGCATTCTTTTGCCTAAAGTTAAGCTCTCAAAGCCAGCCTATTTTTGCCTTTAAATGGAAAGATCCTGAGACGGGATTCTCAGGACAACTCACTTGGACAAGGCTACCACAGGGATTCAAAAACTCCCCCACCTTGTTCAACGAAGCCTTGCATCAGGACTTGGCAGAATTCGGAGTTGGCCATCCGAACCTCGTTCTCCTGCAGTACATGGATGATTTGCTCATAGCGGCTAAGACAGAACGGGATTGTGTAAAAGGTACGGGGGCCCTGCTCGAGAGACTGGGAGGACTGGGGTATAGGGCCTCCACCAAAAAGGCCCAAATAGGCCAGAGACGAGTGACCTATCTGGGATATCTCCTGGAAGGAGGCCAGAGGTGGCTGACAGAGAGCCGCAAAAAGGCTGTAGCCCTGATCCCAGCACCCACTAGTGCCAGAGGGCTACGAGAGTTCCTCGGCAGTGCTGGGTTATGCCGCCTCTGGGCACCCGGGTTTGCAGAGCTGGCGGCTCCCCTACATCCTCTCACGAAATGCAACACCCCCTACCACTGGGGAAAGGAGCAACAATTGGCTTTTGACAAAATAAATAGGGCCTTATTGACTGCCCCTGCACTGAGCCTCCCAGATGTAACCAAGCCATTTGCGCTATATACTGATGAACGCTGAGGAATAGCCAAACGGGTCCTAACTCAGAAACTGGGACCCTGGAAAAGGCCCGTGGCATATTTTTCAAAAAAATTAGACAGCGTGGCTGCAGGATGGCCCCCATGTCTCCGAATAATAGCGGCTGTGGCAGTCCTGGTAAAAGACTCAGATAAGTTGGCCTTCAGCCAACCCCTCACTGTGGTGGCCCCCCCACGCTATAGAGACAGTCATCCGCCAGCCCCCTGATCGATGGCTCTCAAACGCCGGGTCACCCATTATCAGGCCATGCTACTGAATTCCGAGCGGATACGGTTCGGAACGGCTATATCCCTAAACCCGGCCACCTTGCTTCCAGAAGCCGAGTCCCCCTCCCTGCTAATGCATGATTGCCACCAGATCCTAGCCGAGGTCCATGGCACCAGAAGGGACTTGACGGACCAGCCTTTGCCAGGTGCTGAAGCAACCTGGTACACCAAGGGGAGTAGCTTTCTACAAAATGGTGAACTGAAAGCCGGGGCGGCTGTGGTAGATAATTCACTGTCCGGGGCATCAGCGAGGCAACGACCCAGTAGCAGAGGGGAACAGGATGGCCGATGAAACAGCACGGGCCGCTGCACTAGGCCCACAGGAGGATGGACAGAAGCATCCCCCACCAAATGAGAAACTGCCCAGGTGGTTGTCAAGAAAATCCTAGAAGAAATTTTCCCCTGGTTTAGACTGCCCAAGGTAATAGGGTGGGACAACGGCCCCGCCTTCGTCTCCCAGGTAAGTCAGTTGGTGGCCAGATTACTGGGGATAAATTAAAAATTACATTGTGCATACAGACCCCAGAGCTCAGGGCAGGTAGAAAGAATAAATAGAACAATTAAAGAGACCCTAACCAGATTGACATTGGAGACTGGCACTAGAGACTGGGTCCAACTCCTCCCCATGGTCCTGTTCCGAGTCCGGAACACTCCCGCGCGCCATGGGCTAACTCCTTACGAGATTCTCTATGGAGGTCCCCCACCAGTAACGGGCTTACTAGATTCTGCTATTGACCCTCTTGCTAACACTCCCGGTTTACAGGACAGGCTAAAGGCGCTCCAGATCATCCAGCGCCAGATCTGGAAACCCCTTGCGGGGCTGTCTACCGCCCCGGAGACACAACCTGTTCCAGATCGGTGACTCCGTCTATGTCAGGAGACATCAGTCCAGGACGCTTGAGCCCCGCTGGAAGGGCCCATACACTGTACTACTGACCACCCCAACCGCCTTAAAAGTAGACGGCATTGCTGCTTGGGTCCACGCCTCACACGTCAAGCGCGCCCCATCAACGAGCACCGCTGACGCCAGCCAGGCGGACCGGAGGAGCCACTCCAATGGAAGCTCCACCGCACCCAAAACCCGCTCAAGATAAGACTTTCAAAAATTGTTCAATGACAGTTGTTATATTCCTACCTCTCCTAGCGCTCTTCACCTCCGCCAAAGGTGACCCTCATGCCCTCAAAAGGTTAACCTGGCAGGCACTAACGTCTGGGGGTGATGAGGTCTGGTCTATAACTAAGACCGCCCCCGTGGGAACCTGGTGGCCTAACCTATATCCTGACCTATACAAGCTAACCATAGGGGCCCCTAGCCCATGGGACCTAGAGGGATACTTGGACACCTCTAGAGCCCCTAACCGAGAAAGCCCTCCAGGGCAACTGGGATTAGACCCATGGGGAGGATGTGGCACGCCTGACAGAAGGGCCATGCTCAGCACTCTTCCCTTTTATGTCTGTCCCGGGTACCACAGAGATCGCAGGCTAAATCCCACCTGTGGAGGAGGGGAATACTTCTATTGTAAAAATTGGGGGTGCGAGACTAGGGAGACACAGGATGAGAGGCCCTCCTCCTCCTGGGATTACATCACTGTCAAGGCTAACTACACCCCCCCGGGGCTACCAGGAACTCTGCAATACTACCACCCCGATTTTGGGGACTGATTCTTACCTGGAGCCCCAGCCGGGAACTTGGTGGGCAAGCAACAAAGTCCTCACCCCCTGTGTGTCAGCTAAGGTTCTAAATAGCTCAAACGACTTCTGTGTCATGGTGCAGATCATACCCAGGGCGTTCTCTCACCCTGCTGAAACTCTAGAAAATCAGTATGATGAACATCCCACCCGTTTTTGGCGCGAACCTGTCTCCCTAACCCTAGTCATTATGTTGGGACTAGGGGTCGCCACTGGGGTGGGTACTGGTGCAGCTGCTCTGATCCAGGGCTCACGACATCAGATAGAACTCCAGGCAGCTGTAGATGAGGATCTACGGGCACTAGAGCAGTCCGTTTCTAAGTTAGAACAGTCCCTCACCTCACTTTCAGAAGTAGCACTTCAAAACAGGAGAGGCTTGGATTTACTACTCCTGAAAGAGGGAGGACTATGTGCGGCCTGGGAGAAAAATGCTGTTTCTATGCAGACCATTCTGGAGTCATCAGAGACTCCATGGCCAAACTCAGGGATAGGCTAAATAAAAGACAAAGGGACCGGGAGGCCCAGCAGGGCTGGTTTAAAAGCTGGTTTAATCAGTCTCCCTGGTTGACCACCCTAATCTCTACCATTATGGGCCCTCTAGTTATCCTGCTCCTGCTGCTAACTTTCGGCCCCTGCATCCTTAACCGGCTGCTCCAGTTCATCCGAGAAAAATTGTCCATTACCCAAGCTCTGGTATTAACAATGTCGGGCCCTCCAAACTGAAAAAATAAATGTTCCCTAAGATTTTAAGGTTAAAATCAGCCCAAACAAAGAGGAGGGAATGAAGAAACCCCCCCTGTAAGTAGGATCAGCCCTAATCCAGAGGCAGCCCATCCAGGTGCCTTCCTGAAGTTTTAGCAACAAAAAGCATTCTGTTTACAATAAGAAAACCATTCCCCCCACACCCTGATTGGAATGTCCCTGAATAGGTTCATGTTGACCTTCTGAGAAATCAACCTGGATGCTATGCGACTCCCGCGGTTCTTTTGTCTTTAAGCGAGTTTTTTTCTTTTGCCTTTAAAAGATACCTGTAATTGCTAATCGGGGCTCTCTTCCTCTTCGGAGGCGGAGAGCCCGTTTGCGCAAACGTCCAATAAACCCTCTTGCTAATTGCATCTGCCTGTCTGGGGTCTGAGTCTCTGGGGCGTCCGCCGGGACACGTTGGCACCCGTGAGCCAGGGTCCAACAGGAAAAAATCATGAAGATCAGAGTAGAAATAAGTGAAATAGAAACTAAAAAGACAGTAAATAATTAAAAATTTTGTTTTAAAAACTATAAACAAATAGACAAGTCCTTGGCTAGACTAAGAAAAAAACAGTAGACAAAGTTATAAAAGAAAGAAGAGACATTGTAACTGATATTGTAGAAGTACAAAGGATCATTAGAGACTGCTATGGACAATTATACACCAACAAATTGAACAACGTAGAAGAAATAGATAAACTCTTAGGAACATATAAATACCAAGCCTGAATTATAAAGAAGGAGAAAATCTGTAAGGAGATTGAGTACGTAATCAAAAACCTCCCAATAGTAGAAGAACCAGATGCATTTACTGGTGAATTCAACCAGTAACTTAAAGAAAAGTTAAAAACAATTCTCAAACTCTTTCAAAAGATAGAGGAGGAGGGAATACTTTAAAATATATTAAATGAGGCCAGGATTAATCTGATACCCCAAATCGACAAAGAAACTGCAGAAAAAGAAAATAGTAGGCCAATATTCGTGATGAACATAAATACAAAATGCTCAACAAACAATTAGCAAAATATTCAACAATATATTGTATTCAACAATACATTAGTGATAGTATTCAAGAATACATTAAAATAATCGTACACCATAAAGAAATGGGATTAATTCCAGGATGTAAGGATGGTTCAACATATGCAAATCAATAAATGTGACGCACCACATTAACAAAATTAGATATAAATTCATATGATAATTTCAACAAATGCAGAGAAAGCATTTGAAAAAATTCAACATCCATTTATGATAAAAATTCTCAATGTAAGTATAACGGGAATTTACCTCAACATGATAAAGGGCATATAAGAGAAGAGCAGAGCTAACATCATTCCCAATGGTGAAATGCTGAAAGGTTTTTTTCTAGTATCAGGAGTAAGACAAGGATGCCTGCTTTTGCCACTTTTATTCCACATAGTTGCACATGAAGTCCTATCCAGGACAATTAGATGAGTAAAAGAAATGAATCGCATCCAAATCAGAGTAAAACTGTGCCTATTTTCCAATGACATGATATTATATTTGGAAACCTTAAATGCTCCACCAGAAATGTTAGAACTAATAAACAAATCGAGTGAATTTACAGGCTACAAAATCAACATACAAATTCTGTTGCATTTTTGTATATTAATAATGAACTAGCAGAAAGAGAAATCATAACTGTGTGGTATTGGCATAAAAACAACATAGATTAATAGAATAGGAGTCCAGAAATAAATCCATGCATGTACGATCAATTCATTTATGACAAAGGAGCCTAGCATATACAAAAAGAAAGGATAGTCTTTTCAATAAATGGTGTTAGAAAAACTGGACAGCCACATGCAGAAGAATGAAACTGGAACACTTTCTTACATCATACACAAAAAACAACTCAGAATGGATTAAAAGCTTGAACATACCATTAATCATGTAAGTCTTAGAAGAAATCATAGGGATAAACTTCTTGACATGAATATTGGCAATGAGTTTTTGGATTCAACAACAAAAGCAAAAGCAAGAAAGCAAGAATTAGTAAGTGGAGTACATCAAGTGAAAAAGCTGCACAGTGAAGGAAACCATCAACAAAATGAAAAAAGCAAGTTATAGAATGGAAGAAAATATTTGCAAATCTGGTAAGTGGTTAATATCCAAAATATACAAGGAACTTACATAGCTAAATGGCAAAAAATATATATATAGTTTAAAAATGGGCAGAAGAACTGACTACATAGTTTTCCAGATAAGACCTACAATTGGCCAATAGGTCCATGAAAAGGTGCTTAACATCACTGATCTTCAGGGAAATGCAATGAGCTCATACCTGCTAGAATGGCTACCTTCAAAAAGATGAAATAGCCAGGATGACTGGGTGAGTCAGTTGGTTAAGCATCTGCTGTCAGCTCAGGTCCTGGTCTTAGGGTCCTGGGATTGAGCCCTATGTCAGGCTTCCCACTCAGTGGGTAGTCTGCCTCTTTCTGCCCCTGCCGTCCACCCCCCTTCTCTCTCTCTCAAATAAAACCTTAAAAAAAGAAGATTAAATAACAAGTTTGGCAAAGCTGTGGAGAAAGGGAATCCTTCTGCCCCACTGATGAAAACGTAAATTGATGCAGCCATTGTGGAAAAAAGAGTGGAGGTTCCTCAAAAAGTTAAAAATAGAGCTACCTCATGGTCCAGCGATCCCACTTCTGGGTATATTTCCATGAAGAGAATGAAAACAACATCTTAAAGAGATATATGCACTCCCGTGATCATTGCAGCATTATTCACAATAACCAAAATATTGGAACAACTAAGTATCCATCAACAGATGATGAATAGTTAGAGAAATTGTACCCCCCCCTCCCCACCCACCTCACAGAGTAATATTTTTCAGCCATAAGTTCATCCTGCTGTTTGCAATAACATGGATGGAAGTTGAGGACATTATGCTAGGTGAAGTAAGTCTGATACTATATTATATCACTAATATGTGGAATCTTAAGTAGTCAAATTCATAGAAAATGACTAGACTGGTAGTTACCAGGGGCTGAGGGATAGAGGAAAGGAAGAGATGTTTGTCAAAATTGTAAACTTTTCTAGTTACAAGGTAAATAAGTTCTGAGGATCAAAGTATAGCATAGTGATTATAATTAATAATATTGTAATAAGCACTTCAAAGTTGCTGGGAGAAGAAATCTTAGATTTTCTCAACAGAAGAAAGAAATAGTAATTAGGTGGCATAATGCAGGTATTGCTAAATCAACACTTGTACATCTCAAACTTACATAATATTGTAAGTCAGTTATATCTCAATAAACATAGGAAGAAGGTGGGACAGGTTTCTGTTTGCTAATATTTTATTCTGGGTATTTCACCAGTATTCATATGTGATGTTTGTAATTTCTCTTTTGTTCCATCTTTATTAGGTTCAGATATCAGTATTGTAATTGTTTCGTAAGTAGAATTTAGAAGCTTCTTTATAGTTTGTATTCCATGAAAAAAATATCTAGCATTGGGTCTTAGAAAATTCGACAGAGTTCCCTACGAA
Source organism: Vulpes lagopus (assembly GCF_018345385.1). Lineage (NCBI taxonomy): Eukaryota > Metazoa > Chordata > Mammalia > Carnivora > Canidae > Vulpes > Vulpes lagopus. Next base: position 3,937,511 of record NC_054833.1, read on the forward strand.
GCAGTCTATATTTGGTGCTTTGTTGTGGGATATTTTCTTGATTTTCTCTGCTTCTACTCCCTGAATTGGGATTAAGTATAAATCATTCCAATGTGGAGAATAAAAACAGAGAAAATGATCAATTAATGAGGTCTATTTTGGTAGACTGTATTTTCCTGTAGTATCTTCTTCACTGACCTCTGTGAATTTATTTGCATAGAAATCTACAGAAGAGCACTTTATGATTTTTAAAGATGTTAATTGTTTCAATACTTTCTTTCTTTCTTTCTTTCTTTCTTTCTTTTTTCTTTCTTTCTTTCTTCTTCTTCTTTCTTTCTTTCTTTCTTTCTCTTTCTTTCTCTCTTTTTCTTTCTCTTTCTTTCTTTCTTTTTCTTTCTCTTTCTTTTCTTTTCTTTCTTTCTTTCTTTCTTTCTTTCTTTCTTTCTTTCTTTCTTTCTTTCTCTCTTTCATATTTATTATTTGAGAGAGAGAATGTCAGAGCAGGGACTGGGGTAGAGGGAGAAGCAGACTCTCTGCCGAGCAGGGAGCCAGACTCGGGGCTGGATCGTATGACCCTGGGATCATGACCTTAGCAGAAGGCAGACACTTAACTGATTGAACCATCAGGGGCCACAATATTTTATTACATTAAGAAAGTAATAGGAATGCCTGGGTGACAGTTCATTAAGCATCTAACTCTTGGAGTCAGGCTCCACACTCAACAGGGAGTCTCTCCCCCTCTGCCTCTCCCACTCATGCTGTTTCTCTCTATCTCTCTCTAAAATAAATAAATAAAATCTAAAAACTAAGAAAATAATGTATATAGTATGATATTCTTTTGCTATTTAATTTCTGCTCCGATGTTTATTATTTACTTTAATTTTATTAGTTTTGGTTTACTTTTCCCTTTTAGGTTTTTGAGCTGGGCATTTAATTCATTTGTTTTCATTCTTTTGTTTATTATAAAAAGTATTCTTTAGAAATCCTGTCATAGTTTTTGTTTTAGCCAAGTTATTGAAAACAAATCCAAGTGGTAGATCTTTAAAAGATTTTTGTTATTAATATAATTGTAGCTTGACTGCACCCTTTGTATATTATTTACATTTTGTTAATTTATTGGTGCTTTCTTTTTAATATAATATATGACACTTTTTGTGAATGTTCTATGTACTCTTGAGATAAAGTTGTATTTTATGTTGTCAGAATATTAAATTCAATATATATCCATAAGATTTATGTTATTGGATGAACACTGGATGTTATGCTATATGTTGGCATATCGGACTCCAATAAAAAGATATATACAAAAAAAATTTATGTTATTGGTTATGTTGTTTAGTTTTTTTATATATGTTTATTTTTGTCATCTTGATTTTTCTGAGAATAATATGATAAAATCTTTATATTATTCATGTTTCTGTACATGTCTACTGACATCTCTTGTAGCTTCTTTTTTACCAAAGTGGTTGCTTTATATTCATGAGTATTTTTCTTCAAAAAGGAGTTGTCTTTTAGTATTAAAGAGTGGCCTTCTTGATCTTGTTAGTGCCTTTTTATCCTTTTAATTTTATTAAGTTTTTAATTTTAATTCTAGTATATTTAACTTACAGTCTTATATTAATTTCAGGTGTACAAGATAGTGATTCAACAATTCTATATGTTACTCAGTGCTATGTTGCTCAGTGTTACTCGTGGTAAATGTACTCTTAATCCCCTTCACCTGTTTCTCCCATCCCCCACGCACCTCCCCTCTGGGAATCATCTGTTTGTTTTCTAGAGTTAAGAGGCCTGTCTTTCCCTCACTCTGTTTTTTTCCCTTTGCTTGATATTCTTTGGTTTTGTTTCTTAAATTCCACATACGAGTGAAATCATATAGTATTTGTCTTTCTCTGACTGACTTATTTCACTTAGCATAATACTCTCTAGATCCATCCATACTGTAGCAAATGGCAACAGTTCATTCCTTTTTATGGCTAAGTAATATTCCATTACATAAATATACTACATATATACTACATCTTCTTTATCCATTTTTCAGTTGAAGGACACTTGGACTGCTTGCATAATTTGGCTATTGTAGATAATGTTGCAGTGAACATTTGGGTGCATGTATCCTTTTGAATTAGTGTTTTTGTATTCTTTGGGTAAATACCCGGTAGTGTGATTGATCATGGTGGTGCTTTTTGATGGAATTCTATTTTATCTGATGTTAATATTACAGCCTTTGCCTTCTTACTGTTTCCATTTGTCTTGTATACTTTTGTCCATCCCTGTACATTTAGCTTTATTGAATTTGCTTTGGGTGTGTCTTTTGTAATCAGTGTATATTTGGTGTTTTCTTTGGGAGTCAAGTGGAAAATTCTTTCTTTTTAATAGATAAGTTCGGACCATTCAGTTGCATTGACTATGTCATATGATTTGGTATGTATATTTTTTATTTTGTGTGATTAACCTTTGTTATGTAGTTTGCCAGTTTTTCATGGTACCCAGTGACTCCCACTTATTGATGGGACCAATGACCTATTTCCACTTTTCTCTATTTCCCTCTAGTTTTACTTTGTAAAAATGGTAATTGCCAAATTCTACTTTGTCAGAACCTTTGTCATTTATATATTCTGCCACCTTTGTTCCTATCTTTATTGTTAGATCTACAATTAAATATATATGGTCTTTTACCAGTGTAATTAATTTATATACACTATTTTATTTGTATAAGTATTTTAGCCTATGGACTTTCTTCTGATTATTGCTTTAAGTATAATTGGAGTATGATATGCACTGTATTCCTTATTCTTACTCTTTAGAAATATGAAGACTTTAGCTAAGTTTCTTCAGTCATTTCTTGGTTGGATGGCACTCATCTTTTGGAAGGGCTCATGGATAGAGCATTCACTTAGTCCTTGCAAATTTAAACTCTAATTCTATTGCTCTGATACTTACAAGATAGCAGAGTTGAATATAAAATTACTGGTTCACAGTTTCTTTTCTTAATCATCTTACAAAAGACCACTTCATTCCTGCCTTGTTTTACATATTGGTTATGAGCCATATGATGCCAGATTCTCTTGCCCTTGTAAATTATTCTTCCTGGAAGCCCTGATGATTTTTTTTTTAATTTCTAAATTTGAATAGTTCTACTAGGAGAAATTTTAGAATTGATCTTTCTAGATCAATTTCCTAAGTACTTAGCTCTTATAATATGTAGATTCAGGTCTTCTTTTATTTTTGGAAAGTGTTCTTGAATTATAGTTTAAAATAGTGGTTCTGTTTCATTGCATTGTTTTCCTTCTTTAGAGCCTCCACTTATACCTATGTTGACTTTTCGTTGCCTAATTTCCATTTCAACCAATTTCTCTCTTTTTACTTCTTTATAAAAAAAAATTATTCTCTTTGTTGCTTTCCTGCTTTTCTTCAATGCTCCGCATTAAACCTTCATTCAACTCTATATTAAAAATTACGTAGGCATCATATAACTGAGCTTTATGTTATGATTTTACCTCCTCTGTTTCTTTCCTGAAACCAACCAAATTTTATTTCATTTCTTCTTATATTATACTCCATTTTAACCCTTCGATTTCGAATTTCGAATTTTACGTGTCTTTTTGTATCTACCATAGCACGTTTGATGATTCAGTTCTGCTTGTGTTAGGTTCCTTTAGATCCAGTATAATTATTTGGGAGAATTTTATCAGCTAGAAGTTTTAATGTTGATTATCTGTTTTCTTTTTCCTTTCCTTTTTTTTTTTTTTTTTTTTTTAACAGTAGCTTTGTATAGGAGAAAACTACGTAATCTATAGGTTGCTTTGGTTTGGCAGCCTGCTGGTTTTCCAGATTTCTTGTCCAAGGCTGCCACCTTCTGGCATCGTAGAATATTGCACTTTCTTTAATAGGTGGCCTGGGGACACGGCAAGGAGGGGCAGTAGGGTGCAGGGTGTCCATCATTTTTTCCCTTTAAAGTATCATCTGGATGGATCCTAAAGTGACCTTCATTTTTTTCCTTTTTCCACTCTCCAGTGGGCACATCCTTCCTTCCCTTTTATAACATCTTCCTCCAGAGTGTTTCTTTTTGAGGCTGTTTCCTTCAGCACAGCATCCAATTTTAAGTCCCTTCCCTGTCCTACCCCATACCCTTTACTGGTATTTTATCATTTAGGGTGATTTTACCTGAATGAACTCCTCCATCTTCTGCACACTTTTTCTTCTCTCCGCCTCCTCTCATTTTGAATGGGCTGTGGTGGGAGTTTTAGAGAAAGCTTTGCTGAAAATTGGTATTTATTTTTCTAAATACAGAAACTTTGAAATTGTAGTGATTTTTAAATCCATATATGTTGAAACTATGATACGTGTATAGATTTATTTGTATTTGTTAATCTGTTTAGTGTTTTTGGACCATGCATGGTAAGGTTCCTATTTGGGTAGCTGTGATTATCTTGGCTTCCAGAATCAGCACTTAACCCCTATGTCCCTTAATATTATTGCCTTACATGTTACTTGCAGCTCCTCTTTTGATAGGCTCTGATATCATTTTCTTGAACTCTTCTTATAAAACTAGAGAAGTTACTTAGATGCCAAGTTATATTTGCTTTCCCCATCATATGTCATATGTGTAGATTTGCTTCCTAAATTATAAGCTTCAGACAAAACACTACATCAAAATATACAAGCAAAACACAGCAAAGCAGACAACAACAATTAAAGAAACCCCTCTGGCTTAAAAATCCATATGCAGATCTCACCCACGGGTTCAGAAATGTGCAGATACCTCTGCATGGCCATTTAGGGTGGTGCCTGTGGATGCTTTATGCCTGTGTGATGGACTCCGCTAGGATGTTGCGGGTGTCAGGGAAGATGACTTAGGGAAGGTAGCATTTGACTTCAAACATAAAGGATACGCGGGCTTTTTTCGAAGTAAACAGAAAAGGGACAGGAAGCAGAAGTTTTACTTGCTCAAAATCATGAGTGTATTAAATGTTTGAGTTATTTGCACAGATAATCTTAGGTGACTTTAACACAGATGGTTTTAAATGAGGTGACAAGGTGGAGAAGGGCTGGTGGGAGGAAATGATGAGACAGGAGGCTGGAATAGTAGCTGGCATCCCATTTGAAAGGCTTTGTTTGCCATGTCACTCACTCACAAAGGATAATACGACCTAGGATTGCCTTTTTATAGTAAGAAAAATGAAGAATGAAGAAAATAAAACACCTGCTGATAAAGCTGATAAATTGTTAGGATCATAAACTTATCACCTTAACACACACCTTTTTTCGGGGGAAAACCAAAAATGTATCAAGTAAGTTTATTTTCAAAACTAACTAAACATTTTTTTCCCTGCTAAGTGGATGTCAGTTTATGGTTTGCAATAGCTGGTTGATAATGTTTAATAGTTTATTTTTTAGAGGATATCAGAATTACCAGAAATTTGAGTAGAGGAGCTTTCTTATTTAAGCAAAAATCATCCAGTGGATGGTTCTGCAAGTCTTTGGTATTGACCTTTTCAAATTTGTATCTTCAATGCCCAGCATGGTGTAGACACTAAAAGAATAGTAAGTATACATTGAAAAAAGAAAAAAGAGACAGAGAAACAGAGAGAAAGGAAGGAAAGAAGAAAGAACTCTTCTCTTGGTAGGCTAGGATAAGTTGGCCATTGGACTCATGGCTCTTGCATGGAATATTTTTGCTTAAGAGCTTTTTAGTGTTTATACTTTGGAGCATACTTTAGGTGGTTTATTTGGGTGAGGCAACATTCTTCCAACTCCACCTAAAATATAATCATTTCTGGGAGCTGATAAAGCTCATCAACCAATGAAATTTAGAGGTAACTAATAGATGGTAAATAACAAAATGGGAAGTCCCATTCCCTTCAGTCCCATTCCCTACCTCAAGATGGGGCATTTGATTCCATAAAGACACTGATAAAGGATGGCAAAAGGAGCCAAGAACAGACATCTCCTGTTTTTCTTAGCATGTGTTCATGATGAGCACAATTAAAATAATGCCCTGTTGTTCAAGCTCTGAAATAATCTGAAAAACAAACAAAAAAGATATGAAAGTCACATGCTCAATTCTTTCTAGGGAATACTCTGGGAAGAAAGTTATAAATAAATGAAATTTTGTTAGTTTTTTCAGTAAACCCAGAGTTATGATTAATGATAATCTTATTCAAAGAGGATATAAAATAATTTTTAATGCTTAGTAGGTACCCATAACCATAAAACTTGAGGTTTATATTTAAAACAGAACAGGTCAGACTCTACCAGTAAAAGGAAATAGTTAACTTTGTGTTTGGGTTATTTTTCCAAATTTAGTCCATATAAATATCTTTTGTTTAAATTTTACTAGAAATATTAGAAAAATATTATAAATAATTTATTAGACTATATAGGTAAGAATATTCTTGAAAATGCAGAGTTCAGTCTCTCCAAAGTAGGATGATATCTGATTTTTCAATGTTGGACTGTATGGAATTTTGTCTAATTAACTGTGTGTGTCTGAGACCCTCCAGAGTAGTTCTGCTGTGAAGGGATTTTACCCATAGTCGATAGACCTAGAATTTGGGGCTGTGACATGAACCTTAGAACATGAGTAAATTGTGGAGGGAACTGGTAGTCATGATTAGTATGATAGATCCTGGTGACGATGTTTAGTAAAAATTTATTATATTATTTATTACTTTATGGTAAGATAGTACAAACTGTCACTTAGATTCTTAACTAAAGCACATTGATTTAGGGACTGAGGGAAATCTGGGACACAAAAAAATTATAGGGCTTGTGCTTTTACCTTCTAAATTGCTTTTTCAGTTATTCATAAATAAATGGTACAAACAATATTCCAAATTGATTTTTATGTAATTCTAAACATTGTGGAAAATTGCCAAAATAATAACCAAATTTTCTTGGTTGTTGGAGATACAGTGTTGCACTTGAGTGTGTGTGTGTGAGAGAAAGAGAGAGAGGGAGACAGAGAGAGAGAGAGAGAGAAAGACACCAGGGTGGGGGAGAGAGAGACACACACATAGAGATCTCACAGAAAACGCGGCTTAGAAAATGAAGGGTGGTTTTATGTTGTCGGATTGCAGGATTTGGCACTTAGACTGTTCCGACGCTCTTTGGCTACTTTCAGCTGTGCATCCACTTCAGAGATAAAATCCCATCAGGTTCAATACCTGTTTTCCCCTTTGACCACTCTGAAGGAGCTTTTCAGCTTCTTCATAGGCTGTGTTATTGCTCTGGATAGTCTCTATAATGGGATATAACCCAGTTTTGTGACATTACTTTCATTCAATTTACTCAGAAAATCATGGCGTGGTTTGTGTGCTCTCTTTCCCCTTTTTCCTTTCCTATCTCCCCCAGATGCAGGGGAAAAAAAGAAAAAATATGATGAAATTATAGAATTAACAGGCACTGAAAAGAAAGAGAGGCTGAGATCATGAGTCACTAAACCCATTTTCCTGCCTAGGGGTGTAATTCAGTGATATTTTTTATAAATGTGATTCAAGCTGTGGCTTTTGTGAAAGATCAGAAGCCACATTATAAAAAAAAAAAAAAAGGAGGGGAAGATCATAAGTACTCATCAGCAAGATGACCCTGCTTTCACTGGTGAGATTCATATAACTTCAGTGAGTCGAATTCTTGAGAGATATTTATTTATAAAATACTTAGCTGGAAAATGAAACACAAGGTGAGACCAGGACAATTAAACAAATGAGAGCACGTACATACCTCTGTCTTTGAATGTCGAGAACAATAGGAAATCTCTGTAACACAGGGCGTGCTTTCTGAGCAGGACAGTGGGCTTGAGTCAGAAAACCTGATTTGATTGTGTGACATTTAGGCATTATTTAATCCTCTTGGTTTCAATTTGACTTTATGTTAATGTGGTCATAAATCAGTCAACCATGTCAGAGTAAAAAAAAAAAAAAACACAAAAAACCAAAACCCACAACTTTTAAAGCAAGAAATGACAAGTTTATGTTATATTTTTGAAGTAAAGGATTGGCTGCTGTGAATTCTCAAGGCAGTGTATCTCTGGGGAGAGGGCCCTGCTGATATCCCAGTGTATGAATATCTCTCTATCTCTATCTCTATCTGTATAGATAGAGATAGAGATAGAGAGACATACAGATAGAGATAGATAGATGATAGATAGATAGATAGATAGATAGATAGATAGATAGATATTTTATAAAACACCTAAGCTTAATTATTGGCTGACTTTGTAATTTTGAATGAATTACCCAATTTCTCTGAATTTCTGTTTTGTTATCTTTAAAAGGAAATACCACCTCATGTAGTGACCATGAGATTAAAATTGTGATGTATGGAAGCAGTCCCTAAAATGCTGATCCCCTCAAATAGCTCAGCTGCTTTGGGGAATCAACCCTAAGAAGCCATTAATGTGGCTCCTCCCATTAATGCACTTAGCAGACAGGAATGTTTGGTTGGCCCAACTTCAAAACCAGAGGAGGCAGGCATATTATATATTCTGGTACTTCTTTCTTCCTCCTTAACTCTGGGACAAACACATGTCCCTTGACTGATGCTCTGGTGACACTGGAGAGCTGTTACCATCAATGGCAGACCTGCATCATGGTTATGTGCCCAGACTCTGGAATCAGATTCACCTGGATTCCAGTCCTGGCTCTATCACCTGCTGAGCATGAACTTGAAGTCATTTGACTCTCTAGGCTTCTGTATTCTGAACTGTCAGACCTTTAGTGTCACAGTATCTACTTTGTAGAGTTTTTAAGAGGATGCTGTGATAATGCATGTAAACATTTAATGCAGATATTGGAACCGAATAAGCCTTCAACAAGTCATGCTCCCCACTACTATTATTATTACTCTCCCTCCTCTAGGCTGCTTGTCTTGTTTGGCATTACCAGTCCTTTCTCTGTCCATTGCAGAGGCTTCTTCTCTTCTTTTCCCCTTCCAGTTTTATTCAAATATAGTTGATAATTTAAAGTTGTTTATATTTAAGGTTTAAAACTTGATTTGCTATGTGTATACTTTCTGAAATAAACACCAAATCAAGCTAATTAATATATCCATCTCACATGGTTACCTTTTTCCTTTTTTTTTCTTTCTTTTTGTGGTAAGAACACCTAAAATATATTCCCTTAGCAAAGTTAATTATACAGTACATTGTTGTACATGATATCTCCAGAACTCTTTCCATCTTGCAAAACTGAAACCCTACACTTATTAAACAAAAACCCCTCTTCTTAGCCCTTGGTGACCACCATTTTATTTTCTGCTTCTATGAGTTTGACTGTTTTATTTATTTTATTAAAAAAATATTTTATCAATTCATGGGAGACACACAGAGAGAGGCAGAGACACAGATGGAGAAGCAGGCTCCTGGCAGGGAGCCTGATGTGGGACTTGATTCCCGGACCTGGGATCACAACCTGAGCCAAAGGCAGATGCTCAACCACTGAGCAACCCAGGTGTCCCTTGACTGTTTTATTTATTTATTCTTTTAGACAGAGGGAGTGAGCATGAGCAAGAAGGGGCAGAAGGAGAAGGAGAGAGAGAGAGAGGGAGTTTCTTAGGTAGGCTCCATGCTCAGCATGAGCCTGACATGGGGCTCCATCTCAGGACCCTGAGATCATGACCTGAATCCAGAGTTGGATGCTTGACTGGTTGAACCATCCAGATGCCCCAAGTTTAACTATTTTAGATTCTACAGAGTAGTGAGTTTGTACACTGTTTGCCTTTCTGCATCTTTTTTCTTGAAACATATTCTTGATCTGCTTCTTTGCTGAAGGCTGGGTGCTTTCTCAGTTCCTGGGCTGCACTGTACTGTTCATGTTTTAGGGAAAAATTTCACTGCCTTCATTTGAAAAATGGGAATAACATATATATGTTAATACACACAGAGTAAGCACTCAATAAGTATTAGCAAAAATGATAAAAATAAGCCAATATACATTTGTGCTCAAATTTCTGATACATGTTGCCAAACTCCTCTTCAGAGGTATATCAAATCATACTTGTACCAAATGTTATAAAACATTGCTGACGATAGATGAAAAAGATATGTCATAATTTTAATTTGCACTTCTGTTAATATAACTGATATTTAGTGTCTTTCCATATAGCCAGAGCATTTAGAATTTATTTCCTTTGTGTACTTCCTTATGGAGTTTTTTTTAAAGAGATCTTTGCATATTAAGGAAATGGGTCTTCTATGTTGTGTTCTTATTGATTTAGAAACTTTGGTTCCCCTGACCCAATTTTTCATTTGTCTTTTGACTTTAATTATAGTATTTATGCTTTAAGAAAAAAAAGTGTATATTTATAAAATCAGATGTGTTCTTTCATGGCTCCTGGATTGTGTCCGGGAAAACCTTTGTCAGTCATGCTTGTGTAGTCTTACTTCCTACAGTTAAATCTTCGAGCCATTGCAACTTTATTTATAATTGTTTGTAGTAAGAGTCCAAATTCTTTGGAAGTATCCCTACAGGGCAGCTTCATAGTTGCTTTCCTGTGGGAAGACTCCATGGACTTTCCCGGAATCTGATGAGTTATCCTGTTAAATTCTGAACTTGGAAACAATGTACCATGAAAGTGGTACATATTGAAACTCACACAAATACATGGTAAAGGTAATTGTTGGAAAATTTTCTACAATAAACTCTTGATCTTAGCTCTAAGCTGTTGCAGGTGTCCCTGCCTGTTGTGGACTGGGATGGGGGAGGTTTTTCTGTTTCAGGAGTTCTGGGATTGAGGACGATGTCCTTTCCCTATCAACTCTAAACTCATGTTGACCAAGATTGGATTTGAAAATTGGACAGTTGAACTCAGCATAAAATTTGATTTTGATTTTGAATATGTTTCTATATTGTTAGGTCTCAGCATCATAAACTACAAAATTAAGTATTAGTGTTTGGTGCTGAATACCAGTTTGGATAACCGTTTGTGGCATAGGACTTCCTGTGTAGGTTTTCATAGCCCTTTTGTCAGTGAGTCCTTTGAGAGGACCTTTCCCTTGTGATAAATGCTTCCCATGCCAGTTCATGCATCTGTAAAAAGAAAGCAGGCCAGGCACTGTTATTATTCACACCGCAGGAAACGCTGAGAAGAGCTCAATGAAAGGAATGGCAGCCTAAAATTAAAGATCCATTTGGTTTGCGTGGTGTGTGTTTTTAACATGTGTTTTCTTCCCACTGTTATCAGTAAACTCGATGACTAATATGCCATCAGTGGTACAGATATAGAAAGGAAAGTTGGAATTAGTATAAAAGAAGGTGGTAAAAAAAAAAAACCATTCATAAATCCAGGGATTCAGGAAGTAATGGAGGTGCTACAATGGTTTGTGGAGCAACTCACTCTGATTTTCAGGGAACCATGTTTGCACAGAGATGGGCTCCTTTTGAGACTGTCAGAACCCAAATAGCCATTCAGACTCCGGTTTGCATTTCTCATCTTATTTGGGTAGTCAGGGTTTGGGTTGCGTGAACAAACATTGAGGGAGGATTCTGAACAGTTAAGTCTCTTAATATGAAGACTTTCTCTGGTTTTGGCACTCTATAGTTCACTGACACTTGCATGCCAATCTTTCTGTATAATCCAGTGATAAATCTTTTTTTTTCTTCTAGTGGATGGCAAAATGAAACATAGGGGAAGTTGGATGACTTAAGATTATATTGCAAAACATAATAGGATGTTCACAGCAACCCAAAAGAGTGCTTCTCAGAACAAACAGTGGGAGTTTGGACACTCCTAGCACATTGAGAAGGGTGTTCCAAGAGCTGCTTAAGAAGTGGGCAGCTGCTGGGAATAAGAACAGTGCTCTGAGTAGAGTTTGGAGAGGTGAAGCAGAAGTGGCCTCAGAAGCAGCCTCAGATCACGGAGGACCTCACATGTGTGCTGAGGACTTTGGATTTTACTTTCTAAAATAGGGGCAGACAAATACTTTCTAAAAAGAGCCAGATAGTAAATATTTTAGGTTTTGGGGCCATATGGTCTTTGTTGTAGCTACTCAGCTGTAGCACAAATGCAAACAGAGACAATACATAAACAAATGGGCATGGCTGTGTTCCAATAAAACTTTATTTATAAAAACAGGTGGCAGGTGAGCAGAATTTGGCTCACATACTAGTGTTTGCTGACCGCCCCCCTCTAGAAAATGGCGAACCACCAAACTTTAAAGGCAAAGCATGAGGCATGCATTGCTTTTTCCAAAAACATCTTCCAACCTGATGTCAAATACAACAGGTAAACTGAGGTAAATATATTTTCCCTACTCTGTCAAAGAAGAATAATGTGATGGGAGTAATGGTTAGGGCCCCCTCTCTAGATGGAGGAATCATTGGTTCCTGGGGTGCCTGGGATAGGCTCCTTATATATTTTCCTTAGCACTATACCTAATGGATTCCCTCTCACCCTCAAAATTTTCCTGTTTGGTTAAGTTTTATATGGTCACCTTATTCTAATACTAAAAGGAGGATCATTTTAGAACTTCCACATAAGGATAGACACTGGGCCTGATCTTTTCTAGATAGTGTGATTGCTGAGAAGACTAATGGGTAAGAACCCCACCAGCTGGAGGGAGTCTTGGCTCTGCTCTTTATTAGCTGTGTGGTCTTGGGCTCCATGCCTAGCATTTCCAAGTCAAGATTTTGTTAATCAAGAATTGGGAGTAATAGGTCCTTCCTATGTTAAAGGGCTATGTAGATATAGTACAGTGGGTTTTGTAAAAGTTAATAGGGGAAATTATTTGTCATATGTTATCCAGGTGGAGGAGAGGCAGAATTTCAAGATGGGAAGAGCTTTGGACCCTGAGGGAGGGCTAACCCAATCTCCTCTACACCCCATTCATGGGACCTGGGAGAAGCAATTGCCTCTCTCTGAGCCTCAGAGCCTCATCTGGGCTAATGATATCACTTCTTCATAATTATCGTAATTGTTTAAGGTAACGTGTGTAAATGTTAAGCAGTGTGCTTGGCACATAGTTACTACTCAGTGAAATGTAGTGATTGTTTTTTGAACAATCACATGCCGCATCAGAGCTGTTGGCTTTGACAAATGCCTCAAATTGTTTACCACCATTCACCTCTCGTAGTGTCGGAATTTTATTTTTTTCTGTTCTTGAAGTCACATCCATGCAGCCAAGTTTCAGAACTGTGATGATGATATTGATGGTGATAGCAACTTACTGAGCAGTTTTTAGGTTACAGACCTCTTTAGATGAAGCATATTTCCTCTGTGGTCTAAGGTGGCTAATGCTAACTTCCTCTGACTTCTGAGGCTCTGGTGCACTTCTGAATCCTTGATTTCCAGGACCATTTTTGGGTCATGGCAGAGCTCCCTGTGGTTTCTCTTCAATAGGGAAGGCCAGATGAAATCACAGCTTGAGGAAGCAGGGCGGTGAACACCATGCTTTTCTCTCCTAATGCTCTGCCTACACCCTTCTATCATGTTTGTTTGAAGACCTGAAAATAATTGGTTGAAACTGTGATTTACTTTTAGCCTTTTATCCAAGTTTGACAAGTAGGTTTCTCCAAATAACACGTGCTATAAATGGCTTGAATCTAATGAGTAGTCTTTTTGGACATGCGATCCATTGTCCCTCTTCCTTCCTTGAGACGGAAATTACAAGCTTCCAATATTCTCCTTCCATTTCTATAGAATGTGGGTGCTAATTTGAAAGCAGTCTCATAAAATGGAAGCAAACAAGCTAATTAGAAATATTTATGGGCCTGTTAGTGCATATATGTCTAATTGAAATAACAAGGCTCTCCCCAAAGGGGAAAACATTACTTTGGTTGTAGGAATAATTAGCTTGTGCCGTCACATTGAAATGGAATAAAACCCTTTCTCTCCTGATCAGATCCAGTTTTACTTGATCAGATCAAGCTGTCTCCAGAAGGCCTCATTAATATTTTTGTTATTTAGTTTTTATTATTTTTTTAAAATCAAAGCTGAACTTGCATATTTCTTATTCCCCTGAGATAATCATTTTCAACTCTTTTGGTTGATTATTTTGGTACTTACCTTCATATGTCTAGGTAATAGGCTTACATTACTCTTTTAAACAAGTTCTTTAAGTTTTGATTTTTAAAATCAAAATTACATACATTTATATGTTCAAGAGTCAAATATTTCTACTTTGCTTGTTAGTAAAACCAGCATATCCATGTCACCCTCTCCCCTTACCACTTTCTTAGAGGAAACCACTTTTTGTGTGGACATACATAATTCTAATTAGCATGATATTTTGACTGCTTCTTGCCTTTTTAACTTTAAAAGTTATCTGTTGGTTTTGTACTCTGGACAATTTAGTTTTCTTTTATACATATGCCAGTAGCTCCATCCTACACATGCATCCTTCCTATTTCTTCTCCTCCTAGTATCATTTTATTATAATTTTGGAGAGATCATTATTCTGTATCTATGTTATCATGACTATATAAAACTATTCATGGCTGAGCCATGTAATATGCTATGGTTATTTTTGTTATCCTATAGAACATTTATTTTATTTAGTTTTTTTAAAAAAGACTTTAGATTATCATTTAAAAATACATTTGCTTAGGGACACCTGAGTGGCTCAGTCAGTTAATCATCTGCCTCAGCTCAGGTCATGATCTCAGGGTCCTGGGATGGAGCCCCACATTGGGCTCCCTGCTCAGTGGGGAGTCTATTTCTCCCTCTCCCTCTGTCCCTCTCCCCCTCCATGTCCTCTCTCTCGCTCTCTCAAATAAATAAAAAAATCTTAAAAAAATACATTTGCTTCATTTCCTTGGGATTTAGCACTAATTCCACCCCAAGTTCTCACATATCAGTATGTAAATCTGTGATATATATGTTCTTTATGCTTGATATTCTCCAATTGTCTTCTGGAAGAAACACTTAGAGCCTGCTGACATGCTTCTGTCTAGAGTAATTTCTCTGTATTCTATGTAATTTCTCTTTCATCTTTGACTCTCATATATTGAATTCCCTAGATCAGTGGTCTCCCTTTTAATGATTTATTTCTCATTATGATTGAGTATACCCTCTTGAGTAGCTTTCTGAGAAAAGTGAAATTCTAAATGAAAGATGAGTTATTTGCTATCTTGCATGTTTGAAAATGATTTTATTGTTGCACTTAATTAAAAATTTGGCCAGGTCAGAATTCTCAGTTGGAAATAATTTTCTTTCAGAATTTTAGAAAACATTTTATTATGAAAATTTCTGAACGCACAAAAAAGCAGAGCTCAGAGAAATTCCATGTACTCATCCCAGAACTATCAGCCTCAACCACTCTCATCATTTTGCTTATTTATTTTACCTGTCCCTCTACCTATTTATTGTTTATTTTGCTGGAGCATTTTAGAACAAATTTCAGACATCATCTCAGTTACCTCTAGCTGATTCAGAATGAATCTTCACAATAAAATAGTGTTTTCTTACATAAGCAAAATGCCATTATTACATGTAACAAAATTAACAGTCCTTTATATTACACAAAAAACAAATCCATATTCAGTTTCCTCAGATTGTCTATAAATATCTTTTTTTCTTTTTTTTAAAGATTTTACCAGAGAGAAAGAGTGCATGAATGGGGGAAAGAGATAATCCTAAACAGACTCTCCACTTATCATGTAGCCTGATGCGGGGCTTGATTACACAATCCAGAGATCATTACCTGAATGGAAACCAATAGCCTAAAGGTCAACCCACTGAGCCGCCCAGGTGCCACTATAAATCTTTTTTTTTTTTTAAGGTTTTATTTATTTATTCTTGAGAGACACAGAGAGATGCAGAGACACAGGCAGAGGGAGAAGCAGGCTCCCTGCAGGGAGCCCAATGTGGGACTCCATCCCAGGACCCCAGGATCATGACCTGAGCCAAAGGCAGATGCTTAACTGCTGAGCCACCCAGGCATCCCCAACTGCTGATTTTTAAATCCTTTAAATGAAACCTCCTTTTTTTCTCTCTGAAAGTTTGTGGGATGTTTTCTTTGTCTCTGATGTTCCAACATTTCATAGTGATGGCACTATTTTCATTCTTTTTCTAAAACTTGTTACTTACTTATGTGGCCCTTTCAGTCTGAAAATGTGTATCTTCCAGTTCTGGGAGATTTTATTTAATTACAGCTTTGATGATCATCCTCTACCCCCACCCCTGACCTCCTCTTCTCTTTGTTTCCTTCTAGTATTATTTAGATGTTGGATCCTCTACTTTTCTTATTTATTTCTCTCATGTATTTTCAGTCTTTGTGTTTTTGCTTTACTTTCTGGGAAATATCCACAACTTAATCTCTTTTGTTGGGATTTTGTTCTACTTAGATTTTCCATTTTGATGTCCTAAACCTTAATTTTAGGTTTTTCACCTATTGTTTTTCATATCCATTGAAAAAAGGTATTTTATGTTCTTTTAATATTTCCTTTCATAGAATCTTTCCCCCTCTTTCATGGGTTTAATATCAACTTTTTATCTCTCTGAAGGATTAATAACAGAGTTTTTTTGAAAATGTATTATTCCCATGTAAGTTTAAGGATCTAGGCAAGAAAAAAAAAGAATCTAGGGAAGACGTTCTGCACTTTTTTCTTTTAAAAGATTTATTTATTTGGGGGACAGAGGAGCAGAGGAAGAGAGAATCATAAGCAGACTCCATGCTGAGCACAGATGCCAGATGCAGGGCTCCATCTCATGACCCTGAGACCAAGACCTGAGCTGAAACCAAGAGTCAGATGCTTCACCAACTGTGCCACCCAAGCACCCCAAGACCTTCTGCAACTTCTCACACCAGCTTCATGCTCAGTGTTCATGAGACCAGCTTCAGGTTTGATACTTTGCAAAAAGGACTCACTGAACTCACTGAGAGTGATTATACTCATAGTTATGGTTTATTACAGTGAATGGATACAGAGTAAAGTCAGCCATGGGAAGAGACACATCGACTAGAGTCCAGGAAAGTTCCAAGCCCAGAAATTCTGCTTGACTTCTCCCGATTCATGGACAGTGTTAACTGCTCTTGGCAACAGTGTGCAACAGACCAGAGAAAGTATTGCCAGCCAGGGAAGCTCACCCAGCCTTAGTGTCCAGAGTTTTTCTTGGAGCTCAGTCACACAGACAAGTCAATTGGCCCACATGGCTGACTTTAGCCTCCAGCCTGTCTGGAGGTCCAGCTAACAGTCCATTACTATAAATCACCTTTGAGTCCCTGGTATGGCCCAGGGCCTCCAGGTAAACAAAGACACTTTTATCAGGCAGGACATTCCAAAGGCTTAGAGATTACTTCCCAGGGCATAGTCTCTGTTTCTTCAAATTGATTTTTTTTTCTTTTGTTAAATAAAACATTTCTTAAACATGCTTAATTTTTTTTGATAATCTACAGTCTTCAACATTTTAAAAATATTGTCCTCTCATTAATAAACAACATTTAAAAAAATAGAAAAAAAACACTTAACATATATCCTTATGTATTTTTGTGTTCATACGATGGATATATAATAAGATAGTCACAAACACACTTTTGAAAAGATGGTATCTATTTTTATATTTTCTTCCCACAGCTCACTTTGTTTTTTTTTAAATATGTTTTTTTAGTTAAATTCAATTAATCAACATATAATGTATTATTAGTTTCAGAGGTAGTGGTCAGTGATTCAAATTGATTTTTTATTTGCTGGTTTTTGCCTCAGTATTTCTCTTTAGATGTTTTCCTCAGAGACCTTGGGATTATTACTACTGGCTTTTATTTAAAAGCAGGGAAACAAAAAGTTGATAGCAGCTATATAGACATAGATGGACTTGTGGGCTGTCATAGTAGGGTTATCTGCTTGGGTAATCTTTTGGATCCCTTATGCTACTATATTTAAATTATTTAAAATCTTTTCCTATTGGGATAGTCAGATTTCCCAGGGAATGCTTGGATCCCTTATGCTACTATATTTAAATTATTTAAAATTTTTTCCTATTGGGATGGTCAGATTTCCCAGGGAATGTTCTTTTTGCCTAGAGGAGGGTATGGAACTAGCTGCCAGAATTCTGGGATCTGAACTGGAAAAGAAGAGAGGGAATTTCAATATTCAGTCTGTACGCATTCATGAAATCTCTCTAAGCATTGTATTTCCATTCTTAGCTGTGTCTAGTGCCATCCAGCCCACTGACCCTCTGTTCTATCTTTCCCATATAATAAACAATAAACTCCAGCTTTCTAGTAGTGAAGGAGATGAATTGTTAAATTGATTTTCAATTATCCTTATTTTTAGCTCCATCTTTGTCCCTACTTCCAGAGTTGCCTTGTGCCACTGATTCCTGTTCTTTTATTATTCTATGTTGAAATCAGGTTAATTCTCAGCTTTTCCCAGTGCCAATTTAGGATGAACTTTGGAGCCTCACATATGGTTATAAAGGCTGTATGTTGCAGCCATGTGGGTGGTCTGTTTGTGAATGGTGCCATATGGAATTAGAGTCCTAGAATTGTGAAGTATGCAAGGTGCACATGCAAGATGGCCCAACTCAGATTTTCTTGGATCTAGTAAAGGAGTTATAGCTCTTTTTCTACACTACATTGTCCAAAATTTTGTTTGTTTTCTTCTCTCCACTTGTATTTGAATGTATTATTATGTTTAATCCCTTTACCGTTTTTAGTATGGTCTGGCAGGAAGAAGAGTTAAATGTGTGTGTTTACTCTCTTTAATCAGAATTCTCATAACAGACTTTCTGTAATATAGGAATACAGCCCATTCTTTGTATGCTTAAGATTTAAAGCATGTATAACTTAACATCCAAAGAAGTCTTTTCTCCCAAGTTCTAAGCAGTCTGAAAACCATGAGAACTTAACAAACTTTATGATGGCAGCAGCAGCCATAACATAAAATTAAGCTATGAAGTTATGGGGATGGGTGTGTTTGCTTCTCATCGTTTGAAATCATGAGAAGTTACATATTAAAGGTCAGTAAGTCGGTTGGATGAAGGAACTATGATGGTGGCTCTGCATCTGAGAATGCCCATTAGGTACAGAGATGGCAACCAGGAATGAATCAGAAAGCTTGTCTTAGGTAGTCTTACTAAAATTCGGAGGCAGTTTTATGTATGCAGCTAAACTGAGGAGTAGCTAACTGTGCCTACCAGCTGAACTATTACTTTTTTCCTATGCTCCTGACTCTTTATGATGGAGTATCTTATATATGTACCATTATATTTAAATCATTATTGAGCACATACTATTTATTATATTAATCCCTACTAATGATTTGTTCTTTGGAATGAGAATTTAAAATACAAATACCCTGTGGGAAAGCATATTAACTTTTGCACTTGCCCACACCTGAACCAATCAGTAAATTTATCCAGCTCATCTTAACTGGTTACTCTGAAATAGTAAGTAAGGCAGTAAGGGAGTGAATATAAATAGCAAGTAAATGCAGTAATATTGCCTTCCAACTCTATTTTATATGAATATGTTCAATGAAATTACCTATTAGTTTTTTTTGGGAAGAAAACATAGCTTTGTGGTTAAGATTGCTGGGGAAAAGTATGAGAAACATTTCTTTGATCCTTCGAGTCCAAAGCTGAAAATACTTGAGAAAAATGCACATTAAGAAAGAGAAACAAGAAAAAGTCCTTTCAGTATTTTGTTGGCTCCATATAAGTGAGTTTATCATTGATTTTTAAAATTTTTATTGCCATAGGGTTTTAGGATACTGAGGAAGCCAAAGGCGGAAGCACTTTTTAAAAAACAAACAAACCTCTTGACTGATGTTAAGGCTGCAGTGAACACTAGGGTGTATGTATTTGTTTGAGTCCTTGTTTTCATTTGTGTGTGTGTGTGTGTGTGTGTGTGTGTGTGTGTGTGTGTATTACTTGGGAGTAGAATTGCCAGGTCATATGGAAATTCTTTCTTAAAGCTTTTAAGAGTGAAGGTTATCTTTTTCTTAATGAGACACTAAAAGGATGAGATCTGATGAAGCTTTTTGTAGGCATTCCTTAGCTTCCAGAGATTTCTTTTGGCATAAGCAGCTGTTGTTGGGTCTTGGTGAAATGGCATTATTTGCATGGAATAAGATTGTTCCCCTTCTTTTATTTTTGGGATCAGTAAGAAAGGTCTCTGACGGACAAGGTTTGTCATAATGACCTTTATTTGAGATAGTGAGAAAAGATACTGGGACACAGGCTGAGAGGGGTTGCTCCTGTGTTTCCTGGCCCCACTTGGTGGTGTGTCTTTCATGTCTGGTAATTTACTACTGTGTTGTTCAAGGGCAGAAGAATGTAATTGCCACCTGGAAACCTTAAGGTCAACGTACATTGTCTTTTTCTTCCTGGACTCTTTACATTTCCTTAAGTTTCTGATGCAGTTTTCCCACACTATTCCGGAGCCATGATCTGTTTGATTTGGTGGTGGGAATTACTAGAATTATTGTTCTCTTTGGAAAACAAGACTTATACTAGTGTGATAGCTGCATGATGGCCATGGAATGGAGACTTTATCAAGATGCTGCTGATTATTGCTGTTACAATTCAGGGATCACTTTAAGTTAATTGGGGTGGCCTCAGAACTAGAATTGCCAGATGAGACTGCATCAGAACTGGAGTTGCCAGATAAAATACGGCACACTCAGCTAAATTTATATTAGGTAGACAATGAATACGTTTTTAAAAGTATAAATATATCCCATGCAATACTTGGAATATACTTATACTATAAATTAGTCATTTTTTCCTGAAATTCAAATTTAACTAGGTGTTAATTTGCTATATTTTTATTTGCTAAATCTGGCAACCTTCTTCAGAGCGCTAAATGCTTGTGAGACCCTTTTTCCTCAGAGTGTTCTTCAGCACATGTACTCGGTGTCTGTGTGTGCCTTTGTGCCTCCTGCATGATGCAGCTGGCTCATGTTTCTTCTAGCAGCCAGGGCATCTAGTGAAGAACCATGGCAGATAACACTGGCATGTCAAGGATGCAATTGCGTGTATTCACTCCATGGGGCTGGTGTACCCACTAGACAGGGAGTTGACATCTCAATTGAAATCTTGAAGGAATTGGACAGTGTGTGGTCAGACTTTGGAGGGTTGGGGAATTAGGAGAGAGGGGTTGAGTCATGCTGGGAAAAGGGAAGCAGAAGTTGGACAAACCACCTTTTCTGCATTTGTGTCTGGAGTACTGTCATCCCAGGCATGAGCTGATGATCAGCCATACCTTCACTTCTAGCACCTGGCCGCAGATCAGAATGGACTTCCACTCAAAACTGAGCCTTTCCATTTACAAGTCCTGCCTCCTGGTGACTTTTTCTCCTGCTGTTATTTGCAACTCCAGGCTTTTATGTACCTGAATCTTGTCCCGTTTTTATATTGTAGCCACTGCAGCTGCTAGGTAAAGTTCAGCAAATTCCATCCTGTCCAGATTGGCTTTCAAATGAGGTTTGATAAATTAAATTATGGTTATCTGTAGAGAGGATGAGGAATAATGACTTGGATGTATGTCCTAATATCTCAGCAGTACAGAACTCCCTGAATATTTTTTTTTTAATTTTCTCATGCTCTCTCTCTTTTTCTAGATGAAAGAATTCTTTATCTCTTCTCCCTACCCAAGCCAGCAGAAGGCAATGTCCAGCATCTTATAGGAAAGGGTTACTTTTGTAAACCAGGGGCATGCTGTAAAAGACATCTAAGGGGGCTCATCTAGATTGTTTTTCAGCTTACTTTCTTTTTTGACAGCTTTAAGGGGCCTTTTAAAATTGCCAGGAGAGTAGATTCATATTTTTATCATTCCACCTGCATAGCATTTTAGACACATTTATATTCCTGAAAGCATAATAATACATAACATTTAGCATTTAATTTATGACTCCTGCCACATCTGGTATAAAACTCCTTCTGAAGCAATAAATCAACCTCTTCATGTCAAATTGCCATTCATTCTTTGACCTCCTCCATAATTTATGGTTTGTGAGTGCAAAATGGGAGAAGCAGCTTAAATCAAGTGGGTTTTAATTAACAATCTTAGAAAATTCAGAAGAATATTTGCAATTTATTCATGAGGGGTAAGGACTTTGTTGCTAGAAAGAAGAAAAAAAAGCTTATTTCCATGGGTATAAATTGAAGTCTATTCTGGGTGCTTCAGAACCACAACATGAAGATTTTTCTCTACTTTGAGTCAGAAAAACAAAGTGATTCTGATAGGAAAAGCCATCCAAGCTCCCAGGACAGAATCCATTTTCTAGGAGAGGTTTTATGGGGAAAGAGTAGGGGGAGACATGGAACCGTCTTCTGCTTTAGTACAGCCTTTTAACAGAGTTGCCTGGCTGCTGACACGGTGCCTTTCATGTCACACAATTTTATTTCTAAGCTTTTCACAGTGTGTCCTAAGTAGCTTCTATTAGCATTGTCCTGTCCGTTTCCTTGGCAACAGAGCTGGTCAATTTAGACACCATTTAAGAGCTGTGGAAAAAGCAACAGCCAGCAGTGTGATGGGCAAAATTACAGAGAACAAGCTGAATCCAATCCTCGCTGGAGGAGATGCATTTTCTTCCAGGGCCCATTTTATTTTAATTAAAATCGAAAAGCTCTTTTAAACAAGGCCCTAGATTAAGCACAGGCCAGAGAAATCTACTATACAACTGGTACAGCTGCATTCCTTAATGTTATCTCTTTAACCTTAACGGATTGCTTGCACTTTTTCTTTTCTTCCTTTGTTTTTCTTTTTTTTCTTTTTTAAAGAAAATTTTCATGGTTTTATTGTATCATGAGGCATTCAACATCTGAACAAATCAATATCTGGGTGGTGAGGCAGCTGCTTTCTCTTATACTTTTTCTTGGGTTACTAGAGCACCTTGTCAATGGATTAAAAAAAAAAGAATAATAATAAGAAAACCTTTTGCATTCCTTAAGTCTTTCCAAAGCATGTGCTAGTACAACCATGTGTCAGATGCAACCAGCGTAGCATATAGTCATCATGCGCAATACCTGGGTAGTGTCCACTGCGCCCACTCTCACTGCAGCCCTCGTTGTGGATGGTCCTGGGAGCATCTGCAGAAGTGTGAATATTGGAAGAGGAGGGAGAGGAAACAGGAAGAGTGCCTAGCTGGGAGGAGGTCAGCTAAAGTTGTGCAGGGCAAGTCTGAATATGCCATTGCTGCAAACCCAAGCATCGTGATGGTCTGGTGCCATGATGCCGTGCTGGATTTTCTGGAAAAGAGGCTAGGTGATTTCTCTACAATGGCAGATTTCCCCAGGCATTGCTGTCTTTCCCATGTAAGATATGATGTGTCAATATAAATTGCACCTAGTTGGATTCTTTAATTATCAAATAACTGGTAATAATGTTGAGTGAAGCTGGATCCGGTCTGCTCCCAGATTGGCTTGTCTCCCACTCTGGAGTGTCTTCCAACCTTATTAAGACCTTCAGATGGCTTCTCTCATGAGTCTTTATAAGAGGACAGTTAACCACATACATCATTTCCCATTTAACTCCAGTAGTCCATGTGCTGACTGAGGCCAGAACCTCGAGATGCAGAAGTGACTTAAACCTCTCACCCACTGAGCTCCAGCCTTCACAGACCTGCAGGTCCCCCAGGGGCTGGCTCCATGACGGTGGTGGTGGTGGTGGCAGCGACAGCCCAGTGCAGTCTGTTTGCACTTTTTCAAATAAAGAGGGAAAACCGAGGGGCAACATGGTAGTTTCTTGTTACCAATCTCTAGAATAAATACAGAACAGAGAGCAAGGACTCTTTTCATGTCTGGAATTGTGTTTAAATGGAGGTTCTCTCCAGCTATACACATGATGACTATGGTTTATCTTGTGTAAGAAAATAAACTTTCATTGCAAATGTCACAGGTGGTCTCATTTGCTATTTATCTCATTTCATTAGCTGTGGGACTTTATGTAGCCAGTTTTTCCCAATGGTACCTTATGGATTATTTTGAACTTAGAACCATCTAGAACTTTGGAATTTTCAGGACTGAGCTATATATTGGTGATTAGCTTAGTACTTACCATTGCATTCATAGTTTTTTTTTTTTTTTTTTGGAGAGTAGGACAGGACAGAGTATATTTTGGGGTACAGGACATCTTCTCTCCCAGCATAGAATACTTTAAAAATTCCTTGTCCTCTGAGATGAAAATAAGTTAGTTTATACACTGTATATGTTTGCAAATAAGACAAGATTGATTACTTCTACAGGGGCTTGAAGGAGGCTTCAATATCATTTTCATTTTAAGAAAGTTGGACAGGTGTTTATGTGTTTATGAATAGGGGATTTTTGATAATACCATCTACACAATGGTGAGTGCACTTGGACATTTCAGGGTTTGCTTCTTTGATGTTTTTAAATTACTTTCATCTAAGTGAAACCCTGTAAAGCAGTGAATGCCTCTTCATCAAAAGTGCTAAAGCAGAGACAAATCTTGTTATTGGAGATATCTTATGTAGGATTCATGCCCCCTTAGATTTCTAAATTTCTAGGACTTCTAAATTCATTCTTAGGTTGACATTCATGATCTTGTCTTTGCACATGGACAAAATGCATGTTCCCCAAAGTAGCCCAGGAATTAGAAGGGAGAAAATGATCCCACCATTTTGTTTTACTCAGTTATCTGTGAATATACTTCACCTCTTTCTACAAGGCTCCTGTTTTTGGGGGAGAGAATGCATCAATGTTTATCTCCAGGCTTTTTGGATTCCTGTCTTAACAAGTAGAGTATGTATGTTCATGAACTGTATGTATGTTCATGAAATTTTTGATCAAATATTAGCAGGATGATAACCTTTCTGAGATTTCTCTGAATTTTTTTTTCTCTTTGAGTAAGAATCAGCCTGAATCATGTTTCCCATTGAAAGGGTTCCTGGGGCCTTAAAACCATTCCAAACAGAATCTCCATGGCTAGAAAACAAAGATACCAATTAATGCTGGTTGAAAAGGGGGAACAGCAGGGCCCACCAGTCCTATTCCCACATGGCACACAGGAACAATTAGATACAAAGGCTGACATTTCATCTTTGGTATTTACATATTGCATAGCATGGTGATTGATAGGAAGAGGATACATAGATATGACAAGTGACAGAGAATAAGGGCAGATGTCGTCTGTCTTTTTCATTATGATGACTATTTTCATGAACAGACCAACTCATTTCTGCAGTCCATTAAATTATTTGACAGTATAAACATCTGGAGACTAGCCCTGGGAATTGGGTTTGTCAGGTGAGGGCTCTTTGGCTGGCAGAGGATGGGGTGTGAGTGTGTGGAACTCTTCTGGGGCTGCTGATTCTGGAGAGAACCACAAACTGCCCATCATAGAAAATCCTGCATTTCTTGATACTGGGGCTTCAGGATGTGGAAAAGATGGGTGTCACCTAGCTTAGAGTACTCTTCTGTCCTTTTAAGTTCTTTTAGGATTCTTCAGTGTCTGGACTTTCCTGGTTTCCTGAGCTCTAAACCTGATTTGTTGAGCAAATGACAACCTCTTGTAGCCTTCTGTTTTCTCATCTGTGAAATGAGGATCCCTTCGACTCCCAGGTCCCTTTCCAAGAGAAATTACTGTTTCTTAAAAGCGTTTTGATCTCCCTAGGGAAAGGTGTTATACAGCAACACAGAATTATATTTGGTTCTGTACCACCCACAAGTTCAATTTCTGTGGTCCCAGCCTGACTCCATAAACAATCTAAGTGTTTCCTGCTGTGTGCAAGTAGTGGCACCTGAAAAGGGAAACCATTTAAATTTCAACATAAGTAGCCTTCAGTGGCCGTTCTTCTCATACCGTTATTCCTCTAAAACTGGGTTTCTCAGCATTGGGACTTTTGGTGTGTGGGGATGGATAGATGGATGGTTCATTGTTGGGAGGAGCTCTTGTGTGCCCTATAAACTCTTTACTAGATAGCAGTATTATTCTTTCCTTATTTACTGAGCTGTAACAAGCAGAAATGTCTCTAGACATTGCCAGACGTCCTCTGGGCTGTAAAATCATTCTCTGGTGAGAAGCCCTGCTCAGAAACATGCTTGCACAGTCAACCCAGCAATATGGGACCAGATTGTGCTTGAATCTGAGCCTAGGCTGGTGCTCATATAAACTAGCTGGTAGCCTGCAAGGTTTGAAGCAAATCCCAGGAATCGAAAAAAAAAATCCAATTTTTATATCTCAGTACAACTAGTTACACGATAGTCTTCTGGCATTCTCCCCCTAGATTGCTGCTGCCTCTCATAGTGATGAGAACAAACAAGGGGTGCTGGCCTCTGAGCTTTCCTCAGATGAAGACGAAGGGAACTCTTGGATCTATTTGAAATCTACAGATTGAAAAGCAGACACCCAGTCTGGCTGTATGTGATATAGTCTCCTCCAGTAATGATTTTATATGGTTTCTTGGAAAAGCTTACTGCTTCACGGTCACAGCCCTATTAGCTGGTTTTGTATCCAGCAAACATTTCATTGATTCTTCTTATATTCAGAGAGTGATAGAAAAGCTTGTACCATGCTGGGCTGGCATAGTCTATAAACATGATGTAATCATTGTAATTAAGTCATAAAGCAACCAGGAAGGACCCTGGCTGAAATAACTAAGACATAAAATGTTGCATCTACCATAGGAAGCCAAAGGATGAAAAGGTATTTGGATATTTGGTTAATTATTCTGTCTGCTGAGAATGCTGAGCATATAAGCATATGCATTTTACATAAAGCAAACTGTTTATTGGAAGAGGAACAATTTTCTGGAAGGCTCCAAATGTTTAAGAATTTAGGTTCTTTTCTTCTCCCCCCTCAAAGAAAATGTCACTGTCACAAACCTGTGTCCATCGAGTGCTGTTTTCTGTAGTGTGATTATCACACACCTTAACTAGAATTTAACTAACAGCTTTACCTTTACAGGAGAGAGGTATGGAATCAGGAGGTAAAAATAAATTCTGATAACCAGAAGAGATTCCAAACAGCCCATGTACTAGAATTTGTATACTAATCAATCAATTAAATAATTAATTTCTTCACATCCATTTCAACCCATCCACTCGACAGCTATTACCTCCCAGGAAAGAGAGAGT
Organism: Vulpes lagopus; assembly: GCF_018345385.1. NCBI lineage: Eukaryota > Metazoa > Chordata > Mammalia > Carnivora > Canidae > Vulpes > Vulpes lagopus. Next base: position 3,964,463 of record NC_054833.1, read on the forward strand.
TCTGGTCTGGGAAGCAGGCTCCATGATGCCTAGGGAGAGAAGCTATATAGTCTTGGTACCAGGACTTTGGTCTAGAGGGGGAGCATGGACTCAGAGTGGGTACATTTTTTTTTTTGTTCTTTGGACCTAATAGCCTATATGGAGAGGGACAATGGCTGAAGAGGGACAGTCTCAGGCTCTTTAAAGGCTGAAGCCCAGAGCAGGGATCCTTTTATCTACTTCTCTTGATGATCAACCTAACACTGGAAACTGGTTGAAATAAGACAGATGTAGTTGGCTTGAGTTAAAATGAGTTGATATGCATAAACCACTAAGAAGAGTGTCTGGCACATGCTGGTAGTCTATAGGTGTTGGCTGTCTATGCTGTTTATTAGCATTGAGAAAAATCAACCCAGGTTTTGGTTCATATTATATTTTGGATATACTTCAAAACAACAGAGATTGCTTGAAAAGAGAAAAGTTAAAAATTTTTTTTTCCAGTTGCTGCTCTCTTCTGATGGTTGTTCCATTGCCAATAATGTAGCATTTATTTTTTTATTTTTATTTTTAAAAAAAGACATTTATTTATTTGTTTGAGAGAGAGAGAGAGAGAGAGAGAGAGAGAGAGAGAACAAGCAGGGCAAACAGCAGAGGGAGAAGCAGGCTTCCTGCTGAGCAGGGAGCCCAATGTGGGACTCCATCTTAGAACCCTGGGATCGTGACCTGAGCTGAATGAAGATGCTTAAGCCACTGAGCCATGCAGGTGCCCCTGTAGTGTAGTATTTAAAAGTGCCATGAACTTTGAGGTTTGGGCTGGCAGGTTTAGTGGCACACTGATGAATCACTGATAGCTTACAATCACACCTGTGGTCTACCATGCCCTGTCTCTGGATCCTTGCTTATCTCCATCAGTTCATGTTGGCCAACACCTTACATGGGGCCTTGTTTGACTGTCTTACAAATATTTAGCTTGGTCAGGTGAAAACACTGAAGATAGTGCAGACAAAACAGTCTAAATTTACCAACACTGCTGAAAATCTCCTCAAGGTACAGCCCGAGAATGGTTGGTCAGTTGTTTACCTCTTAAGATTGACTATGACTTTATAGCTCCCCTGTCTGGTGAGGTGTTCCAGAGGAATGGTTGGCTTGTTTTTTCTTTTTTAATTATAAAAATTTTAAAAATTCTAATCATATGAGTTACTGATTCTATTATTCTTAGCAATCTGCTCTGGGAATCCTTTAAGCATATTGCTGGGCTAGCTGTGTCAAAAAACACAGATAAGATAAATTGGCTTATAAAACTTGAAAAGTGATGTGGCAAACTTTTCCCTCTTAATCACCTTTGCATCATTGAGCTCCACATGAATCCCGTCTGGGACTGGCTGTGGACCTCTCTGAGTTAACAAATCAAGGTGTCAAGTCAGGCTCATTTATTACTTCTGAATGTCAGCGATTCTGTCCAAAAGTCCGAAAATAGCAAGGGGCTCCAGGATGAATCATCTCAATTTATTTTAGGGTTTCAGTTTCCACTGAGCAATTTTTACAATTCAGTTCATTTGGTTGGGGAGAAGTCTAGCCAGTGGGGCTGTGACAAATCAGGGTCAGAAACTTGATGATGAAAATAGCAGTTGGTAAAAGAAAATTCTTAAATTTTAGGAACAAGATTAGCTTTCAGTGTGAGGCTAAACTTGCAGCCATTTATGCAGGGAGAGGCAGGGTGGAAATCCAGGAGAGAGTGGGCCGTTGCTAAAAGCTGCAGGATTTACTTTATGCCATATTGATGCATTTAATGTGATCCGAATTGGTTCTCTAGAAAGAGAATTCAGTAGCAGTATAAAATGCATTCAAAACACGAACATATTTTTCTTCTAAAATAATAAGGTCATTTGCTAGGGAAACACTTTTTTTTCCCTCCTGTTCTTGATTCATTCCTCTTTAAACTGGTACTGCCTTTCTCCTTCCTCATTAATGAATCTCTTTGTTTCCTATGGAGAGAATAAATAAACCCTTCCTTTTTCCTTACAGAAAAGCCTACTATTTATGTATGTGCTTTCCACTCTCATTTCTGAAGAATTCATAATAAGAAAGAACCCAACATTACCCTGTTCTGTCCATCAGCTGAAGGGGAGCTGGGAACTCACCCATGTAAGAATTTGGGAGAATGGCCACATATTTTAATATCTCCATTTTATAGGAGTCCTGACAGAATGAGCATTCTCAGCAGTTCCTCTAGGAAATAAGTCAATTAAAAAAATATAATATTATGGTCTCGTGATGTTGAAAGTTAAACTGATGCTCTTGACTCAGAATTAAGACCAACTCAGAAAACAACTGTTAAGCAAATAGAGTCTTACTTTGTGGGGATAATCTCCTTTGGGGACTTGTGGCCATGGCTAGTTCTCTTGTGCTGACAAGGCTCCTCAACAATAGCCAGGTTCCTGAATTTTTCTTTTTCCCTCCACACCTGCCTTGAATGGAATTTAGATCTAAGAAGACCCACAAGGGATTCTAAGTCCACCTCTTCATTTTCTAGAAAAGGGGATCTATTTCAAAAGAAGTTAAAGATTGTGTGCAAATTTCCACTACTACTTAGAAAAGACCCTGACTGTGGAGCCTGGATCTAAATCTGTGTCTTCTCCATGGCAAATTCAACTTTTCTGATTCACTGCTGGCATCCCTGTCTCAAGGACATTGGTATTTTCAGGGAGGGTGTGCAGATTCCAGAGAACACATTGCTAGAGCTGAAGAAATGACCAATAGCAAGAACACATGAGACAGTAGCAGGCTGGTGTGGGTGCTCCTTTAGGAAAGAACAGATATTTTGGAGAACAGGCTTTTGGAGGTGACCTTGAGAGCTGCCCAACACCAAGGCTGGCCCACAGGCAGATGCTTGTGACTTGCCTTTGTGGGACCTGCCCACCTCAGATTTCTTCCAATGAAATAATTAGTCTTTTACTTTAATTTCCAAGTAATTAAAATAAAATAAGACATTTTCTTTCCAATTTTTCTTTGTTCCTCAAACTATTAATTAAGAATACTTATTCTTTGTAGAAAATATGAAAAATACAGAAGAGTTGAAAGAAAAAAAGGAAAAGGCATGGCTCACTTTCCTGTTTTTTTTTTTAATATTTTTATTTATTTATTCATGAGAGACACACACAGAGAGAGAGGCAGAGACACAGGCAGAGGGAGAAGCAGGCTCCATGCAGGGAGCCCAACGTGGGACTTGATCTCGGGGCTCTAGGATCCCACCCGAGGCTGCAGGCAGCACTAAACTGCTGCACCACTGGGGCTGCCCTCACTTTCTTGTTGAAGCCAATCACTGTTAACACTTGGGCATTTGGGCTTTCTATTTCATTTCCATTCCTTTGCCAAATTAAGGATTAATGGCCATATTTTTTCTTTCTTGTGTTTGATAATTTTTTCTTAATGTAAAAGTAAAATATACCTGTTGAAGAAAAATTGGAGAATGAAGACAAGTATAAAGAAGAAAATATATTATTAATAAGCTTGCCTGAGTGACACATTTCTTCTAGGCTCTTAACAACAACAACAAAAAAATCCGTATTTCCCAATTTCACTTCTTAATCAAAATTTAATCAATATAAAGCTAAAAAGCGTGACTTATAATTTCAATTGGTTAAGATGAAAACCTTCCAAATAGTTAACAAAATCTGTTCCAAGTTGAGACAAAGTTGGTTGCAGGTGAGCTTTCATTTCAAAAGAAGATTTCAGGGATCCCAGGGTGGCACAGCGGTTTGGCGCCTGCCTTTGGCCCAGGGTGTGATCCTGGAGACCCGGGATCAAATCCCACATTGGGCTCCTGGTGCATGGAGCCTGCTTCTCCCTCTGCCTATGTCTCTGCCTCTCTCTCTCTCTCTCTGTGTGACTATCATAAATAAATAAAAATTAAAAAAAAAAAGATCAAAAGAAGATTTCAGTCCGGACATTCTCCTATAGGAGTTCACATTTTTTAAAAAAAAAAAAAAAAAAAAAAAAAAGGAGTTCACATTTTATAGTCTATGATGGAACATTTTGAACATGGCAGAGGTGCCATCCTAAAATGTCAAGAATAATTGTAGCTTTTTTTCATCTAGGTCTTTTGTGTCCTTTTTAGAATGCCTGGAGATGTGGCAAGCAGAGTCTGTGATCATGGCAGGGGAAGAGGGTCTCTCAGTAATCTATGACATAAAGGGGTCTCTTACAGAGATGATGCTTATGGCTTGAGTGCACTGTAGGGACACTGGGCCATTACTGCTGGCTCTATCTGAGTGAGTACACTCTATTGTTAATCCTGAACACCAACACCTTGCAAATTCCCTCACTTTTCCCCTGCCTGTCTCTCTTCCAGCTGAGAGGACAAAGTATAGTCAAGAACACAGCCTCTCTGGTGGGGCCAGACTGATAGGCTCATTCTTTTCCAAATGCATATTTTGCTCAGCTTGTGTCCTCTAACTGGGGTATGCTTGCTTATCTAATGGAATCAATCACAGACTTTAAGACCATGTGACACTTCCTGCTCTTGCAACCCACAGGCAGAGCTCTCTCTGAGCTCCAGTGGCAAATGCTCTCTCTACCAGTTGTTTGACACCAATGTTTATTAGAGAAATACAATTTAGGATATGTGGACATTGCTCCTGTCCTTCTCCATGGAAAATCATGTATCCTCTACAATTTTCCTCATCTTCCTAAATTCCCAAAGACTGCATTGGAGTGGAATCTCTATTCTGTCCCCACTCTGTGCCATGAGGACAGCCCCACTCAATGACAATCAAAACTCCCATTCTCCTTCCTCTCCAAAAAGCTTACTAGTTGCATTTTTCAGGCCAAAGAAGGGAAGCTCTTCCAGACATCAGTGTGACCCCTGGGTGGACACAGCTAGATATGTCCCTGGATGAGATGTCATAGACTTTCAGCTTGTTTCCCTGCTAGCAGAAGGAGTGAGCTCTCTGTGAATCATGCTAGGATAATAATAACCTGTCCCAGATGTTCTGAACAGGGAGTGTATGGACTCAGTGGGGGCAATCCATCATTTTCAAAATGTGTATGTTTTCCCATCATCCTCCTGACAGCCCCACCATCTCCACTAAGTTGACTTTCTCTTTTCTCTGAAGAAAGAAAAACACTTTGGTCACGTGTCAGTGACAGATAAAGTGAAGGGCAACATTTTCTGACATTTGCTGCCAGGATCACCAGACAAGTGACTTAGTCTAAGTCAACAGTGAATATTCCCTTATTGCTAAGAAAGGTTTGATGGGCACTACTACATTTGACATGTACTGTCTTTGACACATATCTCTTCTCCTCAAGAGTCAGAGACATGAGCAGCCTTGGCTTTGGATGGTTGACTTTCAACTGATCTTGCATTTTACCCTTAATATACTTTTTTCAAGTCTTGATTTATGTATTTGCCTATTTATCTATTATCATCTATCTATTCATTTTATCTGTTTCTTCATCTATTTTTAAATCCACTATTGGATTATAGAAATTCCCCCTCCCAAATTAAAGTATGTTAAACATGTAGGCATGATCCGAGTGCCTTTAAAAATTATCTTCTTGTTAAACAAGGGTGAGTGCAATGGAGCCTTAATTTCTAGTTTCATAAAACTGTGAATTCATTGCTCAGGCCCTCTGTGACCTGGCTTCCTTAGCTTGTAAATGAAATGGATGATGCCTGCAGAATTTGTCAAAAGGAATGAAACTGACTTCTTTGAGTTGTTTCCTGTCACTTATGGCCTATGTTGGATTGGGCACCAGTTGGTAAAACCAGTCTCTGGCTCTATTCCTGAGTGCTTTATTTAATTTTGTTTTGTATTTTTAGAGACAATTCTCTGCCATGAATGAAAATATGGTCACTTAGAGCCCTTTAGGTTTATTTCAGTTGGGTATTGAATTGTAAATCTCTGTTTTTATAAATGCAGGGCAGGGGGATGTCCACACAGCACTTGCTAGCATGTGTGTATACATTGTAAGTGTCTGAGGACCTATAAACAAATGGGTATTGAGGGTTATAGAGCTAGCCAGAGAGGTGAGCAGTGGTTAGTAGTTTCCTCCGTCTGAATGGACAGATGGACCCAGTGGATAATCTGTCTAACATTGTTGTTGATTGGTCCTTCTCCCTTTGTGGCAGCAGATCCATATCCCCTTCCAGGAGAATAGGGAGGAATTTGGTCTCATGATACAGGTGACTGTTTCCAGTGATAGTTTCAATTGGGTAAGATGAAGACCCAAGTTTACCATTCCATAGATGGTGCCTAAGATGTTTACCTCTATTTTGAAAAACAGATTCTAAATGTTTTCATTTGTTTCTGGTCTGTGTGACTAATTGAGGAATGCTCCAAAAGAAAATTCATTGTCTGTTATTATCAAGAGTCCTGATACGAGGTGATTTTTATTCTTATTTATGTAGACAATAGCATGCTGAATTTTGTGTTTTTTTTTTATATATCACAGCCTTACTGATATATATATTTCACATACCATGCAATTCACCCATTTAAGGTATACATTCAACAACTTTTAATGTATTTGCAGAATTGTGCCTCTGCCCCCATAATCAATTTTAGAATATTTTCTTTACTCTTAAAAGAAATCCTGTGCTCATTAGCTGCTCCCCATTGCCATTTTACCACCTTCTCAGCCCCTGCAACACTAACTCACCTTCTATCTCTGGGCCTTTGTCTATTCTGGAAATTTTCTATAAATGGAGTTATTTAAGATGTTGTCTTTTGTGATTGTTTTCATGTGGTTGCAATGTTTTCAAGTTCACCTGTTTTGTGGCATGGATTTATGCCTTTCATTTAATCTTTGCTGGGTCATCTTGAATATTCATGTTAAGTTTCTGGTTTCATACAATCTCACATATATAATTATGTCTATTTTACCCCTCTCTAAGTTTTTGGTTTTTTTTTTTTTTTTTTTTTTAGTTTTTTCAAAACTGTTTCAAAAACTGTTTTTTCAAAACATAATCTTGAAAGATTTGAAACAATATTTAAAGGAAATGTCAAACTGGTCCCAGCATTATTCTTATTCACTTAATACCAAGATAATAATCTTTAAAATTGTGTGAATTTATTTCCCCCTTTTTCAGTGATTTTTCTTTTACATTTCTATATATTTTTTTAAGTCTGGAATTTAACTAGAAGCACTTACCTTCCCAGAGGACTGTTTGTATGCATAGGTTACTTTAGAAGCTCTGATGGTTTGGGTTAAATTGAATAGTTTTATAACATTGGAGGGGTTATCTCAACAGAACAGACTTGCTGACCCATTTAAGCCTACTCATTGGAAAGTTTGGAAGGCTGTCTTTTCAGAGAAAGTAAAGAAAGAGATATACCACAATCATGGTATGGAGGTGAGAAAATTTCCCTTTTTAGTGGCATATTTTTCTTTTTGTGGATTCTCTAACATTCACCCCTTGCCTAAAGGACAGCCATGGTTCATGGAAGACATGAGGGTCTTGATGATGCCAGACCTTGAAGAAAGACCTAAGCTGTTCAGCATATTGCCCTCCTGGTCCACTTACCAGTTTGGAAGACTATTATATCATATCCAGCATTGCAATTAATGACCACAGATAACAGGTAACCAACATACTAATGCTGACAGTTTATGAGAACAGATGCATATGCGTGCTTCAGCAGCACATATATAAGAACAGATACAACCTATTTATTCTTAGTTGCATCTGTTTTTGTTTGAATTCTTCCCACATACCCACTGAGACAAATGTGGATTGGTGGAATTTTCTAGAAGAGTAAAAGTATCTCTAGCCAAAGCCACACCTGACTACAACTACATCTAAAATTAGACCCATAAAGAGCAGGCCAATTAAAATGGAAATCATAGAAACAGAAAGGAAAATTCTGATCATGAAGCCAGGTAAGCCCAAAAGGGGATTTCTTTGAGATTATTAGAGGATGTAGAACTGCAATTAAAATAAGGACCCAACATATTAGGGCCAATTCTTAATTATATTAGCATTGGAGAAGTAATTAATAGGAATATATACACACTGTGCAAGTTATCTTGTATGTGGTAATTTGCAGGCCCATTTAATTCATGGGGAACCAGAGTTCACGGATCCACAGAAGGATAGATTGTATTGGTTGGTATAAAATCTAATTGGGCAGTTTTAAAGTTTATGACCTCCGGCACAATATGCTTCCAGGAAATGAAAGCAGAATGTTCTGTTACTCAGAGATCATTTTATAGTATACCTAGTATATCCTCCATATATTTATAATGACTTTATTCCTTATGTTATCCTTCTTTTCTTTCAATACAGAATACAGAGAGAATAAATGAATCATTGTGATTATTGTTTTTTTTTTGAGCTCTACAATGAACATATTTAGTACAGAATAAGAAATATAAAATAAACAAATAGCACTTTTGGTATGCAATCTTAGAAGTTCAATTGTATTTATTTTGGCCACAGAGGATTTGTATGATGAATGGTATTTTCTTTCATATGGTTATTATACCAAAGGCTTTTGATATTAATTAAGAAATACAGTGTTGATTGTCTTCTTGGTTAATAGCTTACATTTAAGAAAAGTGATATAATTGGAATCTTGGAGTAAAGAGGAAAGCTGATTGAGGATTTGGTTTGGTGCATGTTTTATTTTGTTATACATCAGTAACCTTTGCAAAAATATTCTCCTGGCAGTAACAACATTAAATCTCAAGCAGCATACGATGCAATTTGTGTCAACTGCCTCACTCTAGATGCTGTGCTAAGACAACATTGCCCTAAGTGCTTTGAGCAATCATCCTTAACTGGAAAGGCTATGCTAACCATACTGTAAAATGAGTCGGTTCAAAATGAGCAGGCTGGAATAAGAGATGATTTAGTTCCATGATCCACTCGGAACCTGGGGTATATTCAAAATTGGCTATGGACTGCCGGATGTTATTAGAAGCATGCAGCTCACCAGGTTAAATGTAAAGTCGTATTTTTACAAATAAGCCTGCTGGGAGTGGGCTGCTATTAGTGGCTCAGTGATGCTGCAAATGGCTTTTCAGCTGCGAGTCACTTCCCATGCTGTTTCCAAAATACTGTCAAAAGATATAAAGAGCGGGGTGGGGGGGGTGACTTTTATCTCTTTTAAAAGATATTACCATGTAAGACAGAGTTTTGGGAGTTTGCTTTGAAGCATCTCCAGTTGGTAGATCCCCTGAGAGGATGGGGGCTGCCTTTCTCCACTCATTGGAGTTGCAGGGACAGCCTCCTGGAATTCCCTGCTGATTGAACTGATACTTGGTGTCCGCACCTTTTGTTTTAGGTGTGTAATCTGACTCCATCATATATTGGGAATGTCCTTTCTTTATATTGTATTAGGTGCTATGAGGCACCAGGCATTATTTTAACTTAAAACATAAGTTAAAAGGATGGAAATCCTCAGAGAGCTTAGGACGCAGTTCTCTTAGTCAAGAAGCAATGAGGCCCACAGTCTCTGAATTATACTGGAAGTTTTTCTTGCCTGGTCTATTATTGTGGGCGAAAGAGAGAAGGCAGATTGGGAGTCTGGAGTTTGCAGTCAAGGTGAGGTAAAGGACAGAACCTGTCTCCTTACCTTCTGTCATTTGCTACCCATGGAAATAATGCTTGTTGTTGTGATGCCAACCATGAAAGGTGTAAATGGATGAATTAGGAACACCCTTAATGCTGTGCAAGCTTGGTATTCATTGGTGTTACACAGGAATTTGTCAAAGTTTTCATGGTTCTGCCAAATTATTGGTGGTCGTGGGGAATTCATTTCCAGCATGGATGCCAGTTAGGGAGTTACTCTTTTTACTAGAATGGATGTAATGTACTATCCCATTAATTTGTTTATTCATACATGTTTATTGTGTACCTGTTAGGCGTTAGGCTGCCTGGGGAACTAGGTGAAACAGCTCCTTCTCTTGGAGCTTATGGTCTGACCTTGCAGAACATGACAAAGGACAACCATGTTAAATGAGAGGGAAACCACTCCCAGTCCATAAGTAAAGTGGCAGGTGCCTCCTCTGCAGAGCATGTAGGAAGGGACAGGTCTTTGTAGATGAGAATCAATGCAGTCTTGGTGCAGAAGAGGAACGTTATATCAACAGGAATTCATGTCATGTATTATAAAAGTTAAAATCTCATCCAGCAGCAGGGACTTCAGTGTTCTACAAACTCTGCACACAAACAATGTGCTTTCTTCACTTATCTCCAGTATCTCACTCCCTGACATAAGACTGCAGTATCTTCACGGATCCATGCTATTTAACAGATATGCTGTCACTCTTAACAAATATATTGTGGACTCTTTCATAGTCTTTTGGAGTAGCCTTTGTAGATTTGGCTCACTTGTGACCACACAGTCTTGTTTCTCAGGCAGACCACAAAGTGATTCTTTGTGGGGGCTTGAGTTATACTTACATACAAAAGAAAACCTGTCATTTTGATATATATGTCAGGGGATGGTGTATATTGGTCCCCAGTCTCTGGCTGGTAAGTCCTCTCCTCTTCCTTACTCATATCCAGTCTTATGTATGGAAAAGCCTTCTTTTAAAATCTGGAATCTAGGATCCATCTGCTTTCCTAAGAGAGCTCTGAGCTATTGCACTAATAAATCAGATAGGTTGTCAAATAAGGAGGGCACAAATATGTGAAGAAAACATGACCTAAGACTGAGGTAGGATACAGAGGAGGATGAGGTGGTCCTGTAAAAAAGAATGAAAGTGGATCAGATCAGAGGCTGTTCCCTTAAGTAAATGTCTTATGAATGTTCAGAGAATCCAACAATAAGGAGTTTTCAGAGATGGTGGTCTAGATACTCCTGTTTGAGGTATTTCTATAGTAAAATAAATATAAAAGAGTGCTTCTCTCGAGTACTTTTTTACTTCATTTGAAGTGTCTAGTGAAGGATATCTGTCTCCAAGTATTGTAGACACTCTGATTATTGTCAGCTCCACCTGGTCTGGTCCCTAGTGGGTCCATTAGGTGAACCACATAAATTGCAGAACTTTATTAGGGTTCCCCAGAAAGACAGAACCAATACGACATTTATAGACATATAGAAATATATTTATTATGAGGAATTGGCTGAGTCACAGAGGCTGAATCCCGTGGTCTGCCATCTGCAAGCTGGAGGCTCAGAAAACCTGGTGATATGTTTCTAACCACTACCTGAAGGCCTGATGAGCAAGGGAATCAATGGTGTAAATCCTAGTCTGAGTCTGAAGGCCCAAGAATCAGGAGCCCTGATGTCAGAAGGCAGGACAAGGCAGCTTGTCCAAAGCAGCAACTCAAGCACAGAAAGAGAATTGGACCTCCCCCCATCTTCTTAGTTCTGTATCAGGCCATTAACAGATGAGGTGATATTTCACCCACATTGGTGAGGATGGTTCTTCTTTACCTAGTCTATGGATTTGAATGTTCATTTCTTCTGGACTTACCCACAGACATACCTAGAAATAATCTTTTGCCAGCAATCTAGGCATCCATTAGCCCAGTCATGGGCTAATTTGACATGTAAAATTAACCATCACAAAAACTTTGCTGTGAAAGGTCATTCTGAATAAGCCATGAGAATCATTTATGCTGTTGCATTGATGGGTGGTGACAATGCCCATTTGCGGTTCTTGTGAAAGACTAGCCCCTTTCAATTTTATCCTCTCCCCTCTGCAGCATCTATAGTATGTCAGTGATTTGTTCTGAGCCTTGTTCAAGTCAACCAATTCTGATCTTCGACATGATAAAAAGAAGAAACTAGACAGCAGGGACTTGTTCCAATTATTCTTTTGTTAGATGATACCATTTTCTAAAAAGAAATTTCATTTAATTTCATATGAAATTATATTTTCATATGAAACTATGAAATTATTAATTTCATATGAAATTCAAATTTCATATAAATATATATAAAATTCTATATATTTTAAGTATTTTGATTTGATTGGTTGGTGGGAATTGGTTGGAAAAGTTCATTGCATTTCCTTTATATTGTATGTTATTATGCTATAAAACAAAGCCAGAAGGCTAATTAGTGAATTCATATAAAATTCCCAAATAATTTCTGCTCAAAATTTTTAATGGTAAATTTGAGCTTGCTTCTGTGAACATTACCATTTCATATCAGTTTGAAATGGCTAATGAAGCTTTTGATTAGAACACTTTAACAGTGATCTTTCTGAGTTCTTAAGAATTCTTTCTGCATTCTTATGAGAATTATTTTGCACAAGTAGGTGGTATAAAATTTAAAGCCATTTTTACAATCATTCAAAAATATATAGCATTTGACATTTTATGTAGAGTTCAACATTCTTCCTATTTCATTATAAAATGTAAGGATGAGATATCTTATGATAATGTGAATGAATTTTGAATTTTGTCACAGAATTTTTATAATAAGTTTTCCAAAATAAAGATCAAACTTAATTTGCAGATGACCCATGTGATTATTAAAGCAGTCACTTTGCAGCTGGCTTGGATGCCACATCTATTGCAAAAGGAGACAGGCTTTATATATAGGAACACAGAGATTTGGGGATCTTTCCTGGACCTCCATGGACATCCTTCCCCAATCACACACCTACCTTATTTTGAATCTCATTCTCATGTTCTGAATCTTGAGAACCTAGAAAATTAACTCCTTTAGTGCTTTTTGTGCATAATGGCAGTAGTGTGATCTCAGCTGGTTACAGAACTAGATCCAGATGGGCATCTTGGCCAGAGCCAGAACATTATGGGTGAGTAGCATTATGTGTGCTGCTAGCAAGGACTGCCACCTAACCAACAGTCCTTTTGCACTCAGGATGTCTTCTGAGAATCCCAAATAATGCTTTGCCTCTTCAGGGAACTGTTCTGGGGCTTCCCGCAAACTCAGGCCCTGGTCGGCTACCCTGAATGCTGGTAATATCAGTATCTCCCATTTAAATGTAATCCATTGTGAGCGCATCAATAGGATGGCACATGGAAACCCCTGCTCTGAGCAGGGGACTTTTGAACACTTAAAATCAGACCTACTCAGGACGTACCTGTCAACTGGTGTACAAATCTGAAACTAATGTTTTAGAAATTATATTTACTCTTACATTGTACACTTCACTCTAATATTTTCTATTTTATTCTAAACATTTAAAAATATTTTATTTATTTTTTATTTGAGAGAGAGAGGAGCAGACAGAGAGGGACAAGCAGACTCCCCGCTAGGTGCAGAGCTCAACACGGGGCTCTATCTCACTACCCTGAGATCATAACTTGAGCTGAAATCAAGAATCAGATGCTCAACTGACAGAGCCACCCAAGCGCTCTATTTTATTCTATTTCAAGTTTTAAAATACTAGCTGAAGTATACTATATTGATTTTATCATCTACCTAAGGGTTGTGATCTATAGTGTGAAAATCACTGCCCTAAACCGTCATGGAAGATGGATTCTACCCTGTGTGATAGTTTGGGTAGACCCTAGGCAGCTCAAATTGGGAGAGACATTTACCAAAGTCATGGCTGTCAGGAGTCATGGTTGAATTCTGTTCTTTTTATGGACTTTCCAGTATGTTCCACATTTTCTAACATAAACCATGGCTTGACATCAGTGCACTCGATTCAGTGTGTCAGTTAATTTTCTTATCTCTTTCAGTGAGTTCAAACTTTATTCCTGATTTTTTTCTTTCTTGAATCTTCAAATGTTGGCTAATTCCATGGAAATCATTTTTTCCCATTAAATATTTTAGTATCTATTTGCATTCCCCCCAATCATATAAAACAGAATTTATATGGTAAATTATCTTTCAGCAACAAAGCAGGCCTTGCCTGAAGGAAGGCCAAGTGTGAGCTGGTGGTCTTTGTGACCATTGTATTGGATGGTATTCCAGGGAAAGGCAGCATGAAAAAAATGAAATCTGCATGCCATTAAAAGTAAAAAACTTTTGTTTTTATGGAATAAAACAAAGAACCCATTTGGAGTTAGTTATCTTAAGTCTGTGGTGGGTTTTACCAAATGAACTGTCTCCACAGAGAATGCTCGCCAAGCAGGTCATCATGGTTAGTGAAGCCATGTTGATTATTCCTCGGTATTGAAAAAATATGATACTCTTAGCCAAATTGATCACTTTTTTCTTTTGCTTTCTGATTTGAAAAAAACTAAATTTCTAGTGACTAATATTCATAATATGTTAGTAAGCAAAATAATTATGATATAAAATATCTATCTAATGATTATTGTTTCGAAAAAGGAATAGAAAAAAAATGAATAGGGATCCCTGGGTGGTTCAGCGGTTTGGCGCCTGCCTTCAGCCCAGGGCGTGATCCTGGAGTCCTAGGATCGAATCCCACATCGGGCTCCCTGCATGGAGGCTGCTTCTCCCTCTGCCTGTGTCTCTGCCTCTCTCTCTGTCTGTCTCTCATGAATAAATAAACAAAATCTTTTAAAAAAATGAATAGAAAAATGACCAGGAGGGACATTCACCAAAATAATGACTATAATAAGTGTTGTAGGTAATTTTTATCCTTTTCCTTTGGGCTTTCCAGTATTTTCCATATATTCCACCATAAACATTTAATTATTTGATAATCAAAAGACTAAAGGTTAATTTGGCTTTTTGGCAAGCTTTTGATAATAATGTGCTTATTCTTTTGGCAATATTTAATAAAATCTAAAAGTATAGCATGGGATAAAGCCTTATAAATGATTCTAGAAAAAATTCAAAACATTTTTTCTTTGCCTGTAAGCTATAAGTAATAAATAGTTTGAGACCAAAAGAAAAAAAATATGCTCTTATTTCTAATAGTTTCCAATTGTTTAACTGAACACCACAGAGTTATCTCTTTATAGTAACTGGGCCAGTAATGTCAAACATAATTTGAAGTTGGAATTTTATTACCTTCTACTCATCACAAATCACTAATTCTTTAGTTGAATGATAAATAGGAAGTTTGGATTCAAAGAAGTTAAGATTAATTTTCAAACAGACTTACCAAAATGTAAGCATCACAAAGAGCATTACACCCTTAAGAAATTATTCATCTTTTTGTTCAAATCTGTTAATTCAATCTTAGATACTCCCCAGAGTAAGTTCATGACCCATAAGCCCAAATGGTTTTTACAAAGATTTTATCTACTGTTTGGTTTTGACAAGTTCTAAAACGAAATCATATCTATCATCCACGTATGAAGATTAGTTTCAGCCTCTTGCCTTTCTCAAGTGTACCATGTGTATTGCTTGCTGCCAATGTTTGTGTCTTTGGATAGGCTGCTGTTTTTTCTGAAGTGCCTCTCCCTTTCTTTCTCTGTAAGAGTCTTACTTGTCTAGGACCTTCTGATGAGGACTGTCCAGGCCTTCTCTGGGCTGCTATTGATTGTGATTCACACCTCAACTTTCCCACATATCTCTTATGGTACATCTTCATTCTTCATATAATTTACAGGTTTCTTGTTGTTTGGTGCTTTGTTCTACTTTGAGTCTTCAGTATCTATCGTATTCCTAGCTCATGGTAATTTATGACAATTATTTTTTGAACAAGTTTAAAATAATATGATGATAATGAAACAAGAGGGTTATTATGCATATATAGAGTTAATAGAAATACCTTTGAGTAAGTATATAGCACTCAAATATAAACTTGAAGGGATACAATATTCATGATAATAAATAAAGTTTACATTTTAAAACTTTAGCTTAAAAATATTGTTTTATGTTTAAAATTTTTCTTCATGAATGTCTGCTTTGGGCCAAGCATCATTCTGAGTGTCATGGTCAAAATTCAGTTCCTATTCCCAGGAAGCTTATAGTGTAGTTTAAGAAGGTAGTGATTATTTGTGTGAAAATAATATTGTATATACCAAGTGCCAACAAGAATAGATAATAAATATTATCGTTTGTTCAGAGGATAGAAAGTCCAGCTTAGGGAGAGGTAAGTTAAAAAAAGTTTCACCAAGAAAGGAGGGTAACATTTGGCTCCTAAAGCCTAAAGAAAGGGTAAGAGTTGGTGTGTGTGTGTATGTGTGTGTGTGTGTGTGTGTGTGTGTGTGTGTGAGGGTAATTATTCCTTTTGGACATAGAATGCAGAATCCATGTGTCCTTCTGGATCATGAGGGAGTTGAACTGCTCCATGCCATGGTTCAAGTGGTGATCCTATTGTTGTTCATGGCTGAGTGAGAACAAGGACACCAGCTCCTTTATTGACATATGCACATTATTCTTATCCATTCTTGCTAAACCATTATAACCTGTAGTGGTGAAAAAGGGGAATTCCTAATGCTTTGTGAGATAGATCATCTTCCTTAGAGAAAGCCTGATGTTCAGAAGGCGTGTTGTGAGAAGAAAGAAAGGCAGATTCCTAAGACATACAAACTTGAAATGCTGTACAGAACAGTTCTACTTGAGATCAACTTGTGACCAAGAAAAAGGCCACATCAGGAGAAAATAAATATTCTAGGTAGTGGACTCTTTGCCCTTCCTGCTTACCTAAAACAGATCATTGAGAAGTTTCCTGCTATGGAGACATATCTGCTTTAAAGGAGGTTGTGCTTCAGAGGAGCTGAGGGAGTGTGGGTGACACAGAAAGGCAATTGACTAGAAGACAGCTCTTCATCTGACTTTGAGAATGGAGCATGGTGAATTTTTGTAGACACAAAGGGGGAAGGTGGTGGATGAGACACAGAGAACCCTTGCTATTTGCCAAGTGACTCTGAGTGAACTGGGATAATGTACAGCGTGGGAGATCATAAGGCTTGCCAACACCACTTGTTGACTTAGGTATGTTTGATGCTACTTTGGTTTGCTAATGTTTTTGTACAAAATTCCATCTTACTACTTACAAGGAGATCTTGTGGTACAGGGAGTCAGGATGCCTTGAGTTCCCATTTGGCTCTACCAGGTAATCTTCATAGGTCACTTAATCTTTCTGAGCCTCAGTTTCTCATTAAAAGGAAGAGATTGTATTTGTCATCTAGGGTCTCTGTGATGGTTAGAGAAAATGTATGCAAAATTCCTCTTGTGATTGGCACATAGAGGCACATAGTAAATGGTAAAGAATGATGACAATGAAGATAGTGGGCCATCAAGTGGGTAACGTAAGGCTATTGGTGGTGGTCTATTTCTTTAGGGCTGTGGACACCAAGTTAGTGAAATGTACTCCCCCACAAAGAATCTCAGCTCCTATGTGTCAGAGATCTCTGAGTATTAGCATACCACATGTTACTTTCCCTTCTGTGGCACACTGTGAGCCTGTGGCCTCTGAATGGTAGAACTGCAGTGGGCATTCAGGGGCTGCAGGTTGCACTCTCCTGCCTCCTTCTAACTTAAGCTCTGTCTGGTTCAGCTGTTGAGAAGGCACACACCCATGTCTGAGAAGAAATACAAAGGTGTTCTTACACTTGTCTAATTTCTCCATGGCATCTCCCCCAACAAGGAAAAGTCATAGTCATAGGTGGCTGTTCCATGGATAGCTGTCTTCCACACACAGAGTCCAGAGCTGAAGGAGATCCTGCCTCATCATTCACTGAAGTTGAGTCATCTTATGTTCATTTGCTCACACACATTCGGAGTCTCTACAGGCTTTACAGATTATTTCCCTTTACTTCTAAAAACATTTTGAATTTCAGATCTATTAAAAGTTCACTTCTTAAATAAGACAGTGCTCAACTACTGACATTCCTTCACCAGCTCATGCTCTTTGCAAATGTTGAGGGCATCTGATAAAACAATAGATGAGAATATTTCTTAAAAATTACTAATACTAAAATAAAAATTGAATAGTCTGGGTAGGTGTAACCTACATATGGATTAAAGTCCAGTGGGATTTGCTGACATTTGTAACTTAAGGAAATTGTATTATTTTTATATTTATAAGAAATTTAGCCATCAAATATGTACCAGACAGTGCTTTGGGACAGGACTGAGCAGGTTGGAAGTGTGGGTATAATACCACTAGTTACTTTTGAATCTAAACTGGTCAGAGTAGCGGTCTTTTGAAGCAGTCAGCACTTTTGTTTGTTTATTTGTTTTAAAATTATATTTATATTTTGGTAAGGAAAACATTCACATGGGGTACACCTGGGTGGCTCAGCAGTTTAGTGCCTGCCTTCGGCCCAGGGCGTGATCCTAGATTCCCTGGATCGAGTCCTACATTGGGCTCCCTGTGAGGAGCCTGCTTCTCAGACTCTGCCTGTGTCTCTGCCCCACCCCCTCTCTGTCTCTCATGAATAAATAAATCTTTAAAAAAAAACATTCACATGGTTTAATATTCAAAACTTGAAAAGTTACACAGTGAAAGGATTTCCTTCACAATCTCTTTTCCCAGTCTTCCCTGTTTCCTTTCTTATGTATTTTTTCAGCTATGTTTTATGTGTATATAAGAACATGTGTGTGTTTATGTGTGCAATTTTGTTAGACATTGCCAAAGCATGTGCCATAGAATTTTTATCAATTTATAATACCACCACAAAGTATGAAAGTTTCTCTTTCTCTACCTCAACTGCCAAATTTACATAACTCCTCAGCTGGCCAGGATAGAATTCTGCCTTTGTTATCCCTTTACTAGGGAGCCCCTACCTCATCCTGACACAGCAAGTTTTGCCCAGGTCTTTGCTCTAGAAGTTCTATATGTTTTATGATATTTTCACCTCTTTAAAATATCTTTATGTAGTAGAAAAGGAGTGCTTTTTAAAATCAGCTATTTTAAAATTCAAACCAGTACAGCACATTTAACAATCTGGTCTCTGAGGGCAAGTCATGTGGATTTGAATCCAAGCTCCAGTACTTACTTGCTGTGTGGGCTTAGGATAGTTATTTCACCTCTTTGAAACTCAATTCTATCACGTAAGTTGGGGAAAATAACTTGCCTTGCAGACAAGGTGTTAGGAATAAATGAGATAATGCATATAAAGTGTCTGGAACTTGAAAGATGCATAAAAGGTAGTTGCTTTCATTGTTAGTGCTGTTATTAATAAAATCTGTGCCATGTGCCATTCAGTGAAATATATACTATATGTAAATAGACTTAGGTTAAATGTTAACAGCAATACATAAGGTTTACATTTTAAAGGGAAACTTTTATCTTTGAATACAAAAGACAATATGATAAAGAAGTAAGGTAATAGAGAAGACAAACACTGATTTTGGGCTCACTTTTTGTTTGTTGGCTATGGGAAAGCCACCAGAAAAACCTGTTGATTAACCAAAGCTAAGTTTATTAAACTTACTGCAGTAAGGGGGACTCTAATATTTTGTCTTAGTAATATGGTAGTAGGAGTGAGTCAGGGAAGGATATTTATAGGGATTTAGGGGCCTGAGTTGGGTACTTTTAGCAGTTGAGAATAGAATTTATGACATTTATGGTAGGCCCAGTGAAGTAAGGGCCTTGAAGTAAGAGTTAATGTGTGAGCAATTTGTTTTCACAAGTTAATTATTTTAATTGGTTTACAGTCTTACCACTCAGAAATAAGTATATCCTAGACCAAATAGCTGTTATTTTTGCCTGTTATTGTTTAGAAAACTGGAAATGGGTAATTGTTTAAGAGATTAGGACACTTAGGAAATTGGAAAGACTGTTTGGTTCCAGAATTATTTCACACAGGGATGGGAAAGTATGCTTTGTCTCAGAACTGGTTAGCATAGGAAACTATGTTGATTTCAATTCTCAATCCCAACTTTGCTGCAAAAAAGATGTAACTTGGGGAAAGATGCTCAGTATGTCACATACTTGTTCTTTTCTCAGTGCCTGAAAAGCCTAATGAAAACTCTTTCTTCAAAGGAAGCTGAGGTTTAGGGCAGGGAGGCCAAATGCATTCTGGACTCCAGGGGAAATAAGAAAATTAAACAAGGGCATGTATTTTGTTTTTTAAAGATTTTATTTATTCATGAGAGACAGAAAGAGAGGGGCAGAGACATAGGCAAGGTTCCATGCAGGGAGCCCGATGTGGGACTTGATCCCGGGACTCCAGGATCATGCCCAGGGCCAAAGGCAGGTGCTAAACTGCTGAGCCACCCAGGCATCCCAAGGACATGTATTTTGAGAGAAGATTCAGAAATACTCAGATTTTCAAGAGGATAAAAATGAAGAAGTAAGGTGCTTATTGGCCACTGAAGTGTCAGAAGCAAGGTATTATTAGGTGAGAGAAATAGCTGGGGAGAGCAGTTCTAAACCAAAGACTGAATGCAGACTTTGTGCTGGGCCAACCTTTTTCATGCCACCATTCTGAAAATTTGAAGGTCTGTTTGGTGGCTCAAGGAGAAAACAAGCAGCCAGATGGCTGTTGGGAAGGAAAACATTTTCCTCTACCTTTCTAGATTCTGTGGCTCATTGATATAAGACAGATTGACAGGAAGAAAAAAAGTTTATGTATGTATGGATATGGGATCTGAGGACAAGTTGGACAATTAAGATTTCTATGTCATCCTGTGCTAAGGAATGGGATAGGGCCTGGGGCTTGAAAGGGGAGAAGTATAATTCACAGGAAGATAAGAAGAGATGTTTGGTAGTTAGAGGTTTGTCCTGTCATACAGATGACTTTTATTTAGGTAAAAGTTATCTCTGGTAAAAAGTTCTCAGAGCCAGCCACCCCCTCCCCATCTAAATTATTTTAGGCAGTTAAAAGAGAGGTAAAAGATTTTTGTTGTTGTTGTCGTTTTGTTTGTTTGTTTGTTTGCTGGGTCTTAACTGCCTTCAGCTCAAAATAATTCACATGCCAGAGAGGCATATCTTGGGGTCACATATTCTGCTCCCTTATATGGCCAAATATTTTCTGAAATGAATGCTGCTTAAGTTGGTTAAATTTTATCCTCCTTCATCAGGAGTAATAGTGCATTTCAATAAATTCTGATTAAAATAATGTTTACTGAAAATCTACTATACATGTTAGAGCATTGTGCTTTTTCACATTCATTGTTTCATTAAATTCTTACCACTATATGTGTGGTAGGCATGATTGTCATATTTCTGAGACAGGGCTTTGAAGTGTTTGTTTGCACAAGGATATTTCAATTGTTAAGATTCACTGCCAGGAACTGTACGTGATATTTTATTCTGCCTTAAAACATTTTTCTCATGTTATGTAGTCACAGGCTTAATGTCATGCCCTGGACTTGGTTCATAGAGCAGCAAATGGCAGACCTGAACTGAGATCAACTGTGGAGCATTTGACAATTTACTTTAAAATAATGAACTCAGACTCTAAAGGGAAATGGTCTCAGATATAAACAATTTTGCTTGGTGAAGGCCAAGGACAAGATAATGTTTATTCAGTTACTTTTGGTCCTCCGGAGTGTAAAGATAGATGATCAAGAGAAAGGAAAGAGACATTCAGACAGGTCAGCATTCCCTAGATCCTGGCAAGAGTGTGGTTTTTCCTTTTTTTCTCATATTTCCAGCAGTACTTAAATAAATAAAAGTCTGTTTAGTTAGTCCTCTACGTAAATTCAATAAAAAAGGAGAGTCACACTAACAGGTCCTAATACAGGAATTTGGTTGTATTAATGGGTACCTAAATGTATCCAGTGTTAGGGATGACTTAATACTATTGCCCTTTTGTGTTCTAAAAGAAGAGTTATGGTATGGTCCTCGAACCCTTCCCCAGTGTGTGTGTGTGTGTGTGTGTGTGTGTGTGTGTGTAAGGAGAGAGAAGAAAGCTTATATGATTCTTCTCTTATATTGATAGGGTATTAGCCACACTGTGTTTTGGGGGAAAAAGCATTTTAGAAATTCAGACAGGTAGAAATTTTGATTCTGTGATTTCTGAAAGAGTCCTGCTAACTTAGCTGCTCCTAAGGGCTTTGGACTTTGGTTGTATTCTATGTATGAATTATGAACCTATCTATAGGACATCACATTGATTTGTATGTGTGTTTTCTATTTTCCCTTCTAAAGTTCCACTCTTATTAAATGCTATCACAGTAGTGTTTCCCAAAGCATTTTACATGACCCAAAATAGATGCCCTGTGGGAAGAAAAAGGTCTGTGATTAAATACTCTTGAAAAACTGTGTTAACAAAATTGAACAGCTTTCTTTATTGCAAAATTACTTAAACATATTTTATGGTGATTTGCATTTTAAGTCTCCAAGAGTAGGAAATTATGTGCAGTTTTAAAAAATACTTTTTGACCTAAGCAATTTATCATCTGTACCCCTAACAATTTCTTCAGAAGTCATTGTCTGTGAGTCATCTCATCAGGGAATGTTGCTGTAAAACAAATCAGCTGAATAATTCCAGTTTGGGGTGCTTTGTTTAATTTTGTAGAAAAAACAGCTTGTTTTCTTCACATTTGAAAAAAAATTACTGTGACTTTCATAAAAAAAATACTGTGACTTTTATATATGTTGCACTATAGGCTTAGGTTTAACATATTGCTGTTCCAAAGGCTATTATTGCTTCCCATGTTCAGGAATTATCATAAGCTTCCTCCAGATGGAGGTGGTGCTTTGGTTATTTCTTCATGACTGGTGTTAATATTGGGAGAGAAAATTAAATATTACATATTTCTACCCAGTGATTATCTTTCCTATAAATAAAAATATCTTATTGAAATGTTTGCCTATAAAAGCTTATTCTATGGGACGCCTGGGTGGCTCAGCGGTTTAGTGTCTGTCTTCAGCCCAGGGTGTGATCCTAGAGTCTTGCATCAGGCTCCCTGCATGGAACCTGCTTGTCTCTCTGCCTGTGTCTCTGCCTCTCTCTCTCTCTGTGTCTGTCATGAATAAATAAATACAATCTTTAAGAAAAAAAAGCTTATAGTGTTATAAATATTATGTAAATAGATAACAAATAGATTATGATGTAACTAAAGACCAACAATTATAAAAGGAAAGTATTTTTCATTAAAAAATTAAACTCTTTAACTCTGATTTTTTTTTCTGGGCTTAGGTGGTTGTATTAGCTCTTTTTTTGGATCCTTCCAAATCCATGCATATTTGATGAAATAATGGTTGACTGGATGGAAATGCTGACCTCACAAGAAATCTAGCTGGAATCTGTCTTTCCTGGTTGAAAGAGGTCAATTACACTAGAAAAGAGAATATACAAATCATAAAAGTGTACTATGAATATGTGAAGATGAACAAATTTGAAAATTTGGATAAATGGGGATTTATAAGTGAAATATATATTTACCAAAACAAACCCAAGAAGAAATAGAAAAATAAGAATGAAACAATTCATGGCAAAGAAATTAATTTATTAGTTAAAAATATCCCCCATAGAATTCTGGTCCAAGAAGTTTTATAGGTGATTTTGCTAGAGTTTTAAGAAATAGATATTTCCGGAGTTGGAAAAGGGAAAAAGAGTGAAGAGATACTTAGCTTATTTTTTTTAAGACTATTACAAATTTGATAACAAAATTAAGGGCAATAGATGAAAATAAAATTATTTTGCAGTATTATTTATGAATAAATATAGAAATCCTAAATAAAATATCAGCAAGAAAATATAGAGGTTTAAAAGAAATGAGCAAGAAGTAAAATAGGGTTTATACTAAGAATCAAAGGCTAGTTAACATCTAAAAATATTTATTTATCTAGTCTACCCAATTTCTAGATTAAAGAATGCCATATAGTAGTTTTCTAAAGCTACGCAGAATAAGCCGCAGTCAATACAAGTCAGCATGTTTACATTAGTGTTTCATGCAAATTAGGATTAGAAGGGGATGTTCAGAAAACTATGGCAGGGCAGCCCTGATGGCTCAGCGGTTTAGCACGGCCTTCAGCCTGGGGCCTGATCTTGGAGACCTGGGATTGAGTCCCCTGTCGGGCTCCCTGTGTGGAGCCTGCTTCTCCCTGTGCTTGTGTCTCTGCCTCTCTCTCTCTCTCTGTGTGTCTCTCATGTATAAAGAAATAAAATCTTTAAAACAAAAACAAAAAAAAACTATGGCACTGTGTTTAATGAGAAAACTTTAGAAGCATCCTATTAAATTCAGAAGTATAGTTAAGTATTTCTGCCATAATATTGTGGTAGATCAAGTGTGTTAGTAAGTCTACATTAATATTTTAGTTCCAGAATAAATAGGACAGATGGAGAGCCTTCTCATAGACGAAAGCCTATATGGACCATCATCATTTCAATAAATGGATTTGAGCTGCTTGAGTCTCCATGATAAAAATAAAAATAAAAATAAAATAATGTTAAAATAATGCTACAATAAAATAGGGTGCTAATATCTTTTTGAATTAGTGTTTTTATTTTTTTTGGGCAAATATCCAGTAGTGGAATCATTGGATCATATGGTATTTCTATTTTTAACTTTTTAATCATGGATGGACCTAGAGGGTATTATGCTAAATGAAATAAGTCAGACTGAGAAAGGCAAATACCATATGATTTCACTCATATGTGGAATCTAAAAAAACAGGGCAAATGAATAAACAAACAAAAAGCAAAAACACACTTGGAGTTGCCAGATGGAAGGGAGGGTTCAGGGATGGGCAAATGGGTGAAGAGAAGAGGAAGATACAGGATTCCAGTGATGGAATGAGTATGTCATGGGCATAAAAGGTACACTATCAGGAATATAGTCAATGTTATTGTAATAGTTTATGGTGAAAGATGGTAGCTTAGAGAAGTTACATCACTGTGTTGTACACCTGAAACTGATGTAACATTGTGGGTCAACTATATTCAAGTGGAGACATTTTTAAAATGTTAGAATAAAATGTAGTAAAATATCAGGACACCAGGCTAGGAAAGAATTTGTTTAACCAGATAAGAAGCTATGAAGAAAGAAGAAGATCTAAAAACTTTGTGTTCTACATATACATTAGCTACTTTAATACACAAAAAAATCCCAAAGATTGAAAAATACATTAATATTAGAATATAAAATACATTAGTAAATATACATTAAAGTCCTAAACACTAAAAATGTTAGAATAAAATATGGTAAATATATTTATGACCAAATCGTAGGAAAGGATTTTGTTTTTAAATATTTTGTTTATTTATTCATGAGAGACACAGAGAGACAGAGACACAGGCAGAGAGAGAAGCAGGCTCCATGCAGGGAGCGGGATGGGACTCGATCCTGGGTCTCCAGGATCACACCCTGGGTTGACGGCAGTGCTAAACTACTGAGCCATCTGGGCCGCCCCAGTAAGGATTTTTTTAAACCAGATATCTCAAGAAGTTACAAAGAAAGACAAAATTTAATACATTTTTATAAAGATTAAAAACACTTTTGTTCAAAAAGTACATCACAAAGCTAACAGATGAGCAACAGAATATATTTGCAATATATACAATAATAGTTGATAATCATAAGCCACAAAAGTATAAATGTGTGCTACAAATCTGACAGGAAAAGATAAACAGCTCAGTAGAGAAATGGACAGAATATATGAACAGGTAACCATAGAAGAGGAAATGGAAAGAGAACAAACATAAAAAGACAGTTGAATTCATTAATAACGTATGAAAGCAAAAAGAAACAATGAGATTTTATTTTAAACCCAATCAGAATAACACTTTACAAAGGTACAGAAAACCAAGTGCTGGGGAAAACGTGGGAGGTCTCAGACAATGCTAGCGCTTGTGTGAATGGGAACAAGCACATTGTAGAGCAGCACAGCAGCCTCTATTGTAGTTGCAAATGCATAGATCCCATGACCCAACTTCCATTTCTGGGTATATGTCCTAGAAAATTCTAGGGTGGGTAACTGTACAATCTATAAAAGGAAAAAAAAAACCCTCACATTCTCATAAGTAGGGAAAAGGGTTGTTTATTTGAGATATTATACAGCAATGTGAATAAGCTCTATGAATGCATAGATATGGGTGGGTTTCAGAATACCTAAAGCTGAGAGAGGAAAAACAAAAGGAGATTGTAGAACGTTGCATAGAATGTCGTAACATTTGTGTAAATTAAAAAATAGAACATTGTATGTATGATTTATACATTACTTTCAAATATGTGTTCATTACAAATATATACAAATATGGATTGCATACTCAACAAATATAGGCTAGTGACCGAAGCCAGGGATGGAGGGAGAGGCATCAGATGGGGAAGGGTCAGAGACACAATCAGTTCTATCCATAGTATTTGTGATATTTCACAAAACTGAGGGTCAGAATCAAATATGAGAATGTTGAATGCTCATATTAACTCTGAGTGATGGGTCCGCATCCATTTGTCGTTATCAGCTTTGATAATATTCTGGAAAATACTTTCAAAAAACTTACAAAGAAGAGACATTCACATTATTAGCTCAGTTACACAGCTGATAATGTTGAGCCTTGATTATTATTATTATTATTTAAATATCATTTTCCACTGCTCCACTATCCTCACAGATTCAGTGTATGTGAGCATTTAGGTCTTTTAAAGCTGGGACTGGAGTTTTGACTAATTTTGAGACTGATTTACACATTCAATACTCCTCTGCCAGCGTCCTCCAAATCAGTATCCTGTTATCCTAATGGGAATGCAGCTCCAGTGATCTTTAAAATGCCATCTCTTCTCAAGCCTGCATGTACCTCAGCATGCTTTTTCTTATAATCCAGATTGCCAGAACATAAATTTTTGAAATGTGTTTTAACAGGGCATTAGATTTTTGAAATAGAAACACAAGGGTGTTTCTTTATAGAAGTACATATCAGAGGAACTGTAAGAAGCTTGCTTCGAGTGACTCAAAACAAAGTTAGAAAATATTGCCTGGGTGTTGTGAAAAGGAAGAGTATTTTTATTGATTGCTCAATGTGATGGTTAAAATTTCCTGTGAGGCCAAAGGATGACATATCACAACCCTGAGAAATTTAACACATGTGAGGTGGCTTGAAAGTGTGCTGCTTTGAAGTGAAAGAGACCAGTGTTGGCTTCTTTTTTTTTTTTTTTCTTTCTGGGCTGTAATTTATATAATTCCAGAGTTTGAACAATTCTACCTTTTTCACTTCAAAGGATACAACAGTGTGGCAGTCAGAGTTCCAGAAGAGAGATAGCATTCTTGCAAGCCTCAAGGGCTAGAACTCCCCCACTGCTGAATACACCATGGTACTCCTTTTTGTCAATCCTATTCTAATATCTGAACTTCTACTCTATCTGAATATCTACTCTAATATCTGAATTTCTGAAGGGTGGTTTCTGTGTCTGTGTCATTTTATTTCAACCAATTTTTATAGATTGCCTAGTTGTGCATGAAGGGGGAAGTCAAGAACTCTAGTTTTCTGCATTTCTGAAATAAACACAGGGACTAATCTTGGAAAAGATTTGTTCGAGAGATGTTAGTAATGGAGAGAAAGCAGTGAACTGACAGGATTCCAAAGCCCTGACTCTTCAATAGTAAACATGCTCTTTAATCCAACTGAACGAAATGGTACCCCCCCCCCCAAAAAAAAGATATAACAAGACAAAGGTAACATTTGCTTCCTTTATATCTATTTTAATGGAATCTTCCCCAAATTTCCTTGGGCTCAAAGCCATAGAATCAGACAGGAAGAAGGTTTACAGAGGCCTATCAAATTTCTAAGCCCAGTCCGGGCCTTTTAGTATCATTTACTTCATTCTCCTGTAATGCTTTATAAGCCTGCCATACTATAAGGAACAAAGGGAATAATGCAGCATCAGGGATTGTTGCCCGAGAAAGAGCTGCAGAATTTGACCTTCCTTTTTTGAAGCCAACACTTAGCCTTCTCTGATATTTTGTAGCAGTAAGCCCTAAGTTTCATTTTAGGAAAGGACTTTCGGGGCTGTGCCACCTGGGGTTGCATCTGTTCACTCTCTATTCTGATGGGAGGCTGGGGGCCTTCTTCCTGTGCTAAGCTAAACAAAAGGTATTTCTCTCATCAGTAATGATAGAAAAAACTAAGCCACATTAAAAAAAAAAACCCCACCTGAATGAAAGCAGCAATAAGCATTTGTGATTTCCACTATTCTAAGCCAACAGCTCTTTACATTCACACACAATCAAATCTAGGCCAGCAGTCCATTTGTGCTTGGCAATTTTTTTTTTTTGAAAGCCTGAAAAGCCTCATGAATGGAGGAGAGGACACAGACCCCAGGCTTTATCCATGCTTTGGAACTTTTGTAGATTTCATTCAAATTGGTAGTGCTGCTTTTTGAGAAATTTCTTTATGGCTTGATTTTCCTGAGGTTTTATTGATAAACTATATGAAGAACTATATTAGCACAGGAGGTTCTTTTTCAAAGAAGCATTTCAAAAGCCATTATGCAGGAGACACAGAGAGAGATGTCTGTATGGTTTCTGTTAACCTTATAGTAGAAAGTGTTCAGTTACCATTCTAGACCTAAAGGCATCCCTCTGTTGCCATTTGGAACCTACAGAAGCTCTGTGCTTGGAAGTCATGGAGCAAGAATAGCATCTGGAGTGGGTTGAATAGTGTTCTGCCAAAGTTCATGTCTGCACAGAAACTGAGAATATGAGCGTATTTGGAAATAGGGTCTTTGGCAGATATAATTTGTTAAAGATCTTTAGTTGAAACCATTCTGGTTTTAGAGAGTCCTTATAAGAACACCAAATCCCTGTAAGAAAAGAGGATGTGTGAGGCACAGAGAAGCCTCTGTGAAGATGGAGGCAGAGATTGTAGTGATGCTGTGACAGGCCCAGGAAAGTCAGGGATTACTGGCAACCATCTGTAGCTAAGAGAGAGAGGCAAGGGGAAGTTTCCCCCTCAGAGCTTCCAGAAGGAGCCAACCCCTTGATTTTGGACATCTGGCTTCCCAAAATATGAGAGAATGATCATTTGTTATGGCAGCCCTAGGGAAAAAAAGTAGCATCTCATGTTTAGACCTGTGCTTTTCTCTTTTCTTTTCTTTTTCTTTTTTTAAAAAGATCTATTTATTTATTTGAGAGAGAGAGAACACATGCACATGAGTTGGGGGGGAGGGCAAAGGGAGAGGGGGAGAGAGAATCTTCAAGCAGACTCTCCACTGAGTGGGGAGCCCAACTCAGGGCTCAATCTCTTGACCCATGAGATCATGACCTGAGCTGAAATAAAGAGTTGGACACTTATAGCTGACTGAGCTACCCAGGTGCCACCAGACCTGTTCTAAGGAAATTTCTTGACTCCCCCCACCTTCCCTTGTTTTTGTTTATAATATTTATGTCTTTTGGGTTATATCAGGCTAGGACGTAATACAGAAAACCTTTACTTTAGCTTCAGTTTTTTATAGCCACTAAATCTAAGAGGGTAGTAGAAAGAAAAGTCCCTTTCTTCAGTTGTGCATCAACCATATAATGCTGTAGGGTCCTGACAGCTGAAAACTGTACTGTGGGCTTTCCATTGAGAAAGCTCTTTCCAGTGCCATGGATCTGTAATGTTGGGAAGGGTTGTATTGGACACACACCACACACATACACACACACACCCCAATATGTAGAGAGACCTTGTGGTTTTACCCTTGGTTCTATAGCCATGATTCAACAGTCCAAGATCTTGAGCACATGGCTGGTCATTCCTTGATCTAGACCACCGAACACACCTTTGACTTGGGCTGACAGTAAATATTTGTTTCTGTTCTTTGCAGTCTTTGATAACAATAGAGTTGTTTGACTGGGGCATGAAGAAGATATGTGTGTTTGTAAGAGAACCTTGGTACCTCAATATATTTTTCCTATGAAATCTCCAGTTGCAAAGACGGTGAGTAGGCTTCTTTTTTTTTTTTTTTTAACAGTCTTGCAGTCTTTTAGTCTTTTTTACATACACCATGCCATGAATTCATAGGGAATGGGTTCCTGCAGCTCAGGTTCCTTTCCATTGGCTCTTACCAAGTATGCTTCTCTGGGTGGGGCAAGTTGATGCTTCAGTTGAACCCAAGTACTTTTCTATTGGCTTTCTTCTCTTTCTGATCATTTTCTTTCACATACTCTAGGAAGCTACCTTGGCTCTTTGAGTGTTTAATATACTCAATACGTACATTAATTCTCTTGGCAAAAATCTTGCCCTTAACTTGTCTACAATAATGCAAACAGCATGCTGGGTAGCATTGTAGACTTTCCGAGTTCTGCAAAGGTAATATTGGTGGGGTATTCCTTTTTGAACAGTGCCCATTCCCTTGATGGACCCAATATCCCCTTTCTTGTAGATTTGCATGTATGTGACCAAAGGAACAACCCCATGTTTTCTAAAAGGCCTAGAGAACATACATATAGTAGGTACCTCTCCTTTTTCCCTTTGAATTGGTCATTTTGGTGAAATTACTGGAAAGTGGTGGTTCTGGCTGAAGGGTAGTCTTAAAAAATTTTTTTATACCAGTACATAAAGGAAGTTCTTTACTTTCAAGTGGTTAGGTAAAACAATAAACAGTGTTTCGTGGGTGATTGCCATGTCCTATTCCAGAAGGTTGGCTAATGAGCAGTAGTTATAATACATAAAACTGAGTAACAAGGCACCATGTGTAGACTTAATAACCTCTCCTTTTCCTCTTGGCAAATCCCTTCAAGACCTAGTGCATTATTCTTTCCATGCTCTTTGTACTTCATGATTCTTCTCCTTCAGCAGAACTACTTGCTTTCCTTTTGTGCCATCACTTACCTGATTATACTAAAATTTCACTCTTTCAGTAGGTTCAGAGTAAAAAAAAAATTTCCTCTTTGATTTTGGGATTTATTGCCTAATGGAGCACTCTATCCTTATCTTATTGTCCTCTCCCCTTTGCTCACTAAGTCCCAGCCATGTCTGCCTTGTTTGATGGTTTTCACCGGAGGAAGCTCTTCTGGCCTTAAGGCCTTTCACACTGGCTTTCCCCTGTGCCTGGAATACATTTTCTGTTAGCACCATCTCATCTCTGATGCATCAGTGTCCCTGACCCCATTATATCCAATAGGCTTTTACCAATTATAAAAAATTGTATATTTCTTTCATAGTATTTATTATGATTTTTATTTGATGAATATTCCATGAGAATAGAGACTCTATCTTGTTTCTCAACACAGATTCCCAACACACTTATAGTCCCAAGAAAGTACATGGCAACATAGTGAGCAACCAAGACCATTTGATGTTGACAAGTGGATGATAGAGACATAGGTCTACTATTTCTACTAATACATGATTATCAACTGTGCTACATGCTATAAAAGAAAAATCTCAGAGCTTTGAAGATATATAATGGGGGGTTAGGGATGGCTTCCATGAGAAAACAATGTCAATTATGGCACTTGAAAAATGAGTAATATGTACGATGGTCAAGGCAGGGAACATTTTCCAAGTGAGAGGGAAGAGCATGTACTCAGGCATTGGGGTAGGAGATAGTAGGATGCATTCAAAGACCTTTAGGGTCTTTTAAGAAACTCATTGTGCTGGAGTTTAGGGCACCAGCAGAAGACAACAAAGGAAAAGAAGGACAGACTGTGCACATAACTTTTCTCTCCCAGGAGATTGAAAGCCCTGTAGATAAGGATTGAGTTGGGAGTAGGTGTATGAGGATGGATAGGTGATGGCTTTTTTTTTTTTTAATCTCCAGAATAATGGCTGACAGGTAGAAGAAGCTCAATTAATGATACTTAAGCAGAGGGGGCTTGGAGCTAGTGCTTCTTCCCAAAGTCAGCTCATGTGCAGCATCTGCAGATGAATAATTACACAGCTTGGAGAATAGCTATTTCTGTAGGGAGCCTGGCTCCCATAATTGCTGGTGAATAGATGCATCAGATGTGCCTCGAATTCCTTATTCTTTCAGCAAACTTTTATCATCACATTTTGTTCCTTATTATCCCAGTGGTCTTAACTTTTTAGAAAATGTCTGTGTCCAAAAGGCTGAATAGGGTAATCTGGCTAACCAATTCATGTCAGGAAGATTAGACTTTGTCTTATAAGATAAAGAATATCCATTACCCATTTTTAAAGGCAAAAACAAGCTCTAGTTTGTGCTTTGGCTAAAGACAAATCTTAGCCAAACTATTAGGAACAAAATTTTTGTCTCAAAATCTCATTTATTTCTATTAAAAAAATCTCAGATAGAGGAATTTGTTTAAAACAGAGAAAAATGGAGATGAAATGCTTTCCTCTTAAGTCATACATTGTATTTTATTTGTGAGATTGCAGTTCTTCGAACATGTTCCTGGAATGGAGAAATCCAATCATTTTAGGTACCAGTCATTAGTAGAAACATGCAATTGATTTATTATTTGAGAGGTAGTGAAACTAAAGCATTTTGTAAGAAGCTTTGCTCTAGAAGCTATTCACTAGTGATTTGAAAGCAGAAGGTATTACATTTTACCAAATAAAGGCTTGTTATACGTTTATTTTAAAAGTTGTTTCATTTGGTCATTGTTATGAAGGTCAAATTAACTATAGTCAAGAAATGCATTTTATTTTATTTTATTTTTTAAGAAATGCATTTTAACAAGACAAAATGGAATTGCATACTCCTATTGCCATGATTAATTTGTACTGTACACCTTAATATTCAATATGATAGAATGTAATTAAACTATGAAGCTGGCATTAATGAGGTCACCTGGTTCATACCAGGCTTTTGCATGGCATTTATTGATTTAACTGGCTTCAAAAATTATTCTC
The DNA here is from genome assembly GCF_018345385.1 of Vulpes lagopus. Lineage (NCBI taxonomy): Eukaryota > Metazoa > Chordata > Mammalia > Carnivora > Canidae > Vulpes > Vulpes lagopus. Next base: position 3,996,879 of record NC_054833.1, read on the forward strand.
TGAATAATATTTAAATGAAAGGTAGAAATGTCCTCACTCTTCATCTTGAACATGGAGTTTCAAAAGTTTAAAAGAATCTTTTATCCCATTCCCACTTTAAACAAACTTTTCTTTCTCTCAAATCACATCCCACCAAGTGCTCATGAAAATTTTGAAACATAGATTTAAACTTTCAGTTTATTTTGCGATGTTATTTTATTATGTAGTTGTATTTTTAAAAACTGCTGATAATGATGAGAGCGTCATTAATATTCTTATTAAAGTTTTACTAATAACTAATGAATATTACTGATATCTGAATTAGGATTAATGCCAAAATCAAAAATGTTGAAAAATGATACTTTTATTATGAATTTAATTTCCTGATCTATCACTCAATTCTCTCCCTTGTGTTCCTTTTTCATTTAGGTATGAAAAATCGTTTGGCATATAAATCTTGGAGGGTAAGGTAAAGCATATTATTCAACCTCGAAAGCATATTAATAGATCAAAAAATTTGTTTATTAACTACAGTGATTGAGCAGGATTGATTCAAATCCTATGTCTGTAAATGAAAATGATTTTCTTGCCCAAGAAAATATCTCAGTACTAGCCAACCTTTTAGAACGGAATGGCAAATTTATGGCTGACTTAGAAATATGGCTTTTATATCTGAAGAGCAAGATCAGTGCCTTTCAGAATGAACTAAATGTGGTAGGTATACAGAGTGACCGACACATGGTAGGTGCCTAATAGTTCCTCAGCTGCTTTCCATGAGCTATAGCAGCATTTCTCCTCAGGTGGTCCCTGGACCAGCAGCATCAGAGATATATGGGAACTGGTTAGAAATGCAGGTTCTCAGGCCCCACCCCAATCTTACTGAATCAGATACTCTGGGGCTGGGCTCTAGCAATGAGAGGTTTTTTTAAAGATTTCATTTATTTATTCATGAGAGACACACAGGGAGAGGCAGAGACACAGGCAGAAGGAGAAGCAGGCTCCTCAGGGAGCCTGATGTGGGACTCAATCTCAGGACTCTGGGATCATGACCTGAGCCAAAGGCAGAAGCTCAACCACTGAGCTACCCAGGTATCCCTAGCAATGAGAGTTTTAACAAGCTCTCCAGATAATTCTGATGCATGCTAAAATTTGAGAATCTCTGCTCTCGAAATTTTAATGTATTGAGCTTCTGCTAATTTTCTAGGATATCCCTTAAGAAAAATGAACCTAAATTCTGCTCATTTTCTCTGTAATGCTTTCCTAACACAGCTAACCTTTGTTTAGTTCTTGATGATGGGTTTGCATTGTGCTAACCCCTTAAGAGATTATCTCACATAATTGTTGCTACAATATACTATTATTATGTCCATTCTAGAGATGGGAAAACTGAGGCTTTAAGAAGTTGAAAAATTTGGGGCACCTGGGTGGCTCAGTGGGTTAAGCAGCTGCCTTCCCAGGGTCCTGGGATAGAGCCCTGCATTGGGTTCCTTGCTCAGCAGGGAGCCTACTTCTCCTTTCCCTCTGCCTGCCTCTTTCCCTGCTTGTACGCTGTCTCTGTTAAATAAATAAAATCTTAAAAAAAAAAAAAAGAAGCTGAATGATTTGCTGACTGTCAGGGTCAGAAAGCTGGTAAAGGGCATGGGGTGGGGACTCAAATCCAAGTGGTCTGATATATTTGCTCTTCATCATTGCACTATAAAACTCTTTGTTATTGAACAATTAACGCAGGAAAACCTGTGCTAACAAATCTATTGGATCTCCCCTTACACTCTGATCTTTCGAACCATAATCTAAAATGAGCAGTTGCTTGCTCAGACTGCATTAGTTTTAGTTTCCATTTGTGCTAGCTGTAGTTGTTCAAATTGACATGCCCCCAAAGTTTGGAGCTGGTAATAACTTTAAAAATGTACCAGCCGACGGAATTTCACTTTGGCTGCGCGTTTGGAATGAGCACACTTGGAATACAGATATTTTCCTTCTTGGAAAACAGCAGCACATGCTGACTCAGCAGATAAGTAGGAGATAAAGCAGAGAGGAGAAAACAGCAATTCAGAGAAAGCCAGAGAGTGGGGATGGGAGGTGAGGTTGGAAGCAGGGCAGATGACAGGATGAATGGTGCCGACACACACTCCCGGGAGTAAAAGTACTGACTACAGTTAGAAGGGAGGAATTCATGACTCTGGCTTCCAGTTGGAAGGTCCCCGGTGAGTTGTATCAGCAAGCACTGGGGCCGCCAGACCCTGATTTTTGTTTAATGGCTCCAATGCAAGAAAACTCTGGAATGAAAGACTTCAGTCGATAAAAAGGAGTGTCCTGAGGAAAACAGGTGATTGCGAGGTTGATGCAAGCAGGGAAAGGTCTCTGCTGTTCATCTCTTTTTCCCTTACCTTCTTCCCTCACCTTCGTATTTTAGAGGCAACTCTCTTCAACTTATTTATGTGTCCTTGGAATTTCTGTGTAATGCTGAGTTTGTCCTCTGTGTGTCAATGACTGGTGATGCTGTTGAAATTCGGAGGAGGGAAGCTCTCCAATTATATTTGGGGTCACTTCAGGTCTGTGCTAGGTAGCAGGTTGAGCTGTTATCATACTGTAATGAAGCTGTCCTCTGCCATCCGCGGCTTGGCTTGGAGAACCTCACCAGCTACCCCTGGAGGTCAGCTCTTCAAGGGCACATTTAAAGCACGGGACCCCTACAGGGCACAAGAAGAGGCTTTGAACAATTGAGTGTAATCTTTTTAATGTTATGTTTTCCCCAGGATAACACCTAATTGCTTTGTAAATTTTTTGCCTTTAACAGTCTTGCACAGGAGGCAATTATGGATCTTTTTTTTTCATGTGTAAAATAATGTCTCAGGTCTATTTCTTTCAACTTTTGTTTATGCTGCCCAGTTAGACAACCTGTACAGCTTGTCCTTATGACTCCTTGTCATCTTCCAAGTTATGTCTTTCATTCTTTAAGATTTTCATGTTCTCTGACGAAGAGGTGAGTTACCAGGCAACCGCATCAATTGTACTTCTGTGGCTTGCTATCAAGGCAGAATAGGTACTAACCAGTTCACTTTTAATATAATTGACGCAACTCTCAATGCTCAGATCTCTGTGTCTAAGCTTGAACAGCTTAGAGAATTCGGGAGCTGTGAAGGCTGATTTTTCTTGAGGAGACAAGCAAGATGCCCAAGTAACCTTCCTAGAAGCTATTAATTCTCAGTCATTGCTCAAATTTCAGAATTGGGGCTGGTCCTCAAATGCAGAGTGCACCTTTACTCCAAGCAGCTCACAGTCTGATGCGGGTAGGCTCTGCATATCAAATCTACCAGGAGATTGATTTTTGCTTTGGAGACCAGAACCATTAGGTCTCAAGTCCTTTTCCACCCCTTTCCAGAGCACTATCCCTGGTTTTTCATAATTACTCTATTAGTCCTCAGTGCCACAAGCCCACCTTCCTTTGCAGGTCTTTGTAGTCATGGATCTTAATTATTCTACCCACATTGGCTTGCCTATCTGCCTATGAGCCTTTTATTATGTGAAATGTTCATGAAAAGGGAATTTGGCATTCTTGCCTTTGTTATAAAAACAAATCTCTGAGATTATGCAAGTCATATTACTTTGCCCTTCAGAAAAAAATGTAATTGTTATGTCAGACAATATTTATCCTATTTCCATTACTATTTCTTGGTGACTGAATGACACTGGATATTTGTACCTTCAAAGGTAGGAAAGCTATTGTTACCTGTGCAAAAACTGCATCATAAAGGATTTGATCTTTGGGTTGATTTTTGTTGTTTGGTTGTACTGAATATTGTTTTCATTTGAGCAGAATGGCAAAGCAATTTTGATGATTTGTTAGAAAGCTATTCTGGATTTAAATACTTGTTTTGGGTACATATGCTGAAATATATTCTTTTCCTCATTAATACATGGTTAAGGTGATATCGACTGGATTATTCACGTCCTTCTGCTTGAACATAAGGACATTTGGAGAAATTCAAGGGCCTGCAGGTCACAAAACGTGGACTCCTGACCATGCTGTGCCATAGCCAGCTAGTGGACCTTGCCCAGCCACATAATTGCTCTGGGCCTTCAATCACACATTGAAGAAGTCCTATAAGGTGCTTTGTAAGCTATGTTTTAGTTCTCACCTACTGATTTGTTTTCATATATCTAATGATGGTAGAAGGGCTAATAAGGCACAAGCTAACTACAGAAGGATCTCGATGGGTGGGCTGGTGTTCTTGTAATGCTGAGCTCTGCAGAGTTCACTACTAAAGCGCACACTTCCTTTCACAATGCACAGGCAAGGTCTGCTTATTCCTGTGGTTGAAGTGTGAGGCAATGAACTTGAGTTCACAGTGTTTGCATTGGTTAAATAAGTAAGTTGATTTGCTAGAAGGCCCATCTTTTCTGGCATGGCCACTGAAATAGGCAATCACTATTCATCAAGATATCATCAATAATTTCTCCACCAGGGAATGAATACTGCAAATGCATTGGAGTTATCTTTCCAGTCTTTTCATCAAACATTTATCTTGCTTATAAACAAAGTGATATTGAATATAGGGCTATGTATCTTGTTCTGTTCTTTCATCTTTGTATTATGTTATTAATATTCTTTAAAAGTATTTCTTTCTTGAGGCACTTGGGTGGCTCAGTTGGTTAAGCCGCCAACACTTGATTTCAGCTCAACTCATAATCTCAGGGTTGTGAGATCGAGCCCTGCATTAGGTTCCACGCTCAGTGGGGAATCTGCTTGAGATTCTCTCTATCCCTCTGCCCCTCCCTCTGCTCACACTCCTGCAGTATCTCTCTCTAAAATAAATTAAAATCTTTAAAGAAGTATTTCATTCATGAGATTCATCTTGCATGTGTTAAAAGTGTATTTCAGGCCTGTTTTAGTCCATTTTTAAGATGTTCTTCATACTCAGGGCTTAGATTCATTGAATACTTTTTATACACCAATTACTTTAAATGTGTGATCTTACTTCATATTCACAATAACCCATGAAGTAGGTATTACGATTATTGCCATTTTATAGACTTGACAATTCAACATTAGAAAACTCAAGTAACTTGCCTAAAAAGTTATCCAATTGGTAAGTGGGGAGGACAGCATCCACACTCAGGGTGTGAATCTAGATTCCCAGGTCCTTACCAATTACCTTAAAGAATGAATCTGTAGTCTTCAGGCTGTTGTTGACATAAGTCGTGTTAGAGACACTTCAGTCTTATTGTTTTTATCCAAAATACTTACATAATTAAGAAAATGGATAAAAGAGGTACCTGGGTGGCTCAGTCAGTTAAGTGTTGCCTTTGACTCAGGTCATGATCCCAGGGTCCTGCTCAATGGGGAGCCTGTGTCTCCCTCTACTGCTGTAGCTCCTACTGCTCATGCTCTCTCTATCAAATAAATAAATAAAAACTTAAAAAAAAAACAATGAATAATATTCTATAAAAAAAGAAATGAAAAAAAGAAAATGGCCATTCAACTAATATCTATATCTATATCTATATCTATATATATGTATCTATCTCATTGCTCTTTTCTGAATCTTGGTTTTCTCATCTATATAATAAATGTATAATGTGTTAACACAGTGTGTTAACAATTCTTTAACTCAAAAAACTATTGTGAAAATTTAAATAATGAATGTGAAGCTTTGTCAGAAATTAATAGCAAAGCAGCTCTGCCTTCCAAGCAGAGATTCTGTATTCTGAGATCATTCTTATATGATTCGGAACTCTAAGATTTTGGCAAGAGTAAAATAAGGCAAGTAAAATAAGTTTTTTTCTTCTTGAATGAATCAGATATTTCCTTGGGTTCAAGATTTCAATTCGAAATATTTATTTGAAATAGTAAAAACCTTTTTTAAAAAAGAGAAATTTCAACAAGAAATGAACTGAATCATGGAAGTCAGCATGTCACAAAGGATTCAACCATTCATTCAACATGTAACAAATGGTTTCTTACTGTGCTAAGCACCCTAGATGCACGGGCACTGCCGTGTGCTGGGACCACCACAACAAAGAGGGATCTCAGCCCTAACAAAACTCTCTGTGACCATTTGTCATAAAAGCTGGCGAAGAGGTCCTTTAATACATGTGAGGGACATCATTGAGCTTATCTTACTTTACAGATAAGAAAAACAGGTCCAGAGATGTGAAGCAACATGACCAAGGTTGACTAGCTGGCCAGCGACAGAGATAGAACTAGGTAAAACCAGCCCTGTAACTCCATGCTTCCTTTCAGTGAATTGCTACCCACAGATCACAGAAGAAGTAGATGGAGAAGCCAATGCCTTGGTGCGTGGAAGGTATTAGGTGGATGTTTGTGTACCAGGAGCAGTAGATTTTCTCTTCCATCCCGATTTGAACAGAAACATTTCTGGCTTCTCTGAAAGCTTGTTTTGGGTGTGACAAGCCTATATTTGCTTCCCATCCCAATCATTATGCTGCAGCACTGTTCCCCTGATCTCAAATTCACTTTCTATATTTCTTGGCCACTGGGCACATTATTTGACATTTATTTACACTTATCTTGCATTTTCCATCTTCTAAGCCCACATATAACACATCATAATGTAAATCTTTGTCTGCCGTGCGGCATTTGGCTACCTTATTATTTACTGTGCTGTGTCCCTCCTCTTCCCTGTTTAATTTAATGTACAAATCTTGTTCTCAGTACCAAGTCATTTGTATACATAATTAAAATATGTGATCCCTCCCAACACTGATCCTTGTCATATGTCTTACTAGTAATTTCTTTCCCAGACAGTGAATATTTTGCTTTGATTTATTTATTTCACTCTCTGTAAGGAGACCGGGCAGAGCAAGCTCAGCAATGTTCCTGAAGCCCAAAGCTATTCTTTAAAGTCCTAAAGAATCACAGCATCCTTTAGTATTTACTCATTTCCTGAGTGATTTGGACATGTTTCTTTTCTTTTTCTTTTTTTTTTTTTTTAAGATTTTATTTATTTGAGAGAGACCAAGAGCACAGGGGAGGAAGGGGCAGAGGGTGAGAATATCCAAGCAGACTCCCACTGAGTACAGAGCCCATCGTGGGGCTCCATCTCACAACCCAGGAGATCCTGTGCTGAGCTGATACCAAGAGTCGGTTGCTTAACCTCCTGAACGACCCAGGTGTCTTCTGACATGTTTCTTTTTAATGAAAAGAAGTTCTGATCAGTAATTGTAGTAAAGATATTAATGACACACTTATGATGGGGAACCACTTCTCCCATTTAGAGACTTTACAATTGGAGATAAGATTTGAGTTCATGCTTACCATGTTCATTATTCTTCTCTCTTGGTGTCATACAGGGACCATTTCTGGATAAAGGATATTGCACTAGATAACTAATCTGAGATTTTTTTAATGGCTCTGAAGCTGTTAACTAGGGGCCTGATTGCATAGGGACCTACAGTGAGTTAACTCTCATAGACATCTGGCAAATTGCTTCCCAAACAGCCATTGCATGGCTGAGAAATTCTCTGATGTTTGAAACTTTCTGCTAGTTGAATAAGGAGTATTTAACAGTGTGAACCAATAAAGCTGTCCTCATTTTTTAAGCAAAACCGTCCATGTGGAGTTGTTTATAAGCACCCCCCACCCCCACACATGCATTCCCAAGCTTCTGAGATTTTTCTCACCAGCTTTGATGTTTAACAGGTGTCATATATCTGCCATTTCTTAATTAGGTGAGGTTTTAACATGCATATGCCTTGGGGATCAATAATGGATTGATGGAAATGAACACTGATGCATATAAGAACTTTTTCTAACATGGAGAGTTGTTGGGGAGGGTTGGGAGGGGAAGAGTTCTGTGCATAGGGAAGAAAGCAAGTGGAGTGAGGTGAATGGGGGAGCATAGTACCTGGCAGTTTCTCCAAAACCCAGATATCCTAATCAGGGAACTTTAAGGCTGTATACTCCACTGCATTGATGTCCAGTGCTACTTCAGATTTAACCCTTTACACGTGCAAAGCTTACCCTCACACTCAAAAGTATAAGGCCAGCCTACTGATACCAAATTTCTCCTAAGGTTCTGATCTGTGAAGGGCAAGTGTGAAAGGCAGAGACTGAGAGCTAAAAGACAGATGTGATTCTATTGCTCCTCAGGAACTCCCATTTCCTCCTCCCCTAGAGAAGTGAAAAGCCATGAAATCCATCTCTGGATGTCTGCAAACCAAGAGATGTTTATTTTATTTTTCAGTCAACATAGGCTCTGTGAATCCTTTAAAAATTTCAATCTTGATTTTTTTTTTTTTTTTGTCAACACCATTGGCTCCACTTAGAGAATCATCCCTCTATGAGATGGTTCTTGAGGTAGTACTTTGTCTTTCTCTGGAGATAAACTCAGTTCATTTCCAAAATTTTCCTCAGAAGTGCCACAACCCCAAAGAGACACGACAAACCAGAAAAGAAAGCCAGCACTTCCTCAAATAGATACAGACCTTAAGCACACAGTTTATTTGACTCTTTCAATTTTTTTCTCATGAGTATTGGCCTTATTCAGCTGGATATATCCATTGGCTGTACCAGTAGTTAAAAATATTATCTACTTGCATCGTCTTTTCTTCTTTATTTTTAATTTATATACAGTAAAATTTACTCCATTTAGTGTACAGTCTATGAGTCTTGAAAAATATACACAGCTGTGTAACCACCACCATAGATAAAAATAAAGAATAGTTCTAGTACCCTAAATACTCTTTCACATTGCCCTCTGTAGTTACACTGTACTCCCAGGACCCTCCAACCCCTGATGCAATGTCTTTGTTAGATATGTAATTTGCAAATACTTCCAGTCAGTGACATTTCAAATTCTCTGAAATGTCTTTCACAGTGCAAAATTTTGAATTTTGATGAAATCTGCTTATCAATCATTTCCTTTTGTAGATCATATCTTGGTGTCAACTATCAGATGTTTAATCCAAAGTTTCAATGATTTTTTCCCTATTATTTCTTCTAAAAGACTGATATTTAGAATACTTTATATTTAGGACTGTAATCTATTTTTATTTTACTTATTTAAAAAAAAAGATTTTATTTATTTATTCATGAGACACACAGAGAGAAAGGTAGAGACCTCGGCAGAGGGAGAAGCAAGCTCCCTGCAGGGAACCTGATGTGGGACTCAATCCCAGGTCCCTGGGATCACAATCTGAGCTGAAGGCAGACGCTCAACCAGTGAGCCACCCAGATGTCCCAGGACTGTAATCTATTTTTAAATTAAGTCTTGTAAAATAAGGCACATGTTGAGATTCTTGTTTTGAAAATGGAAGTCTAATTGTCAGGCATTTGTTGAAAATATCCTCTTTCTTTTTAATCGCCTTGGCACCTGGACCAAAAATCAACTGAGGGTAAATGTCAATTTTTATTGACTTACCTTTTCTTTCACCAAAACCACACTGTCCTGATTACTGTAACTTTATAGTAAGTCTTGAAATAGGATGATATGAGTCTTCTAATTTGTTCATCTTTTCAAAATTGTTTTTGATTATCTGTGTTCTTTCTGACTTCTGTATACATTTTGGAGTCAGTCGTCAATTATCTACAGAAAAGGTTGCTACTTAGATTGAGAACGCATTGGGTCTATACACCAAATGGGGGCCATTGGCATTTTAATAATACGGAATTTTCCAATCTATGGCAGTGACCCTTCCTAAATTAGGAGCTTCCAGATTTCTTTCATCAGTGTTTAGCAGTTTTCAGCATACAGATCCTGAACATATTTTGTTAGATTTATACCTAAGCTTCATTACTAGGATGCTATTTTAAATGTCTTTCTTTTCAAATTTCAAATTCAAGTTGTTTGCTACTTATTTATTTACAGGAATATGACAACTTCTGTATATAGATCTGGTATCCTGAAGTCTTGCTTAAATTCACTTATTTGATCAAGGAGTTATTTTGAAGACTCTTTTGGATCCTTTACACAGATAATTCTGCTCATGAATAAAGACAGTTTTCTCTTTCTGTCCAATCTGTATGCCTTTTTTTCCTTTTTATTATCTTATTTACTGGTAAGGACTTACACTATGATATTGAATAACAGAGGGGAGAGAGGATAACCTTGCCTTTTCCCAGATCTTGGGTGGAAAGCATCTAGTCTCTTACCATTTTGTGTAATGTTAATTGTATTATCATTATTTGTAAATGCTCTTTGTAGGTTCAGCTCTCTCCTATTTATAGTTGGTAACATTTTTTAGCATAAAGGAATGTTGAATTTTATTAAATGTTTTTTCTGTATCTTTTGAGATGTTAATACATTTTTTCATAGTCTCTTACATTGGGTGATTTTTGAATGCTGAACCAGCCTTGCCTTCCTTAGATGAATCCCACTTGGTTATGATGAAATCTGTTTCTATATAGCACTGGATTTTGATTTGCTAATATCTTATTGAGGATTATTGTGCTTATATTCATGAGGGATATTGCTTGAGAGTTTTCTTGTATTTGTCTGTCTCTGGTATTAGAGTAATGTGGGTCTCATAAAATGGGTTAGAGAATGTTGCTTCTTTTCCATTTCTTGGAAGAGATTGTAAAATTGATATAATTTCTTGATTAAAAGTTTAGTAGTTTACTTCTTCAAGTAAAACATGGAAATCTAACTGTATATATTCCAATATCAGCTTTACTTGCTCAAAAGGAAATTGTTGCCTTTGTTTTTTTTTCCCCCTCTTTTCAGTTTTTGTGAGCTAGAGCATGGGCATGGCTACAGTCCAGTTTTAAGCATGCAGAAATGGATGATGGCTGGGAATAGTGAAACCGTGAGAAGGAAGAAATCTATATCCTTCAGTGACCATCTGGGGCAGAGCCACTCTACAAACAAGGACTCCTCATCTTTGGAAGAGTAAGAAAAACATCTGTTCTCTTAAAGCCACTACTTTATGGTCTTTTTTGTTAAAATGGCTTAGCCTTTACCCTATTTATCCTGACTTAAAAGAAGATCCTTTTGTCTAAACATTATTGAGATTCACCTGCAAGAAGTCGAGTGGGATTAAACACAGGAGGAAGCTATGAATAGATTCAATTTCTGCCATGCTGAAGGTTATAAAACAGAGTGAGAGCACAGCCTCAATTTTCCCAGAGTAGCAGCCTGTGTTTCATGCACACTGAAATTTCTTGCAGCATCTCCCTCCCTTGGGCCAATTTAGAGATCTGGATTGCTTGGACTACATTTTCCCAACTACTGGGAATAAGCAAGAAGAAAAGTGTTATTTGGTCATATTTGACAGAGCTTAAGACCTCTTTGGTAGGTCTTTTTCATAGTGTCCCCCAAATTGCTATTTCCTTAGTTAAAGAAACTAAATATGAGCAAATACAGAGAAGGTAGTCTTTCCTGATTTTGGACCAATCCAAAAATACAATGCCTGCATAAAGCTTAGTTAGAGTAGGTAAAAATAATAATAATAAAAAAAGTTGGAGAATATATGCTTTTGCATTTACGGCCCAAGTAGTTTGAAATTCAAGAGACTAAATTTAATAAATGAATTCAGTTAACTCCAACAGTCTTGAATTCCTCAATACATGGGAGTGGTCCCATTGTAGAGGGAACAGTTATCATTTGGAAGCCTAATCATGCTGGACAGGTAAAAAAATCCACAACTGCCTCCCAAAACAAACAAATAAACAAACAAACAATGTTCTTAACCATACAGAATTTCATTACCAGAAAATACAGATGACAAATTTCTGCTGTTTTCCTTCTCTTTCCCTCCTTGCTCCATGTAGATTAGTTATATGCATTGGTACTACCCCATCAGAAAACAAAACCTTATGGCACTTTGTAATATTGAGAAGGTGAGTACATTTTATAACTGGGCAGTTTCACAAATAATGAGGTGTGTGCACATGTACTTCAGAATATATACACATGTACATCGATCTTAATAGCATCATTGTGGTAATAGCCTCAAATTGAAAGCAATTGTCTGATCCAAATGTCCATCCATCAACAGCAGTATGTGTAAAAAGTTATGTGTGTTTCACACAGAAATTATAAAGCTATGAAAATGAATACATCTCAGATACACACAACTTGGGTTTATCTTGTAAATATAATGTGGACCAAAAAAAAGAAGAAGCAAAAGAATACGTCAGTCATGTTTCATTCATGTATAGTTTTGAACTATGTCAATTAGGAATGTGTTCATAAATGTATATAGTAAGACTATAAAGAAAAGCAAGGAAGTGATTACCTTATCAGGTGAAAATGGTGATTATCTCTGGTGGGATGGAGAGGATTGTCATTGGAATGGGACAGAGATGGAACTTCAAGGGGTGCTGCCAGTGTTCTATTTTTTGGTTTGCTTGTGGTCATTGGGTGTATTAATTGTTTCTTGCCACAAAACCAATTGGCAGAAAGGGAGTTAAAGGTGTCCATGGACACCTGCAAAATCGCACATTGCCACTGTCTTGGTCCTAATGTTGAAACATCAGGGGTCCTGTCCACTGTGCTTTGCTTCTCAGAGAGGCTTGTACCTTTGTGAAGGAGTAGCTAGAGGACAGGGGAACTCATTTATGTGTTTTCAACATCAAAGAACTTAGACCCAAGCATGGGCTTGGAGATGAATGATTGTGGTCACTCCATTTATGCAGGGGGAGCTGGAGTCGCAGGAAAGTCATGATTCAACTGAAGTGAATGGCCATTTAGCACTTTTCTTTATTAGGCTATCATGTGTCACATGAATTTTAATGCTTCATCTTACTTATGTTTACGTTATTTGATATAGATATTAAGTTAGATATGGATACTATATCTACCTTATGTACCAAGCAGACTGTATTAAAGCAGTTTTACATGCTCTATTTTACTTGGGTGGTAATGAGTTTAGGGCAGTTGGCTTCACAGGTGGGTGTCTTTTTTTGTAATTGACTGAGTGCATACTGGACTTGAGTTCAGGTGGTGGTGGCAACAGATGCCCTTCATGAGCACAGGGGCCTTAGCAAATATCATGCCTAAGTTGTGTGATAGTAGACAAGGTCTTTTGAACAGTTGATTCTTCTGGCATTCTCAGAAATTGCTGATATTTTTCACTATGGAAGCTCCCACAGAACAGATTGAGGGGATAACATTAGGAAGACAAATGGCTGGGAAAAGATTCAAGACAAGTAAGGGGAAGAAAGTCAAATGTGTTAGCCCTGTGTGTGTATAGGGTACCTGGAAAGACACACTAAATAAGGCTGTGTGACCAGGGTTGTTATGTCTTAAATTCCTTTCTCTAAGAGGGAAGTGTTAGTGGCCTGATAAACAATTTCTCTTAGCGTGAGTGGATTAACATCCTGCCAGCAGTCCCAGAAAGAGCCACAGAGGACCAGTAGCATGGGGTAGAAATGCATTGATGGTAGGGAAGTGTCCTTGAATAGACTCCTCAAGGGTAAAAGCCACATCCTTCGTTGACCATTGGTTAATGGTTAAGCCTATGGTTAAAGAAACTGTATATATATAGTGTCATATATATATGTCAAATATATATGACAGACCCACAGCTGACATTATACTCAACAGTGAAAAGCTGAAAGCTTTCCCTCTCAGACCAGAAACAAGACAAAGGTGCCCACTGTTAGCAATCCTATTCAGCATGATCCTGGAAATCCTAGCCAGACTGGTCTGTCAGGAAAAAGAAATAAAAGACATCTAGGTCAGAAAAGAAGAAGTAAAACGGTCTCTGTGTTGAAGACATCTTGTGTATAGAAAATACTGCAGATTCTACCAAAACTATTAGATCAAATGAACAAATTTAGTAGTTTCAGATACAGCATCAACAACAACAAAAGACAACTGTTAAAAAAAAAAAAAAAAAAGAGTCCTGCCATTTGCAACAACAGGGATGGAACCGGAAGGCATTATGCTAAGTGAAATAAGTTGGTCAGAGAAATATAAACTCTGTATTATATTGCTTGAATGGGAAATCTAAAAATATTAAACTCAGAGTAGAATGGTGGTTGTCAGAGGTCAATGGGTGGGGGGAATGGAGAGATGTTGGTAAAAAGGTACAAAATGAGTAAGTTTTGGGGCTATAATGTACAGCATGGTGACTATAGTTAACAATAGTATATTGTAAACCTGAAAGTTGCTATGAGAGTAGAGATTTAATGTTTTCACCATAACAAAAACCACAGTTATGTGAGTTAGAGGATGTGTTAACTAACCTTATTGTGACAAGCGTTTCATAGTATATATGTGTATCAAATCATTCCACTGTACACTTCAATTTATACAATGTTACACATAAATTATATTTCAATAAAGTTGGAAAAGATGGGTTACTAGGTAAATATCACCAGGAATGTTTATTTAGAAGGAAAATTAAAATTACTTCTAATGCCCGATGCCAATATTGACCCTAAACAGACAGTTAAAAACAAAATTGAAATCTATACAAGAATAAAGATTTATGTGAATACTTACCTAATCTCTGGAGATGAAGAGCCTTCTAGTAATAGGACTAATGAAAGTATCATGAAGAAAAAGGAATAGATTTGGCTATATTGAAATTACAAAACTTATGTAAAAAATGATCAAAATTGATAGACAATAAACTGATAAAATATTTGTCTCAAACCAAAGAAATAAAAGAATAATATTCTAGGAGCTCTTGGGTGGCTCATTTGGTTAAGTGTCTGCCTTCAGCCCAGATCATAATCTCAAGGTCCTGGGACTGAGTCCCATATTGGGCTCCCTACTCAGCAGGGAACCTGCTTCTCTTCTTCCTCTGCCTCCCTCCTCCTCTTGCTCTCTCTCTCTCTGTATCTCTCAAATAAATAAAATCTTTTTTTAAAGTGTTAATATTCTAAATATACAAAGAATTCTACATATATTGATAATAAATGTGCTAAGACCTGAATTGAAAAATGGATGAAACTATGAGGAATTTAAAGTAGAGAAAATTAAAATGATAAATATATACAGTCAATCCTCATTAGTCAGAGATATTCCATATTTCCAAACTTGCCTACTTGCTAAAATTTGTTTGTAGCCCCAAAGTCAATGCTCATGGCACTTTCACAGTAGAATTAAGTGGCCAGATGCCTAGGTTTTCAGTAGATATCCAACAAGCCAATGGTTTCCTTTCTCAGTTTGACTTTTTTTTTTTAATTCATGAGACACACACACACACACACACACACACACAGAGAGAGAGAGAGAGAGAGAGAGAGGCAGAGACACAGGCAGAGGGAGAAGCAGGCTCCATGTAGGGAGCCTGAGGTGGGACTCAATCCCGGGTCTCCAGGACCTCACCCTGGGCTGAAGACAGCACTAAACTGCTGAGCCACCTGAGCTGCCCTCAGTTTGACTCTTAAACTGTCAACAACTGTCCCTTACTTTTTCTTTTTAAAAAGATTTTATTTATTTATTTGACAAAGAGATAGAGCCAGAAAGCACAAGTGTGGGGAATGGCAGAGGCAGAGGGAGAGAGAGAAAGACTCCCCACTGAGCAGGGAGCTGGGTATGGGGTTCAATCCCAGGACCCTAAAATCATGACCTGAGCAGAAGGAAGATGCTCCACTGACTGAGCCACCCAGGACCCACAAATGTCTCTTTCAAAGTGTTTTTGCTGCCACAGTTTTTTCAGTTTTGTGATTTTTTTTTTATTTTGCCATTTAAAATGGCCCTGTGCTTAGTGCTGAAGTGCTGGTGTTTGAAAGTGCAAGAAGGGGATGTCTGGGGTGGCTCAGCAGTTGAGCATCTACCTTTGGCTCAGGGTGTGATCCTGGAGTCCCTGGATCGAGTCCCACATCAGGCTCCCTTCATGGAGCCTGCTCCTCCCTCTGCCTGTGTCTCTGCCTTTCTCTGTGTGTGTGTGTGTGTCTCTCATGAATAAATAAATAAAAAAAATCTTTAAAACAAATAAATTAAAGAAAAAAGTGCAAGGCTGTGGCTTACCTTTCAGAGAGAGTGAGTGTTTCGGTAAGCACCCTGGAGGCCTGAGTTGTAGTGCTGTTGGCCATGAGTTCAAGGTAAATGAATCCATAATACATATATTAAATAACGTGTCTTTAAATAGAGATGTATACACAAGACAAGATTGTGTATTGATCAGTTGTGGGCAGAGGCTTGTAGGGACCTGAATCTGTATTTGCCCTAGGAGCAATTGTTCAGTGTTTGCTAACTCGTGAAGGCTTTAGAGAAAATAACCATTCTGAATAATGGGAACCCACTCTATATGAAAATGCTCAAATTTGCTAGTTATAAAACATATATATAACAGTATTGGGATTCTACTTTTCACCTTCAAATTAAAGTGAGTAATAATGATTATGCTAATAATACTGTGATGTGAAGTAGAATACTCTACTTCATAGAGTGCTGGTGTTATTTTTAAATGTTTCAATCTTTCTGGAAAGCAATTTAACATTTACATTAAAAGCATTTAAAATACTTCGACCCTTTGACATAGTAATTCTTTTTCTAGGAATCTGTTCTGATGAAATAATCAGAATGATGCTATTAAAGATAGAAAGCTGTTCATGATTTAATGTTAAGTATTTAAAAGTGCCAGATATAAAATTGTAAATGACCCCCATTACTTAAAATAAGTGAGTTTTATATATATATATATTTTTTTCTTTTTTTTTTTAATTTTATTTATTTATGATAGTCATACAGAGAGAAAGAGAGAGGCAGAGACACAGGCAGAGGGAGAAGCAGGCTCCATGCGCCGGGAGCCTGATGTGGGATTCGATCCCGGGTCTCCAGGATCGCGCCCTGGGCCAAAGGCAGGCGCCAAACCGCTGCGCCACCCAGGGATCCCTATATTTTTTTTTTCAAAAAGTATGCAGAGGGAAAAGAAATATACCAACATGTTAACAGCAGAATATTTTTTCTCTTTTAAACATTTATTCATTTATTCCTTTTTATTATCATTCCTCAATTTTATGTCCTCCCTAGAGATATAGACACATGATATATATAATTTTTTATATGTGCTCTTGCAAAATATTTGTAGGGCATATATATACACATATATATGATTTATATAAATAGTACTGTGCTATTAGCTTGTTTTTTTGGCCAGTGCGCACTAGTACTTTGTTTTTGGCCCATCTTTAATACTAGCATACATCTGATTACTCCTGCTGTTGCTGGGTAATACTCATGGTCTCTGTTGTCATATTTTCCCTCCCACTTCTCTCACATTGGCTAGCCAGACTGCCTCTAACTTTCTGCTCCATAAGTAAAGTTGAAATGGGCATCCTCATGGATATTTCTTCTGTCACATTGTGGGTCATAATGTATGCATATACCTAATCTGACTTAGTAGTGACATATTGCCCTTCAGAATAACTGGCTTATTTAAATTGTGGGATTATGGTTATTTGAACTTTTAAAAATTTGCATGCATTATCTTTATTAAAAATCAGTTTACTTTTATTTTTTTAAGGATTTTATTTATTTATTCATGAGAGACAGAGAGAGAGAGGCAGAGACATAGGCAGAAGGAGAAGCAGGCTCCAGTGGGGAACCTGATGTGGGACTCGATCCCATGACCCTGGGATCATGACCTGAGCCAAAGGAAGACACTCAACCGCTGGGCCATCCAGGTGCCCCAGTTTACTTTTTAAAGTATTAAAAAGGAGCAGTTTGGAGGTAGACCCATGTCTTCCCATGTCCCTGACTTTGCTAATTTAGTTTCTTTGACCTTGCATGTCTCCTGCCTGTACTCCTTGGAACCCAGAAATATATTACCTTATAAGGCAAAGAAACTGCAGATATGATTAAGTTAAGGATCTTGAGGTGGGAGATTATCCTGGATTATTCAGGTGGGCTCAGGGTAGCCACAGGGTCCTTATGAGAGGGATCCAAAAGGGTCAGATTCAGGGGACAGGGCCATGTGGTGACAGAGAAGAGTCTGGGGTCATGTGCTTTTTGGAGACAGAGATAGGAGTGGAGGGTCACAATGGCTTCTGGAAACTGGCAGCACCATGATGAGTCTTCTTCTGCAAAATACCTCCCTGGAATTTGCCTTTGTTACTTTATTCCTGTATTTTAAGATTCTGCTGCCTACTAATTAACAGGTATCTAATTTCATACTAATTATGATGCCTCAGTGATGTGGGAAACATGTAAGGCTGACCATTTCTTTCTAGAGCCCTATAAGGTATATTGAACATGCCAATATTACAGGTGATGAAGAGTCATGTCCTCCATGCCATCAACTTTAGGCGTCTCAAGACACACAGGTGACACTGCTTGTGGGATGTGCTGAGAATCATTGATACTAATCATCATTAAGATACTGGACTTTGTAAATGATTTAATTCTAAAAAAACAAAGGATTCAAACTAATTCCCACAATAAATTGTCCTTTTATCTCTCACTCTCTTGCATTCTGCGATGCTTTCTTTTTAAATCTTTTTTCTTTTTAAATCTTAAAGATTTTATTTATTTATTAATGAGAGACACACAGAGAGAGGCAGAGACATAGGCAAAGGGAGAAGCAGGCTCCCTGAAGAGAGCCCAATGTGGGACTTGATCCCAGGATGCCAGGATGATCCCAGGATGCCAGGATCATGACCTGAGCCAAAGGCAGATGCTCAACTACTGAGTCACCCAGGTGCCCCTCTGCTATGCTTTCTTAAATAAGAAAGTTAGGGATGGCCTTATAGTCAGTGTTTGCCAGTTGGTGAGATTTCAAAGAAAAATGAAAATATAACATAGATTTTAAAAAAATCAACAGGTTGAGTGTATAGGTAGCTGAAATATAAGAATGAATTGGTGGTAACTCCAAGATTTTGAAATATGGGGATTCTTTAGGAGAACTTTTTCGGTAGTAGAGCAGTATGTGTGTGTATGTGTGAGCACATTTGAGGAGTTGTTTATTCATAAGTGTTTGAAGCAAATAAAAGTCCTATAGACATTTTTTGATATGAAACAGAAGAATGAAAGCACGAAAGAACAAACAAGAACAAACGATCAAGAGTCGCATGGTCTACCAACTGAGCCAGCCAGGCGTCCCATCTCCCATACACATTTCTTAATAACAACTTAGACACATTGCTGCCAGGCATTTTAAAGATAGAAACAACTGTATCATCTTTTCCATTCTGAGATACCTCTTCCACTTTGCTAACGAGCTCATAGGCATGGGCTCACCGGAGACTGAATTCTGTTATTTAGGGCTCTTCAGTCCAATAATTCTGTTATTTAGGGCTCTTCAGCCACTTGCCACATGTGGCTACTGCGCACTGGAAACGTGGCTAGTCCAAACTGAGATAGGCTGTAAGAGTAAATGCAGATTTCAAAGATTTTAATATGACCCCCCAAAATATAAAATAGCCCAATAATAATGTTTCTGGAGACTACATGTTAAAATGATAATATTTGGGATATATGCAGTTAAATAAATACATTAATAACAAAGAAAAAAAAAAAAAGAAAAAAAAAAGGGGAAGGGCCTGAACGGCCTGCAGGGAGAAGGGCAAGATGAAGAATCCCTAAAGAGGGACGACAGTCCCTCCGGGGGAGGCAACTGAGAGGGACTTTGTCACCAATGTCAGTGCCGAGCTCTGACTGGCCCCATCAAGGGGAGAGCCTCACCCCTCCAGAGCCAGGTCCACCAGCCAACTCAGACAGTGACCCAGGCCACCTGCCAGACAAGCACCCTGAGGAGACTTCTGCGCAGGATCCCAAAGTTTTGAGCTTGGCGCTCCCTTGCCTGGACACAGACGGGGCCTCCACCTGGCCTGGGCTTCGGATCCTCCTGCAGCAGCTGCCTCCGCAGGACAGTGATGAACGCTACTGCCTGGCCTTTGAAGAGGATGAGCTGGCCGAGCTGAGGCTCTTCTGTGCCCAGCAGAGGCGGGAGGCCCTGGGACAGGGGGTGGCCTGCCTGGTACTTTCCAAGCTGGTGGAACACACCTGTGAGAAGGAACTTGATCCTCAATTTGGGACTTTTTGCTGCGGGAGTTTGGCTGGCTAGGAATTTGAGTGACATTGACCTAATGGCACCTCAGCCGGGGGTGTAGCCAAATAGACACATGGAACCCCCTGTGCTGTACTTGAACCTTCCAAAACTAGAGCCTCCAATTTATGACTGTCACAAGACTTAGCCCTCTTGGAAGTTGAAGCTTCAATCAGACCACCTTCCCTTCCCAATTGCTTCGTCTCCTTGAGCCCACTCAGAACTCCATTCTCTGGTCAGCAGTCAGGTTTCAGCCAAAGTGTTGTCCTCTGTTCTGTAAAGTTCTGTACATAGTTCCTAAGTTTCTGCAGGGGGTGATCTTTGCTCTTGTCCTGAGGAATAACCTAATGATATTTTAAGAAATATTTGGAATAAAGACATATACAAAGACCAAAAAAAAAAAAAAAAAAGGAGATCTGGGAATTCAATGATAAAAATGTTGTATTTAATTGTAGGAGAAGAATAATGCTGGGGCCTGAGGCTTTGGGGATCTGGAGTATGCTGGCTATCTTTCTGAGTAAGGAGGTAGAGGGCCAGAAAAGTTGGTTAAGTGTCTGCCTTTGGCTTAGGTCATGCATGATCTGAGGGTCTTGTGGCAAGATTGAGTCCCACATGGGCCTCCCTGCTCAGCGAGGAGCCTGCTTCTCCCTCTGTCCCTCCCTCTGCTCATGCTTGCATGCTTTCCCTCTCTCTTCCTCTCTCTCTCTCTGAAATAAAGTCTTAAAAATGCTTAAAAAATAAAAAAAAATTAAAAAAGAAAAGTCGTATTTGGAAACTGTGGAAAGAAATCACAGGATTATACAGTGTCCCAGATATCAAAGAAAAAGAGTATTCTTGAGGAATATTCCATAGCATAATTCTTGTAATAAGTATTTTTTAAGTATCAAGAGCAAGACTTGGCTTGAGTGTGTTCAAATATTTACAGGATGTAAGTCCAAGAAATGCCATTTGTATGTTTGTTTGTGTTATTCTACTCTGGAGTTTTGCAGTGTGAAGCCTGTGCAGCTGCTGTTAGGGAACAACGATCAGATGAATGAAGAGGTGGTGGGAATGGATATCTAGTGGGGAATGGAGGAGGAAAGAGAATTACTATTGGTGCTACATGGAAGAGTTGGGGAAAAGGCCCAGAAAATAAAGATGAGAAATGCTATAAAGGAAAGTTTTCTGAATATTTTTTTTCTCTTTCTCATTCTTTTCTCTTTTTAAAAATTTTATTTATTTATTCATGAGAGACACAGAAAGAGAGACAGAAACATAGGCAGAGGGAGAAGTAGACTCCCTGCAGGGACTCAATCCCAGAACCCTGGGATCATGACCTGAGCCAAAGGCAGACACTCAACTATGAACCACCCAGGCATCCCTCTTTTCTCTTTTCTTGTTTTGATTTATTACTTCCCTGACTGGCAAGCTCTCACCTATCATTCCAGACCAGGCAAAACTTCTGTCTTTCTGAGGTCTTTTCCCGTCACTGCAAACAGAATGAATTCTTCTTTTTTTGTAATTTCTCACATGCATGATAAATCTTGTCAACAATTGCAACAACAGTGTATTAAAAATTGCTTACGTGTGTGCCCTCCCAATAAACTCTGGTCTTCTCTTTGGGCACTAAGTCCTTTTTTTTTTAAAATGATAGTCGCACAGGGAGAGAGAGAGAGAGGCAGAGACACAGGCAGAGGGAGAAGCAGGCTCCATGCACCGGGAGCCCGACATGGGATTCAATTCCGGGTCTCCAGGATCGGGCCCTGGGCCAAAGGCAGGCGCTAAACCGCTGCGCCACCCAGGGATCCCCTGGGCACTAAGTCCTTGGTTAGAGGTAAAAAGATGGCCTGGGAATGGGCTGGTTGACTTTTTGTAGGTGTATGTGCCTAGGTTGAGAACAGCATCACAAGCTCTACTAATTCATGTCTGTGAAATTTAGCATCTGGAGCCTTGCCGTCCGAGTCTATGGCAGCACCATTCAGATTATAGCGAAGACCTTAGGCAGGCTGAGTTCTGTGTTGCTAGTGTGGGCTCAGGTGACGTGAGCACTGTTGGTCTGAGAACTACAACAGTACAAGGCTCCAGGCTTGACAGCGTTACTCTAGTGCAGTGGCTCTGTCCTGATGCCAAGTATCTGAACCACCTGGCTTATATTTGTTGCAGAGTAATTAGACCATATGATTTGGGAGCCAAATATGGAAGGCCATCTTTTATTACTGGTTTATTGATTAATTTTTGATGCCTCATTAATAAAGAACATATATGTATATGGTTATATACATATATATGTATATATGGTTAGGACATGTGACAAATTATGATATCCATATTAGGATATCTATACCCCTATAAGGTCAGCATGGTGGGTGTCAAGGATATGAAATCACTGGATTGTTTATAGAATTCAGTAGTAGTGACTATGGTCCTGAGAAATAGTAGACAAGTTCCTCCAATTTCAGGAGGAAAAAAGATACATTTTCTATGCATTTCTATTGTGCTGGTGAAAGTGTAAATTGGAATGACCACTTTGACAGTACTCACTAAGGATGAACATAAGTATGCCCTAGGACCAAAATTTTTTTTCACTATATTAATATATCACATATATGTAAAGTGCAGGCATACCTCGTTTTATTGTGCTTTCCTTTATTGTACTTTGAAGATATTGCATTTTTTGCAAATTGAAGATCTGTGGCAACACTGTGTTGATTTAAGTCTGTTAAGTCTGTTGGCACCATTTTTCCAACAGCATTTTGCTTACTTTGTGTCTCTCTGTCACATTTTGGTGATTCTTGCACTATTTGAAACCTTTTCATTATTGTATTTGTCATGTTGATCTGTGATCAGTGATTTTGACTCCCTGAAAGTTCAGATGATGGTTAACATCTTTTTAGCAATAAAGTATTTTTTTGTTAAGGTATGTAAATTGTTTTTTAGATATAATGCTATTGCACACTTAATAGAGTATAGTGTAAACATAAAAAATTCATTTGACTCCGTTTATTGCCATATTTGCTTTATTGCTGTGGTCTAGAATTGAACCTGTAATATCTCTGAGGTATGCCTATGTATAAATAAGTGTAAATATATATAAAACTAAATGTATACATATGTTCATTAAGAGACATGAATTAGTGTGTCCATAGAAGTGCTATTCATAATACCCCTAAACTGGAAGCTATCCAAATGTCCATCTGGATGAATAAATTGTTGCATATTCACACAATGAAATGTGTGTTTACAACAATGAAACTAAATGATCCACAATCATGCAACAGTATGAATGAATGTCAGAAACAAAATGTTAAGCTTAAGAACCAGGCACAAAGGAGTTATGCTATATGATTCCATTTATACAAAGTACAAAAGAGACAATCTCTGCTTTTAGAAGCCAAGATATTGTTTACCATTGGTGAGTGATATTTTCTGAAAGAAAGTACAAAGGGAGTTTCTGGGGTGTTTGTTTAATAGTTTGTTAATAGGATTCTGCTTCACAAGGCTAAGTGCTAGTTATATGGGAGTGTTTGGTTTGAGAAAATTCATTGAGCCAACTGTATGACTCTGTATGAGTCTTATATTATCGTAAACGATTAAAGAATATACACACAAAAAGAGTGTTCAGGGTGGGACCTTGGATTGCTCGGGGGGCAGGAATGGGATTAGGACAGGAAGTAATTGTGTAATTACCCAAGATTAATTTTATTCTCTTTTGGATCAATTGTGTATCCAGTAAACTCTGTTTCCTGGGGGTGATTTTGTGGACCTATTGGTCTTATGTTATAAGACCTTTCTTCCCTGGTCTGTTTTTAATATAATAGTTGAAATTTAAAATATTTACTGTTATCTTCCTTTTTGTTTTTACACAGGATAATAGGCAACTTAAAAGAAGTATAGGCCAATTACCTGGTGAAGGGTTTCTATGAGAAAAGATAGATGAAATAATTTAGAGTAAAACACCCACAAAACTTACTTTTGATGATTTTTTTAACAATTAGAAAAGCCATTTGCACTACCCAATATCCCAAATAATTACCAAGTTTACTTCTTAAAAATTTATTTATTTATTTATTTATTTATTTATTTATTTATTCATTTGAGAGAGAGAGAGAGAGAGAGAGAGAGAGAGAGAGAATGAATGTGTGTGAGTGAGTGAGTGTGGGCAGGGAGAAAGGGCAGGAGGAGAGAGAGAGAGAGAGAGAGAATCTCCAGCAGACTCCCCAGTGAGGGCAAAGCCTGACATGGCGATGGATCCCATGAACCTGAGATCATGACCTGAATCAAAACCAAGAGCTGGACACTCAACTGACTGAGCCCTCCAGGGTCCCCCCAGGTTTACTCTGTAATGCAGTAGGTTCTTTTCTTGATCCTTCTAACTAGCTATGCATTACCTTAAGCAAGTCATAAGATCTCTCTGGACAACTCCAACCCCAAGAGTAACTTGGTTACCTTGACTTTTTTTGTAGTAACAATACTTGTTACATCTGAGATTATACTGATTGTTTTCTTATTGTATATTTATTTTCTGGTTCCCTCCGTCTCTAATGTTTGAGTTTTATTACTCTCAGCTTTATTTATTGCTATATGCCTAGTGCTAGAACAGTGCATGGCACATAACAGAAAATTTTTATTTAATGAGCAAAAAAGCTGGACTAGATCACCAAGTTGCTTTTAGTTGTAACTTTCTGGAACTCTGACAGTGCACAAGCCATTTTGCAAGGCCAGAAGGGACTCATGGGTTAACAAAATTCTGATTCCAGAATCAGAATGAAGGTAAAGTGTAGGACAGCGGTTCTCAAGGCAGAGTCCAGGGACACATGGGGATTCCAACAACTCATGGGTTCATGCAATCAAAAATATTATTATAATAATACTGAGGCATTATTTGTAGTTATGAATCTAATCATTTTATGAGCATATAGTGGAGTTTTCCAGAGGCTACATGACATATGATACTATAATAAAACTGAATGTAGAAGCAGATATTAGAATCCTGCTGTCTTCTGTTATGCAAGATAGTAAAGAGATTTGCAAAAATCTCCAATGCCATTCTCCATGCTGTTCTTTATTTAGGAAAATACAGTTATTGTTTCATAAATATACATTTTTTTAAGATATAATGGGTTTAGTATTGTTATTTTTAAATGAGGTAAGAAGCACATATATTAAAATGTCATTATTTCCAATGCTACATGTAAATTGATGTAACCCACAGAAACTAAATTATCTTCAGTAATTTCTAAGAGTATAAAGCTAGCATGAGACAAACAGATTGAGAATAGCTGATGTAGGAAGTCGTTTGAGGAAAGGCTGGATGGGCCAGGATAGCCTGGCAGGCTAGGAATAATCTTCTCGATTTACCCTTTCTTCCTCCAGGCTGTTACCCTGCTCTGTAGCCTGCCCCGTTAGTGGTACATTGTACCCAGTTCTCTTTTCTAGATATTTCCATTGCTGTGGTTCCTTTCCTGTATGTCAGTTGCCGTGATACCTGCAGTGAATAGGAAACTATTCCATTTCTGTTAAGCAAAAGTCTACAGAACAGAAGTATCAAATGTCATTGTTTATCCAGCCAGGAGAGTTTCTCTAGCCTGGTTTTTAGAATGTTCTCCATTTTCCAGGGCTGGGAGTTGTATTTTCTCTGGAGAGTTGACTCCAACAGTGTAGCTTCTTTTTATCTAGTGCAATTCAGCACATTTCAGGAGTGCCAGGGCAGCATTTTTTCCTCTGTCCACACCATTTCCTACCCCTAGCAAGGAGCCCCGGGAAAGGATAAACACAGTTGGCTGAGCAGCTGCTCCCAATAATCTTAGTTGGCCGTGTGTGCCTGCCTCCGCTTCAGAGCCACAGTCCCTGGGGAGGTGCTGGCTCTGTCTGCATGTGTGCGAGGTTGGAGGGGAACCAGCATTACACAAAACAAAGCCATCCCTGATTCCTTCTGCTTATTTCTCCACCATTCTTACTGTGCATTTTATGCTTCATTATTAAATCACTTGTATATTTTAAGAATTTTTTTTTGTTGGAACTCAATTTGCCAACATATAGCGTAACATCCAGTGCTCATCCCATCAAGTGCCCTCCTCAGTGCCCATCACCCAGTCACCCCCACCCACCGCCCACCTCCCTTTCCACCACCCCTTGTTCATTTCCCAGAGTTATGAGTCTCTCATGTTCTGTCTCCCTTTCCGATATTTCCCACTCATTTTTTTTCCTTTCCCCTTTATTCCCTTTCACTATTTTTTGTATTCCCCAAATGAATGAGACCATATAATGTTTGTCCTTCTCCGATTGACTTATTTCACTCAGCATAATACCCTCCAGTTCCATCCACGTTGAAGCAAATGGTGGGTATTTGTCGTTTCTAATGGCTGAGGAATATTCCATTGGATACATAAACCACATCTTCTTTATCCATTCATCTTTCGGTGGACACCGAGGCTCCTTCCACAGTTTGGCTATTGTGGACATTGTTGCTATAAACATTGGGGTGCAGGTGTCCCAGCGTTTTGCTGCATCTGTCTCTTTGGGGTAAATCCCCAGCAGTGCAATTGCTGGGTCGTAGGGCAGGTCTATTTTGAACTCTTTGAGGAACCTCCACACAGTTTTCCAGAGTGGCTGCACCAGTTCACATTCCCACCAACAGTGCAAGAGGGTTCCCCTTTCTCCGCATCCTCTCCAACATTTGTGGTTTCCTGCCTTGTTAATGTTCCCCATTCTCACTGGTGTGAGGTGGTATCTCACTGTGGTTTTGTATTTCCCTGATGGACAGTGATGCGGAGCATTTTCTCATGTGCATGTTGGCCATGTCTACGTCTTCCTCTGTGAGATTTCTGTTCATGTCTTTTGCCCATTTCATGATTGGATTGTTTGTTTCTTTACTGTTGAGTTTATATAAGTTCTTTATAGATCTTGGAAACTAGCCCTTTATCTGATACTCATTTGCAAATATCTTCTCCCATTCTGTAGGTTGTCTTTTCGTTTTGTTGACTGTTTCTTTTGCTGTGCAAAAGCTTCTTATCTTGATGAAGTCCTATTTTAAGAATTTTTAAATGAGAACTGATGCTAGAACTAAAACTGCTCTGTGATCCTGGATTTATGAGTAACACTAACGAATGAAGGGATTCCCCCACAGGATCTCACCCTATTGGTGTTTATTGAATGATGCCAGTTTGAGGTCATGTTCATATTCCATATTTGATGATAGGTTTACCCTTATGCCTGTTCCCTCATGAAGTTACATCTGATTTTCAAGACAACCCTGTGAAGTCATCAAACAATCATACTTTTCTTTTCCTACAGCTACAGGTTGATGTTATAGGAATAGTATGGGGTCTAGAGGTTAGATGCCTTGATGTTAGCCCTGCATCAGTGATATACTAACCACATGATGCTGGTCAAGTCACTTAACCTTGTTGAGTCTTTTTTTCTTGGTAGCAAACTTGGGATAATATTTATTTCATAGGCTGATTATAAATCAGATTAAGCATATTTAAAGTAATTTCTTAATTATAAAGCATTCATGGGCTTACAAAGTTTTTAAAGTCATATTACTGTCATTTGTGAGTTTTTTAAAAAATTTTTATTTATTTATGATAGTCACAGGGAGAGAGAGAAATAGGGAGAGGCAGAGACACAGGCAGAGAGAGAAGCAGGCTCCATGCACCGGGAGCCCGATGTGGGATTCAATCCCGGGTCTCCAGGATCGCGCCCTGGGCCAAAGGCAGGCGCCAAACCGCTGCGCCACCCAGGGATCCCGATTTGTGAGTTTTGATTTAGCCACTGGTATTACACTAATTCTACATGATAAATTTCACTTTTATTCTAAGGATAATAGCTTCCAACTCTTCTGGATCTGTCTGGTCTTGGAGTGAAAATTAGCAAGTATCATCTTTCCTCCCTGATACTCAAGTGGACTCAGACACTCTAAAATTAAGTTTCTCATTTTCAAAATGCCCTTAAGTTGAAACAGCAGAAAAAGCTTACTATTGTTTCACAGCTTACTGAGGACAGAGACAAGAGAGAGAGGAGAAGAGGCCTTTCCTTTGGAGAGTGGAACACATCAGTTTAGGTCCTTATGGTCTGGCTCTTCCTTTTCTAAATAGCTCCATGCAGTGCTGCAAGTTGGCTTTTGTGTCTTAAATATAGCTTCTGTGATTTTACTCACCTAGAAGCACAGTCACATAATTGTTAAAGGCGTGGGTTTTGGAGGTTGATGTACCTGAGTTCGAGTTATAGTTTGGTCCTTTACCAGCTATCTGACCTTGTGCAAATTGTATTACCTAAATGTGTAAGGTTCCTATTGCTGTTGTAAAAATCAGTACAAATTTAGTGGTTTAAAACAATACAGACGGGACACCTAGGTGGCTCAGCGGTGGAGCGTATACCTCCAGCCCAGGGTGTGATCCCAGGGTTCTGGGATCGAGTCCCACGTCCAGCTCCCTGCAGGGAGCCTGCTTCTCCCTCTGCCTGTGTCTCTGCCACCACCCTCCCTCTGTGTGTCTCTCATGAATAAATGAATAAATAAATAAAATCTTAAAAAAAATAAAACAACACAGTCTTATCATCTCACAATTCCAGGTAGAAGCTGGTTTCTCTGGCTCACCTGGCTTCTCTGCTTCAGTCTTGAGAAAGCCCAAGACTGAGTGTTGCTTGGCTGGCCCCTTACTGCCAATCAGCTCCTACTCCCATTCAGGTTGGTGGCAGGATGCTGTTCCTGGCTGTTGTGGGATTGAGATCCCGTTTCCTTGCTGGTTATCAGTTTGAGGTTTCCTTAACTTCTAGAGGCCTCTCTCTGGCCCTTGCACACAGGCTCCTGCACTCAAAGCCAGCAGTGGTGCATCAAAACCTTCTGCCTGGAACCTCTTGGACTTCCTCAGTTTTTCTGCTTCTCAGTGGAGAAAGCTGAGTGGTTTCCCAGGACTCAGGTGCTTAGATTGGACCCACTTGGCTAATCCAGGCTCAATTCTCTGTCAAAAGGTCTGTATCTTTAATTACATTTGCAAAGTACTGTTAATTACAATTACAAAGTACATTGCCATGAAACATAACATAATCATGAGTTCCAGGGATTAGGCTGTGCACATCTTTGGGGCCTGCTCTTCTGTCTACAGTAGTAAGTTTGATTTCATGTTTTGGAAACCTTGGTATGCATGCCTTCCCCACAGGCCAATTTTGAGGATTAGGTAAAAGATCTCTAAAGTACCACATGCTAATAAATCTTGTCTTCTGAAAGCTACCACATCACATTTAAATCTAGATCATGATAGCCTCTATTATCATCTGACACCACAGTGGTGGTCCTTCCTGTATGCACTGTCCCGTACGCCACACTCGTGTCTTCTGATCTCCTAAGGCAGGTTACCTCTTGGTGCCTTGTGATTATTCTCTTTTAACTTCACTCATTTCTCCTGCATGGAATGGGTGCTCCGTCTTTTCCACCTTTGCTTCCTAAGATCTTCAGCTCAAATTCCACCTATTTGTTTTGTTTTTGTTTTTTGGGTTTTTTGTTTGTTTGTTTGTTTTTTTGGAGTTCACCAACATATCCCAAACCATGCTGCTCTGTCTTTGTCAAGTATCTACAGTGCTTCCCTTCTGGATCATACCATTCTAGTTTAGATTGGGAAGAGTTTGTCTTCCCCTCTGCCATGCCCCAATTCTCAGTGTATCTGACTTGCTGTTGAGGACTCATCATAATGCCATGTTCCCTACCTGTCACTCGTGTTTGAAGTGACAGCTTCAGGTAGTGCAGGAATATAGCATTAGACAACAAAAAGTCGTGTCATGAGATAGCAATACCCTCTTAGGTTCTCTTTCAGTTTTTTTGAGTAAACAAGGGATTAAATCTCAATTTGGTTATTAACATCTCTCTAATAGTTGTTTTCTCTTTAAGACAAAGGGGTGCCTGGGTGGCTCAGTTGGTTGAGCCACCGTCTTGATTTTGCTTCAGGGTCATGATTTCAGGGTTGTGAGACCAAGCCCTGCATTAAGCTCCATGCTCAGTGCAGAGTCTGAGATACTGCCTCTCTCTCTGTCCCCCCCTGCTCGTTCTCTCTCTTTCTCTTTCAAATAAATAAATAAATAAATAAATAAATAAATAAATAAATAAATCTTAAAAAAAGACAAAGAAAAAGTGAAGCTCTCTGGAGGCAATAATGGACAGTTAAATGTAATAGCATAATTCTTTTGTTTATGTCACATATTTGTATATTAATGTACTTATATTAATTAACATTTATATGACATAAACAATTTTAATTATAAAATATATAATACATATATGATATTCCATATACTTTATATAATATATTTAAATCTCTTTCTTTCTACAGTGGATATTGTTCAGGTGATGATACAGAAAAATCCTTGGCAATGATAACTGAATGATTGATCAAAGTGAACACACTGACTGTTGGTGGATAGTTGGATCTGAGTTTGTCATTGGCCTGCTTGTGTCCTTAGGCTAGAGGCTGGACTTCTCCGAGTTTTGGTGTCCTCATCTGTCAAATGAGACTATTGTTATTTATTCTATAGGATTCTTGGGAAGATGGAATGAGATAAATTATGTAGGGAACTTGACACGGTGCCCAGTACATAGTGACTTCTTGATGACACTGGCTGCCATACCTCTGACTGATTGGAGATTTTCTGAGGCCAGCGTGCACACCATTCATTCTAGGTCACATTGTCCTTGAGGGCATTCAACTATAGCTCTAATTTTCCAAATGTACATCTCCTCATGTGTACTCTTTTCCTTTCCATCTAATAATTAAAAATAAGGAGGATATTGCTGAAAATAGCCTGGTAACACTCCTTCATTTTGTGGATACTTCTGGATAGGATATGGCATTTTTTTTTAACTGAGATTTTATGGGGTTGTATTAAAATGTTTGCATAATAAACTGCTTGGAATTATGCTTTCTTGAAACAAGTGGAACAACATAGAAGCCCTTGTAGTGGAAGATAGAGCCCTGTCTGGTTATTAGAGGTCATAGCCCACACCAGGTTCTGTCTGACAACTCAGTGCTTTAACTAACTGCTGAGAGCAGAGATGAATGTGAGACAATCCCTGGAGAGGTGAAGTGAAGGTGCCTGTGCATGATTTTGTGTACATGCATGGTTTTGTGTTTCCCGCTTTTGACAACTCCTAACTTCTACAGCTGTCTTATTCATAAATGACATCAGTTAAGTTTTACAAGTTATTTTTGGAGAAAATAAATAATCTTTCACAATTCAAAGAAGAGAAAGAAATTTGTGCTTTCACATTTTGTTCTGATATCTGGTCTTTTGAATTGAGGAAGGACAGACCTCTTAGCAGAAGTAGTATACCTGACCTCAGGTAGTGTACTTGCTATTAAAGTTTCTTCCCCGGGGTACCTGGGTAGCTTGGCAGTGGAGTGTCTGCCTTTGGCTCAGGTATTGATCCTGGGGTGGGATTGAGTTCCGCATTGGGCTTCCCACAGGGAGCCTGCTTCTCCCTCTGTCTATGTCTCTGTCTCTGTGTGTGTGTGTCTTTCATGAATAAATAAATAAAATCTTAAAAAAAATAAAGTTTCTTCCCACAGAGCAAAGAGAAAAAGATTTAAAAAAACACTAAATGAAATAAAACAAAAAACAAAAGAAAAGTCTATTTAAACAGTCTTTGGATTTCTATTATTAGAAATCCAAGAATATTGGGTAAAACCAGTGTTCCCTTTTAAAATGTAGTGAAAGGAGCTCATTTTACTTGGATTAGAATCCCGGCACTATCGTTGGACCTTTTACAATTTCTTAATCTCTCTGAAGCTCAGCTGCTTCAACTGTAAAAGTAGTTAATTGTGTCTGTGTTGTAGTACCTAATTACACTGCTTTAAACCATTAAGTGAGATTCTATGAGTAGAGTACCTGGTCCAGTGTACCTGGTGCATTTAGGCTGTCTGTAATTAACAGTTACTATGGCTGTTCTCTTGGAGGGGGTTGGCTCAGTTACTAAATTTTGTATGTCAGATTTTTCCATCGTGATGGTTAAGGAGAATTTGCAAAGCCACGAAAATGAGAATTTTGTTAGAGAATGGAAGAAGAACCTCTAAGACAGAGGATACAACTTAATGGAAGGCTTAAGGACAGCTGTTAAGGGTCACTTGTAGAGAACCTGATATACTTTGTCATCCACCAGGTTTGATTTGAGCCAGCCTGGGCCAGGGCTGCAGAGAAGGTCCTAGGCCAGGGAACTTCTAGCCACTAGCATTATCTGCATATGAAATAAAATACGAAGAGGAAGAGGGAGGGATTAGGACAGGAGGAGAACCAGGGATGCTCATTTTTCTTGCTGATGTGGCATCTTTGTACATCAACTGTCATTATTTTTCTCCTAGATTTCAAATGTCAATACATTAATGCTGTTAGCAAAGGGCAGATTAAATCAATGGTGGCAGAGGTATCAGGCTAAAGGGAGGTTAAGACTTCAGTTGTAAATATTCTGTTATGGTAAAGACAAAAAATATGGATATTTGAACTATCTCAATAGCTTCTATAATTCTTAAGATTATAGTTTAACGTTTGGGCAAGGACTGTATTTGTACCTAAAGTTTTCTAACAATTAAATTATTCTTACTGAAAGTTTGCATAATTTTCTACTGAAGAATATCTATTTACAAATTGATAACTATTTATTATCATATATATGCTCCTAAATAATATAAAACTTATCATATATATGTGTATATATATATATATATATATATATATATACACACACACACACAATACATAGTGTACACACATATATATAATTTAGGAGCAGATGTGTAACTTACACTCAAATGAGGTCTTATATATTAAGCTTACATAAAAAGATGTTGTGGCAACTTAGATGATAAATTATTTCTAGCTTTGACCAAAGCATATTTCCCAACAGAATAGAATGGTCTTTGGAGATCAGAATAATGATGTAATTGAAAAACAGAAATCATCAACATTCTTTCCTTGCTATTGCTTCTCCTCCCAATTTTTTATTGTCATGGGCTTCCTAGAATGTTCCTAATCAAATCTTTCCACATCATTGTTAAATATGATGTTGTCTCTTGTCACAAAGTTGCTTCTGAAGGAGAAGAATCTGAAACACTGCTTCCAAATTTCAGTTGATTAAACACATAATAGTTTTGATGTGCTACTCAACATACCCACAAGTATTGATAAAGTGAGATATCTGTTCAAAATATTACACATTTTTACTTTGGAGAGTAATGTCCATAGTCTTATAGCACACGTGGTACATGTCTCCATCATAGCTTTTCCCATTCTGTACAGCAATTTTCAAGGAGACTGGGGGATACACACTCCTTATTGTTTTGTTTGTATCCTTAGCCCAAGAACTTAGCACAGAACAGGTATGTAGTCAAGGTCTGAATGTGTCAGACCTGTCCAGTATAAAGTTTCTGTGGGATATCCAAGAGGAACTACCTAGTAGGCAGTAGAATATATGGATTGGAGCCCCAGAGAAAGATTAATGTAGAATCACAAGCCAAAAGTTTGTGTCTGGAACTATGGATGTACTTGAACTTATCAACTGAGAATTGTTAGGGTGGGGAGAGGTCAAAGAAAAAGATAGAATCCTGAAGGACATGATGGTGTAAGGAATGGAGACCATAAGCTAGTTCAGCAAAGCTTACTCTGTGGACAAGCTAAAGAGGAAGGGAAGAGATGGAGATAATGTAATGTCCTGAAAAACCATAGGAAGAGAGCTCTTAAGAGAAGAATTGTTCATAAGTGTTAAGTGCTCCAAATAAGCAAACAAAGAACTTCAAGTAGCCCATTAGATTTATCAAGGAGGAGTGTGTGTGTGTGTGTGTGTGTGTGTGTGTCTCTTTGTGTGTGTGTCTGTGTGATATCTAGACCAAAGCAGCTACAGTGGGATGATGTGGTAAAAACCATAATGTAATAGAATAAGGAACTAAGGGTAAGTGAGGATTGGAGATAGATATTTCAAAAAGCTTAATTTTAAGAGAGGAGTTGAGATTAGGGTGGTAAGTGGAGGGGGGAATGAGGTCCAGGAAAATGCCGGATCACAACTAAATGCTAATGGTAAGGTCAAATGGTGTAGAATCGTAACAGTGGAAGAATGATGGGCTTAGATTCATGAGAGTCTAAGAAGGAATGAGCAGCAAAGGGTAGATGCAGACATTAGCCTTGTACAGACAGGATTTGTGTGGGGACTGCATACTTCTGCCACTGTCACAGGAAGAGGAAAGGAGAGGAGGAATTTATATGAAGGTATGGTGTCAGAACTTGAGGGAATTTCTATCTGGTTAGAATTTTTTGTGTATTAGAATCAAATCCTCGTTCTACTGAGACCACTGAGATTTTGGGGTTGTTGGTTACTGCTGCATAATTTAATCTATTAGGATTAATATACCTTTGTTCTTGGTTGAGTCAAATTGAAAAAAGAAAACCTGAGTTCACTGTTGATGCCAATTCAGGGGTGAATTTTATATTTACAAATATAACAGTATAGCAGTGTGGTCAAGGAATGAAGATTCCTTGACTAGTCCTTGATACTAAATAAATGCTAAGCTATTATATTTGCAATCCTTTCTAGAGGCAAAATTCAGTTCTCGCTCATGTGAGATTTCTAAAACGTGAAGAAGAGATGTTTTAAAATTTTTTCGACGAGCTTCAACCATCCACTCAGGTTCTTGGCAAAAGTACTTGAAGTGGTAATGTAGTAATAGTTGCTCATAGACAGTGTCTGAACGTGACTTTGAATAAGAAAATCAAAGAACCATTGACTCTCAGAGCAGGAGGAGGCTTTACAGGTGTCTACCTGTAATCTGTGCTTTTTTCTCTTTTGAAAGGGTCATCCACTCACGGATATCTTACCTAGAGGCTCACTGCAAATGGCACTGCTTTCAAGATAGCTCTGATTTGAAGAGAGGGAGCATTAAACATGGTTCTCTTGGGATGCCCACGTGGCTCAGTCAGTTAAGCATCTGCCTTCAGCCCAGGTCATGATCTTGAGCTCCTTGCTCAATGGGGAGCCTGCTTATCCCTCTGCCCCTCCCCCAACTCGTGCATGCATGCACTCTCTCTCCCTTTCTCAAACAAATAAATAGAATCTTAAAAAAAAGTCCAACATGATTCTCTTTTGGTTTGTCTGACTTCTTCATTAAATTATCTGGTAGATCTGGCATCATGTTTCTTTAATCTCACCTATGCCATTCCTTTGGTTTCTACTTAGAGGCTCTCTTTTCACTGGACGGAACCCCTGATCATAGTGGACCTGGCTCCCTGTGACTGCCCATGCTTTGCTCACAGTGTATTAAACTTTCCCATGAGGATGCTGCCATCACACACATGCTTGTGCTTCTGACGTGCTGCTGCTCATCGTATCCACGTTAGGAAGCAGAGACTCCTGAGTCTGGATGGTAAAAACATCCACACAGAAAAATAAAAAGATAGAACGAAATGGGGGAGGGAAGAACTTCCCTCTTATTACCCCTGCCTGGGTGGATTCAGTGACCACAGTGGCACAGCTGGGATAGGGCTGAGGCTTTGTCCCTTCAGCATTATAGGGGGTGACACAGAATCCTTGGGGCACCAATCAGGAACAATGGGCAAGGTCTGAGGAGGAATGATCTATGTGTAGAGTTAGGGTATAGACTAATTTTTTTTTTATCACATTCCATAAAAAATGTACTAGTTGCATTAATGGTTGTGAGATATTTAACAACATTGTAAAATGTGATATTAGTTCTGGTATTCAGGATGATTTGGGGTGCTTTGTTCATTTAATGAGCTTTCGTTATCACTAAGGGATATGGTTGTAAAATTGTGTTTTCCTGAAATCTGAAAAGAAAATTAAATTCCTCAATTCAGGCCAATTCTCTTAGGCAAATCACAAATACATAGATTTGAGTGAATCTTTATTCCTGTGTTTAATAATGGAAGTTGGGAAAACTAGTTCTTTTAATGATTTTCTTTTGCTAAATCTAAGAATGCTTATTAGTGACTCAGATGTGATCGCTCCCTTTATTCTTTTCTTATTGAGCTATCAAACAATGTTGCCAAAGGCTTCTCTGTTTCCCTTGCTACTGTTTTTTTTTTCCTCATGAATTATGGTGCAATTCAGCTGGGTCCAGCGCTTTGTCAAATTGAATAGTTTTAATTGCCTTATTTGCAATGGGACAATCTTTTAGTATTTCATGTTGCCCCTCAAGAAATTATACTTCTACCCATATGACATTTCTCTCTCCTTCGTTTATGAATAACAAGATAAAGCTACATGACCAGACCTCTGCCACAGATCTTACGGTTCTTCCCTTGGCCCCATGCCCCCACACCGATCTCTCCCTCTCTTGGTCTCTTTAGTTATTG
The DNA here is from genome assembly GCF_018345385.1 of Vulpes lagopus. Classification (NCBI taxonomy): domain Eukaryota; kingdom Metazoa; phylum Chordata; class Mammalia; order Carnivora; family Canidae; genus Vulpes; species Vulpes lagopus. The sequence continues at coordinate 4,033,083 of NC_054833.1, forward strand.
TTGTTTTAAACATTTTATTTATTTATTTATTTATTTATTTATTTATTTATTTGAGGGGGGTGGGTAGAAAGAGAAAGAGTGTAAATGAGCATGAGCAGGGGGAGGAGCAAAACAAGGAGAAGCAGGCTCCCCACTGAGCAGGGAGCCCAATGCTTGATCCCAAGATCCTGAGCATCATGGCTTAAGGCAAATACTCAATAGACTGAGCTACTCAGGCACCTCTCTTGGTCTCTTTAGATGTGATTGATAAAAGGGATATATATTTAATTCAATGAATCCACTTTATATTTCCTCTTTTTGCAGATGATCTTTATTGTATTTCTGTAACCAGCATCTTTCAACACTGGTTGAGGGACTGGTTAAGTCCCTAATAGGTTCTTCTTGTGGCCTCAGAAAACTTTGTTAAACCAAGCCTATTTCACCTTTTCTGCTCAGTTGCCAGAGTCTGTATCTCCCTGTGGTGTTTGACTAAACGTTATCCTTTGCTTGCATTTGCTCTTGCGAAAACCAGCATATGAGCAGAAGGTCATTAAGACCCTCAATATTTTGAGGGCAAAAGAACCAGGCTCTGCTGACCATGGGAATAAGAGGATGGAGAATTTTCTTTACTTTCACTATGTTTTATTTAATTCCTTTGAATATTGCTTCTTGCCTTCTGACATAACTGCACACAGTTATGTTTTACTTTTTTTTCTCTGTAACTGGTTTCAAATAAAAATTTTGCCTTTTGAAATATGCTTTTAAATCATCATGCTACACTTTTATTTTGATTTAAACCACCAGTTTTCCCTGCCAGAAATCTTGCTTATGTTTAATGTGGCTGAATGAAAAAAATTCTCATTGTATAACTATGCCAAAAGCATTCTTTTTTATACTTAAAGTTGTGCATTTGTTAAAAAGAATCTCTTTAAAATTCTGAAAATGAGCTCATCCATATTCAAAACCTACACTATTAACATTGTCTATTAAAAGAACAAATCTCACTGTTGTGAAAGTGAATCCACCCTCTTTCTTTTCTTAATTTTTATGACTTTTTTTCTTGTCTAAAATTCTCTAAAAGTCTTAATGTTTCTTCCTTTAAATGGATTCTTTTCCCTCTAAGTAGCCACTCATCCTAATTACTTGTCTTTACCTGTAGTCTTTCTCACTTGAACTTAATTGAAGCAGAACTTCTGTGATAAGGAACCCTGCCTCATCACACAAATCCCACTCCTTCCTATGTGAGTGCTTCCCTTACACTTTGTGATGTAGCTATTTAAAATTTAGTCTTATACTCTGAAAGAAACAAAAATAAAACCATGCCACGTATATTAGTTTCTTCAGGCTGCCACAACAAAGTGCCACAAATTTGGTGGCTTAAAACAAGAAAAATTCATTCTCTGTCCCTTCTGGAGCCCAGAAGTCTGAAATCAAGGCAAGGCAATATCCCCTCTCAGTGCATCAAATCTGTTTGTGCTTTTTGCTTAAAATAGCATCTGCTGTTTGGATTTAGGGCCCACTTCAAACCCTGAATGATCACATCTCAACATCCTTAATGTAGTGATAGCTGCAAAAACTCCTTTAGGAGTGAGGTTGCGTACATAGGCTCAAGGGATGAGGATGTGAACGTATCTTTTTGGGGAACACAGTTCAATCCGAGGCACCATGATAACACAACATCCATTTTACTTTCAATTTTTATCAAATGGTTTGCAGTGTATTAGTTGAAAGTCTTAAAGTTTAGGATATTAGCATCCTATCAGGAAACAGATATGGAATGATGTAAATTATGTATTATCTCTTAAGGTGTCTAACAATGTTTTGCAGATACTTATCACTCACCTATTAGTGAGAAGGGGCAGATGGTGCTATGATGGAGATTAATAATTTCTTGTTTTATGTTTGTTTTTTTATTTTTTATTTTTTTCTTGTTTTATGTTTGATGTCAAGTGTTAATTATTTCAATCAAGTATCAAAATTATTTAATAATGACTATATTTTACTCATAAACCTTGATAGTTTCATAAATTACTCTCAGATTTTCTATCTTTTATTTTCTTATAATGGTCCCAATAATTTTATGAAGTAGAATAGTATCTTTAACAGGTGAGATAACTGAGACTTTAAGAAGTTCATCAGGTTCCAAAAGATCCCAGGTCCCAGTGACAGAGTCAGAATATAAAACCAGATACTTGACAATGAGTCCTATGATCTTTTTGCTATCGATGTTGCCTTCTTGTTCACATGATATCAAATAAAATATACAAATCATTCATTAAAGTGGCATATGTAGATTTAGCTCCATGGGGGTCAACTAATTAGATAATTAGTAAAAATCATTTATATTATTGGTTGTCGATTATCATACTACATTATTTAACATTCGTTTCACTAAATTTTAAAAGATTATGGTCAATTTCATGCTTTTTAAAAAAATTTCATGCTTTTGAATTAAAGCTTTGATTTTTCTGGATAAAGTGTCACAAAGAAAGAAGATATTTTAGGGCTTGTGGGTGTATGGGTCTGTTGTAACTACTCAACTCTGTAATTGTAGTGTAAAAGCAGCCAGAGACAATACATGAAGGATTGAGTACGGCTGAGTTCCAATAAAACTTCATTTACAAAAACAGATTGGGAGCCAGATATGGGCCATGGGCCATAGTTTGCCAAATATGGCTCTAGATCAATGGTTTCTAAGTAGATATTTGGATTCTGGCACTGTCCAAATAGTGTATTGGTATATGAGAGAGAATATATTAGAACAGTTATTGGCATTTGTTTTTTTTTTTTTTTTACAAAAAACAAGGACAATCAAATGTTGTTAATATGTGTAATTTATAAATAAATGTAAAAATTAGGGTATGTGTGTCCAATATTTTAATGATCTGGTACTTAATTTAAAAAGTTTGGAGATTAAAAAAATAAAAAATAAAATAAAATAAAATAAAAAGTTTGGAGATGACTGACCTATGGAAATAACTCAGAAAAATGAATGATTTTCAAGTTTATTCTAGTAAAAACTAACCCAAATAACCTTTACAGGTAAATTTGTATGGAACATTCACTGTTAATAATCTTGCTTATAATTGATTACTCAGTTTAATTAGTTATATTCTGGTGCCTATTCTATGTTGAAATTTTTATCAAGGTTTATTCTGCCACAAAAATGTAGCAGGATATGCACATAAAATTCATAGGCACAATTATAAAATTATTGCCTTGTATTATTTAAAAAAAATATTTTTAAATTTATTCATTCATGAGGGAGAGAGAGGCAAAGGAAAAAGCAGAGGAAGAAGCAGGATCCCCACAAGGAACCCTACACAATCGATCCCGAAACACGGGATCATGCCTTGAGCTAAAGGCAGACGCTCAACTGCTGAGCCACCCAGGTGTCCCTGCCTTGTATTCTTGACATGAAATCTCTTCTGATTTTTATACCTGACTTCAATGTCTCCATTAGACATGTGTTCCCTTGTACTTAACTATGAGAGTATGAGAATTTATTAAAACATTAATGTTGTTGTTTCTTTCCATATTTTCCCTTCTTCTTGCTAACCGATTGAAAAATGGCAGTAAGACTTTGCCATGTCTTCCTGCAGTGATTTGGGTCAGGCAGAAACATGAGAACATTGGAAGCAGCCTAGAATGAAGGAGTCTATGAGTCTTTTGTAAACATCTATGGCACTTCCATCGTGTATTCATTTCCTGGGCTGCCATTACAAAGTGCCACAACCTGAGTGGATTAAGGTAAAAGAAATATATTGTCTCACACTTCTGGAGGCTAGAAGTCTAAATTCAAGATGTCAGCAGGGCCATGTTACTTCCATTACCTGTACTACAGAATGGATCTTTGCCTCCTCCCAGCTTCTGGTGAGGGCTGTCAGTCCTTGATGTTTCTTGTCTGCCAGTGCATCACTGAGAAACATGGACTTCTCCCAGTCTATCGGTGTCTTCACAAGACATTGTCCTCTTCTTATAATGACTCTAGTTACATTGATTACCCCCCCCCCCCACTTAATGACCTCATCTTAACTTGATTACACCTTCAAAAACCTTGTTTCCAAATAATGCTGTAGTTATAAATACTGGGGCTAAGAAGCTTAACATATTTTTAATAAACACAATTCAACCATAGTACTACCAGTGGAGGAGGGATGGAAGAAAGGGACACATCTTTGAGAGGTAAGGAGGCCAGGAGAGAAAATTCCTCAGGAGTGGGAAAGGAATGTAGGTCTGTTGGTCACTCAAGAGAATGAAAAAACTGTCTCATTGCCCTGGGGAGTGGCTGCATGGGACGCTTAGGGAGCTGAGACACCATTTATGTCTTGTCATGTTCCCTCAGATTTAAAGATAGCGTCTGAAACTTTGTGCATTACTCTTGGCCATGCACTTTGTGTTGGAGGAGAATATATATATATATATATATATATATATATATATAAAATTAGAATGTACATATTCTTGGAAGTGGCCAGTGATCAGCATGGCTGGATGGCTTTTTAGGGCCTGGAAGGAAAATGATTAGAAGAGTAGAGACCAGTTGGTCTAGGATTTGAAGGGTATATATGGATAATAATAGCCAGCACAAAGTGTGAAGACTTTTATATCACATATTGGTATCCATCAGAAGTCATCCACCATGGAAGATACTAAAAATCAAGGAGGAAAAGTGACTCATCCAGTTGATATCAGCCAGCCTTTGCTGTGATCACCCCAGTTCTGGCAAGAAAGGTACATTCACAAAGTGGCCATGTGGCAAAGTTAGAGACGATATGTAGGCCACAATATAGACTTCAACCTACTGAGGTTGACCTAGCTTCTACTGTCTCTGAATGTTAAGCCTGCTGGCAACAGAGATGAACACTGAACCCCAGATATGGCACTACTTCTTGAACTACTGACCACTTGATGGAAAATTGATGACATTGGGCCTTTCCATTCCAGAAGGCCTAGCAGTTTATTCTCACCAGAATAGACATGTAATCCCAGTGTGGATTTCCCTTGCCTGCCCACAGAATCTCAGCCAGCACCTTTACCAGATTTCATAGAATGCCTGATCTTCAGGCACAGAATCCCACACCTCATAGCATCCAACTGGGGTAATAACTTCATAAGGAAGGAGATGAGGGACCCACTGGTTTTACTGGATATAGCACCACCTGGAAGCTGCTAGCCTCATAGAACTATGGTATGATCTGCTGATTGTGCCGTTGAAGTGCCTGCTTAGCACTGATATTCTGTAAGGGAGGGGAGTTGTCCTCCAGTATATGGGATAAACATTGAATCAGAGATTTTTATGTGTACTATTTCCCCAATAGACAGAATATATGGATCTTGGAACCCAGGGGCAGAAGTAGGATAGACTCCAGTTACCTATGTTCCTAATGTCCCATCAAGAGCTTTTTTACTTAATTCTGGGCTCTGCAAGGTCAGAAATCCTGCTCCCCAAAGGAAGTGAATTCTCACTAGGGGATGGAGCAAGTTTTTCATTAAAAGATGAGCCATACCTGCTGCCTAGGGACTTTGGGCTTCTTATATCCATAGTTTCAGCAGTCAAGAAGAGAAGTCAACATACTGTCAATGAATAATGACCTTGATCTCTAAACAGTGGAGTTGGGGGAGAATATATGTGGAACTCAAGTCTCAGCTCCTTCAGGGTCTGCTTCAGCTTTTGAGCCAAGTAAGTTCTTGTTTGGGCAACCCCAAGCCAGTGACTTGAGCAAAGCATCTTACAGGGGTTTAACTATTCTGTTCTATAAGGAACTCTTCTTATGGGCAGTCCTTGCTCTGGATCTCCTGATTAGACTGGCAGATTTGTCAGGCCTGCATTAATTACTGACGATTCCTTCTACTCTTTTCCTTATATAGATATTTTTTCTCAGTAAATCTTTTTAAATTACTTTCTCTCTTTCAGCATCTGTTGATGTCTCGGCTTGTTGGAGAATCCAACGTGTAATAACAGACTTGGAATGAACAGCACTGCAGATGGATGAGGCTATGGCACCTGGGACATGTAGGTTTTAAGGGGTAACTAATGTGGACTGGTGACATAATGATCAAGGGGACTGCTGTAAGATCTGGAGAATTTAGAGGAGGGGAGGATTAAGTTAGTGAAGAATGATTTGGTTGCATTTCCCTAGAGCTGAAAAAAAAATGAAGCTTAGAATTAGAGTTTCCTTGATTTAATGAAATAAAAAGATGTGGCCTAGGTCCAAAAGGGAAATGAAGATGTTTATCATAGAATTACTTGTGGTGGTGAAGAACTGGAAACAACCCAAGTATCCTTTACTAGAACTCCTCTTTTTTCCCATGAAACCAATAGCAATATTTACTAATTTTCTTTCCTTTGTTGGAATTTGTAGTGTTTTGAATTTGGAATAAGAGTCCTATAGCATGCGGCTAATCCACTATTTTGGCCTAAAATCTCCCAAAGTTAGCTTTCTAGTATGCCAATGTAATGATACAACTTGGAGATTTAAATTCTTTCAATCAATCCTTGATGCTTCCAGCCTTAATTAACTGCTTGTATCTTCAAAACCTGCCAAGGTCTCTTGAACCACATAAATCATTCCACATCACTTTCCAAGTATTAACTTGGCTATGGGTACTCTCCTTTTTTAATTCACAAATCAATATAAACACTACTTTCATTGACAGACCTATTTGCTTATAGTTCTAAAGCTAACCCACCACTGGTAAAAATATATAAGTAATTTATAAAAAGAAAGGGACAAGAGTAAGTGGATAGAACACTGTTTAACTGAGTAGTTATAAAAGCTGTATGCTGACACTAACTGGAGAAACCAACAGTTAAATGAAATGCATTTAGAGATGCAGTATATTTGGAAAGTTTCTTAAGTAACCTGTTGATCTAGTTCTTTATTATTATTAACAGACTACCCAAATCTAAGTGGCATCTCTAAAATGGCAGTTTCAGGGTAGTGTGATTTCTTAAACAGTGGTTCACAGCTCCCCAAGATTGTGTTCCAAGGGTCCAAGTCAGAAACTATGGAGACTTTTGTGACTGGATCTCAAAAGTCATGTGTCATCACTTCTCTCATATTGTATTGGTCACACAGGTCTAGTCCCAGTTCAGCAGGGGAGGGCCTCACAAATGCGTGATGCCAGAGGTGCTGATCTTTGGGGGACCCCATTAATCTCATCATTAGGGGTAGGTATGTGAGGAATCCATCAAGTGAATGGCTCTATCTTATAGTATCCAATATTTGTTTATTGATCCACCTGTCTTTTTATTGGACTCTAACCAAAGCCAGCTTCCCAATTTCTTAGGAAACATGGCCAGCTGCTGTGATTTGTGAGGCAATGGAGCAGAAAGGGGCCCTAAAGTACCAACTCTGTGTCCTAGCTCCACATTTTCTCTTTCTTTATAAATATATATATATTTGTATATCAGCTGAGAACAAAGATGATGTTCTCCACCACCCCTGCCTTTCAATATATTTGAAATAAAATAGTTTGGAAACCAAGACCTTCATGTGTATATTTTATAAGATTCAGGATTTTAGTGTAAAGAATGAAAGTATTTAGGTTCAAGGAGTTGAAGCTGAAGGTTCAGAGCTGAGATTTTATAAAAGTTAACCCAAGACAAGGGAAAATGTAAGAGAAAATAGTTTTCTGTCATGAAAGGAGAATATGGAAGCCATTTTGGGCCAGGAAAGGAACCGGATAGAGAGACAGGAGAGCAGGAATGCCGAAGTCTGTACTTGTGGTCAAAACCTTGGGGTTGGAGAAACACCAAAGAAATCCAAGGACAGAATGTCCATATGCCCCTTCCACCTGTGATTCTTGGAGGAATTGGTTTTCAATGTTAACTTAGAGAGTTTAGGCAGAGAAAAGATCAGAGTGAATATTAATGTTTTCCTATAGCCTATACTTACAGGGGAAGAAATCCAGATATTCTTGGATATCCTAGAACACCAATCAGACTGGGAGCCTTAATAGTTCTGGGATCAGGACAAAGAGTGGACCTTAAATCTTTTATAGAAAAGTCTGAGATGGGGCATCTTGGTGGTTCAGTGGTTGAGCACCTGCCTTTGTCTCAGGTCGTGATCCTGGGGTCCTGGGATGGAGTCCCACATCAGGCTCACCACAGGGAGCCTGCTTCTCCCTCTGCCTATGTCTCTGCCTCCCTCTCTGTGTCTCTCATGGATAAATAAATAAATAAAGTCTTGAGAAAAAAGTCTGAGGTACTATCAGATTCTTTGGTGGGACCTTTTGTATCAGCAGTGAACTGACCTGAGTCCATTGAGATCTCAGAGGATAGATTTGGGCAAGAAATGCCTTCCTTTCATTGATGGTACAATAGGTTTTTCCCTTCATCGCACACCAACCCAGGTAGAAGGGGGAGAAAAAAATCCTCAAGATGGGAGAAAGACTCATTAAGGTGATTGAATTTTGAGTTGACTGCGTTTAAATCCTAAACAGACTGAATAATTCCTCAAAAGGTTATTTTCAAGTGAAAGATACTTAGTTAACTTGAAGTAGGGAGATTAAGTGATTTTAGCTATTGAGAGGGAATCAAGGCTTGTGATTAAGTTAAATTGAGAAAAAAATATCATTTCTGCACATCTGAGTGTCAGAGTAGCTAGAGACATAGTTATGAATTCCTTTTTTATTATATTTTCAACTTTTTGTTGTCTTATATTTTAACTTCCAATGCACTAATGTCTTGTATAAAGCTGATATTTACATTAAATTGGGGAAAGTTCTAGAGATAGAAGAGAATTTAAAGAAAAATACCACCAAGAGTCAAAGTGTAATATTCTTTTTCTTTTTAGAGATTTTATTTATTTATTCATGAGAGAGATAGAGGCAGAGACATAGGCAGAGGGAGAAGCAGGCTTTCTGCAAGGAGACTGATGTGGGACTTGATCCCAGAGCCCGGGATCACGCACTGAGCCAAAGGCAGAGGCTCAACTGCTGAGCTACCCAGGCATCCTTCAAAGTGTAATTTTCAAAAAAATTAAATCTTGACTTTAATAGAAATATAGAATAAACATGTGGCAAAGATTTATGTAATTCATTCTTGAGGAAACCAGTATAATGATAAGTCTGGTGCAAAAGATAATCAGAAAAATAGAGTCCCTCAGGAAAATTATACTAAGATAAATTTACTAAGTTAGAGCTCAAGCTCATTAATGTCCTACAGGGCAATAAAAGTATAATCTTTGAGAGTACCTTTTCCACTGGAAAGATATAATTTGTATTTTTACCAGACAAAAATCTGTAACTTCATATGTAACATCATAGAATCTTGGCTCTAATAAATAATAAATGGCAAGTCAAAAACTGGTATATCTCCTGATATAATTAAAGAATCCATGGGTGGATCTGAGAGTTCATGCTTCAGTATGATGTTAAAAAGACATACAGTCTTTTGCTTTATTTTCAAGATTTGGACATTATTATTATTATTTTGTCAATTTTTAATTGAAGTTTAATTAGCATAATGTTATATTAGTTTCAGGTATATGATATAATGATTCAATATTTCAATACATTACTTAGTACTCATCATGATGAGTGTGCTTTTAATCTCCTTTATCCTTTTCATCTATCCCTCACCCACCTCCCCTCTGGCAACCACTAGTTCATTCTTTGTATTTAAGAGTCTTTTTGTAAATTTGCTTATTTGTATTTTTTTTATCATATATGTGAAATCATATGGTGTTTGTCTTTCTCTGCCTGACTTATTTCACGTATCATAATGTCCTCTATGTCCATCCATGTTGTCACAAATGGTAATATCTCAATCTTTTTTTATGGCTGAGTGATATCCCATTGTATATAAGAATATAACACATCCTCTTTATCCATTTGTCTATTGATGGACACTTGTGTTGCTTCCATATCTTGGCTACTATGAATAATTTTCAGTAAACTCATGTTATTTTTCAACAGACACCTAATTTTGATCTTTAAATCTAGGGTTTATTTTTCTCACTGTTGGATTCTTGGAATTCAGAGAAAAAAATTAAAACTTGCCAGTAGATTTTGTACTATTTAGGAGCAATGAAAGATAAGACTTTTAAGGGTAGCAGAATATGTCACTCTCAAATATGCCACTTGGGCATTAGGACTATTTTTTTAAAAATTTTTATTTATTTATGATAGTCACAGAGAGAGAGAGAGAGAGAGGCAGAGACACAGGCTGAGGGAGAAGCAGGCTCCATGCACCCGGAGCCCGATGTGGGATTCAATCCCGGGTCTCCAGGATCATGCCCTGGGCCAAAGGTAGGCGCCAAACCGCTGCGCCACCCAGGGATCCCTTAGGACTATTTTGAGTCAAAAGCATTTGAGAAGAGGCAGATTTAAGTAATGCTTTCTGCCCTCCTCTTATTTGCCAAAATCAGGACATATATCTGTAAAGGTGTTCTCTGTCCCCTCTACCAGTAAGGATGGCTGTTAATCATCAGAGGCAACTCTAGACTCTTAGCAGCCCAGATACAGCACCAGAGGAATATATATAACATATCTCTCCCAAACTAGCCCTTTATCTATAGTTTCTCCATATATTTGCTTTCCTACAATTTGCCACCTAGAAACCCAAAGTCCTTTTTCCTTTGTCTTGTCACTTCTCTAAACAAGTTATTATTCTCTTGTGAAGATGCTGCAGAAGCCCATGTTCTTACCATCCCTTTGAGGTCCTCATCAATGACTGCTCTCATGTGTCTGCATGACACATGTGAATAAACTTGTTTTTCTTGTTTTAAGCAGTCTTTCAGGAATCTAATTTACAGAGCCCTTGTAGAGAACCTAGGAGGGTGGAAGGAAACATAGTTTTCTCCTCCTCTCCAAAACCAAAAGGAAAACATTTGGAGAAACAATCAAGTTAAAAACTCCCTTTTAGTCTCTCAAGTAACCACTTTTAGGACTGAACCTTTTATAACAGTAGTCCTCCCTACTGCAAACTTTACCAGAAGATTCTGTTGAATATTGTACTTCTCTGTTTTTTTTTATGAGCTTTATTTACCATTTCAGATTTAGAAACATTAATTTGATTGCAGACCTTAAGACAGGAAGCCACCCTAATCAATAAATATCATGACCCGGATCTGTTAATGCTACTACTGATTCACTGGGTCCAGCATCTCAGTGGTTTTCAAAATCAGCTGCACATCAGCATCATTGTGAACTTCTGAATATCTGAAGACATAGGTCTGACCCAGACAGTTAAATTAGAATATCTGTTTTGGGGATCCAGGCATTGGTTTGTTTGTTTTTAGACAACTCTCCAAATGATTCCAGTGTTTTTCCAAGTTTGAGAAACACTTCCACATCTGAATATTTTCTTGTGCTTATGCTTTTTTCTACAAACACCCATGAGAAAGAGAGAAGTATCTGGCCAATATTAGAAAGAACCGTCATTTAAATGGTGTCTCCATACCTTCTTTCCCATTTCTTTCTCCTAAACTTACTGAAAATAGTGAAGATTCTGGAGACTACATGAGCATTGAATATTTTTCCATCTCTTTGTGTCTGCCTCAGTTTCTTTAGAAGTGTTCTGTTGTTTTTAGGGTATAGATCCTTTACCTCTTTGGTTAGGTTTATTCCTAGATATCTTATGGTTTTGGGTGCAATTGTAAATAGGATTGACTCCTCAACTTCTCTTTTTTCAGTCTCATTGCTAGTATATAGAAATGCCACTGATTTCTGGGAAAATTGGATAGCCACGTGCTGAAGAATGAAACTGGACCATTCTCTTACACCATACACAAAGATAAACTCAAAATGGATGAAAGATCTAAATGTGAGACAAGAATCCATCAAAATCCTAGAGGAGAACACAGGCAACACCCTTTTTGAACTTAGCCACAGCAACTTCTTGCAAGATACACCTATGAAGGCAAGAGAAACAAAAGCAAAATGAACTTTTGGGACTTAAGATAAAAAGCTTCCACACAGCAAAAGAAACAGTCAACAAAACTAAAGACAGCCTGTAGAATGGTAGAAGATATTTCCAAATGACCTATCAGATAAAGGGCTAGTATCCAAGACCTGTAAAGAACTTATTAAACTCAACAGTAAAGAAACAAACAATCCAATCATGAAATGGGCAAAAGACATGAACAGAAATTTCACCAAAGAAGACATACACATGGCCAACAAGCACATGAGAAAATGCTCCGCACCAGTTGCCATCAGCGAAATACAAATGAATGCAATGAAATACCACCTCACACCAGTGAGAATGGTGAAAATTAAGACAGGAAACCACAAATGTTGGAGAGGATGTGGAGAAAAGGGAACCCTCTTGCACTGTTGGTGGGAATGTGAACTGGTGCAGCCACTCTGGAAAACTGTGTGGAGGTTCCTCAAAGAGTTAAAAATAAAACTGCCCTACGACCCAGCAATTGCACTGTTGGGGATTTACCCCAAGGAGACAGATGCAGTGAAATGCCAGGACACCTGCACCCCGATGTTTCTAGCAGCAATGTCCACAATAGCCAAAGTGTGGAAGGAGCCTCGGTGTCCATCGAAGATGAATGGATAAAGAAGATGTGGTCTATGTATACAATGGAATATTCCTCAGACATTAGAAATGACAAATACCCACCATTTGCTTCGATGTGGATGGAACTGGAGGGTATTATGCTGAGTGAAATAAGTCAAGCGGGGAAGGACAAACATTATATGGTCTCATTCATTTGGGGAATACAAAAAATAGTGAAAGGGAATAAAGGGGAAAGGAGAGAAAATGATGGGAAAAATTAGAGAGGGAGACAGAACATGAGAGACTCCTAACTCTGGGAAACAAACAAGGGGTAGTGGAAGGAGATGTGGGAGGGGGGAGGGGGTGTCTGGGTGATGGGCACTGAGGTGGGCACTTGACAGGATGAGCACTGGGTGTTATACTATATGTTGGCAGATCGAACTCCAATAAAAAAATATACAACAAAGACAAACATTCAAAAGTGAAAATTATTTTAATTTTTATTTTTTATTTTTATTTTTTTTTAATTTTTTATTTATTTATGATAGTCACAGAGAGAGAGAGAGAGAGGCAGAGACACAGGCGGAGGGAGAAGCAGGCTCCATGCACCGGGAGCCTGATGTGGGATTCGATCCCGGGTCTCCAGGATCGCGCCCTGGGCCAAAGGCAGGCGCCAAACCGCTGCGCCACCCAGGGATCCCTATTTTAATTTTTAAATCTTGAAATAGAAAATAGTATTTAAAATACATCTAATACTCTCACCCTATACATTTGTTTAGAAATGTTAGGATTCCAGCATCCTAGATTTTGGCCAGGTATCAATGTTCAGGTCTGGCTTAGTTTATAGAGAAATGTATGTTTTTTCTTTCTTGGGTGTTAAGACCTGAAAATTCACATTTTTTTTGGTCTTGTGTCTCTTTATATCCAATTTGTGATTCTAGCAATTATTGGAAAAAATTCAGATATTTTTACCTGACCTTGAACTATTTTGTGGTATTATATACCTCCTCTCTCGTATTTCTAATGACCATGCTTTTAGTGAAATGGTCCATTTACTATGCCAAGCTTCTAAGAGAAATAGGAAAAATTTCCATGTTTTCTTTCTACTCTTTTGTTGCATAATGCCCATTAATGCAGTAGGGCTCAAAATAGCCAGTTAATGGCAGTCAGGGTATAGCCCTATCTTATCAGTAAAGGTATCAACATCAAAAACTCTGTCTGTATTTCACACTCCAGGCAGATTTTAAAAAAGACAATAACAAACAAGCTCAGTGCCACTCACCTTAGAAACCAGTGATATTAATGAAGATAGTCCCTTTTTTGGGATATATTATGAGAGTCTTCTTAAAAGTTTATTGGAACGGGCTGCCCACTTTATTCCATCTCCAGCCTTGACTTTGAACTTTGGCCAGCATCTAAAATGGCAAAGGATGACACATTTGCCTTCATTTGTATGATTATCGCAGCATTATCTGACAGGTAATTTCTCTCCCATTTTCTGGAGATTTTGTCTTCATTTTTGTAGGTGGAGATCAGCAATACTCTATCTTCCCAAGCCCATTTTCTAATAGGTGATAATGTCACCATTCTCAGACCACGGAAGGCTGGATCACGGTGTAAACTAGGTTTAAACAGGTCAGAAACCTACACAAGTAGGTAGCTAAGAGATACAGAAGCAGAGATGAATGTTGGCTTTCCCCATATGAAAGATAATATTAGTCTGCGTATTTCTGTGAGATTGCTCAGTCTGGATATTTGGGTTGAAACCCCTAAAATCAAGTCATTCACTGTTTATGATTTTTTGGCTTTTTGAGACAACTGCTTTCAGTTTCTCTTGATTAGAATTGGCTTGGTTGTGCTTTTTACACCTCAAAATATCTTTACTCTGAATTCATTCCTTCTTTCTTTAGTTCAGAATCCAAGAGTCTGTTTTCTTTGTATGTTTCTTCCAAACTATCATCACCTTGCTTCTTTTGGGTATACAGAGATTCATAAAGACCCAATAATTATCCCTTTTGGTTGGGGGTGGCATATGGGTAAGAAAAGCATCCTGTTAGAAAGACAAGGGACCCAAAAGAGATGTAGATTAGTAAGAAGACAAGAAAGAGCCAATGATAAGAACAGAACAACTATTCCTGACTGCTTGATTTAACTACAGGAGTTATTTAATCGGTTAAACTATAGAATTATGTCCCCCAACCATGGTGATGGTACTGTGAGGCCATGACAAGGTTTCGGGGCTCCTGGCACCCTTCATGGAAATATTATGGCATGGTCAAGAACTGATATAAATATTACGAATGCTATATTGTTACAGTAAGGGGAGCAGGAATGGAAGAGATTGGTATGTGAGCATAGAAGGCAGCATTGGGTGTATATGCATCTGTATAGTCTCTCAGAAGACAGGCAGTCTGATGCTCTATACATATTGGAAATCTCAGGGGAATTACAGTGATAAATACAGTTAATTTGATGCATTTTAAAAATGTCTTGAAGTTTTTGTTATTAGGAGATTGGGGAGCTCTATAATCTGGAAAGTGATTATTAAAACTCTATCATATCAGAAGACTTTCTGTGCCTTATACACAATTGGGAATGAGTTGTGGGAGGGGGGTACAAATGTGGTCTTGAGTATCCAAGATCTATAAAGAACTTATTAAACTCAACAGCAAAGAAACAAACAATCCAATCATGAAATGGGCAAAAGACATGAACAGAAATTTCACAAAAGAAGACATACACATGGCCAACGAGTACATGAGAAAATTCTCAGCATCACTTGCCATCGGGGAAATACAAATCAAACCTGCAATGAGATACCACCTCACACCAGTGACAATGGTGAAAATTAACAAACAGGAAACCACAAATGCTGAAGATGTGGAGAAAGGGAACCCTCTTGCACTGTTGGTGGGAATGTGAACTGGAACAGCCGCTCTGGAAAACTGTGTGGAGTTTTAACTCAAAGAGTTAAAAATAGAGCTACCCTATGCCCCAGCAATTGCACTACTGGGGATTTACCCTAAAGGTACAGATGCAGTGAAAATCCAAGACACCAGCACCCCGATGTTTATAGCAGCAATGTCCACAATAGCCAAACTGAGGAAGGAGCCTTGGTGTCTGTCGAAAGATGAGTGTATAAAGAAGATGTGGCCTACATATACACTGGAATATTACTCAGCCATTAGAAATGACGAATGAATACCCACCATTTGCTTCGACATGGATGGAACTGGAGGGTACTATGCGGAGTGAAGTAAGTCAATTGGAGAAGGACAATCATCACATGGTTTCAGTCATATGGGGAATATAAAAAATAGTGAAAGGGATTATAGGGGAAAGGAGAGAAAATGAGTGGGAAAAATTAGAGAGGGTGACAAAACATGAGAGACTTATAACTCTGGGAAACAAACAAGGGGTAGTGGAAGGAGATGTGGGAGGGGGGATGGGGTGACTGGGTGATGGGCACTGAGCAGGGGCACTTGAAAGGATGCGCACTGGGTGTTATACTATATGTTGGCAATGTATATATATGTATAAAATAGAGCTACCTTATGTAGCTATATACAAAAATACTATATATATATATATATATATATGTTTGTTTTATATATATATGTGTGTGTATGTGGTCTTGACATTATTTATTTGGTAGGTTTTTCCCACCACCAGAAGTCCTCTTAATTACCTTGAATCCTAGTATCCTAGACAGTTTAAGGATATAAGGGAGGAAGGATCATTCTGTAGGCAACTAAGGGTCTTCCCTGCCTGTAGAACACCCCTAGGCTGTCTGTAGACAGGCATGAGGTCAAGACTGGTTATTTCTAACCAAAGAATCAGCATGCTATTTCAAAAATACTTGGCTTAAACGAGTTAGGGGACTTAAACTCTAGGGTTGATGTGACCTTACATCCTTAGACAAGTTACTTCTGTCCTCTCTGACATAATTTTCTTGGAACACAAAACAAATGACTTAGATAAAGTCATTTAAAAGCCTTTCCACAGGGGAATCCCTGGGTGGCTCAGCAGTTTAGTGCCTGCCTTTGGCCCAGGGCGTGATCCTGGAGTCCCGGGATGGAGTCCCATATTGGGCTCCCTGCATGGAGCCTGCTTCTGTCTCTGCCTCTCTCTCTCTCTCTCTCTCTCTCTCTCTCTCGTCTCTTGTGAATAAATAAATAAAATCTAAAATAAATAAATAAATAAAAGCCTTTCCACTTTACTATTTTGAGATTATCATTCAAGAACAAGGTTGGGGGATATTGCCTTTTTGTTCCTATAGGTTTTTTTTTTTTTGTTTTTGTTATTATTGTTTTAAATTCTAAGTCTGTTCCTTATCAGATACGTCTTAAAGTGATGTTTTCATTAACACTCCTTTTAAATAATTTGAATGGTTACTTGTAAGCCACAACTAATATCCCTGGGAGTGTGGTGGCTGGTGGGCCTATGCTGGGGATACTATGTCTTTATTCTTCAACCAGAAAGACATCATAATGGTCTTTATCCTAATGGATCTGGGTGGACTGCTTAATGTTTGCTCACATCTTGCTTAGAGGCCTCTGAGTCACCAAGGCTTATCTCACTAGTTACTTTATCTCAAGGGTCCCTATGGTGTCCCCAAGCTGCCAAGGAAGTGTTACCTTACCCTTTGGTATCTTTCCCTTTTCAACTGATAGAGCATGCTACCTACGTTTTAATACAAAGTTTAGATAGAACAAGCTCAGGTTATAACTTGCTCTGCCCTTATGATGCCATTATGATGAAGACTGCCCCAGTAACATGGGCTCCTGTGTTCCTAGAAGGCAAAATGCTGATGAAGACTCTGCTTTCACATGAAGCTGTTACTACTACCAGTTTTTGTCAGGATAAAATGCCCAGGCACATCGAAGTAGGCTTGAGAAACTTTTGCTTTAAATATCTTGTCTCTTCATAATATCCTTATTATACTTGTAAAATCTTCATTAAGAAGCCTTCAAAGAATAGAAAAAGCAAGAAATGAAAAAAACATACTTGGAGAGATAATAAGAGGAGATATCTCAGTAGAAAGAGGGAGATTAGTGTGGCGATCCACTGCCAGCTGACCTGCATCCAGCAGTCAGCCCCTGGACCAGTTTCTTCTTAGACTCATATTGATGTTATTATACAGTAAGACTGCAATGGCTATTTGAAGACAGGCAATGGACAGTTTAACTTACTTCAGTGCTCTGTTTGATGATTGCCTAAAGGACTCACTGACTTGCTCCTATTGGGTACACTTAACAATGAAATGGTAAATCTTGTGTCTGGATTTGCATCTTATTGTGGGTCGTTGGTCCATATTTGTGTTAATTTAGCACATGACCACTTCTAAAGCCTGATTTGGTCACATTTTTCCACTCTGTTGTTGACTGTCAGGCTTCAGATGAGATAATGGAGTCTGAAAGTACCATGGTGGGAAGGGAAGGATTGTGTATGTGGATAGATAGATAAATAGAGAGGGAAGAAGAGAGAGGGAGGAAGAGTGGGCAAAAGAAAGGGAGCTCCACACTCAATCACACAGCAGTCTCTGTGATAAACTGCTGCTAACAAGCATGAGTGTGTCCTCCATTTCCATATAAATGTAGAATTTGACATTTTCCAGGGGTCAGTGATGAAAACGATTCATTAAAATTCCAGGAGAATAGTAATCTTTTATCTCAGAATCTCTTGGTTGCAAACGTTCTCCTTTTATTCAGTTTTGTCTTTCTTCTATCCCTTTGTCATTTGTTAAATTGTCTATATAGGGCCCTGAAAAGCCACATCCACTAGGCTACCCCTGTGTTGTAAGAGGAATGAGATAGAAGTGGCAGTGTATACTGTTCTAAGCAGAAAGTACATTGTTTTTAAGAATGTGAAAGGCAAGAAGGAAAGCGTGCAACCTAAAATTTGGCTCATGAATTATTTCTTTTCTTCTGAGTAATCTGAGTAAAAAGGCTGCAAGGTTGGTTAGAACTGCTTCTCACATAGCCTAGCTATAGACTCAATCTACCTAGTTTTGGCATAGCAAGGTGCTTTCCTCTGAGAAGGGAATTCATGTGCTCTATACTAAAGTATGGTTATTGTGAGTACATATAATATCCTATATTCCTTGGGGAAATGTGCTAGTCCACAGTACCATATCTCATGGCCTGCTACGAGGGGGTAGGGGTATAGAATTTAATCTTTGAAAGCACAATAATGTACTTAAAGTTTGGTGAATAGCTATATGAAGTTAGTTGTTTATGAATTTGAGAAATGAAGAACCTCTTGAGACATTAAGTGCATGGACGTTGTTTCATGTAATAAAGATCTCTAAAAGGTTTCGTGTGGATTACAGAATTTTGAGTTGCAAACATACAGAAATGTTAGACAAAGGGAGAATGAGTCAATGTCACTGAGGCAGGTAGAACAAGTGTAAGAAGGAGCGAAGGCCATTAATGAAATATTGATCTTTTGTTTAAAGGAGGAGTTATCTCCTGATAAAGGATAACACCTTTGAGAATGCTCAGGGCAGGAACTCTAGGTAGGAGCGTTTCTTGTAAAGAAGGGAAGTGGAGTCAAGGTTAGTAGTTTTGAGGTTTAGGTCAGAGATGATGGATAGTAGTGTGAATTATTTTTCAATTCATCATGCTGGACTCCTAGTGGAATATCTTAATCTGAAATCTATGTGTTTAGTTCTGGAAAGTTGTTTGCTTGTAATATCTGTATCTTGTACTCTCTCAAATTTCTGGTGGATATGTACTCAATTTTCTCTATTGATACACTAATATTTTTATTGATGTTGTTGTTGTTTTGTTGTTGTTCTAGAAGTTGTCTCAATTTTATTTTCCAAACTTCCTATTGAGAATTTTTCAGATGTCATTATTTTTTCTATACTTTTTAAAATGAAGATATATTTTACACCTGTTTTAGTTTCATAAGAAAACTGGGGGAGAAGGTACAAAAATTTCCCATAAACTCTCAAACATGCATAGCCTCTCTCATTAGCAACATCCCCCACCAGAGTAGTACATTTACTTTAATTGATGAACTTGATTATGACATCATTATCACCCAAAGTCTGTAGTTTTTATTAGGGTTAGCTCTTGGTGTTGTGCAGTTTATGGTTTGGATGAATGTATAATGACATATAGCCATCATATGGTATCATACTGAGTACTTTCACCATCCTAAATATCTGCGTGCTAGCTATTCATCGGTTTCCTACGCAGAAAACCCCTCTTTAAGTTTTGTTGTGCCTTTCAATTATTTCCTGTCTGGAATATCTTCTTCCATTTATTGGTATCAATCTTCATTATTTAGGAGTTTCCCTCTGCTCTACCTTTTGTCTGTTTTAGTAAGCCCCCTTTATTCAATTTATTTGATTCTGTCTCTGCCTTCCATGTTAGAGGCTGTCCTTAAATATGTGCTAATCCTTGTTAGTCTCTAAATATGTCTTAGAGACTTACTTATTAACATATCTATTGTTAAACATCAGAAAATAAAGTTCTTGTCCCTTTATATATTATGGTTTTCTATCTAGATATATGCTATATAATAAATATATGCCTAATATGTTATACAAAATGTTATACAAAATATATGCCTAATATGTTATACAATATTTATATTATTTTGTATATCACATAACATAGAAGTATAGATATATTACTTTTGTATTGCTGCAGAACAAATTGACATTAATTAATGGTTTAAAAAACATCCACTTATTAGTTCACAGGTCTGTGATCAGAAATATGAGTGAGTTTGGCTGGAGTCTCTGCTTAGGGTCTTACAGTGCCAAAATTATGGTCTTGGCTAGCCTAAGCTTTTCTCTGGAGACTTTGGGGAAAAGTTTGCTTCCAAGTTTATTCTGGTTGTTGGCAGAATTCAGTTCAATGCAATTGTAGGCCTCAGGTCCGCGATCCCATCATTTTAATAGTAGCAATGGCATGTCACATCCTTTTCCTGCGTTTTCTGGCTTCCTTTTTTGCTACCATCTAGAGGAAGCACTCTACTTTTAAAGGTCTCATGTGACTGCTCTGGGCCAAATCTAGATAATCTTCTTTTCATCGTATAACAGTCATACGATTGATTTCATATTCTTGGGTTCCATCCACACAGTTCCATATACTCCCCTTACTCCAGTAGCAAGGGTCATTGAGCTTATTCTTAGAATTTTATCTACTACATTTATCAAGATAAGTGAAGTACAATCATTTGTGCTGCTTAAAATGGGAAGGGGACATCAGAGAGCAAGAGCTCCCTAATCAGACTCTTGTACAGTCCTCCTTATCACTCCCACCTTTTATGAATACTTACAGTGGTGACTGCTTCCTCTGATTCCTGACTCCTTCCTGTGTTCTGCAACCTGGATCAGCAACCTCTCAACAGCCACGTAGGGTGCAGATTTTTTTGCTATGCTAAATTAGTGATTTGGGTGCTTTGCATCTTCTGAAGATGTGTTGACATCTCTTGTCTGCAGTTCATCTCCTCCATTATTGTTATTGTATGTTTCTACCATCTTATTGCTTTACTATCTTTAAACTTTGCTAACGTTTGTCCAACAAATCTTCTGGATTAGCAGTCCCTTGTATAAAACATGCGATTCAATAGTAACACAAAACAGGACTGAACTGGGTAAAAACTGATATGAAATCAGAGATGCAAAGTTTCTGATTCTTTTTGTAATGTTGCTACTCCTCTCACCAGTTCATAGATTTTCCTTTGAGGAGACAGTTTTTCTTAAAACATGAAAACATTTTATCTAAACAGTGAAATATTTATTGAGTCATTGAAGTGATTTTTAACAATATATCAAGAATCTAGATAACATCTGGAAGTTTTGGCTTTTTTCAATGTGGGTAGTGTTCTGTCAGTATTTTTTAAATCCTTGTTTAAAACTAATTTTTTCTTAAATTTAAAATATTGTTTTTAGTTGGTAGCATAAAATATTAAATAAATATGAAGCCTTAAAGGCATTCATGGCCTTGCTACTGTATTGTTTTATTGGATGTACTTTTTATCGTCCCTCAAGTTTTTTCAAATACTTTACACATTTTCTCAAATGATTTCTTAAGGCTGAAGCAGTACTGGATATGTGCGTCTGGTTAATACAAACCAGAAGCAGCAGAAGTGTACTTTCCCTTCCTCCTCTTTAGCAAAACAATTCGATTTAAATCTGAAATGGCACTTTGAAGAACTTTCTTATTAAAGTATAGTCTTATTTCTTCTAATTTAGGGAGAGTCCAAGCTATTGTTTGGTTAATACAGCAGTTCAAACTGAATATAGTAGGAATGTACCTTAGCATGATAAAGACCGTATATAAAAACAGCTAATATCATCCTCAAAGGTAAAAAGCTGAAAATTTCTCTAAGATCAGGAACAAGACAAAGATGCCCACATAGGCCACTTTATTCAAACTACTGGAAGTCCTAGCCATAGTAGTCAGACAAGAAAAAGAAATAAGAAGAATCCAAATCAGAAAAGAAGAAGTAAAGTTGTCTCTATTTGTAGATGACATGATATTAGAGGTAGGAAACCCTAAAGACTGCACCAAAAACCTGTTAAAAATATTAAACAAAGTCAGTTAAGTTGTAGGATACAAAATAAATACACAATGAATGGTTAGAAAGAGAAATTAAGAAAAAAATCCCACTTTTTAATGGCACCAAAAAGAATAAAATACTTAGGGCAAGTTTAACCAAGGTGAAAGATCTATCCACTGAAAACTAGAAAACATTGATGAAAGAAACTGAAGACACAAATAAATGGAAAGATATTCCATGCTCATGGAATGGATGAACTAATATTTTGAAACTATTCATACTATACAATGCAATCTACAGATTCAATGAAATATCTATCAAAATTCCAACAGCATTTTTCACAGAAACAGAAAAAACAACCCTAAAATTTGTATGGAACTGCAAAAAACCTAATAACCAAAGCAATCTTGAGAAAGAAGAACAAAATTGGAGGCATCACACCTCTTGATTTCAAACGATATTACCAAGCTATAGTAATCAAAACAGTATGTTATTGACATAAACACACCCAGATCAAAAAACATGATAGAGAGCCAAGAAATAAACCTATGCGTACATGGCCAATTAACTCACAACAAGGGAGTCAAGAATATACAATGGGGGAAGGACAGTCTCTTCACCATTTATGGTGTTGGGAAAACTGAATAGTCATATGCAAAAGAATAAAATTGGACCCTTATACTATACACATAAATAAACTCAGAATGGATTAAATACTTGAACATGAGACTCCTAGAAGAATATATAGGAGTAAGTTTTTTGACATTAGTCTTGGCAATGAGTTTTTCAATCTGACTCCAAAAGCAAAGGCAATGAAAGCAAAAATAAAGAAATATATCAAACTGGAGTATATCAAACTGAAAAGTTTTTGCACAGCAAAGGAAACCATCAACAAGATGAAGGCAAACTATAAAACAGGAGAAAATACTTATAATTCATGTATCTATAAGGAGTTGATATCCAAAATATTTAACAATTTCATACAACTCAATGGCAAAGAGCCAAAACACCCCCCCCAACAGTCTAAGTAAGAAATGGGCAGAGGAACTGAACAGACCTTTTTTTCAGAGAAGACATACAGATGGCCAACAGATATATGAAAAGATGCTCAACATCACTAATCATCAGGGAGCTACAAATCAAAACCACATGAGATACAACCTCATGATTGTTTGAATGACTGTCATAAAAAAGACAAATGATAATAAGCATTGGCAAGGATGTAAAGAAAAGGGAACCCTGTATACTGGTGGTGGGAATGTAAGTTGGCACAGCCAGTGTAGAAAAACAGTATGGAGATTCCTCAGAAAGCTAAACATAGAACTAGTATATGATCCAGCAATTCCACTTCTGGGTATATATCCAGAAGAAATGAAAATAAAATCTCTAAGAGATATCCTATGTTCATTGCAACATTTTTTTTTTTACAATAGCCACGCATAGAAACAACCTAAGTGTCAGGCAATGGCTAAAGGGATAAAAAAATATATAGTACATATATACAATGGAATATTATTCAGCCATGAGAAAGAAGAAAGTCCTTGCATTTGCAAAATCATGGATGGAACTGGAGGACATTATGCTAAATGAAGTAAGCCAGATGGAGAAAGCCAAATACTGCATGTGTTATAATTTATGTATGGAATTTAAAAAAACAGAATGAACAAAGACATGAAAAAATAGAAACAGACTTACAGATATAGGAAATAAACTACTGGTTACCAGAGGGGGAATGGTTGGAGGATGAGCAAAATAAGTAAAAGGGATTAAGAGGGATACACTTCCAGTTATAAAACAAGTAAGTCATAGGGATGGAAAGTACAGAATAGGGAATATAGTCAATAATATTGTAATAATTTTGTATGGTGATAAATGGTAATTATTGTGAGGATCATTTCATAATGTATACAAATATTGAATCATTATGATTTACACCTGAAACTAATAAGATATGATATGTCAATTATACTTCAATAAAAAGAGCTCATTTCTTAAAAGAAAAACAAACCATCAGGCTGACTTAATATTTCTTTCTCCCCTCCATAGCAGGAACTTATTTTCTCTTCTCTTCAAGTTGTAGTCAGGAGAATGAAAATATAAAGGGTTGAGAAAGGATTTCTTTGAAGAGTATTTTCTTGTGTTTCTCTTTTTCTACCATTGATGGGGAATTAAGTGCTGTGTTTTATTTCAATCTATTCTATTAGTCTGAGTTGACAAACCCAACATATCAGTGTGTTGATACAACAAAGTTTATTTTCCGCTCACATAGAATTCCATGTATATATGTCTGATCATTGTGTTCTCCCAAGGCAGGGATGCGGGAGGATGCTATCCTCATGGTTCCATCATAACTAGCACATGACCTCAAAGGTTTTTCTGAAAGAGGAAGAGAGTTTATAGAGGACCATAAGTGGCTTCGTAAAGGCCCAACCTAGAAGTAGCTTACACCTTTCACCCACATTTTATGGGCCAGAATTCAATCATATGGCCCACCTAAACTCCAGACAGTGGAGTCTGAAACATGTTTGGCTATTTACTCAGAAGGAAAATGAAATAGTTTGGTGAACATGGAGCCTTTAACATGTCAAGACCTGTCCATATGTTCACTGATTTTCCATCTCACTGCTTTTCCTGCCATGGAACACACTTACTTTCCCAGGAAGACAACCCCATATCCCATCCATTTCTAGCATCCAGAATAAAGTGCAGCATTCTTGGGTGGTATGTAGTCTTTTCCTTCAGTTCTGAATGTGATTCCTCATGGTGTGACCTCAGAACTAAAAGTGTAGATATTATCCTTGGCCTCCACTAAACAATGATGGACTTGGGACAAGATGACTCCAGTAAACACACTAATTTGCAAGATGAGAAATGAGAAGTATGTAACAGTTAGTGGTCTTAGCAAAACTAAAATGCTACCTGGCAGCTATCACAAAGGCCCTCTAGTTTGGGGCTGAGAAGTTCCTTTCATTTGACTAGGCTAACACTCTCTAGAAGAATGGTTTTGTTTATTGTTCTCTGGAGCCTTTAACTCTACCTTCTAGTTGGTTTTGTTTATTGTTCTCTGGAGTTGGAGTGTATGCCCCTTTCAGGGACTGCATCACTCTGGCCACCTGCTTGTGGGACAGAACTTTGGAGGGCTGGAGTTATTTGCAGTTTAAATAATCAAAAGCTTCTGGGGATCCCTGAGTGGCTCAGTGGTTTAGCACCTGCCTTCAGCCCAGGGCGTGATCCTGGGGTCCCAGGATCGAGTTCCACGTCGGGCTCCCTGCATGGAGCCTGCTTCTCCCTCTGCCTGTGTCTCTGCCCCTCTCTCTCTCTCTCTCTCTCTCTCTCTCTGTGTCTCTCATAAATAAATAAATGAAATCTTAAAAAAACAAACAAACAAACAAACAAAAAAAAACCAAGCTTTTTAAATTAGACAAATGGTTTCTCTGGCAATGCAATTTCCTTAAAAACATAGTGGGCTTTGATCTCTCTTTGTAGCCAGTTACATATGTTGATCCACACACTCAAAATTCTTTCAAATACATAGTTTTTGTTGCCTTTCGCTCCTGTCTCTCTCTCAACTAAATGGCAGCTGTCTTGAGGCTATCTAAAATAATGTGTGGGAAGATCATACTGTTAATCTGGTGTTACCATTAGATTGAATCACTCCATTCTACTAAAAAGTCTCAATGAGATCTTTTCATTCAAAGCGTTTTAAAAATACCTCTTATTGTTTGAGGCCTAGAATTAGATTTTTCAGTCATGCAAGGATTTAAATTTCTGGACTATTTCTTCTTTCAAAGAACTCATTTCACAGGGCTTATCTTTTTCATGAAATATTTGCCATACAAAACCAATACTAACCAGTGTACACTTATAATTTTCTTTTGTTCATCCTTTTTGCTCTCAGGCAATATGTTCAGTAGGCACATAGTATGCCTTCAAAGGTATGGTAAGCATACCTTTTTTTTTTTTGCAATGATTCAAATGTGTTTATTGAGCAGAAGAAGCTAATCTTAAATAGTTACATACTATATGATTCTATTTATATGATACTCTGGATAAGGCAAAACTAAAAGGGAAAGAGAACAGACCAGTGATTGCTAAGTGATAGAAGTAGACAGAGGGTCTGACTGCAGAGGGGAGCATGAGGGAATTCTTGGGATATTAGAATTGTTCTATATACTGTTAATGGTTGTTACAAGAATTCATGCATGTCTTAAAACTCATAGTACTGAGGCTTCTGGGTGGCCTGGTTGGCTAAGCATCTGGCTTCGGTTCAGGTCACAATCTCAGGGTCCTGGGATCGAGCCCTGAGCTGGCCTCCCTTCTCAGTCGGGAGTCTGCTTCTCCCTCTCCTTTTGCCTCTCCCCTCCACTCATTCTCTATTGTGCTTGCTCTCCCTAAAAACAAAAACAAAAACAAAAATCATAGTACTATGCATGCACATATATTTTTACTGTATATAAATTTAAAAGTAATTTTTAAAAATTGAAGTATAATCAACAGTTTTATATTAGTTACAGGTATATAGTATAATGATTCAACAATTCTATACATTACTCAGTACTCATCACAATAGATGCACTCTCAATTCCCTTCACCTATTTCACATATGCTGGTAACCAGGAGTTTGTTTTCTGTATTTAAGAGTCTGTTTTTTTGTTTGTCTCTTTTTTTTCTTAAATTTGCATATGAGTGAAATCATATGCCATTTGTCTTTTTCTATCTGACTTCTTGCACTTAGCATTATATTCTCTAACTCCATCCATGTTGTTTCAAATGACAATATTTCATTCTTCTTTATGGCTGAGTAATAGTCCATTATATATTATATATATTATATTGTATATATTTTATTATATATTATATTATATATATATCCCACATCTTCTTTATCCATTCTTCTATTGATGAACACTTGCGTTGCTTCCATATTTGGCTATTGTAAATAAAGTGGCAATAGACATAAGGGTGCATATTTTTTTCATATTACTGTTTTTGCTTTCTTTGGGTAAATAGCAGTAGTAGAATTACTGAATCATAGGGTCCTCCTGTTTTTAAGTTTTTTAATAAACTCCATAGTGTTTTACACAGTGGTTGCACCAGTTTGCATTCCCACCAACAGTACACAAGGATTCCTTTTTTTCCACATCTTTGCTGACACTCGTTATTTCCTGTGTTGTTGATTTTAGCCATTCTGACAGATGTGAGGTGATATCTCATTATGGTTTTGCTTTGCATTTCCCTCTGATTAGTGAAGTTGAACATCTTCTCATGTATCTGTTGGCCATTTGTACATCTTCTTTGGAAAAATATCTATTTAGGTCTTCTGCCCATGTTTTCATTGGTTATTTTATTCTTTTGGTGTTGAGTTGTGTAAGTTCCTTATGTATTTTGGATATTAACCCCTTATCATATATATCATTTCCAAATGTCTTCTCTCATTCAGTAGGTTTGGTAAGCAACATTTTTTTTTTTTTACCAACTCTTTGGTCACTTCATAACATAAATAATCACTTTTATATCTGTTTTCAGTATCAGTTGTATTGTTTGCCTGTTACGTGACTAACAAGCCAACATCATATATTTTAGGTTTTTCTCACAGCATCATTCCACTTCTGGATATAGATCTGTATTCATTTGAGTAGATTGTATGGTCTAAATAGCATAATATTTTTTACACATATAGAATCTAGTTTATATGTTCATAATGGACTGGTTAGCCTGGGTGATTCTCCAAGTGATGAGCTGGAAATTCAAGCTTCTTCATCATGTGATTCTGTTTCCTATAACAAGTGGCATGCACATTCAGTGTTGAAAAGGAAGAGAGAATATGAAGGACTGCAGAGGATAGTTTAAGGCCTAGGACTGGAAAATGCAAACATTTCACCCATATCCTACTGTACAGAACAAGTATCATTTTTTAAAGCAATGCAAGTGAGAAGAGTTTCAAGGGGATTATGGGGATGGCTTTTATATGTTTTTCCTGGAGTTTGGGCTTGAGGCAACAGAACAAAGAAGAAAGAGAGGTGAGCATCTACTCATAGTGGAGTAGGGTTTTGGATGTTTTCTTGTGGATTTGAAGCACTTGTAAATGGGAACTGCTTGGGATCATTTTAAGTAGGATCCTTCCCGGGAGGACTACATGGAGAGCAGAAAGCCAGCCCAACACAAAGAGTCTGGGTTGACCACACAAAACTGGTGGCTAAGACTGTCAATTTTAGGCAACCACTGGAGGGGAAAAATTGCCAAAGCAGTCAAGGGAGCATTTTTCAGGAAAGTCTAGCAAGGAGGAACTCTAGGGGGGAAAAAAAGTGCCACCAAAGGAAAAGCCAGTGATCGTCCATCTGACATGTCCAGAGGGAACAAACAACAGATTGCAATTGTGCTCACCACTTTGTAAACTGCAAAATGCTTTAGACGTGTAAGCTATTTTATGATGCTAATTTTTGGATGTGTTTGGACATGTAGCAGTGCTGCTATGAATCCTTCTCACTTGGGATCTTATATATCTTTTTCTTTGACTTGGAATAACCTAGATAGGTCGTGTATGGCACATGTGTAGCAAAGCATATTTAGAATTGTAGACAAGTTCAGAAACAATTTACCATTTGCCAACACTTTTTAAACAAAAGGCATTCTACTCAATAGCACTCCTACCTTTGCCAATGTGTTCTGCATAACTAGACTACGAAAGTCATTGGCTTACATCCATGTATACTTGTAAGCTTGTCTATTACCAAAACTTCATATGACAACAACCTAGTAAATAAATAAGAGAACAGTGTCATGGAGAATTAGAATGAGAAGACAGGATAAGTAGAGATACTGCAATATAGAAGTAGAGGAAAAAAGAAATTTTAGAAAGAAAGAAGGTGGAAATAGAAGCAACACAAAAATAAACCATTTCATCACAAAATTTGATCTCTTGTGAACACATTAGCTAGAAGCATAATCAACTAAATATTGGATGAACAGTGGTTTTTCTTTGAATTTTGAAGTGTTTTTTGAGGGGAATTATTTGAGAATTCCAAGATTTTTAACTGGTATGGCTCCTACAGGTTATCTTTAAAACTCATATGATTCCTTTGTTAAGAGTGAAAGTGCTCAGGACCTGTCAGGTGTCATATACCCTTGAATTTAAGAGGAAAACAACTCTAATAAAATATCCCAACATTGTGGAGAAAACTAGACATGATTTTAGTCCATGATTCTTGGAGAAGCCTAAATTCAAAATCCAGAAAATTTCTTCTCTTCTCCCATCCTGTCTCTTCTTCCTTCAGGCAACAGTTTGATATTTGCTTACCTTAAACTAAATACCAATTAAAATAAAGGCAGTATTTACCACAACTGTACTTATATTGATTGTGTAATGGGCTGAAACTTTGGGGACGTTAGGATTGGGTGATGCATTTTGATTATGAATCTTGGAGACCAGAGAGTAAACTGTGGTTGACCGAATCACGCCCCTGATGTCTAAATCCTAATCCCTGGAAACTGTGCATAGGTCACATTACACAGCCTGATGATCTCATGCTAGAGGTTGGGCAACAGGATTTTGCAACAAGAGAAATCTCATTCACTTTCTTAGCAGTGAATTTCATTTTCAGTTTTCAAATCCTTTATTTCCCTAATCCCTGTTCATAATTACAATCTCTTGAAGCTTTTGGTCAGCCCTAGATGCTGCCCTCTGAAACAGAAAGCTCTGGGGCTCTGGACTATATTCTAAATCCTTTAACTTGAAATGTGACTCCTGTGTCAGTAACATGGGCATCATGTTGCTGCTGGTGTAAAATGAAGAATCTCAGGCCTTAACACAAAGACATCAGATTTGTGTGCATGTTAAAGTTTGAGAAGCAGTGCTTTAGGCAATATTTCCTGGGTCACAGAAATCTTGGGAGATTGTCTTCAGCTCACTGACTGATACTGTTGATGCTATGTGTCATAGCTGTGGTGGTTGTGATAGTGTGATGATGGTTGTACTGGTGGTGTCTGTGTTAGTGGTGGTGGTTGTGATGATGGTTGTGATGATGTGGAGAGTTTTGAAGTAGTTATGTAGAACAAATGTCTATAGGGAGAAATAACTTTCTCTAATATGGCAGACATCCACTGGCCTTGCCTACCTTTCTAAATCTAGCACACAGTCCTTGGTCTACCCAAATATTTATTGAATGGAAAGAAGTTAACAAAAGGACAATCGGCCAAAATTTCTGGCAACCATATTTGTCCTGTACTTCTTTTCCAAGAAGAAATGAAAAATCTATTTCTATAATTTCCACATAAACCCATCCAACCAACTATCTATCCATCTATCCATTTACACATTCATCTACCTATGGACTTCATTAATTCGTGTATTCAGCAAACATTTATTGAGAATTTCCTAATGTTTTAGATTCTGGGGAATTAATAATGAAAATGACACAGTCCTGCCTTAGGTCTTGTTACAGGGACCTGTAGACAATTATAATGAAGTGTAAATATTCAGTGACAGATATGTAAGGAGTATTATTGTGTCATTGAGGAGAAGGTAATAAAAACTGGGTTTTAAGGGCTGGAAGTGAAGGATCTGAAGGGTAAGTAGACTTTTATTAGGCAGCATAGGGGAGACAATGGCATTTTAGGGGGGTAGGAAATCCTGAGTTTTTTTTTCAAGTGTTCAGATAAGTTTTGATGTTCTGAGCCTCATGATGTCTGATTGTCATGTTTGGGGTATGAAGTGTGAGATATGACACATGGCGTCAGGCCAAGAGGAAGCAACTATACTTTTGCTCTGTGTCCCTAAGTTCCATTAATTTTCTAAAAACTAAGAAATATTTACTACCCTTCTATTCTCTCCAAAAAAACCCAGAAATGTGCCAATGTATTGATGACAAGTGAAGTCTCCTTCATCAACGTGGCTTTCATATGTGTTCTAAGAAATTCTTGCCAGGAAGAAAAGGATAAAACTAATAAATACATTTACTGTGTGCTTTGGGAAATTCCTGAAAACCAATTTGTCTTAGCAAATATTTTACTCATCTGGGTAAATAGTCCATGGACAGGATACTAGATTGCTCGCCTGAGCAAATAACTCACTGAACAAACAACTGTTTACATAGAAAGGCTCATTTCAAGAACCTCACCTCACTGTGTTCACCAATCATGAAATATTGCATCATGAATTTAGCCCAATCCCAGTCAGAGTACAACATTGAAAGATCTTCTTCCTTAAACCATGTGAATGCAGATCCCCACATCCTAGAAATAGCTGCTCCTGACTGGAGCTTTCTGAGACTGTGCTGAGTAAAGGTGTGCTCGTGTACTATAACAGGTTTAATCAACTTAGCTTTGCTTGGTAAATATGTGACTTGGTGAAGCTTAGGGAGCGGTTTTGGGACATCTGGCACTTAAAATGTCTGAGAATAGAGGATCATAAAGAAAATTCTAAGCTTATCCTATAGGTACATGCAGTTATAGGTTGGAACAGAGTTGGGAGTGGGCAAATCATATCTGGATAAATTAGGTTAAGCCTCTTTTAATGAGGACAATATAAATATAGATGCTAATTATTTTTCTTGGAAATAAAAGATGTCTCAGATATTTATGACAGAATGCCTAACAGCAAATAACTGAAAGTCCACAGGGTTTCTCAAAAAAAAAAAAATGGTGTAGCTACCATTACTCTTTATTTTTCACTTTTATTTGCAAACCAGATGAGTAAATTATTTTTCCAGCTTACCTATATTGTTTGTGGTTTATACAATGTAATAAATGTTTATTGTGAGTGTTGCCAAAAAGAACCTAAGGAGTTAAGAAGGGTTCATCAAAAAGTGTCAAGATTTTCATTCAAAAAATATATATATGCAACTTGAGGTTAGGTTCTTAATATCATTAAGCTTTGAAAGAGCCATTTCCATTTCTGGCCTCACTGAGAAACATGAAATACAATCGCTTTTGGTGTTGCTAAACATATCTTATTCGTTTCCTTTATTTGAACTGGCAGTATCAACAAGTTGCACTGAATTGGTTGCTGCACAAAACAATTCATTCATTACAAAAGGAGGCAGCATGGAGGAACTAATGGAGGGACACATCACATATTTTTTTCTAGTCTAGTGATATAAGGACTTCTGTTTTCTCTTACATGGACAAAATTCTAACCTTTTTTAAAATAACATGAAAACAGAGATGTTTTTTGATATGTCCTCATGTTATTGGCCTACATATTTGTGAACTGAAGGATGGTTTTCATTAATGTGAACTAACAGTACAATCACTAAGAATGTTATGTTTTCAGACTGTGAACTTAATTCTGGCCCTCATCATTTCTTACTTACATCCTTGCCGTTGGCTCTTATGGCTCTCACTGTTGTACTTTGCTGCATGCCCCCAGTCAGATAATTCATCTTTTACACTATCTTGAGTGATTTTTGTTTTCTAAAATGCATCTGTTGTGATATCCTCCCTGTTAAGTATCTTTTATTGGCTCCATATATTTTCAGGAAAAAGTTCAAGCCCTTAAGCAATAACTGTACAATCTAATTGGTGTATACACTTCTGATCAGTATGTTTAAGACATAAGTCAAAATTCCTGAAATTACCTTCCATGACTTGCCCTCAGACTAAGCTAGATAGTCGCAGGCATTCCTCCAGCACTCTGTACTCTCTCATGCCATTGCATCACATGGCATCACCAATCTTTGGCTACTTCCCTATCTTCCTCAGTAGAATATGAATCTCCAAATTCAGGGACCGTGTCTGCATCCTATGACCTTGCTCATCACCATGCTCACTGTAGGTGTTCAGTAATAGTCTATTGGATAAATTAAAGGAGAACATTTATGCAGAATATTATGGCTGAATTTTGTCCTTCCTCCCTCAAACTCATGTGGAAGTCCTAACCCCAGTACCTCACAATATGACGTATTTAGAGATAGAAGATAGTCTTTAAATTAAAATGAGGTCATTAAGGCTGGACCCTAATCCAACATGACTGATACCTATATAAGAGGAGGATGTTTGGGCACACACACAGAGTGAAACCATGTGAAGGCAGGAAGAAGACATCATCTACAAACGAAGGAGAGAAGCCTCAGAAGAAATCAACCTGCTTTCACACTTCCAGCCTTCAGAACTGTGAGAAAGCAAATTTCTGTTGTTTAAGCCACTCAATCCGGATATCTTTGTTATAGCAGTCCTAGCAAAACAATACATAGTGTCATAGCATTTAATTGTGAATATAGGTGAGAAATTATCTATATGGAACAAGCCAATAGAACATTTAGGCTTAAAAAGACAATTTGCACATATCAGAAATGTGTCAGTTCAGTTTATATTGTTCAGTTTAATAGCCCTTATTGAGAATTATGTATTGAGAAGAGAAGACAGTCTGCTAGAGTTTATATCAGAAGGATTTGAGTTTTTTTGTGTGACTTACTAGTCATGTGGTGTCAGACATATTATTGATCCTATTTTGGAGCCTATGAATGCAAAAGTATCCAAAGTGATAAAGTATCCATTTTTCATCAAAACACTAATGTTTAAGTAAAATATTTAAAATATTTGGTAAGATGTTATTTCATGATCAGACACTACTTTTACACACAATTTATTCTGCTAAGTGTAAAGATATGTTAGCTATTATCTCTTTCCTGAGGGGTAAAAGGATTTTTAATATTTGTGATAAATATTCCCAAATTGCATCACAGAAATTTTATTCCAAGTTATACTATTACTCGTAGCAGATGAGAGTACATGTTGCTCCAAACTAGGTCATATGTCTATTGTGATTTCTATTTATATATATTAAACTTTGCCAATTTTATACATAAAAATACTATCCTTCATGTTAATTCACATTTACTTGATTACCAGTGGGAATGAATTTTTTCTTATTATCTCTGTCTTTTGCAATGCTTTGCTCTTATTATTGCCTGTTTTTAATTTTATGAAAGATATATGTAACATACATATGTAGATATGTGTATGAAAGGACATTGGTACATGTTGCATGTATCATTCTGATTTATAATTTACCTTTTAATTCTGTTCATGGCTATTTAGGTAAACATTTCCATTTTTATGTAGATAAGTCTATCAATCCTTTTCTTTAGTTATATCTATACATCACGAAGGATTTCTACAATTTTTCTTTTAGGAGTTTTTTTTCACTTTAACAATCCATGTGGAATTTATTCAGTATAAGAAGTGAGGTGGAAATATAACTGTATGTAGTTTCAAATGTGTGGCCATTAGTCCCAATATCATTTATTGTGTAGCCATTTCTCTTTGATTAAAAGTGCTATTTTCACCCCCATTTCTTTTCTGAGTTCAGTTAGCTCTCACTTCATTTCTTTTAGTTTATTGTCAATTTTTAAATTTATTTTTTTAAAAGATTTTATTTATTTATTCATGAGAGACACAGAGAGAAAAAGAGAGGCAGAGACACAGGCAGAGGGAGAAGCAGGCTCCATGCAGGGAGCCCGATGTGGGAGTCGATCCTGGGTTTTCAGGATCACGCCCTGGGCTGAAGGCGGCGCTAAACCGCTGAGCCACCCGGACTGCCCTATTGTCTATTTTTATTCTTAGTTTTAGTATCTCTGATTTAACATGTTTTTCTTTAATCCTAGAATACTTGTTTGGCATATATAATTAAATTGGGGTGTCATATTTCAGTTATTTTCATGGCTGGTTCTTTGGAGGGAGGAATTTTATCAAGTGCAATGTTTTGGTACTAAAGGGGCCAAGGGCAGACCACCACTTGGCATGAAAATTATTTTGATTGAAAAAGCCAGCCAAACCCAAGAGATTCAGGAAAAGCCCTTTACCTCCCACAACTGCCTAAAAAGAATGTAGATAGAGGTCCTTCTCCAGGAAGAGAGCTGTCACCATGGATAAGTACATTATGGTATGAAGTAGGTATGGTGGATAGGGAGGAACCTAGCAAGGCCTGTTAATCAAAGTCCTCTATGCCCTGTTGTTTCTGAGTGGCCCAGCAAACATTTGTGTACCAAACATTTACTATTTATCATTTTTCTCGAGGATTGCATGCTTTCTCTTCGAACTCCCAGACCCCTACTCCCTTCTCCTTGGTTGAGGATGACATCTGTACCTCATTTTGCCTGGCTGTTCTTGGAAATTTCCATGTCTGTATTGATTCCCTGTATGTATGACATTAAATTTTATTTCCTTCTGTCTCATGTCATGTCAATTTGATTCTTAGTCCAGCTAGAAGGCTCTTGAAGAGCAGAGTAAATCCCTTCTCCCCAACACTTCTGAGTTCTGTGTTTTGCTCTCCTAGGAGCACTGTGTGGTGAATGGTGCTTACTTACATCTCTGCAGTCTGTGGATGGACCAGGGAGTTCAAAATTGTCCTCTCCTCTCAGTTAACCAAGCTTTCTGTTTTCAGTGGCTTGTTCTTTTTGGAAGGAGGTGGAATATCATTGATCCTATTTTATGTTTTCTTTCCTTCTCTTCTCTTTTCTTTCTGTCACTTCATTTCCTTCTCTTGCTTTTTCCCCCCTTTCACCACCCTTATTCCTAAAGACACTTTTCCTTTTTGATCCTTTGGGTCCCACAAACAATCCTCTGAAATGCTGCCCCCTTGAGTCCTGTATATGTTTAAGCCTGTTGCTTGAAGTCAGTGCCCTGATCTGCTAGGACTTTTTTGCAGTGTTTTCATACTTAGGATCTGAGTGTGATTTCAGGTTCATCTTACGTCCTTTATTCCCCTCATCATGGTTCACAATCTGTCCAGGCTTCTCTTAGCTATATGCAAGGGTTGTTTGGGGTCTCAGAATAGAAATATCTTAAAAACTCCTGTTTACTTTTCTACTCAAAGATATTTGAGTTTGTGATGTAAAAAAGATAACCACAGGCCCAAAATGGAACCACTTAGTCCAGGTCGCCAAACTGGGGCATAATACCTAAGCTAACAGGCAGTTTCAACCTTTCCTGGAAATCTAGTCTTCACCAGTCAGGCAGGAATTTTCTGGTCTGTGCACATGGGCCCTCTCAGTCACCCAAAGGAAGATGAGGTAATATGCATGGTTAAGACCCCTCTTCTACCCCCTAAGGGAAGGTGACATTGCTGGAAACAATAACTTCTTTTCTTTTGCCAATAACCTTTTGCCCCACACTTTTTCCAATAGAAACCTTCCATTTTGTACATCTCAAGGGAATCTCTCTACTTGTTGGATATGTGCTGCCAATCCACACGTTGCTTAAGAAAAGCCAATTAGATCCTCACATTTATTCAGTTGAATTTTTGTTTTTCAGAGTGATGTTCTCTATTTTTTAGTCATGCCAAAGATCTGGGCTCCTTCTTCCTCTAGTTGATCTGTAGGGATTTTGGAGTGTGTTTGGTGAGGGTGTGGGTGAGGGTATAATTTAGGTACCCACTCTTAAATTGGCTTCTTTGGACTTTATAATGAAATATCATACCTCTGGCATCATAATACATTTTAATTATTATTTTCTTTAAAAATATAAGCTTTCTTTCAACTATTTATCCTTATATAGGAACTGTGGAACTTATCATGACAAAATTTTCCATTAAAAGATAATCATATGATACTTTAACATTTAAAAAAATGATATTCTTACAATATTAAAATCTTTGTATCCAGGAACATGAACACCTCATTTATTTAATTTTCATTTATTCTGCTGTAAAGAAGCATATGTTATTGATAGTGATCACATAGGTGATATTTGATAGCAATTTGTAATAGATATTGATATTATATTTGTGTGATTTTCAAAATGACTTTTTTTCATCTTTTCAAAATAAATATAGTGCATTACACTATAGGTAGGAAACATATTATTACCATCCCATTTAACAATAATAAGTTAAATACCAGAAAATTTATTTATTTATAAATATTTATTTATTTATTTATTCATGAGAGACACACACACAGAGAGAGAGAGAGGCAGAGACATAGGCAGAGGGAGAAATAGGCTCCCCGCAAGGAGCCCAATGTGGGACTTGATCCAGGACCCTGGGATCAGGCCCTGAGCTGAAGGCAGACGCTCAACCACTGAGCTACGTAGGCATCCCACTGCCAGAAAATGTTTAAGTTCATGGTTATTTGGTGTCATATTTGTGTCTGGGTTCTATGTTAACTGCTTTCCAGCTCAATCCTATCTACCATAGAATCATGATTTTAAATTTCTGTACACTAAGTAACCACAGTGAGACATTTTTCAATGTATGTTCTATGATCATTTTATTTCTAGATATTATTTGTTTTTTTGCCTGTGTATAGCTGATATTTGCATATATATTTATCACTCTGTGTGTTTCCATAACACAAATGTTTACCCTAATGCATTGCCTAATATTTGTTGAATGAGTAAAGTTAATATCCTTTTCAGGTCAGAGCTCAGTAAGTAATATATAAAAAGAACTTATCTACAGTAATATTGAATAGTCTTGCCATTTTTGTCTAAAAGATCGTGTAAACATCTTTTTCTATGTCACAATCTTTTCTATGTCACAATCTTTCTCTGCTCTTTACTTTCTATCAATTTCTCTCTGTTTCTCTCTCTTCCTTTTCTTACCTCCCATTTCTTGCCCTCCTGGGGTCCCTTCTTCTGTCTTTTTACTTTTAAACAGAAATACCATTAGTGATAAAAATAAATAAATCTTGAAGTTTTAAGTGAGGCTTGGGCTCAATAGAAATTGTCAGCCCTTTCAGATCATTTCATGTTTATGTAGTAAAAAAATTGTAATTATAGAAATTTTCAGTTGAGGACTGATTTCCAAATATAATGGATAATGGAAAAATAATGCAACTTTACTCTTCTGAAGTATAAGAACAGATTATCCTATGCAGCTATAGCCAACACTCAAGTATGGTTGGTATTTAATAGTGAGGAGAATTATTTTAAAACCCTTACATTACTGAATGTCCACTCTACATTAGGTACAGAATCAGTCAATTTCACATTATCAGATTTATTCCTTGTGATAATTCTCTGTTTTGCATGTGAAAAAACTCAAGTTAGGGGAGACTAATCACCATGCAGGGGGTCACTTGAGAGGTCAGTGAAGGATTTAGGGGTTGAGAGAAGGTGTCTCTTTTACTAAATCTATTCTCTTTCCATCAAAATGTGTGGAAAGGGGTAACTATTCTGATAAGATCTCTAATTATGGTGTTTGCCTGGGAAAAAAAGAGGGGGTCATCTGTCTATATGCATCTGTCTGTATATATTAGAAGAATTTTCCAAAGATAATTTTAGGTAATATTTCATATAATCCTTTCCCCAGTGAAAAGGGAAACAGTCCTTTGAGTACATCTTTATTGAAGTATTTCTTATCTTGTCTGCTGCAGGCTACAGCATCTAAACCCCTGAAAGTCCCCAATAGATTTTAGGTCTAAATGAATAATGTTTGTCTTCTGTGTTATTACTTTTAGAAAGCAATTTGTGGTGCACACGTGGCTGGGGACTGTGGGTAACAAGAAATCGTACATTGAGGGAGCAGTATTGCCTGTTACTTGATTTGGTACCTTAAAGCCCAATTTGCAACAAGGAGGTTGCTTCTCTGCTTTCAATGCTTTTCTTTATAAGTTTCTTTAATAAATTAACTGTTATTGGCTATATTCACTTATGAAATTTCTGTGTTCAGAATGTATATACTACATATGGTTAAGTGAGCTAGCAGTTACCATTTAGAAGGAAGGACACAATCTCATTAGTAAGAAGATAGGAAAATCCTAGAAATAATGAACATTTAAAAAATGATTTTATTTTTATTTGAGAGGGAGAGAGAGAGAGAGTGAGAGAGAGAGCGAGCACAAGCCAGGGGGAAGGGCAGTGGGAGAGGGAGAAGCAGAATCCCTGCTGAGTCAAGGGGCTCAATCTCAGAGTCCTGGGATCCTTACCAGAGCTGAAGGCAGATACTTAACCAACTGAGCCACCCAGGTGCCCCAGAAATAATGAACATTTAGTGAATCAGCATCTCATAGGTGGTGAGATTTTATTTGGATATATATTTTCATCAACTCTGTTTTAGCTTCACTAAGATATATTGTCTGCCTTAAATGGTTTCTTTCAGTATAATGGAAATAATTATAATAAACTATTATGGTGGGTAGTTAACATAGATTAGATTTAGTGAAAAGACATATGCATATAAATAAATGCAGATTGGTGGAGTAACGTGTATGAAAACAAATATTTTTGAACAAATGGTTTCTTAGAAGCTTAACTCCTTGAAATAATTATTAGGATTTGTTACTATAAAAATAGTATTAAGACTCAGTTGATCAGGAGACTCCCTTAAAGAACTTTTATTAAATAAATTACTTGGATTAAACCTGATGTACTCTACAGTAAATATGAAGGGAACAGGAAGAAATTTTCCAAATGTCCCTGGTGATTTTGATGACTGACCAAATTAAAGAATAATTGAAACAATGTCACTTTATTGAGCACCTGTTATGGGCTACACACTGTATAACACTTTACAAATACTGACTCAATTTGTCTTCATAAAACACTGTGAAATAAATACTGTTTTTTAGTGCCCAGTTTACAGTAATAACTGAAGTAATAACTGATAACTGAAGCCTAGAGAGGCCAAGTCATGTCCCTAAAATTATAAAGCTAGTTAGAAGGGTGATGGATTGCTCCAGACCCTGAGCTGTTAAACAGCATATTCAAGTTTTTATTTATTTATTTATTTATTTATTTATTTATTTATTTATTTATTTATTATTTTTTTGCATATTTGAGTTTAAAGCACATCACTGTGAAAAAAAATCTTACCATGTTTGGAGTCCACCATTTCCTCATTCCATGACCATGGGTGATGGGATTTTAGTTTGCCTTGTGGCAGTCTGTAGGAATTAGGATAGAGTCTGATCTTTCAAATGAACAACTGATTGTTTTAATTGTGTAAATAGATGAATCCAGCCTAATAATTAAATTTAAATTCATGGTTTTTAACGTTTCCCCCTGGCCTTCAAGTATATGAAGATTGCTATTGATAATTCTACAAATTTCTGTTATATCATCTGGAATGCCTACCTTTTCTTTCTAGGGGAGACATCAGACAGGGTGACTGTTAAGATAATTTAGAATCTGCTCCAATTAATGAAAAGAACAAAACATTTATGCTCTTTTATATTTTTAACTTTTGTGAGTAATAAGTATTCTGCAATACTTCTCACAACTAATAATGATGTGTCCTATGTTTCTTCCCCAGGATAGAGAGCTCCTTCCTGGTTTACCAATAGCAGGCACATGGATCTGATTTGGCGGATATGGCTTAATTCAAATGCTTGATTATGTGAACTGACCAGGCAATGGCATCAAAATGCTCAAATCAGTCCCCCAAAACTCAGTCCTCCCTTCTACTTTGATATGAACAGGAATAGCAGCAACCCTACCTATCCTTCCTCAAGCAATGTGGAGAGGATTTGAAGGAATATATTTGGAAGCACTATGCATTTTTTGGAGGAAGTCCAAAATGAAATATTTTCATAATGGGTTCATCTTATCTGACATA
The DNA here is from genome assembly GCF_018345385.1 of Vulpes lagopus. Classification (NCBI taxonomy): domain Eukaryota; kingdom Metazoa; phylum Chordata; class Mammalia; order Carnivora; family Canidae; genus Vulpes; species Vulpes lagopus. Next base: position 4,073,534 of record NC_054833.1, read on the forward strand.
TTAAAAATAATTCTGACAGTAAGAGGGCAAAGCTGTCTCATTACTGGATGTTTAATATCAGCCTTTAGCGGCCTCTGGGTAAAGAGCATATTAGCTCAATGTGACACCAGTGGGGAATTGTTTAATTATAACAGAATGTAGCACAAAAGATGTGATTATTGCCCCGGAACAGTTGGAGATTCAATTCATTTCTATAGTTTTCCAAAGCTGCTTTTAGTTGCTCTACTCACAGAGGCATTCACTGTGGAATGAAGAGTAAGGGTTTAGCTGATCTCACATCACAGCTAAAGAGAAAATGCAGCCCTGGGCAGGGACGGGATGCTCCCTGCGAAGCTCCTAAAGCCCGTCATAGTGGTCTTCATGGATGCTCACTTGTTCAATACTTCATTGCCCTTCACAACCCTCCAGTTTTCCCTTAAAGCTTCTTCTTTTTTTTTTTTAATGCTTTATTATTTTTTAATTTTTATTTATTTATGATAGTCACACACAGAGAGAGAGAGAGAGAGAGAGAGAGAGAGAGGCAGAGACACAGGCAGAGGGAGAAGCAGGCTCCATGCACCAGGAGCCTGATGTGGGATTTGATCCCGGGTCTCCAGGATCGCGCCCTGGGCCAAAGGCAGGTGCCAAACTGTTGCGCCACCCAGGGATCCCCTCTTGGAGCTTCTTCTTACACAGATGATTTGTACTAGACCTTCTCACTCTGATAATAAAAATTGGGGGAAGATGATCTCCTCCAGGCTTGGATGCGGTTTAGTAACGGTCACAAAGGGACCCAACCTTGTTCTTTCCCCTGATGTTCTTTGGGTTGTTTGAGATGACAGTGATGAGGTTTTCCATTTATTGTATTTGAGGTTGAAAGGAAGTGGGCATGTGGTAGCATGTTGAGGCTTAAAGCAGATAAGAGGTGGGTGCTGCAGTGCATGATTGCTGCACTGTCTATATGGGTAGCTCTGTTGCCAGCTCTGAGCAGGTTTTCCTCTGATGCCTTCACTGATAGATTAGAGCTCCTAGTTAACCAAACACTGCTCTGGACATAGTTTTGTTTATAACATACAAAGTATCCCCAAAAGACTATCTACATATTCGCAACACAATGAAATTTATATGAAACAAATGGACAGAATAAATGCTTCTCAGATTATGTAATGAAGTGGAGAGTCACTATGAAACTAGCTGGATAATTATAGTATCTCTTCAGAAGAGGTCATTTCCTATTTTAAACATATATTAAAGTTCCTCCACAAATTATGCAAATTTATGGTGGACTTTACGTATTTATTTGTATTGAATATACCCTTGGGGTTTTTGTCGCATTAAGAAATCACATTTTAGATAATAGATAATTTTTATTTTGTGGTTTCTTTTAAGGCTATCTGAAAACTAGGTGTTGTTTTTGACTAATCAGCTTCCTATGACTGGAAGGGCATCCATTGTTAAGGTGCTTTGGAATTTGATCACAGGTATCCCCCACTTTGCTTTTACGACAGATCTATATTAGTACTGGTTTTCAGTAACTGAAAGGAATCTGAAGAGGATTTTCACTTTTATGATAAAAAGGAAAAATAGTGCTTAGCATCTGTGTTTCAGCAAGCCCTTAGAGAGGCAGTGTGCAGCCTGAGAAGAAAGAGTAGCCCTGCCGAGGTCTTCCCCAGGAACTGGATTCAGCGTCTCAGCATCAAGCTACCATTGCTTTGAACTGTGTCTGTAAGCATCTGTGCTTTATCTCAAGTTATTTTGTGTATCTGTTAGCAGGATGAATCTGGGAATGCTCAAAAATTTTTCCATATAAATTAATAGTAACTGCTTCATCGCTTTATGCCATTTCACTTACAAAAGCTTTCACAGGAGTGCTCTACTTTCAGATAGTGGGGGAAACCTGCAGTTGGGGGACCAGCCCTGGTCTTTTCTGCCAGCATCATTCATAAATCATTTCCTATGGTCTTCAGCAAAATCATCCACTCTCTATTACTGGCAAAGGCTCTGAAGCCAGTAATAATCTATAACCCATCAGAAATGAATTCTATTCTACACATACTAAATTGTCTCTTTATAACTGTACCCACCTAGAATTAGACAAAAACACAGGGCAGCCAAATGCTTTTCTTGATGTATAATGGAGATTGTTTCATCTGGTAAATAATTGGTTGGTGTGGAGAGGATAATAGGAAGAGATGATAATGAATATCCCACATGGTTAGCCATGCTGAGCAGGAAGCATTGACTTGGACAATCAGAATATCCTTTGAAATCTTGCCTTCTGTTTTTTTTTTTCTAGAATGTTTTGCAGTTTTGTTTTTTTGTCATTTTCAATGAAATCAGTAGATTCAGAAGCATCTTTGAATTTTTCCTGTCATTGTTAGCATTAGCATTTTCAGAGGGAAGGCTATCATAATGAAGCCAGTCCTTGAAATGCATTTTCCAATGCTGTAAATATTTGATGTTATATATCTTTTTAAGAAAGCCATTTTTTAAAAGATTTTATTTATTTATTTATGAGAGACACAGAGGGAGAGAGGCAGGGACACAGGCAGAAGGAGAAGTAGGATCCATGCAGGGAGCCTGATGTGGGACTTGATCCTGGGGCTCCAGGATCACGCCCTGCGCCAGAGGCAGCCGCTTAACTGCTGAGCCACCCAGGCATTCCTAAGAAAGCCATTCTTGATCAATGTCTCCAACTACCCTGCTTTAAGATTTATTGCCATCTAACTTAGTCTTCTTTTATTTTTTAAAGATTTATTTACTTATTTGAGAGACTAGAGTGGGGGGAGGGGCAGAGGGAGAGAGAATCTCAAGCAGCTTCTCACTGAGTGTGTGAAGCCTGACACAGGGCTTGATCTGACCACCCTGAGTTCGTGACCTGAGCCAACATCAGGAGTGGGACATGTAACTGACTGAGCCATCCAGGCACCTCATATCTAACCTAGTCTTTTTAAAAAATTTTATTTATTTATTTATTTGAGAGAGAGGGCAAGCATGACTAGGGGGAGGGGAAAAAAGGAGACAATCTTCAAGCAGACTCTCACTGAACATGGAGCCTGACTCAGGGCTCAATCTGAACCCATGCGATCTCTACCTGAGCTAAAACCAAGAGGCAGTTACTCAATAGACTGAGCCATCCAGGTGCCCCAACCTAGTCTTATTCTGTAATGGACGTAGCATTTTCCTCTGCATGGATGAAATATAACAAATATATAATATTTTGCATACTACTTTCGAGAAATCCACCCTTACTATAGTTATTTTGCATCTAGTTCAGCAAAGAGGTCAAGCTGATTTCTCAGGGTGAGATCACACATCAGTGGCCTAACCAGACATAAATCTTAGAGTTTGACTACTGAATTTCTTCATGATTCAAGGAGGCAAGGTGCCTGGAGTCCTTTTGTCTGCCAAATTGAGCTCCATTCTGCCAGGAAGCCATCTTATGGGTACCCCGTATGTGTCTCGTGTGGTCTCCACCACAGCCTGGTTGACTAAACAGACAAGTTATTCACCTCGCTAAGCCTCAGTTCCTCAAATGCAAAATGAGATCATTCCACCTGCCATTTCTGTGTCTTAAGATTGCCGGAATGGGGGCTCCTGGGTGGCTCAGTCGGTTAAGTGTCTGACTCTTGGTTTCTGCTCTGGTCATGATCTTGGGATCCTGAGATTGAGTCCAGGGTTGGGCTCCCAGTGTGGAGTTGCTCAGCGTGGAGTCTGCATGAGATTCTCTCTCTCTGTCTGTCTCTCTGCCCCTCCTGCTCATGCTCTATCCTTGTCTCTAAAATAAATAAATAAATAAAAGATTGCTGGAAGGGTCCTGTGAAGCAAGAGATACCACACTGCTTCATAAAACATTAAACATTCTCTATGCCTGCCACACTATACCTAGCTTTTTAAAAGTAGCATCAGATTGAAAATCTGCATTTTAAAGAAAGGTTTAGACTTTTGTTTTAAAGCTTGGCATTACAAAGAAGATCTGAGGAGGGTATAGCAATGGACTCAGGGAGCTTTTATTTTATTTTATTGGTGTTTCTTTGTGATATATGCTAGAACAATTGCAGCTGAAAAATAATGCTACATTTCAAAATTAATTGTCACAGAGAGCTAGCAAATTCCTAGAAATTTCTTTTCCTTTAGCAGTCTCGACCTGGGAATATACATAGGGCTTTATATCAGGAGAAACAAGTTCAGAAGGAAGGGCCCTGGATTGTGAATGATAATTTGAAAATTAAAAATGGATATTTTCTCCTCTGAGACAGTTTATAAAATATAAACATGGTATATGATGTGGAAGCAATAAATTACTGTAGATTTGCTATGGAATCTCGGAGTAAGAAAGAACATTGGCACATTAGTCTTCAAATGTTTTTTCAAATATCTATTAGAAAATATCTTGAAAAAAAAAGAAAATATCTCAACATTAACAGGAAAATCTAAATAAAGGGGTGGGGGGAAATAACAACATATATATCCTTGGAATAGCCATTAATGTAAATTCCCAAGTATATTTGATGTTTTTGCTTCTCACTCTCATTTTGGTACTTTCATTTATATACATTTTAATCCACAGCATTTCTCCACTTGTGCACCACATTTTAAATGTTTTAGTTAAAGGCATTTATGGGGCTCTGAATTGTGTCAAATGCATCCTTGACACCTGCATAAGTGTTTCGAGAGAGAATTGTGGAATGGCAACGTAATTAATTTTCTATTGAAGAAAGCCTAATGGATTAAAGCCAAGTTGGCATCTGTAATTTCAACGCATAGCTCCCAGTGTTTCCCTAAGAGGTATTCGACTAATGAAATAAGTAATATTACAAATGGTGATTTGCTTTGCTTTGTTTATTTACCCAGTTCTATTGTTCCATGAAATTTAGGTTTACCAATGAAACTTACTTTGGGCCATTCTCAAGCTTAAGGAAAAGCCTGACGTGATCAAATAAAGTGACATTATTTTTTCTTAATCTATCACTGTTGAGGATATTCTAGAAACACACTAGTTCATTGAATACCTGTCTCAGGGACTGATTTATTGCCCCATTTAGCTTAAAATGCTTGACTACTAAGCAAAATAGTAAATACTGATTTGAACTATTTTTTAAAATCTCCTGAAAATGAGAACACTATTTAAATATCCATTGCCTTGAATCTTGGTAGACCAATTCCTCAAACATTCTTCTATCACTCTCATTGGGTTTATCATGGTTTCTAGCAGCATCAGGAGACCCACACTGGATTATGTCACAGTTTGGTATGTATCACTTTCTTTAGGCTGCTTCTAACATTATTTCTCCCTCTCCATCTCTGTCCACTCACACCTCCTTATACAGCTCTTTATTCCATGTAGTCTTCACATTCCTGCTATGATTGTACCACTATACCCAACATCATTTTTGTAGAGCTAGACTTCTGGGGTTTCTGAAAGTTGAAAAATGAGTGAGTTTCTACCACCCACATTGGAAAGGTGGAAACAATGGGCAGCAGTCTTAGGAAGAACGCAGCCCAGTGATTATAGGGTGACATTTTCAAGGCTGGAAGATTCCTTCTGCTGCAGGCATATTTTTGATCCTTTTGAAATAATGCTAACCTATGGCATTTAGTTAACATAAGGGCATATCTAAGGGGGTGGAAATTGTGGAGGGCAGCAAGGTATGGTAATTTTTGAAGACCACAAACGAAAATTGATAACTGTATTTGATCACTTATCAGATTATTTACCTTTGACATCAATCATAGAGTGAGGAGAACGATCTCCAGATCCTTTATGTACAAAGGTGCTGCTGTGCTTCCATGGATCCATTTTCCACTGTCTATGCTGTGTTGTGTTCCTCAAGAGCTTGGCTTTTAAAGACTGTATCACCTCGGCTCCATTGGTGAATGGCTTTCAGCTGGGTCTGTGCTAATGAGAAACACTGGTGAATTATTGGGGGACAAAAAGGAGAGCGTGAGATCAGGGTGTTTTGTGCCTGCTCTTTTTCTCACTCTAGCGCCTTGACTTTGTATGGCTGTAACTCCTCTGTGGTTCCTGTTTTCCTGGCTTCAGGAATATTGTTTTCTTTCCTTCTTTCTTTCCATCCATTTCTTTCCTTTGGCCTTTGTTTCTCTCTGCTGCTTGTCTTTGTGAGCATGGGCTTCCTGTTATCCATCAAATCTGCCAATGCCTCTGTCATCAATCTCTCCGTTCAGGTCTCCTTGTCTGGGCTGGATATTGTTACTCCCTCTGTCTGATACAGAAGTCAAATGATGTCAAGATTGCAGAGTTTGCTCTGCGCCCCTCCTCTGTGCCTCCAACATTATCTGTTGCTGAGTAGCCCCTGCCTAACTGGGACTAATTAAGCGGAGTGTAGGGCTTAAGAGATAATGTAAAGGAATAAGAGCATCAAACTTGGGTTTGATTTTATGCAGGTGACTTAACCATTGCAATCTCCACTTTCCTCCTCTGTAGAACAGGGATTGTCATTGTATTAACATCACTGGGTTGTTGAAGACTCAATGGATAATATGAATGTCGGCACAGAATATAATACTGTGTACAGGGTCGACGGTAGTCTAGTACATAGTAAACACTCACTGCATTTTAGCTATCATTGCGATGATTACATTATCTCCTAGCTGTAAATGCAGTGATACTTAGGGGGAATGTGTCTAATGAGTTGATCTATAAAATAGAATTTGCCCATCATCACGTATAACGTGGGTGATATGCTTTGTTAGCAGAAAGGTGAATGAAGAAGAACTCAATGTGGAGAGTCAGAAAGGGATGCTGCTCCGATCATGCCTGTGTACCACCAAAGCCTCTCTGCTTGTGGTAGCTAGTTCCGCTCCGTTTAAGATGATCTGGGGGACATGTGGCATGCTGTTTTGACTGTCTCTGTTAAGAGGCTACCATCTGCTGTATGATCATCAGGATTACTGATATTACCAGTTGTTCTTTTATTTCTGTTTTAATCAACCTTCTTCAAGGCATGCTTCCCAAATGTGAAGAGCCAGTTTTCTGAGAAAGCCAGATACTTGTGTATAGCAGACTTGAAAGAATCTGTTTACTTGAAGACTCAAAAATGTTCTTATTAATGAAACAGAATCTACAATTTTGGTTATGTTTTCTGGGTAGATGGTTCTCTTAGGAATTCAAAATGCCTATGTCAAAAATTTCTGTCCTTCATGGGTTGCTTGCAGGGCTAATGGCTCCGTGGAGAAAAATCTGGGTCCAAAGTCATTAGCCTTCTACTTACTGTCATTCTCAATGATGACACTAGGCAGTTGTCCGTGGTTCCTGCCATATCCAAGATTCTCAACTATTCTGGAAGGACTTAATTGTTAGTGGTATGTCTGGACAGCTGGTGAATGTGTGCTGCCCTTTATGTTACCCAAAGTGTGAAGATTAGTAATTGATCAGTCCAGGCTTGATACCCACCTGGCACCACTTCTAAGCTTTTTAAGCTTGGACATTAACTTATCTTTTTCTAACCCTGTCTTTCCTACTGTACAAAGAGGGATAACAGCCCTCACAGCATCCACATGAAAGATAAAATGAAATAATGTCAGGAATGTATATATTACAGTATCTGGGTCCTAATAAATTCTCACAAAATGTTAGGTATTTAGCTGTTATTTGGCAGAGCTGAAGATGGAGTGCCAGAACCTGGAGCTATGGTGTTAAACTAAATAGTCCCTTGTACTCATGGAGTTTAAAGTCTGTTTTTCAGCTAATAGCTGCCATGATGTTTGCTTGCAAATAGTACGTTTTACCCATGCCAGTAATGAACATTGGCCCATTTTCTGGTTTTAATGTTTCAGAAAGGGAAAGCTTTGAGTATGATTTTATTGAATCCACACTGTTGCAAGAGTTGCTATGCAAGTGGTTACATTCCCATTATCTTCCCATTCCAGCACATTCTATCCCCCCTCCTTTTTTGGCGATACTTGAAATTGTGACTGACTAGATAAGTATAAAAGTATCCAGTGGTAGTTAAAAACACAGTCTTTGCAATCAGACAGATTTATACTTGAATCCACACTTCCCTACTGATTAGTGCGTGATCTCAGTTAGCTGTCTCACTAACTTGTCAGGTTTTTGTTACTATAGATAGATTAAAATAAAAAGAAGAGATTATACACAGACACAGACACACACACACACACACACAGAACACCATGCGACAACAGACAGATTGGAGTTACATTGCCATTAACCAAGGAACACCAAGGATTGCCAGCAAACAACAGAAGCTAGGAGAGATTCATGGAGCAGACTCCCTCTACACCCAGAGTAGGAAGCAGCTTTGCCCACACGTACATTTCAGGCTTTGATCTCCTAACTGTGAGAATACATTTCTGTTGTTTATAAACACAAGGTTTGTGGCACTTTGTTATGGCAGCTCTAGGGAACTGAGAAAAACATATATATATATATATATATATATATATATATATATATTACTATTTGTAAGTAATAGGAAGACTAATCAATTCTTTCACTGGATCTAAAGGGGTTGAGTGTCTAAAAGTGTAAATATCTAAGCTCTGAAATCATCTACTCTCTTAACATTGAGAAACAGGTCAGTTTCATTAATATGTATTTATAAATAATTATATAATATTAAATGTTACATATCAGCATACTGTCTTATAGATTCTTATAGGGTATGTGACAGTATTCCTCATGTTATCATTCTGAAATGCACGCAGTGGGCTTCAGTGATGAAACAGCTTGCCCGTGGCCATACAGAGAATATCATTTCCTGATTGCTAGTCTGATTCTTTCCTGAAGGTGAGACCTGGTAACCATGCTCATGATTTCATCTCCTTGATTAATTCATTTCTCTTTGAAGATTGAGTTGGCAATCACGAGTGCCCTTCTGTAATATTTTTCCTTATACTGCTATTTCTTTAATACTTGAAATTGCCATCCCTCTCTGATGATCTGTATCTTATTCTTTTCTCATACAATATAAAATCTGATTTTTTTTCAGTTAATATATGTAGATAAGGACCGATGCTACAAATGAAATGCTCTACCACTGAAACACCATAGTCTATTTGTGTAGGCTTTAGTGTGCGCTTTCTATGTCAATGATTATTACTTTCAGGGAGGTGGGAATAAGCATTAAATTATGAGGAGAAAAATAGTCATTAGGTTAAAAAGATTTCATAATTTTCTGAAGGAAATCTCTCCAATGACCAGGACTGCTATAAATACACAGTAATTTCTGATTTTGTAACTAAAACAATTAATTGATCTAATTACTTTTTTAATTAGTAAGAAAAGGGAGAGTGCAAAAGAGAAGTGTAGATGTGCTCTTTAATTAGAAAGGATCTGATAAACTCATTCAAAGTGGATCTTAAATGACCAGTTCATTTTAATATTTTGCCTATCTGAAACGATTCTTCTTCTTCTTCTTTTTTTTTTTTTTTGACTGGGGGAGGAGTGTTGTATGAATAAAAACCTGAAACTGCAGTTGTAGAATATCATACATTAATGTGAATATACATGTTGGTGCTGGGGGTATATTTTCTGGTAGTGTGATTAAAAAAAAACATATGTATATATTCAAATCACAAATAACAGGAGCAGGTTGTAGGCTTGGAGTTCACTTAGTTAGACTCTCATTTTTGCAGGAAATATTGAGGCCTGGGAAATTATGTGGCTCACTAAAGTATAATACAGCATTTAAGAAACAAAACAGATGAACATAGGAGAAAGGAAAAGAGGAGAGGGAGGCAAAACAAACTGAGGGCTGAGGGAACTGGGTGGGGATGGGCTAGATGGGTGATGGGCATTAAGGAGGGCATCTGTTATGATGAGCACTAGGCATTGAATGTAAGTGATGAGTCACTAAATTCTCCTCCTGAAACCAATATTACAGTATGTTAACTAACTAGAATTTAAATAAAAACTTAAAAAAGAACTCAGGATGTCTGACCTAAACCCAGTGCCCTTTTCATTACAATAGGAATGGAAAATGTGTTTCAACCTGGTGCCAATCTGGACCATTGACAGTAGTTGCCTGGCCATACTTTCTCTGATTGCTTAGTAATGTCTGTCATGGTTGCTGGAAGAGGAAATGGTTGATTCTTATTATGAATTATCATGTCTCCTCTACATAAGACTGGGACTCTGAACATATTTTTAACTGTCATGTAGTAGATATCTCTAGAAAGAAATGTGAAATGAGTCATGTATAGGGGGAAGAAGGAGCTGAGTTGGGGTGTGTGTTGTGTGTGTGTGTGTGTGTGTGTATGTGTGTGTGTGTGTGTGTGTGTGTGTGGTAAAGAGAGCAAGCTTTTGCCCATAGAGGAATGTTTTCTTCATTTAAAAATCTCTCACAGCTCAAAGAAACCCAGTGAAAGCCATTTGCAAAAACAAAACAAACCACAAACAAAACATTAAAGTCTCCATTCCCCTGTCCGAGGTTTGGAATTTTAAAATGACTGATGCAGTATTTGCTTCCTTTACTGCTAACACCTGCAGCTCTGCGGATGCCTAATTCGTGATTTATAAAATGAAAATCCAATGCCTTCGCCTTTGGTTTTCTCACTACAAAAGCATACCCTTTGTCTCTATTGAAAGCCTCAGTTCATACAACATTCTCAGAAAAAGAAAACCACACACTTCTTCCTTCTATACCCTTCCAGGTGACTGCTAAGCTGTCATTCTACTTTTCACGATACTTTGTACTTAGAGATTTACTATTCTGAAAGACCTCAAAGTGCTTCATGAAATGGAATTTGCTATTTGATCCAATTCCCTATTGAGTTTGGAAAGCATTAAGCAATGTGTCTCCTTTATTTTATACACAGGGAACTGCTAACAGAGAAGGTGAATGAACAGCCATGAGTCACACAGCAAGCAAGTGTTGCAACCTTCAGTTCTGACTATTATGCTAGATTGTGTTTCTCTTTATCCTTTTGCCCTATTGCTGGAAGACCAAGGACTCCAGTGATAGTGTATGTTTCAGTTTTACCAAAGCTTTAGGCTAGTATCTTCAGAGGAACCACATAGGCAGGAAGAAATGAGCCATGCTCTACCTCTATGAGTCCATGTTCTTTCACAGACCCAGATTTGAGGCTCCGTTTCTGGAGAATGAATCTCTGGGAGATAAACCACTTTAATTTGAAAATCAGTTTGAAGATTTGTGAGGTTTGTTGGCTGCAGGCAAGAATTGTATGGATTTTTTTTCTCAGACATCATGCATTAGTGCTCTACCTATGAAAATGATAGCTAGCAAAAGAAAATAATGTCTAGAGCAATGAACAAAACTTTCAACTGCCTTTAAGTGATATAATGCTGAAAAACACAAGAATTTCACTTTTTTATGAGTGACACCAAGACTTGTAAAGTTATTATTTTCCCTCTTTGTAAGCTTGCTAAAGAATTCTCTCTAGAAGTTGCTCAGCCTATAAAGAGAGACAGACAGAAAGAGATAGAGAAATTCTTTTTCCTTTTATCTCTCTTTTTCATAATCAGTGTGATAATGGAGCGATCATGGAAAGAAGTTGACTGCTCTGCTGCTTTTTAGCAAGAAATGCTTCTGTGCATGCCTTTGGCAGCTTTTCTGCAAGATCTTTCTATTGAAGGTGTGGATTATAGATAATTGCTGATGGCCTCAAGGAAAAAGAAAGAATAGTTTCAGTCAGAATGGTGATAGTTTTTCAAACTTCTTTGCATCCAAGTGACTAAAAGTTCAGTACTTAAATAATACGTTCTCAGACTAATAGCATCTGGAAACTGCGCTGGAATTATGTTCTATGATGTGAGCAAAAATGTTCATTGTTACCTTTTCTTCTCCTTCCAGTATAATGATTATAAAATGGTTTTCAATAAAAAAAATCATTGATAAATCTTACCTACATCTCATGCATTTTTACAATTAAAAAATCTTTAGGATTCTCCTATCAATAGGATGGGGATGGGATGTTATCCTAATTTTATAGCTCAAGAACTCTGGGTATCAATGAAAAAAATGTCTTACCCAAGATCACTATTCAAGGGACTTTGTAACATTTTCTTCTGTGCTTTAAACATACCAACCTCTATCCCAAAATGTCCCTAAGAATAATAAAGTGAAAGAAAAAAAATCAATATAAGTTAGGGGAAATTGGTTTTACATAGAATTTAATAAAGTTTTTCTAAAGTGATTTTTTTCTGTGGCTTTTTGAAAGTGAGTTTCTTTTCCAATAATAAGTAAAATGTCAGTATGACCTGGAGATAATGAATATCTTATTTCTGAAGGCCATTAGCAAGTCACAATTCGACTTCTGTGGTGGCGCAAGCTTTCAAAGTTTATGCAATGTGCATGCATTTATGAGAGCTCACAATTTTCTCTTCTGTGTCCAATTTCTGAAAGCATGCTATCCGCTATCTGGAGACAATCTTTCTCTGACTGATAAGCCAGGACTGAAGACCCCAGAACCATTCATTTCAGTGATTTGGGGCACAAACAAGGCAAAACTAAGGTTATGTCTGCACAAAACCATTGGAATGACCTTTTACAATGATGGATGAATAGACATGGATGGATAGATTAGTTCAGCCTACCAGTCTGCTAATTCAATAAATTTATTTAAAAATATAAATATATCATATAATTTTTTATTATTTAACCTAATATGTAGTCATTGGAAAATATAGGAAGAGAAAAAATACAGTTTACACACAAACATGTTATCTGACAATAATTACTATAGCATTTTGACATATATCATTTTAATCTTTTTAATACACATATTTTTAATATTTAAAAAGAAAATTGTTTATAAAATTTTATATTCTGATTTGCTTCCGTAATATTAATGATATTTTCCTCATGCAATTAGATAGTCTTTGATTGGCTCTTTATTGCCCCATTTTATCATTTAAACATTCCCCAATTTATTTAAGCATTCCTTTATATTTGAGTTATAGTATTTTTAATATTATTAGTGAGACTGAAATAACACTTTTCAAGCTATATCTTTGTCTTTTCACTGCTCAAATATTTTTTGTTAGAGAGGGAGAATTCAAGAGAAAGAAGAAAAGAAATAAGCAAGCAGGTGCATTTTCATGAGAGATTGCCAAATTGTCTTCCAAATGAGATCATTCCAATTTGTACTCCCACCAGTGCATTAGACTATTTGTGTCCCCATAACTCCACTAATTTGGAATTCCATTATGTATTTGAAAAGCCCAGTTTTATATGTAAAATATAAAAGTACAGAAAAAGTAACCCCGATTTCCTTTGCATGTGGCTGGAACTCTTCACTGGAGAGCTGACATCTGAGCTGAGCCTTGGAAAGGAAAAGGAAATCTCTGCGTGCATAAGGAGTGAGGAGCTAAGGCTGAGCATGTGCAAGGAAGCATGTGCAAAGAAGCAGGGTTGGGAGAAAGCATGAAATTTAGGAGGAATATCAGAGAGTATGGATTCTTGGTTGAATGGAGGACAGTGTAAAGGAATAAAATAGAGATCATAGTAGAGAATAAAGGGCCATTTTGTTTATCACAGAGTTTTTGGTCTTTGTCTTGTAGTTCAGAGTTTCTACTAAGATTCTCCCCAGATCACCAGGGGTTGGAATTACCCAGGGCTTTGGGAAAGAGTTCCTTGGAGCTATTCTTCACTCTTTCCTTTAAATTCCTCTGTGACTTAATTTGTACCCCCATTTGAAGCATTTTCTATCATGTATCAGTTTTCATCTCTGTTATCTCCTTTTGACTATACGTAATTTTTCTTTGAGTTAGTCATTATAATCTTACTAATCATTTAACTCATGTTAGTCAGGAGGCTGGTTTCTGGGGACCTACAGCAATTGTAAAGGGTGGGTTCATGCATGAGGGAGTGCAGCAAAGAGAGATGGCACAGAGCAAGGCTTTATGGGACCATGGAGGAACTCTAAATGTGTCTGAGGATGACAAGGATGGTGCACGGTATCTTCTCATTGCTGACCTAGCATTTGTAAGTGCTGATCATTATAGACCTCAGTAAGTATTAAGTTAATAAATCCACTAATGAATAGAAGGCTCTTAAGCAGTGAAGTGATAGGATATAAATGAGACTGAAGAATAATAGGATGAATGAGTTTGTGAAGGACCGATTTGGAGGTGGGGAGAACAGTTAGGAGACTATTCTATTTGAGACAGAGAGAGAGGGAGATAACAAATCTGAACTAAGACAATGGGAACAGGAAATGGAGAGAATATGATGGGAGAAAGCTCTTTAAGGCATTTGTTACCCATTGGATGGGTGTGGGTATGGTGGGTTGGGTGTCGGAAGGAGGGAATGGTTAGATAGAAGAAATCATTTCTAATTACTCAGCCATCAGAAAGGATGAATACATTTACATTGACATGAATGGAACTGGAGGATGTTATGCTGAGTGGAATAAGTCAATCAGAGAAAGACAATTGTCATATGGTTTCACTCATATGTGGAATATAAGAAACAGTACAGCAGATCATATGTCAAAGAGGGGAAAATTGAATGGGAAGTCATAAGAGAGGAAAACAAACCATGAGAGACTCAACTCTAGGAAACAAACTGAGGGTTGTTGGAGGGGGTGGGGTGGAGAGGTGGGGTAACTGGGTGATGGGCATGAAGAAGGATGCATGATGTGATGAGCACTGGGTATTCTATGCAACTGATGAATTACTGAACTCTACATCTGAAACTAATGATGGACTATATGTTGGCTAGTTGAATTTAAATTAAAAAAAAGAAGACATCACTTCTAGATTTGGGCTTGAGTGGGTAAGTGAGATTCCCTAAATTAATAAAGAAATACTACAATAAAACAGGTTTAATGGGAAAGATAATGATGGTAGTTGTATGGATTTGAGGTGTTTCTAAGTCTTCCAATGTAAGACATTCAGGTGAAGAGTTCTACAGGTGTTTTTTTCTATTAAATACTTCTTGTTTGTCTCAATATTAACATGTGAAATTTATATCACTCAGAGATGGGTGTGGGATTTATTTTACAAGATGTATATTAGTTATTGTGAAAACATTGTTTTTATTTTTCTCTGATTTATATTATAGCAATGTTACGAAAGGATATGATTATTTGGATAATGTGTTAACCAAATTTAAATGAATAACCAATGGATAAAAATCATTGTAAAATTGTATCTTCATAAACAGTTATTTGTTGACATTTAGGATTTTTAAGTGTTAAAGCAGTATAACTACTGTAAGGATAAAAGATATTTAAGTTCTTTCTATTTTTATTTTTAGCAACTTTATAATACTGTCACTATATACATTTAAAATGGGTACAGATACAAAATACAGATTTTTAAAAAGAAATTAATTTTCTAATTTTATTTTTTATTTTTTTAAAGACTTATTTATTTACTTACGATAGACAGAGAGAGAGAGGCAGACACAGGCAGAGGGAGAAGCAGGCCCCATGCCGGGATCCCGACACAGGACTCGATCCCGGGACTCCAGGATCGCGCCCTGGGGCAAAGGCAGGCACCAAACCGCTGAGCCACCCAGGGCCCCCCTAATTTTCTAATTTTAGATAAATTTGTGTGAAAATTCAATGTACTGCATGGAAGTTAGAAAAAAGATGAGCTTTATTGATTCTCTCATGTTGTCTCAAATACTACATAATTAGAAACTATATGTTGTTTTCTAGAAGAAATACTCTTATCCTAATTTGAATATACTTTAAAAATTATTATTATAAAATCACTAACAAAATATCATTGACATTTAAAATTGACCTTAATAGTAAAATGCATTGAAATTTGCTGGAGATGTGACTCTGAATCCAGAGCAATATAGATTATAAGAAAAACAAACATGCTATATTTTAAAAACAAAAAAGAGATATTTTAGCTGTATTTTAGACTGAGCTAGTCAAAGGTGAAAGACTGTTAATTATGAGGCTAGATGCAAAAACTTCAATAAAGAGTTTAATAAGAGGTGAATTAATTTTATTTGCAATGAGATTTAATGCATATTCTCTTAATTTATTTTGAACAAAAGCATTTTATGGAATGTAAACAGTTTCTTTGCTATGGAATCTAATGCATTCAGAACACAGGAGTTAATTAGTAACTATGGTAACTCTTAGGCCTACTAAGTCAAAATGTGGTAGAAATGCTTGACTGACAATACATAGCTTTATAATGTGCTTTCAGCTTTCATGAAAAAATATTAAGCTCATAAGCTTTCTAAAGAAGATGGTGTTCAGGGATTCAAGATATGGTGCTGAATTTACTTAGAATGGGTTTTTTTTAAAGCTTTTCTTTTAAAAAAAATCTCCATATGTGCAAGCAAATGGCTCAGATAAATGTTTCACACCGAGGTGTTAAAAGAGAAAAAAAAAAAAACAGCAGGTAATAAAGAACAAAATGATAGAGGTGTTTTGGGACAGTTACGTAACAGCACAGTGTTCTGTTGCTTTGAGAAGTCTTTTATCCTTGCATGAAGCCTTATAAAATTGGACTCTCTAAATAATAATTTAAATAATAGATTCATAGGTGTTTTAAAATTTCATTTCACAAAGTTAGAGGAAAGGAGAAAGCATCTTTTTAAGGTCCTGTTGATTGACCTGATGTTCTGGGTAAGATTGTACACCAAAGCATGATAGAATTGCTCAGTTTGGGAATCAGGAAAGAGCCCTTTGTTTCTGAGTAACATTCAAAAGGTTTTAAAATCATACAGCTTGTTAATTTTTCCCACTCAAACCACTGAAATCTCTGAGTAACCAACTTCTGCAGCAAGAGCACATTTGCTCTAGCTTGGTGCTTCTGCTACTGAATATTTGCATTACGTAGAGGAATGTTCATATGAACTGAACTTCTGTATCTGAAATAATATGAGCAAGGTGCATGTACTTAGTACATGAAAAAATGTTTTCTTTTGAATAGAAACTACTTTGTCTTAATTATACAAATTTTATTTTTTAATGATTTTTTGTATATAACTGTGGAGTCACATGTAATTAGAAGAAATAATACAAAGAGATCTCAAGTACCCTTTACCCAGTGTCCCCTAATGGGAAACATCCTGCAAAACTGTGTTATAATATCACACCTGGGATATTGACATTGATACAGTCAAGATGCAGAACCTATCCATCTCTACAAGGATCCCTCCTATTCCTTTTATGACCACGCCTACTTCCTTCCACTGCTGAGCCCCTTATAACCACCATCAACCACTCATCTCCATTTCTGTCATTTTTTTTAAATTTCAAGAGTCTTAGGATATTATTATCTTAATATTATATATGGGTCAAGAATCATATAGTATATAATGTTTTGGGATTGGTTTTTCTTCATGTAACATAATCTCTGGAAATCAATCCAGGTTATTACTTATAATAATAGTTTGCTTCTTTTTATCATTGAATATTATTTCATGGCATATTATTATCATGTCATTGTGTAACAGACCATCTGAGTGGTTTCTAATGAAGCTGCTATAAATATTCATGTGCAGGTTTTTCTGTAAACACGAGTCTTCATTTCTCCTGGGATAAATTGCCCAGGAATCCAGTTGCTGGGTTTTGTGGTAGTTGCATGCTTAGTTTTTTTTTTTTTTTTTAAAACTGCCAAACTGTTTCCAGAGTGGTCTTACCATTTTACATCCCCACCAGCAATGCATGAGTTTCTTCACATCACTGCTAGCATTTGATGTTACTATTGTTTTAATGTTAGCTATTTGGACAGTGTATAGCAGTATTAAATTGTAGTTTTAATTTACATTTCCCTAATGACTAAAATTGTTGAACAACTCTCTATGTGCTTATTTACCATCTGTATATATTCTTTGGTGAAATGTCACTTTCATGTTTCCTGACTGTGTTTTAATTGGATTGCTTTTCTCTTTTTTACTGAGTTTTGAACCTTCTAAATATGGCTTGCAAATATTTCTCCCAGTCTGTAGCTTGTCTTTTTACCATCTTAATAGAGTCTTTCTTTCTTTTTAAAAATTGTATATTTTGTTCATGAGAGGCACAGAGAGAGGCAGAGACATAGGCAGAGGGAGAAGCAGGCCCCCTGCAGGGAGTCTGATGTGGGACTCAATCCCAGGATCACGCCCTTAGCAGAAGGCAGACACTCAATCGCTGAGCCACCCAGGCACCCCTCATCTTAATAGAGTCTTTCACAGAGAAGAAGTTTTTGTTTCAATAAAGTTCAAGTTACCAATTTTTCCCTTAAAAAAAGATTTTACTTATTTATTTGAGAGAAAGTACATGAGTGGGAGGGAGGGATAGAAGGAAAGGGAGAAGCAGACTCCCTTGCTCCTGCTGAGCAAGGAGCCCAGTGCAACTGGATCCCTGGACCTGGAGATCATGACCTGAGCCAAAGGCAGATGCTTAACTGAGCCACCCAGGTGCCCCGGGAGGGTTTCTTTTCATTGCAAGTGATTAAAAAACAAACTTAAACTTGCTTAAATAGAGTTTGCAAGATGCCCAGGTTTTCAGTTGTACCTAGTGGGAGAAATAGGAAAAGTACATTTGTTCCATCTTTCCAGAAGTGGAATGGCAAATTTGATTTTATGATGTATTTCTGACTCAAACAAGTATTATGCGATCTGGATGGTTTTCCATTTGCCACAGAAGTGAGGATGAACACTTAGGTTTTCATGGCTCCATAAGAAGTCATAGGAAACAAAAATGCTTGTCCTCAATCCTTGCATTATTTTTTGTAGCAATTGTAAAGCTCTGAGTTTCAAACTAGACCCTCTGCTGAACTGGGCAGTGAGAACTGTCTGAAATCATAGTGTGACTTCAGGAAGAATGGCCTTTTCATAAACCAGATATGAAAGATCGCACAGCATCCTTTCCATAAGGTGAAGCATTTAAAGTCACGGTGCTAAAGGGCCTCTGAGACCCTAAACAGAATATTTCCTTTCTATAATACCCACAGTTCTACTGAACTATCATGGTAGAATTTTGTGATTAAAGTGTGAATTTTCCCAAATTCTGATAAACAGGCAAATCAAGTCATATATAACAGTGAAGCAAGTGATTGAGAGGAGGAGGGAGAACAGAGTGGAAAATTATGAGTGAGATTCAGAAGAGGTGAGAAGATAAAGAGAAGCCTTGATAAGGATGACCCATGTGTAGCTGGAAGGCTCAAAAGGGGTGCAGGGAAAAGGGGGGGCAGGAAGCGGTATGTCAGGGAGGACTGTGTAGACGTTGACATGGGTGAAGAACGAGAGACTGCTCAGCAGAGAGGGAGGTGCTTAGTGAGTGGAGATGAGACATCCTGAGGGGACAGCAACGAGGTTTGTCAGGGTGTCCGAGGAAGAATGACAGAAGACATTAATTTAGCAAAGGCACAGGCCATCTAAAGCAATTGAGAGAAGAGCTATTACACAGATGCACACCAAGGACAACAGCCAAACACCCCAGAATACTTTGAAATGGAGTCATCGAAGTTGATTGAAGAAGACATTTGCGATTATAAATAGGGAAACATAGCAGTGTCAAAGCAACTTGAAAGCACGGTGCCTCAGGACACCAGAAATTAGGGAAAGAGAAACCACATAGAGGACAAAAGCAAGTTCTATCCCATCAAGCAACTCAGCATATTATTTGTGCAAATACATGCAACATGCTGCAGGGATTGCAAAGATGTCATAGCTTTGAGTGCGACAAATGTATAGTGAGATAGCATAATAATTCTAGAACAGCTGAATATGGAAGTATCACAGAATGAAGGAAGGGAGAGAGAATCTAAGGAAGAGAGCAATGGAACCCAGTTGGAATTCCTGAAGAGGCGATGTTGAAGTTGGGTCCTAAGACGGGAGTGACTGTGAATGGGAG
This sequence comes from Vulpes lagopus, assembly GCF_018345385.1. NCBI lineage: Eukaryota > Metazoa > Chordata > Mammalia > Carnivora > Canidae > Vulpes > Vulpes lagopus. The sequence continues at coordinate 4,093,271 of NC_054833.1, forward strand.
GAAATGGAAACCAGATAGATGCCCTAGGCATGGGGTGGGCTTGTGCAAAGGCACGGTGGCAGTGGGAATTTTGAGGGATGTTTAGTTAACTAGCACCAATGTTACCAAAGAGGAACTTTGGGTCACTTAGTGGACGTCCCTGAGTGCCAGCACCTTTTACAGCACCCAAGTGACCTGTGTTAAAATCCAAATTTGATAGAGCCTTTGTCAGTTAAAATGTTCTGTCTCCCTGCTGCAGGTATAATGATATGACAGCTCCCTGCTCTGGCCTGGAAGGCCCTGCCTCTTGCCTCTGTCTTCCATTAAAATTCACCTCGTTCTCTTCCTTTTCATTATATTCTTGGTTTGTGCCCGGCTGGCGTTGTTTGCGTTTTTTTCAGAGGCCTTTCCCGACCTCCAAATCAGATTAGGTTTCCCCATGCCATATACATTCTCACAGCTCCTTTTCTTTCTTTCTTTTTTTTTTTTTCTCTCCTATACCAATTGAATACGGTCTGAAAGAAAAGAAAATATTTTGTTTTACTCCCTGTCTGATACCTGTCTGTCTCCCTTGACTCATGAAAGCAAATGCTTTGTCTGCTCGAATTTTGTCTCCCTCATCCCTGTATCCCCAACTGACACCTTGCTTGGTATATTGGTGGCCTCCAATAAAAATGAATTACATGAAAAAGGCCAGATTAAAAAGATGTTGTTATTGAATTAAGTGATGAAAAACAAAAAACGCTTTAATGGGATAACAAAAAGTTGAAAGGATAGTTTGAGGTAAACAGTACAGGCACCCCTGAATTATAGACATCAGGTTACAAATGAGGGTCTTCCTGGCCCTGCTTGACCTGCACCCCTTTCCCACTGAAAGTTGTTCCTTCTCGCTCCTGCCCCAATGTTGCTGTGTTCCCCACTGATCCCAGCCCTACACTTTTGCTTACCTGGCTTAGTTAGTGTTTCTCACAGTGGGATTGAATTCCAAGGACTTTAGGACTATCTTTTGGGAAGCTATAAGGTGTATGAGAATTTTAAAATTTGTGTTCCATCTTGATATGTAATCTTAAAATATTAGTTTGCTATTTCAGAATCCAAGATTTCTGGTTTGGCTGTAGTCATTAAGAAATTAAAAGATATTTTCCTAGAATTAGGGAGTAAGGTCCTCAAGCCAGCATTTTACAAACCGAAGCATACCAGATGATTCACATTTTCAGAAACATTGCCTGCACAACAGTCAACCCAAAGAGTGACATAGAACTGAGAGAGAGAGAGAGAGAGAGAGAGAGAGAGAACTATTGCACAATACGACAGTGATCAATGATAGGAAAGCAAGTTGTAGCTTGGTAAATGACTATGTGGGCAGAATCTGAATCATACCAAATTTTTTAAGGATAAAAATGACAACGTGCAGAAAAAATATATTAATTAAAATAGAACAAAAATAAATAAGAACAGGGCAAGAAATATAGGAGCAGCAACAAAGTTGAGTAACAACTGTATTTATAAGAAAAGACTTTACTGGGGCGCCTGGGTGGCTCAGCCGGTTAAGCGTCTGCCTTCAGTTCAGGTCATGATCCCGGGGTCCTGGGATCCAGCCCCACGTCAGGCTCCCTGCTCAGCGACATGTCTGTCTCATCTCCCCTTTTTCCCTCTCCCCCGCGCTCATGGTCTCTCGCTCCATTTCTCTCTCAAATAAATAAATAAAATCTTTATAAGAAAAGGAGAGATAACTATCAGATTGACAGCTTACTCAACACCATCCATAAATGTCTCATACAAGAGAAATGAGAAGAATCAGTTTTCTTACATCTTAAAAAATAAGATGAGCTTATTTATTGAAAATATGTGAATGGGCCTCCAAAAAATATGGTAACAAGCCATGTACGTCGAACCCCTTCCTTTAGAGGGAAGGAGAGACTCTGTACAGTGTTTTGCTTACTGAAATGTCTAGGGTGTGTTCTCCCAGCTCCTGCAACAAGAATGTGCGAATTTTCATCTGGCTTGTGACTGCTGGCTACTCCTACCCTCCTTTTGGGTGTTCTCTGGCTGGCTTCTACTTGGCAGATCTAACTTTGCTACTGTCTCAGAAGTTTTCTAACTTTTGGAATCAAGTGCTGAAGCTGCAGTTTTCCGGGGCTGCACAGCCAAGCGGGTTGCCATTGCTGAGAGCACACAACTCCCATTATAGCTCCTGGGGCCTTCAGAACGCAGCGAAAATAGAGTAGCCTCCCAGGGGGGTGTTTGTCTCTCACCCTCTCATCCACTGAATGTCCTATTTAAAGGTAAAGGAAGGAACACGTTTTCTTTTTCCTCGCATTTCTTCAAGATCCACATCTTTTATTTTTACTTTGATAGTCTCTAAGTGAGGGTATTACAGAGATTTGGGACAAAACGGATCGCTGTCTGATTAGCAGGGGAGCAGGGAATATGGCTTTAAATTTCTCTTAACATCTTTGCTCTCAAATTGGTAAGTATTTATGCAGCTTCTTGTCTCTGGAGGGCAACCCCAAACATCAATCCTCAGCATCCCTGTAACATTTGCAGTGTGCAAGTGGTGTCAGAGTGTTAGCGGCTGGAAATCTGTTACTATGGTTACCACCTATAAAAAGGTCACCTTCAGGAAATTCTTTCTGTGTGCGAGATAATACAGGGATAATGAAACTTCCTTGGGAGAGGATAAAGAACAGAGTTTGTGATGCAGGCCTGTAATTACCTAGGTGGTTTTGGAAATCTGTATGTTATAATCAGTGCTTTGTATTTCAATAGGAAGCCCCACATCAATCAGATATTATCTGAGTTAGAATTCCATGATCTTACCAGCAATACTGTTCTGACAGGGCGAGTAAGCTGCGATGGAGGGGGGCTCTGGTTTCTTTCGTCGGTGCTAAGTTTATTTTGTCGGTGCAAATTGCTTGATTGTTTTAAGTCAACTAATAAGTGTCGAAGGAAAGGAATTCTTTATTGAGAAGGATTAGGTTTCTCCTAACTACTGAGAAGAATATTTGGCTGCCTGTGCAAAGTGCTCCCAGTCAGAAGTGACTGAGGTCTCTAAGGCAGCAGTGAGACTGTAACTTGTCCATCGGGGAATCCTTTAATTATCCATCCTATCAAGTGTCTGCCCTGTCCCTTATATGCCTCCCATCAGAGACTTAATCCAACATTCCCCACACCATGATACTGGTCAGAGAGCTTATGAGACACTTTTAACTTTTTCCTAGCTTTCCCATCAGATGTACATTTGGCCCCAGTTACTAATCTGCTATGATTTGGTTTTGTATCTGTGAGTTATGGACCCAGGGAAGAATCTTGAGTCCCCTGTGCATGGACGCAGAATGTCACCACTGAAGGATGGCCTCCGTGCTTTGCCTGGACTGCCTCTGTAGTATATCTCTATAAAGAACGTCCACTGAAAAAGCTGCTCTTACTTACCACCTACACATGGCATCATGGGCAAAGGCCTGAGTGATGTGGACAGTCTCTGGGGAATTAGTGATGAACTTGTGCCTTCTCTCTTTGCAACTACAGTTGAATAGGCATAAAAGTCACTTTGGGAGGGTAAATTTTCCCCATGTCATGTTTTTAAAGAAATCTTAGGTTGTCATAAATGAAAGATGCCATACTTGTAGGCATATTCCTTTGGCGAGTTTTAGGGAAATTCTGTTCTTGCCCAGAAAGCAAGACCTTGAAAATTCTTGAAATTGAGAGACTGGTATCTGAGTGCAAAACCATGCATACACTCTGATCTTTAGGTAGTGTTTCATGTACTATGTAAGCTTCTCAAATACATGAAATATCTTATTACTTTACTGTTTTCTGACAGTAGAATTTCTAGAATTTCAAGAAGGGCCTTTCTTCCTAGCATCAGTTCAAAGGTTACTATTTTTTTTTTAAAAGAATCTCTCATTTCCATGCCTCCAGGGATTCTACCAATGAATACCCTTGTAGCCTGAAGACAGGCTAAATTCCAGGGAACTAGACATAGTATATGGGGATAAGCATATTTGCAAAGACCTGCCACCAACTGTCTTTATGTCGTGAGTCTGGATAGCAGTGGGATGATAGAGTGGAAAGGTTCCCAAAGGAAGGACTTTATACCACCTATCCTTAGAAGTTGCCTCTAACGCTTGGGACAGCCATTTATTCCTTGAATCTTTTATGCAACAGCTTGGTAATGTACCTGACAAATGGTGTTTCTAGGGCTTGTCTGGAAAGTTTTTGCAGTTCCTAATATAATCATCACAATCATTTGCTTTTTCTCTTTCCTCGTCATCACAGAGTTTTTCTTTAATTCAGTAGCCTTTTATTTATTTATAGGTCACTAACTAGTCATTTCAACCATGTAGAACCACCAGGAACATAATTGAGAATCCATAAATAAGTTTAAAAATATGTATGGAAACAATGGATATTGTTAAGCCCAAGCACTACAGCAAACCTGAGCTCCTGCTCAGGCTCTTGTACTCCATTTCTGTTTTCTGAAAACCCAGAGGCCCCTGCCGTGTCAGATCAGAAGCAGACAATTTAGAGGCATGGAATGATAGCTGCTAGAGACAGACAGTAGAGGAAAGCAATAGCTAGTAAGAACTGATGTCTGAATACTGAAGGAATAAAGGAAATGTTACAAAAGAGAAATACAGCGAGTCACAAACTGGGGCAAGTAGAGGCCATTTAGTACAGAGACACATGACTTGAAACAGTACAACATCTCTTGAGAACATTACTTTTAATTGCATGGGAGAATCATGGAGATATATCATGATTTCATAATGAAAATTTTGAATTAAGAAAAAATAATTTATTATGTTTCTTCTGTGTAAAGCATAACTGTGACTTATGTCTACTGGGTTCTACTAAAGAATTTTTTTTTTTCTACTAAAGAATTTAAGTAAAGAAATCTATCATCTATCTATCTAATTTATTTTTAAAATTCCATTAAAATTATAGTTTAAAAAATAATGCTCACAGAGATAAATGTTATTTATCTAGTAATATTTGCTTATGTGGATTATTTATCCATTTGTGCCTGGTATATAAGTTTTCACATAAGCAAAAAAAGAAAGGATTAATGAAGAACTAATTCTTTGAAAAGTGTGGCAGCTCTGGCTTCCTCTCTAGTCCTAAATAATACAATCTATTCTTCCATATATATGTTTTTAAAGATTTTATTTATTTATTCATGAAAGAGAGAGAGAGAGAGGCAGAGACACAGGCAGAGGGAGAAGCAGGCTCCCTGCAGGGAGCCTGACGAGGGACTCGATCCTGGACTCCAGGATCACACCCTGGGCTGAAGGCAGGTGCTAAACTGCTGAGCCACCCAGGGATCCCCTCTTCCATGTATTTTTTTTAAAAAAGATTTTATTTATTTATTCACGAGAGACACAGAGAGAGGCAGAGACATAGGCAGAGGGAGAAGCAGGCTCCCTGCATGGACCCTGATGCATGACTTGATCCCAGGACCTCGGGATCACACCCTGAACCAAAGGCAGATGCTCAACCACTGAGCAACCCAGGTGCCCCCATTCTTCCATATTTTTTAAGATTTCAGCTTCATTGTGATCAAAACCTCTGTGACAGCGTTTGGGAAACAGCAGTATGGGTAAGACAGGTGCCCAAGCACTTAGGTTCTGTCCTTCCTTTTTGAAAATTTTATTTCAATTCAATTAATTAACATATACTGTATTATTAGTGTCAAAGGTAAAGGTCAGTGATTCATTAGTCTTATACAACACCTAGTGCTCATTATATCACATGCCCTCCTTCAAGCCCATCACCCAGTTACCCCATCCCCCCTCACCCTTGTCTGCTCCAGTGACCCTGATTTTTTTCCTATGTTTAAGATTCTTTTATAGTTTGTCTCCCTCTCTGATTTCATCTTGTTTTATTTTTACCTCCCTTCCTCTATGATCCTCTGTTTTGTTTCTTAAATTCCACATGTGAACCCAGATGTCCACTGACAGATGAATACATAAAGAAGATGTGGTCTGTATATACAATGGAATATTACTCAGCCATTAAAAAATGAAATCTTGTCATTTGCAATGACATGGATGGAACCAGATTCTGCCCCTCTTACCTTGCCCCCTCATGTCTCTGATCCATCCATGGCAGGTCCTTGCCATCAGTGAAGTGGTCTCTCTCTTACCAAGTTGTGTGAGTTTTAGGAGTGTGGCTGAACACATGGGTGTGAGAACATGGCAGACCCACCAACGCTAACTCAGAGGGAGCAGTCACCCCCCCACACACATACACACTGCAATACACAGGACCTAACAAGCGGCTCTGCTGGCTATCTGAGTCCTACATGGCTTTGCAGCCTCCCCATAGCTCTTAGATCAGCACCAGACTCTGTAGCTCCTGCCATGCTCTTCAGTGTTGGTGCCCACTTGAGCCACTCTATTCTTTTATCTTTTGTGACCCACGCTAATATATAGAAGTTAAATGGCTTATCACCTTAGGTCATACTTATTGTTCTGATCCCCATCTTTTTTTTCAATAAATTTATTTTTTATTGGTGTTCAATTTGTCAACATATAGAATAACACTCAGTGCTCATCCAATCAAGTGCCCACCTCAGTGCCCATCGCCCAGTCACCCCCACCCCCTGCCCTCCTCCCCTTCCACGACCCCTAGTTCGTTTCCCAGAGTTAGGAGTCTTTCATGTTCTGTCTCCCTTTCTGATATTTCCCACTTATTTTTTCTCCTTTCCACTTTATTCCCTTTCACTATTTTTTATATTCCCCAAATGAATGAGAACATACACTGCTTGTCCTTCTCCGATTGACTTATTTCACTCAGCATAATACCCTCCAGTTCCATCCACGTTGAAGCAAATGGTGGGTATTTGTCGTTTCTAATGGCTGAGGAATATTCCATTGTATACATAAACCACATCTTCTTTACCCATTCTTCTTTCGATTGACACTGAGTCTCCTTCCACAGTTTGGCTATTGTGGACATTGCTGCTAGAAACATCAGGGTGCCGGTGTCCCGGCGTTTCATTGCATCTGATCCCCATCTTATTTAATTGGTGCTATCTTTTGGCAGGCGGTGGGGGAGAAGCCAATGTGCATTCATCTACTACGCTCAGGACACTTCTACCATGGTAAGAGCAGCAATAACAGAAACAGGAAAAATAAACAGGAAAAATTCAATACCAGAAGGGAAACAAACGAAAGTCCTATGTGGTGTTAAATTAGAGAGCCCAAACAGTACACTAGTCACTCCGTTTCTGATATTGTTTTATATCCATTGTCTCACTTAATATCCCTACGTCCCTATGAATTATTATTGTTGCCATCATCATCCTCTTAATATGACCTAGAAACTTTTCAAAGAGAGGTTAAGCAATGTCCTTAAGGTTTTCCCAGGATTGCAATCTCTGCCTGCCTAACTCCAAAACTCATGCTTTCTGTATATATATGTCCATTGCCTTTGCTTTTTGAATACTCCACATAGTACATAGGGTGTTTGTATATATTTTTTCTATATTAGACCATAAGTTCTTTGAGGGCAAGGACTATGAAATTTCTTTTCCTATATTTTGTTTATACTTTGCTAAGTAAGTAACTAAGAAGAACATGCTCATTACACTTAGTTTTTTTTAATATTTGAGGTAAGTTAATGCCTAAACACATATGCTTTGAAATCATACACAACAAGGTTTGAATGAAGTTTCTGCCATTCAATAACCCTGTATTCTTTGGCAAGATACTTAACCTGAGACATAGTTGGGTTTTTTTTTCAATTTAATAATGGAAATGATAATGCCTACTTCATAGACTTTGCAAAATAGCACATGTGCAGTGGTTAGTGTAATGCTTGGCTCATAGAAGTGCTCAGCTTGTTGGACTTATGCTTGTGCTTCAAAGTGTTTTTGGAAACGCATATATTACTTGTGAGATTATTTTTCATCATTTGATTTTATTAATGATCTATTCTGACCATAAAAACAAAGCAGGCTTGGGCAACCCAGGTGGCTCAGCGCTTTAGTGCCACCTTCAGCTCAGGGTGTGATCCCGGAGACCCGGGATTGAGTCCCACGTTGGGCTCCCTCCCTGCATGGAGCCTGTTCTCCCTCTGCCTGTGTCTCTGTCTCTGTCTCTGTCTCTCTCTCTCTCTCTCTCTCTGTGTCTCTCAATACATACATAAAAATCCTTTAAAAAATAAAGCAGGCTTATTGTAGAAATGATAGACAAGCATAAGGAAAATGCAAATTATCCATGATTTCAGTACCCAGAATTAACAAGGAAACCTTCATATACATATACACTGTCAAAGAAAACCATATCTGGGCTATTGCATTAGAGGAAAAATATTTCAGTGTAGAACTGGACTCAATTCTGAATATAGTGTGGGCAAGGGGGAACTTTCAGCCAAGGAGCAGGGAGGTCAGTGGATGGAAATCACTAAGGGGTATAGGGGATTTTGGTTAGAGATCAACCTGATGGGACTCTGTGCTGCAGACAGACCAGGATGATCAGCCATCTTCTGGGGGTAGTGGAGGTTGAGGACCTTAGTCTGATATCAATGGTGATCAGATGTAGACTGTGTGTGTTCTGCTTAAAACGATTTAGCAGAGTTCTTGCTAAAATTGGATTTTACCAGGAAGTGGCCACAAGGCCCTTCAAAGAAGGTTCAGGAGCTGACTGAAGTTTGGCCAGGCAAAGAATCTTTGTCAACACACATACACATGTGCTCATGAACGCATGTAACATATGCACCTGTTTACAAGTACAATGGTACTGGAAATGCAATTTCTTTTTGACTTTTCTTCCTTGCTATTATATCATATACTTTTGATAGTATCATTAATTTTCAAGGATGTGATTTTAATCATTTGGTAATTAATTGGTGACTGGACTTTATCATCTTAAAAATTTTTGGTAAATTACCTATATTGGTTTATCTATGTGCTTCTTTGTTTGTTTTTCCTATTTGTTGTCAGCAAATTTACTGTCAGTGACTTTATGTGTACACGTTTGGTTAAGTCTCTGATTATTTCTTTAGGATAGGATTTTAGAGTAGAGTAGTTAAATCAAAGGGCATGACATATGTTTAAGGCACTTGCTTTATATTTAAAATCTTTTTTTCTATAGGTTATACCATCTAATATTTCTACCATAAGTGTTTACAGGATCTACTTGGTATTCTGTGCTTTACAAAGTACTTTCATAGCTATTATGGAAATTTTATTCTTCCAAAAGTCTTTTGAAGAATGTTAGCAGTATTTTTCTCCACACTATAGATTAGATTTTTACAAAGTAATAAAAACAAATCTGAAGTTATGTGTCTTATACAAAATGGCAGAGACAAGACTGGAACCAGGTTTCCCAAACTTCTGTAAGACACTAGGGAGGTGTTAAGAATTTCCATAAATCTCATTCAGTGCCTGAAGCTCTGCAGTAGGAAGATCTTATTTCTTTTATTTATTTATTTATTTATTTATTTATTTATTTATTTATTTTTAATTAAAAAAATTTTTTTTTAGGTTTCTTTTATTTTTAATTAATTTTTATTGGCGTTCAATTTACCAACATACAGAAAAACACCCAGTGCTCATCCCATCAAGTGTCCACCTCAGTGCCCGTCACCCATTCCCCTTCAACACCCACCCTCCTCCCCTTCCACCACCCCTAGTTCGTTTCCCAGAGTTAGGAGTCTTTATGTTCTGTCTCCCTTCCTGATATTTCCCAACATTTCTTTTCCCTTCCTTTATATTCTCTTTCACTATTATTTATATTCCCCAAATGAATGAGAACATACACTGTTTGTCCTTCTCCGATTGACTTATTTCACTCAGCATAATACCCTCCAGTTCCATCCACGTTGAAGCAAATGGTGGGTATTTTTCGTTTCTAATTGCTGAGTAATATTCCATTGTATACATAAACCACATCTTCTTTATCCATTCATCTTTCGATGGACGATCTTATTTCATGTGGAACCTGAACAATGACACTTTTGCCCTGGGTTTCTACTGCTAAGAGCAAAGGGAAGCAAGCGGGAGTGGGACTTGACCATTTTGTGACACTGGTTATTCTAGAAGTAGCTGAGTCTGGAGACCACTTGGCTAAGTTCACTGAATAGAAGCCAACAGTACACCTTTCCAACTTTTTATTTATTTTTTATTTTATTTTATTTTATTTTTTTTTAATTTTTTTTTATTTATTTATGATAGTCACAGAGAGAGAGAGAGGCAGAGACACAGGCAGAGGGAGAAGCAGGCTCCATGCACTGGGAGCCTGATGTGGGATTCGATCCCGGGTCTCCAGGATCGCGCCCTGGGCCAAAGGCAGGCGCCAAACCGCTGCGCCACCCAGGGATCCCCCCTTTCCAACTTTTTAAAATAATTCTGTAAATACAGATCTTTATAGAAAATTTCTATTCCCTCTGTGTTTCACTATAAAGCCTTTATAAATAGAATCTTTTAAAATACTTTCTGCTTTAAGAAATATCAAAGTCTTGTAAAAATAAAATATTATACAAATATAAAAATATTAAAAGCTGTATTATTTAAGAGAACTAGTTCATAAGGAAAGAGTAAGCATACATATTTTATCTTTACACTTTTAAGTAACAGTTATTCTTGTGGTTCCTAAAAGGGATATCTTTCTACATGGCTTGACCTGTCTTCTAACATTAATGATTAATGTCATTCTTCTCAGGGTGCTCATGAGGTGCACTTCTCACAGGAAGCCAATCACAGCTAATTCTTTTATATATTTTATGTTTTTTAAAAATATAGAAATGGGAAGGTAAAAGTCACTGTACCACCTGACAAAATAAGCTAAAGTGTGGCAAATTGTTATTTTCTAGTTATTTTGTTTTTGATGCAGGAGAAACTTTTTTTTTTCTCTAGAGAAATGAAACAGGGCTTGTTGGCAGGATTCTAATCTGAGTGGAACCTGAAGGCATCGGGATTACAGGTGGCTGAATACACATTGTCCATGTTGATAGCATTCAAAGAAGGAAAGAAGAAAGGAATGTTTAAGTTTGTGCCTACATCTATATTAACAGGTGTTTGTATGGCACCTCAAGTTGTCATGCACAGATGGCAAATGTTCTAGAATATATGTGAATGCCTGAAGCACTCTTTGTAACCATTCATCTTCAACTCTTTTGGAGAAATGACTGGACGGGATTCATAGTCCTGTTCTGTCTCTTTCGCTGGCTGTTTAAGGATTCCATGGGCAAATCTCACATTTCTATGGTTTCATTTTTCTTGTTAGTAAAAGTAGGGATAGTTTAATCTTGCAAATCCATGCTTACTCTAAAGTTCTACGGTTAAAAAAAGACAACTTCAAATTTTTGCTGAACACTAATATAGTTGGTGCAACTAGAGCAGCACCAAAAGCATTTAAAAAACTCACTTTAGGATGCCACGGTTTGGGGGACAAACATTATATGGTTTCATTCATATGGGGAATATAAGAAATAGTGAAAGGGATTAAAGGGGAAAGGAGAGACAATGAGTGGAAATATCAGAGAGGATGATAGAACGTGAGAGACTCCTAACTCTGGGAAATGAGCAAGGGGTGATGGAAGGGGAGGTGGGCAGGGGGTTGGGGTGACTGGGTGACAGGCACTGAGGGGGGCACTAGACGGGATGAGCACTGGGTGTTATACTATATGTTGGCAAATTGAACTCCAATAAAGAATATACAAAAAAAAAAAAAAGGAAAAACTCTAAGATGTTCTACATTGTGGATGTCAGTGTAAGAGGGAGGAAGCAAGCACAGCACTGTTCTTCAGGTTACAGCTTTTGGAATCAGACAGACCTGAGTTTTTCTGTTCTGACTCAGTGCTTTGATAGCTGCATGACTTTGGAAATTTTTTTAATCTTTAGTAAAATATGGAGATAATACACTTCTCTTTGTGTAGAGAGGAATGATGGAGACACACCCATTAAACCTAGTGTCCTTTCTGAGCATTAACTCAGGAATCTAAGAAGCTTCACTCCATTCTCTAGATCAGAACTATTTTAAAAAATGGTTACCTATATTTTCCAGGTAGAAATGGCCATAACAGTAAAGATGCTGGCAACCATACTTTCTTTTGATTCCTTTCAAAATGTGCTTGTGTGTGTCATGTGCACAGGTATCAAGGGTGTGTTACAAGTAGGATGTTGTCAGAGTAATTGGTATTGATGGATGGCACATAGAGCTGTGATTTATATAACAAGAACTATTGTCTCCATGAAATTGTAGCCGACTCCAACAAGTCTAAGTACAATTGGTTGAATGACAACATTCAGAATTGCTTTCTCCCTTTGAAAGAAGAACATAATAGTATTTTCAAAAGACAGTCATCAAGTAAACAATATCTGTCTTGAAAATATGAGGTTGACAACTGTGAAGCCTAGCATCATAGATTTATCACCAGAAAAACTAAGGTTTGGTAAGAAGAAGCATCACTATTGCTTTCCTAATATGCTTTACACTTGTATGACTAAGTGGTCTAAATCATTCAAATGAGTACAGGTCTGGAAGCTTTTTACTTTTCTGAAAAATTTCTATTTCTTAAAATATGCCATTTGTATGAAGGTTACTAGCTCTTTGGACTGTCTTAGATAACCGTTTCATCCCGTGAGAAGCCCCTTAACATCTGCCTAACTAAAATATCATTTCTTCCACTCTTAAAATGCACAGATTGGCCAAAAAGTCCTAAATCGGTGAGTTCCATTTCTCATAGAACTTTTAAATTTCAAACTATCTGTGTAAACGTACTTGTCATTATGTATCATTTTTATGCATCGATATTGCCATTATCTTAGCTGCTTGCTCAAATTTTAATCCAGAAATCTTTGGAGGAACTACAATGGTGTTAATTAATTCAAATGATTCATTGAAAAATATGTGAAGTCCTGTACCTGAAAAGTTATAATCTGTGCCTCCAACTCAATCTACACCTAGTCAGAGACTCCACAACAGTGAATTTCCCAGTTCTGAATCAAATTAAGAAAAAAAAATTCTTTCTTATTCAAAATTTTACCAAATGAAAATTTATTTTAATTTTTATCTTTTCATCTATTTAAATATTTATTTTTGTCCTTTTATATTTAATTGTATACTCCTATAACCAGTCTTATTCATGGCAGTTTATCTTATTGTTCCTTTGTAGTCTTTTCTCAATCTTTATTTTAATTTTTCATAAACGATGCTTTCTTTGACCTTTTTCAATATTGTGGATTGTCTTGATGCTATTTACTTATTTATTTATTTATTTTTAAGATTTTATTAATTAATTCATGACAGACACACAGAGAGAGAGAGGCAGACACAGGCAGAGGGAGAAGCAGGCTCTATGCGGGGAGCCGGACGTGGGACTCGATCCCGGGTGTCCAGGATCACACCCTGGGCTGCAGGCGGCGCTAAACCGCTGGGTCACTGGGGCTGCCCTAGATGCTATTTTTAAAAGCTTCCTTTAGTCTACATTTTTGTTATTGCCAGTCAAGAATAAATAATTTTTATTTTTGAATCTTCACTATTGAAAGCAAAAAAATTCGTATGCTTTCTTTCCCCCTCTCCATTCATACTGTTTTATTTTTTATCTGAGTTTTAGAATTCAGATTATTGCTTCTCAAGGAAACATTTTCCTTAATAACTTTTATTTAAAAAATCATTTTTGATAATTTCATTCCATTTAGTCTCCAGGTTAAAATAATCATTTGACCCAGTTTAACAGCTGGCCAGCTGGAAGGTTCACTGTCCTTTCACGCCCAAACCTTCTTTTCTTTGAATGTGTGTGTCTTCTTCATTCCAAGATCAAAGCACATATTTAGTTTTAAAAGTTTTCATGGGTGAGTATTTTCTGAATCTTGAAATTATCTCCCTTTGCCTTTATTCACTGTCTGGATGTGCAGCTTATTAGCCTCCATTCTTCCTTTGAAAATTCCCTGAAATTGGCATTGTTTATAGACACTTACTTTTATTGGCTTGATTGCTTCTAGTACTTTTTCTGGATCCATACCATTTCAAACATTTATCTAAGAGGTAACTAATTATTTAGAGCAAGAATTCCTGGCATATGTTTATAGATTTTTTCGAAGTTCAGGGAGGCTTTTTCCTTTGTATAACCTCAGCTTTCTGAGTCAGAAGGGAGATACAGTCTTCTTACATCTTTATGGATTCTTCCTTGAAGAGCCACATGGTGAGGTCTTTTGATCTACTTTAGGTGTATTTCTTTCTATCTGATTCCATTTGTTTTTGGAATCATTTATTTATTTATGTCTTAATATTAATAAATAAGATAAATTAACACTATAAATCTTGATTTTCAGTAGTAGTATAAACTCTTTATTGTGTTTTCCTTTCTTATCCTTTTCTTTCTTTCTTCTTTCTTTCTTTCTTTCTTTCTTTCTTTCTTTCTTTCTTTCTTCTTCTTCTTCTTCTTCTTCTTCTTCTTCTTCTTCTTCTTCTTCTTCTTCTTCTTCTTCTTCTTCTTCTTTTGAGTGTGCGAGAGTGTGAGTGAGCAGAGGAAGAGGGTGGGGAGGGTCAGAGGAAGAGGGAGAGAGAGAGACTCTCCAGCAGACTCCACACCCAGCATGCAGCCAACACAGGGCTTGACCTTACAACCCTAAGATCATGACCTTAGCTGAAATCAAGAGTCAGAAGCTTAATAGACTGAGCCACTCCGACAATCCTTTATTGGGTTTTCATGAACCTGTCAGTGGGTTTTTAGAAGAGGCTGCACTGGCAGCTGATAGGCTGATGTGGTTTTCTAAAAAAGAAGCCTAAATAATGAATACAAGTGACCTGTAAAGAGAAAGGCAATCAAGATGAAACATCTGAAAACTGTTGCATTTTCTTTTTTAAAAAGATTTTTTATTTATTTGAGAGAAAGAGAGACCAAGAGAGAGAGAGCATGAGCAGGGGAAGTGCAGAAGGAATGGGAGAAGCAGATTCCTTGCTGAGCAGGGAGCCCAACTCAGGATTGGATCCCAGGACCCTGAGATCATGACCTGAGCCAAAGGCAGATGCTTAACCAGCTGAGCCACCTAGGTGCCCCCCTCCAAATCATTATTTATTTCGAGATGTCATCTTTCAAGTAGAAGATTCAATATTCATCCAGCTTTGGAATAAGTTTGGTGTAGGTATTATACTGAGCCACCTGAACAGAAGAAGAATACAAATGTAAAATTATTTTTTCCCTCTGTTCTTGTGTATCTTGAATATAACCAGATAGAACACCTTCCTCTATTCGCCTCTATACTAGTAAATGTAGGTTTTCATATTCCCATCAAGCCCTATTATTCCTTAAAGGGAGGATATATTTCTACCAAGGACTGGTAAACTTTTCAGAGTCATTAAAAAGTTAAAGATAATTGTATTTCCTATCAACCCAAATGGACAATAATATTTTACTTTTTATCGTAATACATTTTCTTGAAAGATCAAAAACTTTCAGTGCAAAAAACATTTTCTTTCTAGCTGGAAAATAAATAGCTGAAAATTCATAATATCATCAATGAGGGAGTTACTTCAGATTTATACTCATGCCAAGAATAATAAAACATTTTGGTAAAACAATTAATCTCATAGAAATTACTGTCTGTACCCTTATTTCTAGGGTCAATCCTGACTCTTAGAATGTGGCCTTTCTGGATCCTCAGCCAAAAGCCCAGATATTGATGAAGATGTCTCCTGGCTTGGCTGAGTCTGAACTTGAATCTTCCTGAGGCACCATGTGGCATCTGAGATTCCTGCTTGGCTCCCCAGGCTCCTGGGTGCGTTTCTCTGCTGGTCCATTAGAGTCTTACCCTGCTTGTGTGCAGCTTAGATGGTGCTCTAGGACCCCAGGGACATTTTTGTGCTGATATTAATGGCTCCTTTTCTGCAGTTTTTTCTTCTCTAATTTCCCGCCTCTCAAATGCACGACAGCCCCTAACTCTGATCTATGTTTCTTTCACTGACCGAGAATACCAATCTCTGCCCTCAGGGACAAAGCTGGGGGAATGAGATTTGGGAATCACTTCCCTTCTCTCATGTCCCTTCTCTTAAGGATCATAATCCTGCCCAATACCTGCAAATAATTGTTTTCTATATATTGCCCAGTTTTTATGGTTGTTTATGGCAGTTGTTAAGCTCTCTATCAGCTTTTTCTGAAAGACTTTCTTTGAGCTTGGACTTACAATACGGACTATAATCCTGCCTGACATTTTTCATCTTCCTGCTAGCAAATTATTCTGGTTTATATTTTAATAAACCACACCACTATCTGAGGTTTTCTCTATTATTTGTTTGTTGGTTTGTTTCCTCATCCATTTTCTGTCTCCCCCACTGGAACATAAGCCCCGTGAGCTACATCTCCATGGATTCTGACATCTTATGTGTCCTGTTAAATGCTGTAGCTCCAGCAGCTAGCAGCACACCTGGCATGCAGGAGACACTAAAGAAATATTTGTTGAACAAATGATTGTTTATTGTGTTTTTCCTACTGATGTGCTACTCTCTAAAGCTGCACAGAATAAATTTGAGTTTCATACTGGATAAATAGCTAGCTTCATTATCTGACATATTCGTGTGTTGAAGACAAAGGAAAAAAAACCTTGTTTTTCACCTCCTTCCCAATATTTATTCAAGCATAGCATTTTATCTTGAAATACATGAATATTGATATTTTTACTTTTCTTAAACTTGATTAAAGATCATTTCTTTGCCGAGCTGGTCTGTACCTCTTTTACAACATGGAGTATCTCTAACTTTACAAAGAATACTTTGTATTTTGATTTTTATACTCCCCTCCAATTTGAGGGGATATGAAAGTAGCTTTGTGAGGACCATTTGGAATTCAGTGTCATGACTCCTGCCTGTGCTGTGTTTGTTGTATCTCTGCACATGTGGAAAGATTTGTAGATGAAACACCATGGAGAGTTTGGCTGAAAACATAAACCTCACTGGCAGTCAGAGGGAAATAATAAATCAGTGATATTAAAATCTTTGTTAAATGTATTTCTTATGTCAGAAAGATAAGATCCAGAGTAAAGACCCTTTGCATTGAGAGAATACTCCCAGATCGGTATTCAACTAGAAATTTTAATAGGGAACATGCATCTTTTGGTAATGACAGTTGTTAATAGAGAACAAGATAGCACAGATTGGTTTGTTCTGTTCTGTTTCTGGAAGAAAAAAGTTCTCAGAACAGAGTCCCATATGAATAGGCTCCATGGAATTGCTGACAAAGGCTGGTTATGTGGAAATGAATGAGAATGCATATAAACCTCCTGTTAGAAGTGCAATTTATTAAACAAAAGGTGACTATGGATGCTGACTGGAGGGGACACAGTATTGGGAAGTCATGTAGTAACTATAAATTATAGATTGGTAGGGAAAGGATGATTTTTATGGCAGTGAAGAACCCATAAAAGAAAAAGATGGTCTAAGATCTTGAACTTTCAACTCAAGACAAAGGTGGACAAACAAAATAACGTTATGGTGATCCTAAAGGGCAGACTTAAAGGGATTGAGATCAGAAAGGTCTGTTTTGTGTTTTCTCTTAACCATGTGTTAAGTTAGGGCATTGTTTGGCAGGAATGAAACTTAGGATGGGGTACATGGGAATCAAATTGAGACATTTCAGCTTTTTGCTATATGAAACCTGTTTGCTAGTTGAAGCATCACTTTCTTACGCCTCCCTGGAATCAAACATTCTTTATATAAAATACTGAGACAGATGACTTATAAGATAATGACACTTGTTTTACTAAGGATCCTCATCCAGAATGCTATTTCCCCTAAAAATGTGAGTTTATTTAGCCTCTTGAGAGTGGTATTAAGCCATAATATTCAGCATGAAGGAATTTATAGAATAGTCATTTTCTGCAGCTTCTAAAAGGCAGAAAATACAAACACAAAGATGGTAATCATTGTGATCACCAGAAAGTTAAGAGTTTCCTCCTTTCAAAAAAATTTTTGAAATCTGTTAAAAATATGAAGTGTGATTTTTTTTTAAAGAAAATTATATAATAGTGGTTATGATCTCAATTCTGACTCTGGAAAGATATCCTATGTTCTTTTGAATTTAGTGCATTTAGTTTAGAATTCAACTTCTTTTGAATGGCTGTGAATAACTTAATCTAAGGCAAATTTCCAGAAGGAGCAGAAAGCAGCAGTTTCTTGAAATATTGCCTAATGATTTGTAGTTTGGGGACTCCCTTGATTTATTTTGTGTAATATTTCAGACATACACTGTAGGTACACAGAATAGAATTTCCTTATGAAATACTTATAAGGTATCTTGCATACCATAAATAAATAAGTTGAAGACCAAATTCATGAGATGATAAATTACAGTAGATGTCTTTGTCTAAGAAACTTTCTTGCTGATTGAATTTATTTTTGAAATACCTAGATATAATGTCAGTTCTTAGCCTAAAAGTATGTTTTCCTGATATGTATAAGAAATAGAGTTTTGTTATCCAAATGTAAACAAGCAAGAAAGAATATATTAGAATTAATAAACTTGTACTGCCTTGAGCTCTTTTGGATAGCCTCTGTAAAGCTGATAAAGCATGTGCTTATTAATTCATATTTTTCGCTTAACAGAACGTTTATGGAGCCTTTTCCATATGTCTTGGGGAAATTTAGAAATGACTAAAGCTTGAAGGCTCAACCATCCAGGACTTTTAGGGTAGTAAGGAAGACAAGGCATGTGCATGTAAAAATGTGTAGTAGTAGTAAGTGCTATAAAAGAAGTATAAGAAGCTACTTAATTTATTTTTCTGAATTTGCTTAATTCTTTTACCTGTTATTGAAGGAGTCAGCTTACAACTCCTCAGATGAGAAGAAAGTAGATTTCAAAAGGAGAGGCAGGTAGACTTAGCTACCTAAAAAAAAAAAAATCTTTTATATATCAAATAACAAAGAAACAGAAGGCAAATAAAAAAACCTGGGAACTACTTACAATTAATCTTACTATAAAAGAGTTTGTAACAATAATATATAAACATTCTTTATGATTGCTCGGCAAACACTAAAACATCACTACAAGTTCAACAGAAGACGTAAGCAAAAAGTCACTGATTACTCAGCCTGTAAAATTAGGAAAAGTTTTCAATTAGCAATAGTCGCGCCTCGGATAAACCTCATTGGCTACAATACTGCCACTGCACAAAGCTTCAGCCTGTAAAACTAAACTTATCAAATTATTACCACAGCAGTGGAAAACAGCTTTTTGTTTATGAAATCAATATAGATGTTTTTGGTAAATGATTGCATCAATATTGACAAAGATGGGGTCAGGTAAGTCCCTTTGGGTGAGGAAGAATTTCTGTAACATTTTAGGAGATATTCTCAATACCTATTGAGAGTATAAAGTTTTCATTTTCAGCAATTATGCTTTTTTTATTTTTTTAAAAGATTTTTTTTTTAATTCATAGGCACAGAGAGAGAGAGAGAGAGAGAGAAAGAGAGAGAGAGAGAGTGAGGCAGAGACACAGGCAGAGGGAGAAGCAGGCACATTGCAGGGAACCTGATGTGGGACTCAATCCAGGGTCTCCAGGATCACGCCCTAGGCTGCAGGCGGCGCTAAACCGCTGTGGCACCAGGGCTGCCCTATGCTTTTTTTTTTAAACCACATATCCTAAGGAATGAATCATGAGCATGGCCAGATTTATACATAAACATGTTTAATGCAGAAGTGTTTACGATGAGTGATTATGGGAAATAAAAGTGTTCAATAATAGAGAAGTGCTTAGCTGAAATGTCAGACAGTCATCCATAATGCATGTGTGTGTGCTTGTGTGCTCTATACACACATAGAAAGCAAGGAATAAACCATACATAGCTGATGCAACTTTATTTCTGTATTTTAATCATAAGGCCTTAACATGCTTATAGTTTCTTCTTCCGCCACCCAACTTATATTCTCATCACTCTCAACAAGGACCTCAGCTAACTGGTATTCTTTACTTAGTTGGGTGACCCAGATTTCATTTCTGATGGGTCTGAATCCTCAGGGGACATTCCTCTTTTTGTTGGTGTGGGAAGAATTGTTGTAATTTCCCATTATCTTTTACTTTTGGACATGGAAGTGGTAAGAGGTACTCCAGAGAAGACCTTGGCTTCCATACATAGTTCTCTTGCCCAATTTCCTTGATTATTAGGGTAGCAACCATAGCCACTAGTAATGTGATCCCCCTCTTTGTCTGTAAAGTTCAGGTGCATGTGGAACCCAAATAACCAGGTAGCATCCCTAACTTTCGATTTGGTAGAAGCCTTCTAATCTTCTTTCTGTCTCATGAAGGGAACATTACCCTCTTGGAATAATAGGCATCCAAAGCAGGAGAATTAAACATTCCAAAGAGAGGAATCACAAACTCTGTGAATGAGTTTTAAGGTGTGAAAGTGAGAGGAGCATCTCTCATGCCTTGAAGCTTGGACCCATGAACCCAGAAATGAGAGAGACATCAGTTTTCTGATAATGAGAGGCTTGGAGAGAAAAGCAGTCTACTTGGAGTGTGTGGGCATCATTGCTCACAACATGTGCACCACCTGCAACTTCTACATGTGGAGATGTGGCTATCTCTGTTCAGAATAATTTCAATAGTTTTGATAAGAAATAGGTTTTGATAGGAATATATACATAAAGAGAAAGCCTTCATTTCCATCAGTGACTTTCATATCCTCTTCTCAGTACTCAGTATAAAACCTTCTATCCAGATTAAACCTATGCCTACTTCCTTTTCCTGGCTCAAGAAGTAATGCTTACATCTGTTCTAAATTCACCTTTCTCTCTTCTTTCTTGCAAACATGGAATACTCTTATTTTTAAGTATGTGGGCTACCATTCAGAGTTGCTGGGATTGACTCTACCGTCAATAGATCAGGTAACTTTTGTGTCGTAGATGAGCTGTAGATGTCCCATAATCTCTGTGATAAAATACTACCTTTCGCTTGCAACTCCTCCTTGTAAAGTGACACTATAACTAAGGTAAAAATCCTGCTTCTGTTTCCACTGCAATGAAATTTACCTGATCTGGTGCTTCACTTTTTCTAGTGTGGTTGTACTAAATTCTTAACCTAGTTATGATATAGATGAGCAGTGCCAGCCTTCATCCAAATTATTGGGTCCGATGCTCTCTTTCTTTCTAGCTGGAGTACTGCCATGAATGAACCAGTCTACCAAAACCTGGTCATAACCTACTTAAATTCCAGCAGTGCTTGTAAGCTGGAATTTCCCAGTGCTGTCTGCATTGGCTAGATCTGTCTCTCTGGAGTCAGTGTTTGCCTTAACTGTGCTTGAGCTTAGCTTATCAACAGGACGTTTTATATGAGAAACTTACCTTCCGTGACATACCTTGTTTCACTGGTCTGAGGTTGGTTTTTTCCCAAATCAAAGTAAAACACAATTAACAAGAAAAATGTACCTGATGTACAGCTCATTCTTCACCTAGCCTTGCTCATTAAATAATTTATCTCTTAAAAATCCTAGTTCATGTTACAGTGTCTTCCCAAGTCTTAATTTCTAGCTCTTAAATTTGCTCAACCATTTTAGGTTCTCTTTTGCCCACGTATCGTCATGCCATATGACTTCACATAATGTCTCATTGCAACACAACCTGTGAAATTATATTTTCTGGCTGGCACACAATCAGTGTTTCCATCATTTGTAAGATATAATACAGAGCTGCTAAAGCTAATTCTGTGTTAGGTGATGTCTCACTGCCTGCTTGAAAAGTGCAAAAAGATTAGCATGTTTAAATTAAACTAGATCTACTTGTAGAAGATTAATTATTTGGCTTGCCAACAAGAAGTCACCACATTATTAATGTAATGAACAAAGAAAATTGCTTCTATAAGAGAGAATGATAATACATGGTACTTTGCCATAACATCAGAAAATAACAGAGGTGAGTGATGGCAACATTCATAGATGTTATCCAGGTAATAATTTTTTTAAAGAGTTGGTCTCAATTACTATCCCATTATCCTGCTATTATTTTTAATAATTCTGGAAAGAGCTCATATTCAGATATCATTGATATATGTAAATGATGTTAGAAGACGAAGTCTATATTGAGAGTACTCCAGACACTTGTCATCATTTTCATTAGACTACTGTACAGGCTGTCAGTTGTCATGGCCCAGAAGGCTTGGTGCTTGTAACCTTTCCAAGAGCTTAAATATTCATCATGGGTTCATCCCTGTGGCTGTACTTGGAGATATGAAAAGATATAAGATGCATCCAAACCAACTTCTCTAAAGAAAATGTTGTGACAATCTGACAGCCATAAAAACAAATATGTCAGTAGCACAGGTGAACATAAAGAGAGAAAGGAGCAGCACAATGTTACTGGAGAACGAGATAGTGGGACAAATTGGTCTTTCGTCAATACACAAAAAATGTACAAAGTCACTGTCTTCCTTTAGTTCCAGTTCACCTATTCAATTAAATTATGGTTGGTTTCTTTACTAAATTTTTAGTGCAGAAATTTTAGGAAAAAAGAAGAAAGAAATTTAAACAAGAAGAATATTAAATTTAAATTTAAATTACTTGCATTTTCACATCTCAGAGAATGTTTTCTGTTTTGTAATGTGTTATGAATAAATAATTTTATTTTAGAAAGTTGTTACATAAACCCTATTCATCCTGCAATTTTATTTCATATTATTTTGTGAGCACTTTATTAGGTTATAAAAGTTATTGGAAAATATGATTAATAATGACTATGACATTCTAACAAATCAATGTGTCCTTCTCTGATTGTTGAACATTAGATTTCCTCCCAACCTTTTCTGTTAGAAATTATTTTGCTTTGAACATCTTTGTGCATAAATATATCCTTATTTAGATTATTTACTTAGGATAGATGCCCAGAAGTATAATTATATTAAATACTATGGCTTTTGATAAATATGAGTTACTAGGCCAAGATCTGGAAAGGATTGAAAAACCAGGAATTTGAATGCTATACTTGGGTTGTAGTTTTACTGGGGATATTTAGTAATTATAGGAGAAGTAACTGAGAGCCAGAAGAGTTCAACACAGATACTGTAGTTTCTCAGGGATAGAGAAAGATAAAAGACAGTATTGAGAAACATATCAGGGAGATAGTACCTAAAATAAAAGGACAAAATATATTTGAGTAAGAAAATATCAAAATTTTAGAACTGAAAAAAAATAGAAATTAAAACACAATGGGTAGGTTTATTTATTTATTTATTTTTATTTTTATTTTTTATTTATGATAGTCACAGAGAGAGAGAGAGAGGCAGAGACACAGGCAGAGGGAGAAGCAGGCTCCATGCACTGGGAGCCAGATGTGGGATTCGATCCTGGGTCTCCAGGATCGCGCCCTGGGCCAAAGGCAGGTGCCAAACTGCTGCGCCACCCAGGGATCCCCAATGGGTAGGTTTAATAACACACTGCATACAGCTGAAGAAACTGTGTATGAAAAGAAAACAAAGTTTAAGGAAATGTCCAGAATGAAACAGACAGACGGAATGAATAGAAAGATAGAAAATACAGAAAAGAATATAGATATTTTTTCATTTATTGGGACATAAACCCATCATAAATTGAAGCTATCATAAGTTGAAAATGAATTTAATACACTTTAACTTACCAGACCACCATAACCTAGCCTATTTTAAATTTGCTCACAAAACTTACATTAATCTATAGTTGGGCAAAATCATCTAACACAAAGTTTGTAATAAAGTGTTGACTATCTCATGTAGTTTATTGAATATTGTCACACTTGGTAGACTGCATGGGGAAGATGGATTCTCATCATATTTGGATTTGAAGGTGAGAGAGGTGGATTTTCGTGAGTTCTTAAAACCAGCGGCACTTACAACCTGGAAAGACAGTTCATGGAGATACAGCATAGTAGCAGCTGTTTGAAAAACATCTGGGGCATATGGGAGGGAGAGTTCTTTACTCATCTCAGAGCATAGCTTGGAGAGGCAGGGATTACAGGGATACCCCCTCCAGGAACAAAGGAGATGACAGGGACCGTTTCTTGCCCCTGTTCCCCAGCACAAACACACTGCCACCTACAGGAACCAGCATTGCAAACACTAGCTACCTAATTTGTTTACACCAAACCCTATCCCATTGTGCTTCAGTGGATATGCCCTTTGCAGTCACACTTGCCTGAGTCCCGGCACTGTGGGTCTTCTCATCCAGGAG
Organism: Vulpes lagopus; assembly: GCF_018345385.1. Taxonomy (NCBI): domain Eukaryota; kingdom Metazoa; phylum Chordata; class Mammalia; order Carnivora; family Canidae; genus Vulpes; species Vulpes lagopus. The sequence continues at coordinate 4,117,384 of NC_054833.1, forward strand.
ACTGGGTCAAACCTTGCCAATAACATGTCTCTTGATGCAGAGCCTTAATTCTGGGGCAGTGGTGGTGTCAGGTCACATTTTGCAAGCAGACCAGTGCACACCTTCTTAAGATGTGCCTCACCTGGCAGGCGACCAAACACTTCCTACAGTAGGCAGACAGCTTTTCCAGATGATTGGACTGAAGGAAAAAATCAGGATGCAACAACAGGGCACACACAAGACACATAGGAGACATTTGTTGTGGTGCCAGGGCCTGGGGAAGAGAGGACACTGCAAGAGCTCTTCTTCAGAAAGCCATTACCTTCAAGAACAGGAAACTATAACAGGAAGTGAAAACAAAATTGGGGTAGCAATACTTAGAGAAAATGGACTTTAAAACAAAGACAGTAAAAAGAGACAAGAAGGACACTATATAATAATAAAGGGGCAATCCAACAAGAAATTCTAGTAATTGTAAATATTATATACCCAGTATGGGAATACCCAAATACATAAAGCAGTTAGTAACAAAAATAAATGAACTAATTGAGAGGAATACAATAATACAATAATAATAGTAGGGACTTTAACACCCCTCTTACATCTAGGCAGATCCTCTAAACAATATATACAAGGCAACAGGGTTTTGAATGACACATGGGAGCAGATTCCATCCTACAACAACAGAGTACACATTCTTTCTAAATGCACACGGAATATTCTCCAGAATAGATCACATATCAGGCAACAAAACCAGCCTCAAAAAGTTAAAAAAATATTGAAGTCATGCAATGCATCTTTTCTGACCATAATGCTTTGAAACTAGAAGTCAATCGTAAGAAAAAATTTAGAAAAAAACACAAAAACATGGAAGTTAAACAACATGCTACTAAACAATGAATGTCAACCAGGAAATAAATGAAATTAAAAAATTACATGGAAACAAGAGAAAGTGAAAACATGATGGTCCAAAACCTCTGGAATGCAGCAAAAGGGTTCAAAGAGGGAAATTTATAGCAATATAGGCTTACCTTAAGAAGCAAGAACATCTGTGAGATTTCTCTTCATGTCTTTTGCCCATTTCATGATTGGATTGTTTGTTTCTTTGGTGTTGAGTTTAATAAGTTCTTTATAGATTTTGGAAACTAGCCCTTTATCTGATATGTCGTTTGCAAATATCTTCTCCCATTCTGTAGGTTGTCTTTTAGTTTTGTTGACTGTATCCTTTGCTGTGCAAAAGCTTCTTATCTTGATGAAGTCCCAATAGTTCATTTTTGCTTTTGTTTCTTTTGCCTTCGTGGATGTATCTTGCAAGAAGTTACTGTGGCCGAGTTCAAAAAGGGTGTTGCCTGTGTTCTCCTCTAGGATTTTGATGGACTCTTGTCTCACATTTAGATCTCTCATCCATTTTGAGTTTATCTTTGTGTATGGTGAAAGAGAGTGGCCAACATGCACATGAGAAAATGCTCTGCATCACTTGCCATCAGGGAAATACAAATCAAAACCACAATGAGATACCACCTCACACCAGTGAGAATGGGGAAAATTAACAAGGCAGGAAACCACAAATGTTGGAGAGGATGCGGAGAAAAGGGAACCCTCGTACACTGTTGGTGGGAATGTGAACTGGTGCAGCCACTCTGGAAAACTGTGTGGAGGTTCCTCAAAGAGTTAAAAATAGACCTGCCCTACGACCCAGCAATTGCACTGTTGGGGATTTACCCCAAAGATTCAGATGCAATGAAACGTCGGGACACCTGCACCCCGATGTTTCTATCAGCAATGGCCACAATAGCCAAACTGTGGAAGGAGCCTCGGTGTCCACCGAAAGATGAATGGATAAAGAAGATGTGGTTTATGTATCCAATGGAATATTCCTCAGCCATTAGAAACGACAAATACCCACCATTTGCTTCAACGTGGATGGAACTGGAGGGTATTATGCTGAGTGAAATAAGTCAATCGGAGAAGGACAAGCAGTGTATGTTCTCATTCATTTGGGGAATATAAATAATAGTGAAAGGGAATATAAAGGAAGGGAGAAGAAATGTTGGGAAATATCAGGAAGGGAGACAGAACATAAAGACTCCTAACTCGGGGAAACGAACTAGGGGTGGTGGAAGGGGAGGAGGGCGGGTGTTGGAGGGGAATGGGTGACGGGCACTGAGGTGGACACTTGACGGGATGAGCACTGGGTGTTTTTCTGTATGTTGGTAAATTGAACACCAATAAAAATTAATTTAAAAAAAATCTTAAAAAAAAAAAAAGAAGCAAGAACATCTCAAATAAACAACCTAAACTTATATCCAAAGGAGGTAGAAAAAGAACAACAAATGGAACCTAGAGCCAGCAGAAGGAAAGAAAGAATAGAGATTAGAGCAGAAATAATGGTATAGAAACTTAAAAAAACAAAACTAAAAACAACAGTAGAACAGGTCAAATGAAACCAGGAGCTGGTTCTTTGAAAAGATCAACAAAATGGATAAACTTCTAGCCAGACTCATTTAAAAAAAAAAAAAAAAAAAAAAAAAGAGGGAGAGAGAGAGAGGGAAAGAAAGATGATTCAAATAAGCAAAATCAGAAATGAAAGAGGAGAAATAATAACCAACACCACAGAAATACAAACATGTCTAAGAAAATATGAAAAATTATAGGTCAACAAATTAGACAATTTAGAAGAAATGGATAAATTCCTAGGAACATATAACCTCCCAAAACTGAAACAGAAGGAAACAAAAGATGTAAGCAGACCAAGTACCAGCAATGAAAATCAATCGCTAATCAAAAAACTCCTAAGAGGGGATCCCTGGGTGGCGCAGCGGTTTGGCGCCTGCCTTTGGCCCGGGGCGCGATCCTGGAGACCCGGGATCGAATCCCACGTCGGGCTCCCGGTGCATGGAGCCTGCTTCTCCCTCCGCCTGTGTCTCTGCCTCTCTCTCTCTCTCTCTCTCTCTCTCTCTCTCTCTCTGTGTGTGACTATCATAAATTAAAAAAAAATAGAATAGGAAGGAAAACTTTCAAATTCATTCAATGACTAGCATTACTCTGCCACCAAAACCAAAGACACCACATACAAAGAAAACTATAGGCCAATATCCCTGACAGACATATATGCAAAAATCCTCAACAAAATACTAGCAAATCAAATCCAACAATACATTTAAAAAGTCAGTCACCATGATCAAGTGGGATTTATTCTGAGTTGCAAGGGTGGTTCAATATTCACAAGTCAATCAAAGTGATATAACGCATTCATAAGAGAAATGATAAAAAAAACTATATGATTACTTCAATAGATGCAGAAAAAGCATTTGACAAGGTACAATAGTCATTCTTGATAAAAAACCCTCCACAAAGTAGGTTTAGAGGGAATATACCTCAACATAATACCAATATTTTCCTAAGGCAAGGAATATAAAAGCAAAAATAAACTATTGGGGCTACATCAAATAACAAGCTTCTGCCCAGGGAAGGAAACCATCAACAAAATTAAGAGAATCTACAGAATGGGAGAAGATATTTGCAAAAGCCATATCTGATAAAGATATCCAAAATAAATAAAGATCTTATAAAACTCAACACCCAAAAGACAACCCAATTAGAAAAGGAGCAGAAGACCTACAGCTCCTGTCTTGGAGATCTGGGTCCCAACTCCAGGGGACCATACCTTCAGGTACCAGATAATCAGCAGGCAGCATCTTTGCCTCATGGCCAAGGGACTCCATCCATCCCCCTACCGCTTAGGGGCTATTGCTTCATCCAATATTGACTACTTCTGTGATTCCAGTGTCTTTAATTATTATTATTAGCAGTAGTACGGTACATTTTCTGTTCTCTGCTACCTAGTTGGAAATTGTTAATATTAAATTCTCTTTGTTAAAATGATTGCACCAGTTTCTATCTCTGGCAAGACCCTGACTGATACAGAAATCCATCCTTGCTCCTCTAGATACTTAATCCCTTAAACATAAGAAGCCAGTTTCCTAAGGGTATCAAGCAACCACCTCTCCCAGTTGCTGGGATTTTACATCAAATTACTCCAAAGCCTATAATCATGGATTCTCCAATCACTTTCCCCAGAGAAACATCGCATTTAATCATGTCATTGTCTCCCATTGTGAAAGTCAGAGCTCATGTGCCATGTCTTATGTACTTAGACAATTTCTAAACACCAAAATAAATTTGATTAACTAAATGCCCTTTCCCTGATTATGGTAGAAGACAGAGAGCTATAATAAGTTCTTGAAATCATTTCCGCTGAAAGCAATATTCATTCCTGTGGTTTATTTTGGGCCCAAATTGCTATTATAGTAGATACATAGATGCTTTTGTGATAAGAATCATTAATTACTTTTTTCTTGTTTTATGTGCTTCTGAAAGCAACTATAGGTTTTCAGAGACCTCAGAAAAGTATTTAGTATTTACGTGTTAAAAAGTAAGAATCTTGAACTACTCTTCCAATACTATCAAAAGAGAATATGGGCCAATGTAACTGCGGAAGAGCATTCTAGCGTGGTAACATTGGCTTCCATCTTTTTTTTTTATATATAAATTGTCATCTTGTGCTATCAATGTTGAAATTTGAAAAACAGTTTAATAGGATGGACTTTAAATAGTTACCTGTGTCATTTAAGGAAATCTGTGTTCCACTTACAATGATTTGGCTAAAGATAGAGGATTAGAATTTAAGATCATCAGAATCTCACCTTTCCTATATCATATATCATAGATGGGAGATTCCCTGAAATTTTTTTGTCCTTGCCACAAGTTGTATAGAATTAATCCTTAAACATTTTCAAAGGAAGGGGTATTTTTTTTTTAAGATTTTATTTATTTATTCATGAGAGACACAGAAAGAGAGAGAGTGAGAGAGAGAGAGAGAGAGAGAGAGAGAGAGCAGAGACACAAGCAGAGGGAGAAGCAGGCTCCATGAAGGGAGCCCGATGTGGGACTCGATCCCAGGACTCCAGGATCATGACCTGAGCCAAAGGCAGATGCTTAACCCCTGAGCCACCCAGGCATCCCTCCAGTTTATTTTTAATAAACTGGCAAAGTGGGACAGTTTTATTCTAATTTAATGTATACAGCCCGACTGAAGTAAACCTAGAGTTTTTGGGAAACGGAAGCTGATGCATTGTGCTACACAATCCTTCTGGGGCTGAGGTTGGCATAGATCACTGTGGTCAGTTTTCTTTTTAACCTTCCTTGGCTTCACTGTTGAGAGACCCCTGAAGCATTTCACTTTGTGGCTTGCCAGAAACAGGAAAAGCATTTCTGGATTTTTAAATATAGCAACATGGACTCCATGAGCTCTAGTTTTTCCTAAAATAGGAAATTCTATCTCCTGGATTTGAATCACTTATGAAATAGAAGAAATATGGAAGCCTTTTACATGCTTAACTTCCTAGAGAAAATACATGGAACTTAATTAATTTCATGGATATTGATCTTCAATAGACAAAATAGTCATACAGTTAAAATATATACCTACAGAATATATTGTATATGTTGAAGGAGTTTGACCTTTAAACAAATCTGTCTTTCAAGATGTTAAAACCCATGTCTATAAACATCTGAAGTGTATGTTTTGAGTTACTGTGCAGTAATTAAACAGAATTTGTATGAATTCTTCCTTTTTATTCAGTAATCTGGATTCTAGAACAGGAGAACACTAATTTGATTCATTGAGTTTATACTTGCTTGTATTATAAAAATAATAGAAAATTATCATATGATATGATGTGTGTGCTTGTGTATAGGTACATGGCATCTCTGTGGTGTTTATGTATATGCTGTATACACACACACACACACACACGTTTCAATTTATTTGCCTAAATATTCCAGTGTAGATGGTGTAGTGATATAATTCATTTAGTCTGTATGAAATTTGTTTCTCATTTTTTTCCTATTTAAGTATGTAATTAAATATTTTTTTGCCACTTGTAAGATTATCTCCAAAGATAAACGTCAGAATTGGAATTGCTAGGTCACAATTTTAAATTATAATGAATTGCCACAGAATTCCATAAAATTATATATTAATGCCCCTTTCTATGCATATCCTATGATAGTCTTTCAGTTTACTAGTTTTTTTATGTACAAAGCACTAGAATTTAAGAAAATTGGAAAACCTTCTCCAAGAAACTCATTTTTTTTACCTTTGTTAATGATGTTTTTCACCATAAATTTTCCATTTTGTTAAGTATTTTATGGCTTTCAAGTCATACTTTCAAATACCATTTTACTCATTTTTATTATTTAAGTTTTAAATATCTCCCAAGATTCCTTTTGGAAATTTAATAATTTCTATTTTAACAAGTAGAGTTTGAGGCATTTGGGATTGATTTTGTATAAAGCATAAATTTACAAATCCCGCTTAATTTTTCTTCTAAATGACCAGATGGTCCCGACCAAAGCATGCATTTAAATAATATATTTTTTCCCACTGATCTGAAATGCCATATTCATTATATACTGGATTTTCTTTATCTTTGAGTTTAGATTCTCTTTTTTATTTTACTGATGTTCTTACCTGTTTCCTTGCCAGTATAACACTGAAGTACTATAGCTTTATAAAAGTGTTTTCATGTGTTCCAAGCCTCATTCTTCCTTCTTCATTTTCAGAATTTTCCTTCTAAACTGCCATGTTTATTTTTCCATTAAAACATCTTCCTTCCCTCTGATATTGAGTAGTGAAATATGTTACTTGAAAGTTTGAAAATGATCAGCTTTGGAGTCATGGTGGTCTGATACTATTGGATGATATTATTTAGCATAGTTGTTTTGTGTTTGTTTTAAATTAAGGTTTGGTAATTTATATCTTTCTCAAACATATCTGATACATCCAAATTTTCAAAGAGAACTTCATGGAGTTGAAAATATTCTTGTAATTTTTTTCATAGTATTTGCTTATTTTTTTAAGTTTTTAATTCCACTTAGCTTACAGTGTTTTATTAGTTCAGGTCTACAATATAGTGATTCAGCACTTCCATCCATCACCTGGTGCTCATCACAAGTGCCCCCCTTAATCTCCATCACCTATTTCTCCTATCCACCCATCTGACTCCCCTCTGGTGACCATTGTTCTCTGTACTAACAGTCTATTTCTTGGTTTGCCTTTCTCTTTCTTTTTCCTTTTATTTGTTTTGTTTCTTAAATTCCACATATGAATGAAACCATACGGTATTTGTCTTCCTCTGATTTATTTTGCTGAGCATTATACTCCAAGTACATCCATGTCCCTGCAAAAAGATTTCATTCTCTTTTATGGATGAATAATATTCTGTTGTATATCTATACTTATTCTTCTTTATTCATCTATCAACGGACACTTGAACTGCTTCCATATCTTAGCTATTATATACAAGGCTTCTGTAAGCACTGGGTAAACATTGGGGTGCATGTATCTCTTTGAGTTTGTGCTTTTGTAATTTTTGTGTAAATACCCAGAAGTGAAAATACTGGATCATAGAGTAGTTCTATTTTTAACTTTTTGAGGGATCTCTATAGTGCTCTCCACAGTGGCTAAACCAGTATCCATTCCCACCAACAGTGTAAGAGGCTTCCTTTTTCTACACATCCTTGCCAATACTTGTCATTTCTTGTGTTTTTATTTTAGCCATTCTGATAGGTGTTAGGTGATACCGTTTTGTAGTTTTGATTTACATTTACCTGATAGTAAATGATGATGAGTGTCTTTTCATGTGTCTGTAGGTCTTCTGCTCCTTTCCTAATAGGGTTGTCTTTTGGGTGCTGAGTTTTATAAGATCTTTATTTATTTTGGATACCTTTATCAGATATGTCTTTTGCAAATATCTTCTCCCATTCTGTAGATTCTCTTTTATTTTTGTCAATGGTTTCCTTCCCTGGGCAGAAGTTTGTTATTTGATGTAGCCCCAATAGTTTATTTTTGCTTTTATATCCCTTGCCTCAGGAGACATATCTAGAAAAAAAGTTGCTACAGTAGATGTCAGAGAAATTACTATCTGTGTTCTCTTCTAGGATTTTTATGGCTGCAGTTCTCACATTTAGGTCTTTAATACACTTTGAATATATTTTTGTGTATGGTGTAAGAAAGCGGTCCAGTTTCACTCTTTTGCATCTAACTGTCCAGCCTTCCCAACACAAGTCGTTGAAGAGACTCTCTTTTTCCCATTGGATATTCTTTATTGCTTTGTTGAAGATTGACCATATAATTGTGAGTTTATTTCTGGGTTTTTTATTCTGTTCTATGGACCTGTGTGACTGTTTTTGTGTCAGTACCATACTGTCTTGATCACCGCAGCTTTGTAATATAACTTGAAGACAGAAATTGTGATGCCTCTAGCTTTGCTTTTTCAAGATCATTTTGGCTATTTGGAGTCTTTTGTGATTCCATAAGAAATCTTAGGATTGTTTATTCTAGCTCTGTGAAAGATGATGTTGGTATTTTGATAGGGATTGCATTAAATATGGAGATTGCTTTGGGTAGTATAGACATATTAACAATATGCTTTGGGTAGTATAGAAATTTTAACAATATGTGTTCTTGGAAGAGCATGAACATGGAAGGTGTTTCCATTTCTTTGTTGTCATCTTTAATTTCTTTCATTGGTGTTTTATAGTTTTCAGAATATAGGCCTTTTTCATCTCTGGTTAAGTTTATACCTAGGTATCTTATTATTTTTGGTGCACTTATAAATGGGATTGTTTTCTTAATTTCTCTTTCTGCTGCTTCATTATTGGTATATAGAAATGCAATAGATTTAAGTATATTGATTTTGTATCCTGCAATTTTACTAAATTCATTTCAGTTCTGGCAGTTTTTTGGTGAAGTCTGTAGGGTTATTACAGGTTATATAGTATCACTAGGTTATTAACTCATTCTTAATTTTTTTATTATTCTCCTTGATTTTTATAACCCCTTTAAATTGAGGACATTTTGAAGACTTGCTATTTAGTTTAATTACCAAAGCAAATGGTTTGCTAAATCTTATTTTATCTAAAATGTGCATTGTATAGTAACTATACATTATTATATTATTTTTACATAAAAAATATATATATTTTGTACTCTGGGGTCAGTGTTTAATTCATTTTATTTTTAACTTTAGAAATTTTTATTTTTATTTTTTTACTTATTCATAAGAGACACACACACAGAGAGGCAGAGACATAAGCAGAGGGAGAAGCAGGCTCTCGGAGGGGAGCTTGATGCAGGAGTCCATCCCAGGATCCCAGGACCCCAGGATCATGATCTGAGCCAAAGGCAGACGCTCAACCACTGAGCCACCCAGGTGCCCCTAGAAATTTTTAGTACATATTCCATGTACCCTTGAAAAAATACGTAATTGCTATTACCATAGGTATGATTTCACAAATATCTGTTGGTAAATGTGTTTGATATTATTTGGGTCTCTATTTTCTTGCTAATTTTCTGCCTGTTTTCTATCAATTAGTCAAAGGGAAGTATTGAAGTCTTTAATTATAACTGTGGATTTGTCTGTTTCTTCAGTCGATACTATCAGTTTTTGTTTTATTACTTTGAAGCTCTATTGTTAAACATATGCACTGTTAAGATTGTTATGTCTTGTAACAAATTAACCCTGAAAATAGTCCTAGTTCTGAAGTATTCTTTGCCTGATATTAATATTGTCACTTCATCTTCGTGAGGATTATTGTTTGCATAGTGTAATTTTTCACAATTTTACTTTCCACCTATTTATGTCTTTATATTTGAAATATGTTATTTTAAACAGGCTTAAAAAATCAGTCTAGCCTATCTGCTTTTGTATTGGAGGGTTTAGAGATTTATATTTCATTTTATTGTCAATATAGTTGCTTTTATGTCCTTTACCTTTGCTATTTCCTGATTGTGCCATGCGTTCTTTGTTGTTTTTTTCTTTCTCTTATTTTAACTATCCTACCACATCACCACTTTTGGCTTATTAAATGTGCCTCTGTTTCCATTTTTGGTGGTGGCTCTTGAATTTATAATATATATCTCTAATGTATTGGAATCCACTTAAAAATATCATAATATTACTTCTTGTATAATGTTAGGACCTTGCAATATTGTAGTTCTACCCTTTCTCTTACTTTTGTCATACATCTTGTTTTTACATATGTGTAATGTCCTTAGTAGTTATTATCTTTTAGAGCCTTGGCTATATTTTAGAGAAAATAAGGAAGAAATATATTATATTTATTCTTATTTTATACCATTTCTGGAACTCTTTGTTCCTTCATGGAGACCTAAGCTACTGTTTGATACCATACTTCGTCTGCCTCAAGTTTCTTCAACACCTCTCATCCAGGTATTCTGGCAGTAAACTCTCTCAGCACTCAAACTTTTGTTTTTCTGTAAAATATTTATTTTTCTTGCATTTTTGAAAGATATACTTTGCTGAATATCAAATTCCATGTTATTGGGTTTTTCCAGCCCTACTTGTAGCTCCTTAAACAAGCCATTCTGTTGCTTTCTGGTTTGCATATTTGCAGATGTCAAGTGTGTAGTTAGTCTTATTTTTGGTCCTCTGCATAAATGTCACTCCTCTTCACCCCCCTGCAGAGTCTTTCAAGCTTTACTCTTTATTGCTATTTTTTCAAAGATTTATTTATTTATTCATGAGAGACACAGACTGAGAGAGAGAGGCAGAGAGATACAGGCAGAGAGAGAAGCAGGCTCCACACAGGAAGCCTGACGCGGGACTTGACCCTGGATCCTGGGATCACAGCCCGAGCTGAAGGCAGGCACCCAACCACTGAGCCACCCAGGTGTCCCTTTGTTGTTGTTTTTAAAGAAAGTTTGTTATGATATGTTTTAGCATGATTTTATTATGATCTGTTGAGCTTCAGATCTGCTGATTTATGGTTTTTAACATATTTCCAAGTTTTTCAGCCATTAGTTCTTCAAATACTGTTTTCTTCCTACTTGTCTCTTCTCCTGGGACTTCAAATATACATATATTATCAATTATACATATATTAGACTGCATGGTTTGTCCTGCAGGTCACTGTATTTTTCTCTCTATGATTCACTTTGATAGTTTATATTGTTATATCTTTATATAGCTTGATCTTCTGTCATATCCAATCTGTTATTAACTTCATCCACTGAATTTTTCATTTAATATACTTGTTTTTCAATTGTAGAAGTTCCACTTAATACTTACAGTTTTCATTTCTCTTGGAGATAATGTTTTATTTTAAATTCAGGAGCATTGGGGCGGCCCGGGTGGCTCAGCAGTTTGGCGCCACCTTCGGTCCAGGGCCTGACCCTGGAGACTCCCACGTTGGGCTCCCTGCATGGAGCCTGCTTCTCCCTCTGTCTGTGTCTCTGCCTCTCTCTCTCTCTCTCTCTCTCTCTGTCTCTCATGAATAAATAAATAAAATCTTTTAAAAAAATAAATTCAGGAGCACATTTATAATAGCTTTTCCAAAATTCTCTACTTTTTCCTCTGTTATTTTCTGCTTCTGTTTCTACTGACTTTTATATCTTCTGCTTATGGATTGGATTTTCCTGATTTTTTTTTCACATAGGGATTTTTATTTGTTTTTGGTTTTTGATGCTCGAATTGTGTATTTTAGTTATTTGGTTGCTGGGGTTTGATGAATGTTACAGATTGAATTGTGGGCCTCCCTCCCCGCAATTCATATGTTGAGATCTTAATGCCCAGTACATCAGAATGTGAACTTATTTGGAAATGGGGTCATTATAGATGCAATATCATAAGTTAAGGTGAGGTCATGCTGGAGTAGAATAGATTCCTAATTCAGTATGATTCTTGTCTTCTTTGAAGAAGGAAATTCAGATGCAGGCACACATACAGAGCATCATGTCAGCATGAAGATGACCATCTACAAGTGTAGGAAAGAGTCTGGAACAGATCCTTCCCTCATAGCCCTTGGAACAAACCAAGCCTGCCAACACCTTGATCTAGGACTTACAGATCCAGAAAGGTAAGACAATGTATCATGATTGAATTAATGTAACTAAATGGATCACATATAAAAAAGAAATTATTTATTTTAAATGCAGAAATGTGTTGTCAAAGACACAGATTTGGAGATCATTCCTTTTGTTGTATTGACTTATCTAGGGCAATCATAACCTCACATATATGAGTTAGAGTTAACAGCAACATCACAAAACTTTAATTACTTGTTAAAGTATTAGTGTTTTATTATTATTATTATTATTACTGTTTGTTTTGTTCTGTGCTTAAAATTCATCTTGAATCTTGTGAATTTATGGTAATAAGTGGTATGAGACTGTGCTATCTAGAAAGGTCTGGTAATTTCTTTTTCTTATAGTTTTATGAGCTTATTAGAACTGCTATTAATGGTCCAGACACTGTCTTCCTCCATTTAAACATTTTTCATTATTTTTTAGCTGCTACAAATGATTTTGGTTGATCAGTACTCTTCACTGCAAACAGCAGGAACTGCTCAGGGTAATAGAGGAAGAGCCATTTCTTGCTGGAGTATATTTAGTAGCTCCCAAAATCATTGGTGATGGGGAAGGGGAGCTGAAGAAATTGATTTGTGGTTACAGGTTTAGGAAAAAGACCCCAAATCTGCAGAAAAGCAGCCACCATTGCTACTGCCACCAGTACAAAAACCAAATGGGAGGAGTTCACTTTTATCAAACCTGAAACATCAGAGATTCAACCTTGTAATTGTAGTTGTTCTCAAAAGGCAACATCTCTTTTGCATCTATACAAATGAAATTAAATGTCTACATCCAGTCTATTCCTACATATCATCACTTCAACATAAAAATTCTTGGGGAGGATTTGATTGAGAGTTACTCTCCTTCCCCAAGAAAAAAAAAAAAAGCAAAGACCAATATCTGAGTTTTGAATTCCAGTTTGAGGAGGGATTTTACCAATAGAGAAAAGCTAATAAAAAATGATTGGCAGCCATGAAAGTAATGATGAGCTAACTCTGTGACAACTCACTTTAAGGACTGAGATAGTTGCATGTCTGCTTATCCTGAAAGAGAGTGATCAATGACCTTCTAAACATGCCCACAATTATTTTCATAATTATCTAGGAGTCTCCATTTTACAACATTCTTAGAGGTGTTAAATTATTGGTTCAAAGTTCTGTCATCGATCTCAACTTCTTTTTTTAGTTGCTTTTCTTTTTAGTTTCATGTTTTATGTGCAAGTGATAAAGATAAATTATTGTTCCTCCTCAACTCTAGGGAATTAGTTTCAAGCAGTGATGGTTTGATCCAAGCTTCATTTCCTGGAGTTATTAGTTTATCTGTATTCTATCTCATGAGAATACAGTTCAACTTTTGCCACTGCATTTGAGGTTTGACATTCACAATGTAAAGAGCTGATAAATGGAAGGAACTGGACAAACAGCACGGAGAATGATTAGGCACAGACTTATTGGACTGGCTTGGTAGGCAAATGTTCAGAGTCATTCCTAAAATAATACAGACTAGGGGCAGGCAGAGGTAGAGCATGCCAAGTTGTGTAAAATTCCAGGAATATAAGGAGTTAAGCAGAACTGTGAAAGGGAATAAAACAGAAATCACCAGGATGAAACTTGAAAAGATTTGAATTTTGATAGAAAAATCCCAGGGGTCATGGGATTTTGAGTTGAAGATTTGCAAGTCTAAGAGACTCACACATGAATAGGTAGAGCAAAGAACGGATACACGTGGATTATTACTTAATGTGTCCTGGTTTCTACTGATGGGTTGGTGAGACCTTGAAGTATTAGACAATAAAAGATTACTGATTAGTTTATTACCAACCGGGAGGGATGTGATGTGATATCTTACCTATGAACAGAGATCTCACAAATTCATTCCATTTAGGGACTGTGATACCGCAGACCCTCCAAACCTCCAAATCAATGTGCTTCTGCTCTAGTAAGATAAAAAAAATTTAAACTTTTGATTGAGTAACTGCCAATAATTGTATTTAGATTATGAAATGATTTTATTGGTTAATGTACACATGTAGATGGTCACTATAAAAAATTCACATTTTTTATAGCTTTGCTAAGTAGCTCATGAAATATCTCTAATTTAGGAATCAGAGTTTGAGGATTACTTCTAATCTCAATAGGGCTTACTTTAGTTTCCCCTGTATTCATATACATTTATTGTTATAGAGATGGTAGAGACATAGAGTGAAAGGACCACAGTGATCGCGTAGTTAAATCTTATTCCATAATTCAACAAATTAAAAAAAATAAGGAAGCAGAAGCCCATTGGTGACAGTGACATAACTAGTATGGGGCAGGACCAGGTCTTGTCCCAAGTCAAAGGATTTCCAGTTACTTCCAATACACTCTGCTGCCAGGATATATATTTTTATCTACCTAAAAGATCAAGGATTCTGCTTATGCACAGATTGATATTAATATCCAATAAAAAAAACTATGGCTAGATTTATTGATGCATGGTAGATTTCTCTAAACTGTAAGTTACAGCAGATGTGTAATAATTATCCTTGTAGATGTTGCCTCCCTGGCTTCTGAGTGTGCTATTCATTGTCTCATAAGCTATCAGAATCATTTCTTCATGTGGAAAAACCACTATTCTGGTAACTACATGCTGAAAGGGCTCACTGGTTCTACCAAAGCTTCAGAATGCTACCATACTGCTTGAAGCTTTTTGATGAAACCCACTGAGGGGTACAAGACTCTGACCTACTCATGTGACCTTCCTGTGTCAGCCTTTTTGTGGCTTAAGTATACATTGCTTAAGTATAATGTTCTTATTTATTCCCTATACTTGTCCAGCTCTGATGAACTTCTTTTTATTCAAAAAGTGTTATTTTGGGCATATGGAATGATTGATTTTCATTATTTCCTTTACAGAAGTCCCCTCCCATCTTTTGTGCTATATGATTTTAAATGATGCTAATAAAATTGCTGAAAATTTGGATGCAGAATGTTGAGGCAGAGCCAATACAAGTTCAGTGTTTGTTTCCAGATTTTCATTAAGATATCTTTGATCTGGGGGGGGACTTTGAAAATCAACAAAATTATCCAAAATCTAATATTTCACAGTGAAGTTTGTAAAATATTCTCCTATCACCTTCAAACTGGATCCAGATTTCATAAAATTGAATATGGAAAACAAATCTAATTATTAAACATGTAAATTAGGAAGTTATTATTTGCATGACAAACCCATGCTTAGCTTCTTGATATGAAATCCATTTGTGGTAGAGGGGTTGTTTTTATGTAAATATTAGTACTTATGAATATACTTTCAGGTTATGAATTATTTGACAGGCTGATTGGTTATTTGGGAAATGATTACAAACTTGGGGAAAAAAGTAAGACTGCAATACTAAACTGATAGAAGAATAATTAGAAAAAAAGGAGAGAGATTCTCTGAAATTTTCACGTCAATAGAAAATTGGTATGGTCACTGGAAATTATTTAATAGATAATAATGTGTTTGGGGAGTGAGATTGAAACAATATCCCTAAAATTCCATAAGCTTGACAAGCTACTGGAGAATGATATGTGTGTGTGTGGGGGGGGTAAGGTACATACACAAATACCCCAGGGAATCAGATAAATATAGATTAAAGGGAAAAAGAAGGAACATCCTTTGTTTGCCGAGTACTCACTAATAAGCAAATGCATAGAAAGTGGGGTACTGGATCATATACTCTGTTCTTTGGGAAATGTAAAAGTCTGCTAATCTTTCAAGGATTGTCATTGTAGAGAAATCTTCTTTAGATTCAGGTGCCTTCCTCAGTCACTTGGGCTGTAGTTCTATTTCCATGTTGCCATTCAGAGAAAAGTATGATCTCCATATGCCCATCTCTTCAGTATAATAATAATAAAAAAAGCAAAAATAGACTCAGTCTGGCCAGAAAATACTGGCTGACTTACTCTAAATGTTTACACAGCACGGAATTGCAAATAATAATTGCAGGGTTACTGTTATCATATGATCAGAAAATCTTGTATTTACTTCAATTAATTGAGCAAATTCTTGAAATGAATAATTTCTTATAGTGAATTATCCAGTTTGTTGACAGTTAAGTGGATATTTGTTTCTCTTAGAGTAGAGCTCTCTTGAGGCAGTAAATAACACGGGTGTGCTAGCTTTGAAAATGTGTATAAGTCAGGTGCTTTTCTGTTTTTACTAATTTTGCCTATCTATAGCAAGTGTAATTATCTGTTTTTCATGTTAAAAGTTTTTCAAAAATAGTGCATTAAGGTACTTAACATTTTGCAGATTTAGAGTATTCATGTAATATGGTTAACTACATTATTATCATATGCTGATATAGTAGTTATTATTATTAAAGCAGTAGTTCTCAACCTTGTCATCTTTAAGGAGCCATTGAATTACTTTTTCCTTGTAGAGTTTAAGATTTAGGATTTCATCAATAAAAGCAATTTGTATAAAGTAATGATTGATTAGTTTTTACTATTTAAAAGTCTATGCAATTCACAACTATGAACCAGAGATTTCTTTTTTTTTTTTTTTTGATTTTATTTATTTATTCATGAGAGACACACAGAGAGAGGCAGAGAAGTAGGCAGAAGGGGAAGCAGACTCCCTGCGGGGAGCCTGATGTGGGACTCGATCCCAGGACCCCGGGGTCACGGCCTGAGCCAAAGGCAGATGCTCAATCACTGAGCCACCCACGTGCCCCTGAAACAGAGATTTCAATAAGCATTAACTGGGCAGTCCAGGTGGCTCAGCAGTTTAGCGCCGCCTTCAGCCCAGGGTGTGATCCTGGAGACAGAGGATCGAGTCCCACGTCGGGCTCCTTGCGTGGAATCTGCTTCTCCCTCTGCTTGTGCCTGTGTCTCTGCCTCTCTGTCTCTCATGAATAAATAAATAAAATATTTTTTAAAAAAGTATTAATTAACCGGGTTATCAGAATGAGTTAACATAATCTTAGCACAAAGAAATTAAAAGCTGGTGGATATTCTACAGCTTCATCCTTTAAAAGTATAATTTTCCCTAAGTCTTACATTTTGAAAAAAGTCCCCCCAAATTCTTTCAATACCTTGAAAAATCTCTAGTGGCTCAGAGACCCCATCCTGGGAGCTAGTGAATAAGGTTGAATGCCTTTGGGGTACTGTAAGGAGTTTTGAGAGTACATAATAGTTCAGTGAAACTCATCAGTATGTATTAAAACTACACAGGGAAAACTGTCGGGCTTCTAGAAGCCAATAACATATCAAAGAGACAAACTATCTGCTGCTAGGGTACAGGCTGACGTGAATAAATTTCAGACTGTGGGAAATATGGCCAGACCTAACAGTAGGAAGGGTGCTGAGTATACACAATGCATGACTGATTTCAGGAGCCAATTGGTGCCTCTCCTGATAGCCAAGACAGCAGGTCCCAGGACACCAGCATATGTCATAAATCTGACTTCTTCGGAGAGTATAAAATGCCTGCTCTCATTCTGAGACTAAAAGAGTAAATCTTTAAACATAATTTGCATTCAAGAGAAAACCCGGAGGACCTCTCAAGGTATTTCAGAAAATGGCATGGAGCACTAGACAGTGTTTTGTGCTCCCAGTATCAGAGAAAAGAAGAGAAAATGCCTCTTCAGAGAAAAGAGAAGAGCCCGGCTTGGATGTGCATGGCTACATTTCCAGTGATGGAGGGGAGGTTAACATATTGTGGAAATCCATAGCAGTAATCCCTGAGCTTGGACTAAATCCAGTTTAGTTTAAATCCTTCACTCAGCAATTTATAGAGTATCAGTATTTTCTGTGTATACTTGGGCAATATACTTAAACCTCCCTGAGCCTCAGGTTTCTTTTTGTAAATGCAGTGTTATCTTTCACACTTAGGGAGTTACCACGAGTATTAAATTAAGTGATGTAACAGAAGCAAGATGTCTATATAGACTGGATACTCACTACATGATAATGAAGATTATGAAGATTATTTTCAAATAATCAAACCAGGAGATTGTAACCAGTCTCTTTTGCTACACAGTGGGACAATCACCTAATATTTGACTTCTTATTTCTCTTTCTGAGATATTTGTCTCCTTTATCCTGAGATTACTTATATCTTGTTCTCTAGAAGATTTTGAAAGAAGTTCTATCTTTTTAGATGATTTCTTTTTATCGGTCTGAGACATGGATGATCTAATTCAAGCATTGAGAGAGAGAGAGAGAAATGTAAGTGAGCAAGAGAAGGAAAATGTGCAGTTTCAAATTCTGGCCCAGTAATGTATTATTAATACTTGACTTGATTATTTATTATGGATTTTTCAGAATTCCAGATACTCTTAAGCTGGGATTTATCTGGAATTTAATATTACTTTCAATTTTGTTCCTTTCCATTGGTGCAGATAATAGACGCTTACTGTATACCACTTAAAAATTAAAGCTAAGTATTTTACACCTTCTTAAAAATATTTGCAAAATTGCAACAATGCAACATTTCATGTATTATGGTTGGTTGTGCATTGTCAGTTATAAGAAATATATCAGAAAAAAAGTTGCAGCAGTATCTTATTAGCAACTGGAATAAAAAGACCTTTAGCATAATAGAAATAGCTTTGGTATTTTTATAAGGGATGGTTATTATTTTCTTCAAGAAAAGAAAAATCACAGTTGGCATTGGTAACCATGAGCTACTTAAATCAGCACAATAAAAAATGGACCTGAGATACTGTGCACTACAAAGATTGTAGATTTTAAATATGGATAAACAAAGAAAACCAGAGATTATAGTGTTTTAGAGAAAAATGTATTAAAAGTCCTGGATCTAAAAGATTGTCTTTAGGGATATGCTACATAAAAGCTCAGACAATTGAATGTCTTTGAGAAGATAGACCATAAAGACAAGTATCTAACAGAGTTTCCCACAAGAACTGTAAGAGATTTATAGCTTAAGAAAAATTTAAAGTGGAAATAGCAGGACAAAAAGAAAAATTAACTATTCAGTAGGTATACTGTTCGATGTTGGTAAGAGCAGCAAACATGAAATTAAGTGAAAATTAGAATAATATAGAAGTGAAGCTAGAACTTTTATATAAAAATTTAAAATTTATAAAGCATTTTCCCATACCCTCAAAATGGATGTTATTTCCATCAACATATGAAAGGGAAAAGCATGTTGTTAAGAAAATATAATTAAATAAATTGCTCTATAAAACTTCCTACCAGATTTTAAAAAAAAGGCACGAAAAGAGTCTTGATCATGATTATAAAAGCTGGCAAAACAGAAAACATACAAACTGTAATTGTTATAAAATTTAGAGATGCTAAATATCTAGGCATCTCTACAGTTGTGTACAGTTGTGTAACTTCCAGCAGGTCCATACAAAAGTGGTTTGAAGAAATAATAAAAAGATATGTGAGCTATTAATAATTTCTCCTTTTGCTGGGGTGGGGAAGAAAATGATAG
This sequence comes from Vulpes lagopus, assembly GCF_018345385.1. Lineage (NCBI taxonomy): Eukaryota > Metazoa > Chordata > Mammalia > Carnivora > Canidae > Vulpes > Vulpes lagopus. The sequence continues at coordinate 4,136,726 of NC_054833.1, forward strand.
TGTTAGGAACAAAAGGTAAATGAGTACTTATAATGGCCACAATGCTATTTTTGTTAAGCCACCTTCCCAATATCCTCTACTCAATGGAAATGAATATTTTGTGTGTAAACAGAAACATTTTCCTAATGCTTTTCAGTTTAACTTGAGAACTTGGTTGTGATTAACCTCAGTAACAGTTTGATTAATTGTATATATCAATAGACAGATGGCAGGAGTAGCATAAAGGATAATTTCAGGGAAGGAATAGGATAGATGCTCACAATATTTAAAGGGCCGCTTATTAGATTTCTGCAAATCCTCCCATAGGTTAGGACTAAGATGAAGTTGAGTTGGGTGTGAAGAAGCTGACAGTAGCCCAATACAAGGACAGACTTTCAACATTTAATATTCTCAAGTAATAGAAGAGAAAATTTTAGCAAGTCTTCTAACATTGGAAGTATCTTGCCAGAATCTCGATTACTGTCTACCTGGGAGATTTCAGATGGAATGCATCCATTGTGAGGAAGTGGAGTTGATTTATTTATGAACTTTATTCCAGAAATAATTAGCTTAGATTCTGGAGTACTATGTCCGGGATATTCTAAGTTCATCAATCTCATTTCATCAAAAATCTTTTCACTTATGTAATATTATCACTTTACAGTTTACAATTACATAACACTATGCAATTTCTTACCATCACCTAATGTAACAGACTCGTCAGATTGAAAACCAAGAATATAATCCAGGTGTAGGCACCATACTAATGCACTTGACCACTGGACCATGTGATCCTACTTCAAAGATCATCTGGTTCCATTATAAGTAGTACATCTATAGCTAAGCTTTGTAGATTTGTCAAAAGTAGTTGAAATAAAAAGTCAGTTTTTGAATGTGCATAGAGAATGAAGAACACTGTCATATCTGGGTTGTCAATAATGGATGTTCATATCTATCTCTGAGCAGTACCAGAGTCCAATAGGCTTTGTTGCATAGTTTCCTATTGTCTTTGTTGAAAAGAAGTAGAGGCAGTCCAAAGGCTGGGGCAAGTTAATTATAGCATGCTTTTGGAGTGTTTCTTATCTCTTTTAATAGGAAGAATTACAATATTGATAAAACACATATCACACGTAGGGCACAAATATATTTTGCTTAGAAATATGTTAAAAAAGACTTACCTGCACACATCCATCATCTAAAGAGTAGCAGCTGAGAAGTGCATGGTGACAGGTGGTTATCAATCTGGAACTAAAAATTAACTGTGGGTGAGTAATTCTCAAATAGATAATCATAATGTAGTTCATTGAAAATTTACACAATATAAATACGTATTGCTATATCTGCTTCTCTGTAAAAATAATAAAAGCAAACCTCTATAATAGTGAAACTAAAAATGCCATTTACAGATTAAGATCAGAACTACAAAAGTAGTCACAAAATACTTATCCTTATTCTCAATGGCGCCATCAGTATAGAGAAGCCTTAACATTTTTATTTTAGAGATTTGGAGTTGACTTTTACTATTTCCAGTGCTACTGATCAAGCTAAAGAAAAAAATCAATTAATTCACTAGTTCGTTCAATAAACAAATGATGCAGGCTTTTGTGTGTCAAAGAAATAATTAGGAGTTAGGACAATTGAGTCCTATCACAGAATCTGTCACTAACTAGTTTCTACCTGTGGCAAGGGTGTTTATTTTTTGGTTCTCACTTAAAGCCCTTTAGTTCTAAAATTTGATGATTTTACTTTAATGCCTCTTACATGCAAAGCAAGTTAATTGCTCTGTGCATTTCCAACCACATTTATGGAATAATGTCTGCATATGTGTTAATACCAGGCAGAGTCTTGCATATGAGTAAAAAACATGCTTCTACTTTTTTTTTTCCCTCCACCCAGGAGATACAGATGGTAACATCAGTGTAAAATGTTTCTTTATTTCTTGTTTAATATCAGGCTGTACTAGTTGTGACTAGGCAGCTGGACTAGTCTATGACTTCTATAACTATCCAGAAGTAAGTATATGAATGATACAATATGTGTTTTTATTTGTTTGCATGGAATCTGCAAATCCTTGTAATGGAGAAATAAGACACCTGGAAATACATTGAGTGCATTAGATCAACTTGGGTGCCTAAGTATGCCACCACACACTCAGTGTGTTGAAATGGAAAAAGAAGAGCATCTAACTATCACTGAACAGAACATCAACAGTAATTTAGGAATGTTGCTGACTTTTAAAATGTGTGTAGCAACTCCATTTGACACCACATTGGCCTCTAAGGGAATGTTAATATGACACAAGCTGCATATGAAACCTTTTCCTCTGTTAAAGCTTTCTGAGTACATCCAGAGGAAAGACGTCCCCCCCCCCCCCCATTCAAAAGAGATAGCCTGATTTAGTCAAAAAGAGGAAAGGAAAGCTTTTGGATGCAGCCAAACGTTTCTAGAACAGCTCTTTCAAGTCACACCGAGATGAGAACAGCAGAGCAGTAGAAGAGAGAAAACTTAACACAATATGGTGGTGGCCAGGAGCCAGGAAAACACATTTTGCCACCCCTTGTTCCTTATTGCTCCCCTAAACAGGCCAGATGGGGAGGCTTCATCAATGTCAAACCTGCTGTTATCATCAGAGAATTTCCTTATCAGTGGGTTTGGAATGGACACCTCAGCCCCCTCTGAGTAGCAGACAGGCAAATTCATCCATTTCAAATATCACTAGCTTCACACATTAGAGAGGAGTGCTCCAGTGAGGACCCAGGTGGGGAGATCGGCAGGCTTGTGGGGATGGGGGTGTGTGTGGGGGTCTCTGCTCATCGGAGGGTCTTCTGCTTTCTGTGTGAACATTTGATACAGGAATATGCATAGACATGGTATTAGGAAATTTATCTTGGGGGGTGACAAAGAGGGGCATGTTAACATTTGGAGACTGTAAAAAGACTATTCAGGATCGTATTCTGTCTAGAGTAGGATCAAGTCATTAAATATACATGCATTTCTAAGTTAGTAAGCTTTCTATAAAAAAAGAAAGATTTACAACGCACCTTGGGTCCACATATGGGTTCATTAGTATGTGTTCGTGTATTCGTTAAATGAATACACCTGTGTCAGAATTCCTTTAGCTGCTGAAGACCTGGTAATGAAAAGGAGAGATCCCTGTCCTTAGTGTACGAGAGGATCCGAGGGCACAGTACTTTGGAACTGACAACAGGGAAACCTAAGATGTTCAAGACACCCTAGAGAATTGAATTTTACTTTGGTATAGTACAATGTTCAGGTGCTCTGGGGAAAAGCATTCCAGACAGAGAAGTGCAGCAAGTTCAAGGGTCTCAGAGTGACAAAGGATACTGTAATTTGTGAAATGGAGAAAAGATCCTTATATCTGAAATGTAGAATGGGAAGGACAGTTAATGCTGCTTGAAGCCAGACATGTGGTTAGGGGCCAGATTATTATAAGACTTTGAGTTGGAGTTTAGTGTTTCGAGATGTTTTTCCAAGAGGAATGTTAAGGAACTGTAGGTTTTTTGTTTTTTTTTTAAAGATTTTATTCATTTACTCATGAGAGAAACAGAGAGAGAGGCAGAGACACAGGAAGAGGGAGAAGGAGCAGGCTCCACGTAGAGAGCCCAGTGCGGGACTCCGGAATCATGCCCTGAGCCAAAGGCAGATGCACAACTGCTGAGCCACCCAGGTGTCCCGTAATTGTAGGGTTTTAAATGATAGAGATGCAACGTGTGTTCTTCAAAAGAAGGTTTCTTGACTGTACTATGAAAGGATGGAATGAGCGGAGCAAGGGCACATAGTGAGAAGCCAGGAGGAGACAGTTACTTCGGTCTGGATTAGAAATGATGATGGTTTGGACTAGGGAGTCACAGTGTGGATGGAAAGAAATGACAGATTCTGGAGATAATTGGCTGGTAAGATTGAATCCCCAGAATTTGCCCTCAACTTGGTTGTAGTCTAATGGGACAGTGAGATGTGTGCACAATTAACTTTAAAATAGTGTGACAAGTGCAAGTGAGAATAGTATGATCTTAGATGTGTGTGTTTTTAATTTGTGTACCATGTCTGAATGCCTCTTGGCTGTGACTTGAAGAAAGCTCAAAGTGAATTTCAAACAGCCGGAAATCTAGGGTTTGGTCTCCACTAAAGAAGGAAAAGGAGCGAAAATTTACATTTACCAAGATCCTATTACGTGACAGTCACTGTACCCAGTGTTCTCAAAGCAATCTCAGTTAAGTTCCATATTCCTGCAAAGAAAGTCTTCTCATTCACATTTGACAGATGATTTCTAGATACTGGAAAGTCAAGAGTTTCCATTACAGCTCCTTGGTGGCCAAGTTGGGATAAAAACCCACATCTAATTTTGAATATGAATTCTTTCCACTACACCTTCTTGTCTCAGATTCTCACAGGGAGGACCGGAAAGATCAACAGAGCCGAGACAGGGTATACTGCAGGATTTTTTTTCCCAAAGTGTCTACACATTATACCAGTGCCAGGTAAGCAAATTTTCAGTAGTAGAAAGATTAATAAATCATTTTAAATTTTTATAATTGAGCATTGATTTTAAATATATTCTAAAAAGTGTAACTAGTATATCAAGCTCGTGATTTGGCAAATATTGTTTAAGATGAATCTGATGCATTGGAGGTGGACACATTGAGTCAGTTAAAGGAGAAAATATTAAGTAAATAATAATAGCAATGGTGTGTTAGTAGGACAAAAATTCTGAGGGTGGCAGGTCACATGAAGGACTACACTAATCAGGATTAATCCACTACAATTTGCTTTAGTTGGACTTTGCTTCCAAAAATACTGCTAAGAACCCGTTTTCACATATATTTTTTATTGTCTCCCTATGGTATGACTGTCAAGAGGAGGGGAAGGAATTTCTCCTTTTTGAGACAGGTTAGTAAGCCACACTGCAGACTGGCATTTGGTGTCCCTCAAAGTGCTCACCGGTGTTACACATGCTTTAATGACTTCGTAGTCTCCTTGCCCTTGACAAGGGATGTCATCTGTCACCAAACTCAGAAGTGTACCTTCAGAAAGGAAGGCTCATACTTGGTCTGGCTGATTACAACAGACCAGTGTGTATTGCTGAAGTCCCATGAAGAAGACACCAAGGCTGTCCTTAGGCCTGGCAGTCTTAAGCCAAACACAGGCTTGGCCACTTCCCTGGCCCACGGTTTTTGCCAGACCTTTGGGCATCAAGAGATCAAGAGAGTTCATTTCCAAATGTTTTTGGAGGACACAAGAGGTGCTCATATCTGCATGTCCTAGAATTTTCTACTTATTTTTTTCTTAAAATGCTCAGGGTAATCTATCAAATTAGGTGATAGGAGTCAAATTACCTGAAGCTGGTCTTTAGGGAAGCAGACAGCCGTGGTCTTCTGAGATCATTCTGGACACTCTACATCTGCCTGGAGGAACAACAGGCCCCTAGGAGGTGCAGTGGGGCTATTGTTGGGCTGTTTAGCCCTGGATCTTGGCAGGGGGTAGATTGGATCCAAAGTCCACTCATTGCCCAACCCTTGCCTCCCAGAAGGCAGTAGATTTTTCTGCCCACAAAAGTGCAGTTCACTCTCCAGTTCTGGTCTAGGAAGCAGAGCCAGTTTCCTAGTGCTTGACTGGGTCCGTGGAGTGTGATGCCACAGCCTGTGACTCATGACTGCAGCAGGACAATGCATGGGAATTCATGGAGGTTTGCTTAACAAAAGTCAAGTGTGAGTCAGACCCCTTCTTGATGAGTCTGGGACGGGGGCTCTGGCACCTAGGCCACCCAGGTGTTTCTCTTCCAAAGACCCACCTGTAGCCTATGAAGCTCCTGGGATCCCCCAGGCTACCTGTAGGAGGAGTGGTCAGAGAGGTAGCACTTCTGGCCATCCCGATGCCCAGCACACCTCAGCCCATCCTCTCCCTGCTCCTTAATCTGTGCTGGGCTACTTCCAGGTGCTCACATGCAAATATTCACTTATATACTTGATATATTACCTAGATCTTACGGGGATTGCATCTAGTTATATTTTTATGAGGCTGGGAACACAGAACCCTACCTCACACTCTCTAAGACAATCTGGATGTTTATATTTGCACAAGATGTCAAATAATAGATGTGACTAATAAAAAAGCTGAAGCACACCAGAAATTAACCAATGTTTGCACTAAGGTGTTGGTAAACCAAATCAGATGCCACCAAAGAATTATGGAATGAGACATTCCTATTGTTTTGTTTATAAGCATAGAATAATTTAACTCTTTGGGAAAACACCCCTTGGCTTCCCAGGGATTTTAGAAACACACCTGGGAAATTGCCATTCTCATGTACTAATTGGTAGCAGAGTTGCTAAGAGAGTTAATTGAATAGTATGTGTTATTCTCAGGACACAGTCAGAAGGTATAGGTACGGATACACTACAAAACAGATTGCTTTTCTGTCTTTTAGCAATCAGCCTTCCTAGTGCTCTTCTTATTTATTCAGTCTGGCCTATCTTGAGAACAGTTTCTAGAAATAGAGAAGTAAAATATGACCAGAGACAAATAGAATGTTAACTGCAAGAGTAATTTAGGTCAGAATAACAGAAAGAATTATTGCTAAGTCCAATATTAGGTAATATCCTGAAAGACATTTATCTCAAGTGCCCAATAGTCCACCTCATTTTAACAGTGACATCAATCCCAATAAATCCAGGTGAAGCTGTTAGGCTATTCATTTCTTAGTACCTGTTCCCATTACCTTTTCTCTCTGGTGGCTGTAAATCCTTGAAACAAGATTCACTGATCTGTTCATTCATACATTAATTCATTCAACAATATTTGTGAGTGCCTACATTTATAATTTTTATATGTTTTTAGTGCAGTAACTCTGCATTAAAACACAACTGAATTATCATAAAATATATATATTCATGGACCCACCCTGACTCAAGTCAGGACAGAAATTTTCAGCATTCCCAAATCCTCTATGTATATACTTCTAATCACCGTCACCTCACAAAGGCAACTATTATCCCAACTCCTAACCTGTTTTAGACTTTATTTGCATGGAATCATTCTTGGTGCATTTTTCTGTGTCTGGATTCTCACTCAGTGATATTGTTGGAGATTTATGCAAGTTGCATAAAACAGTATGTCATGGATTTTTATTGCTGTATTATTAACTTGCCTGAATAAACCAGAATGTATTCAACCATTTTATAGTGGATATTTCCATTATTTGGATATTAAGAATAATGTCACTTTGAACATTCTTGTACGTGTATTTGGTGCACTTATTTATGTACTTAAGTTTATACCTACAAAGGATATTGTAAAATAGGCATATCTTAAGCAAAAAGTCTATTTAATTTTTGTCCATACATGCACTTATATAATTATGACCAAGATCAAAATCACTCCCAGAAAATTCCCCCATGGTCTTTCCATACGCTAAAAACCTTTTAAATAGTTTCCAGTTTTCTTCCACCATGCACCTTATAATTCCTTAAACTTATTATTCATAGTTATTTTAAAGTTTTGTTTGATGACTCTATTTTATTCATCTTCTAAAAGTCTAAACCTAGTGTCTATTCTCGTAATTTTCCTTATATTCTCATATGCCTGGTTATTTTTTGATTGAGAGCTAAGCATTGCATATGGAAATGCATAGAAATAATTGGAGGCTACCTTCCTCTAGAGATGATTTGCTTTTGCTTCAGACGGCAGCTCTGCTGTTGATCCATCACTGTAACTCAATCAGAATGAGGTGATTTATTACCAGGCTTCAGACTTTATGAGAGCTGCTTGTTTTCAATCCACCCTTACTCCTAGCATGTAGTCCTGCTCCCTTCTAATCCAAAACTGGGAAGGTTTACCTGACCTGCTTGTCATTGAGAGGCCATGCATTCAAATGCCTGTCCCCAATCTCTGTAAATGGTGGTAACTCTGCCAGATTCCCAGACTCTCGGGCAGTTTGGTACTCAGCCATCCTTGCCAGAGGTCTTCCACAAATAGTCTTCCAAATACTGGGCTTGCCTCTCTGGACTTCCTACTTGTCTTGATCTCAGATGCTGGAAATTCTCATTGTCTTACTGATGTTAAAGAGCAAAAATTCATCAGAGTAAATTTGAAGATCTAATAAGCGTTGTTAATGATTCATGAATTGTGTAGCATCCTTCTAGTAAATAGACTGAGGAGTTACACAAAATGGAAGATTTTTATAGGCAGAGGGAGTGTGGGACAAAGAAGTTATAAGCAAAAGAAGATAGGGGATTGTTTCAGACCAGGTCATCTCCTTTTGCAGGGAAGCTAAGGGCAGAAGTCTTTGATACAGATGACCATTCTGGTGCTGATCTGGAAATTTCTGCTTGGCTGTTTAAAGGTCACGTTTCTGGCAGAGTTGAAACTGTAGTGTGCCTTGGTTTGCTGTTGTGGGGGCATATGACTCCAGTTGGGGCCAGTTGTTTTTTTCCCAACAATACTCCATTGCATTCTTACATCAAATACATTTTTGAAAAAACAAACAAACAAAAAAACCAAATTCATTTTTGTATCATTTTTCTAGTTTTCTGGAGGGACTTTTGGTCCAAAACATATTAGCCAGACTCTACCAGCAGTCCAAATCTTTCAGTGTGTTTTTTTTTTTAAATGCAAGCTTTGCATAAGGGGTTGCAGACACCTAGTTTAACAAGAAATAGTCCATGCCTTCAAGCATCTGTCAGTGTTCGAGGAGAGGCAGAAATACAGAAAACAGGCCAACTCTAGACATTACACTACCATGTGATTGGTGCTATCACAGAGGTGAGGGCTAGGGACAACAGTGCCATGAAGAAGCAGTGATTGCCTCTGTGTTTTGTATACCAGAAAGGGTCTTACAGACTAAGAAATTATGGGGCAGGAAATTAAAAATGGAAAATAAAAGGTAATTTCTTGTCAGGGTGTTGAATAAAGGGAAGGGGTTGGAAGGAGTGCCTTGTAAGTCAAGCAGAAAATAACCCTTGAGCTGAGATTTAAAGTAGGACTTTGTTGTGGGTCAGGAAAGGACTCATGGCAGGGCAGGGCAGACAGAAAGAAAGCACACAAGTCTCTCTTACTTCCTGCTTCCTCCCTCCCAGGTGAATATTTACTATTTGTGGGAACAGAGAGAGGAGTTTGTCAGAAGACTCCCTCATCCATCTCAGGAATCATTTTCAAACATTTTACTTTCCTGATGGTCATTCAGGTTCCTGGAACCCAAGCCAGGTAGAAATCTAAAGCATGTCTGTTTCTACAAACTTAGCATCTGTGTCTTCTTTTCCAAGGGCTGTATTCATAAACACAACTGGTTTCACTTTTAAAATGATTGTCAGTTAAACTATAACAATAAGAATCCCAAAACAAAAAAATAAAATGAAATATAATTAGTCAGATCTAGGAATATAAGCAGAAAACCCAGAGCACACAAGGACAGGACTTTGGCCATCTGTTTCATATAAGCTGATTTCTAAATTATGCCGTGTGATTGGACTGGATCTATATAAACATCTGGTTCAACCTTCACAATAGTCAAGTTTTCTCTTTTGGCTTGACTTATTTTTACTGAACTTGGCCTTCATAACGGGCTCATCAGTTTAGCTTGCCGACACAGCCTGTAGATGTATATTATTATTTTTTAAAAACAATGTGGCATAATTCAGGAGCTAGTTTATGAGAAACAGACTGATAACCCAGGGCACATTGGGACAGGGCTTTTTTTCTGCTTACATCTATGGATTTTTACTTCAGCTTTTTTGGAATCTTTTGACACACTAGAGGGAGGATTTCCAAGAAGTTGTTATGTCTTGCTATTATTGTGGGGATAAGGATTTCATTAAAGCAGATTAGTCAAAGAAAATATACAGACAGTGATTCCAGGCAAAACAATGTGTTATTTTAGCAGTCTATTCATATCAGAAATCTTGCATAAACTACGATGGAAATCTGGTTCATATGTGTTCTTTCTTCTCTTTTTACATTGACCCCCCCCCCCCAAGAAAAAAGCAAAAAGCTTTTTTGGTATCTACTCCAGGGAAGAGCCGTCCTCAATCATATTAACTAATGTCTGTGCTCTTAGCAAGACAAAGCCTTTCATAATATCTTCAGAGTGCTTTTTAATACAGTTGGTCTTATGTGAGATTCATTCAAAGCATGGTTACTGATTACAGGCCAAAATCATCTTCTTTTCATACCCCTGATACGAAGGCTGAAGATTTTTTTGGAGGGTCTTATTTTTGGCAGTTGTGGTGTGGCCTCTGGGAGAGAAGGTATGAGGGTGAGGTTAGGGTTTCAGGCTAGGACAAAAAAGGTGAGTTGACAGGTTGAATGAAATGGCTGTTTTGCTATCTTTGCAAACATATCCTCCCATCGGATTACATTCTCTTTTGATGCATTATTTTCCAAGTCTAAAGAATATTTCCCCTTTCCATTTTTAGTATGATAACTCAGGAAATTATTATACTCCTACACAGTTCTCAAGGAAATCATACCAAAACTTTTTCCATGGTTGAAGAGTTTCCTCTCTCTTCTGTAAGATAAGTCCAATGGTGATTTGTCATGGCTTGTCAGCCAAAAAACATCATCACAAATAACATAGCATACATATATATGTATTTATATATATATTTATGTATATATATATATATATATATATATATATAGAGAGACAGAGAGAGAGAGAAAGGACTACGTCTTATTTATCATTTTATATCCAGCACCTGGGCTGAGCAGAAGGTAGATAAGTAATGTGAGAACTAATGTTTTTTGAAGGCCATGTGTGTGCTATGTGCTTTACATAAAGTATCTTAATAATAATAATTACTCTTGTGGAGAAGGTGTTCTCAAATAATTTAAAACTGAGAAAAGTCTGGCATGTGACAGATAAGCAACAAATCTTTGTTGTTAAGAGTTGGTTGAAAAGAGTTTCATGATTTCATGACCTGAAGTTTTGGGTTAATTGTCGAAGATAAATCAAGAAGCATTCATATATCTTGGAGACATTTCTTTCTTGAGATTTAGCAGAATTCTCTAGGCTGAAAAAAAGAATAACCTGACTTTCGAGCTACATTGTTCACCTTAGTAAAGAAAAAAGAGAAAAATTACTTGCTTCTTTAATCTTAAAACTGAGTGTCCACTTTAGGAATGAGAACCATTGAAATTTTATGTGCATATGGTAGCACGTGTCTTGAATTCATTTAACATTTTAGCTACTTTAGATCTTGAATTTGTTTTGGAGCAAATAAGCGTATGTATTTTACAATATCAGTGTAATGAATTAAAACTGAAATGTTTCTATTTCTAGGATTATTTCTTTGTTTTATCATTTCTCTACCAGAACATTTCCTTATATTTTGCTTCTGGGAAGTTAGGGGTTTGAGATGGGTGCCATGCCCTCATCAAAACGTTAGGTCCATATAATTTTAAAGGCCGAATCCATCACTCTCCATCAGTGTGACTGACTCACTTGTTATTTTATGCTCATTCCCAGCCATGCAGGCCGAAGATTCTCTTGATTTCACTGTCTTCAGATGCTCTGTACAGTAGGACTTGCCAGGCCTGAGTTTGAAAGGCCGTGAAAGGAAAAGGAACAGAGCAAAGTTGTTTAGGCATCTACTTGTGCCAGGAAGAGGGTTGCCAGATTTAGCAGATGAAAACACAGGAAATCAAGTTAAATTTGGACTTCAGATAAACAAAAATGGTATGGGACAAACATATTAAAAATATTTATCGTTTATTTGACAACTATAGTCAAGCACCTTGAGAGGCGCTTTAAAATGTTACCTATTTTGGGACGCCTGGGTGGTTCAGTGGTTGAGCGTCTGCCTTTGGCTCAAGGCATGATCCCAGGGTCCTGGGATCGAGTTCTGCATGCGGCTCCCCGTAGGAGCCTGCTTCTCCCTCTGCCTATGTCTCTGCCTCTCTCTGTGTGTCTCTCATGAATAAATAAATAAGATCTTTAAAAAAGAAGTTACCTATTTTAACCCTAACACTTTGCTGAGGGGAAAAAAAAAGTGCTATGCTACTCCTTTATAGACAAGAAAACTATGCCTGGGATACCAGGTGCAAAGGTTCCTGCTCACAGCATTGCAGCTGGGCTTCTGAAGCTCAGATGTGTCTGATTCATGTTCCTTCACTTTCTCCATCCCTGTGCTGACTCCAGGGCTGTTCTGTTTATTTCAAAAGGGTGAGCACAATGCTAAAATAAATACAGGTAGCCCCTGATTTTTCAAAATTCAAGTTACACCACTTGGCTTTTACAAAAGAACCAAGTACAGTACCTGTTTTTGATAACCAAAAGGAGTCCGAGAAAGATTGTTGCTTTTAGGTAAAAAAAAGATGAAAATTGCGCCAGTGTCTGTTTCACAGGGAGCCATCCTGGGAACTCCTTCCCCAGGAACCACCCATGGCATCTCAGCATTGAGCCGCCACAGCTTTGAACTGTCTATGAGCGTTTGGACTTTATGTTGATTATCTGTGCATCCATTTGCAAAGATATCAGAAAAGGTATCAGAAAAGCCTAAGAGAGGTTATTTTTTGGGGTCTGAGAACACTCAAAAAATTGTTTTTCATGTTAATTAATGGTAATTGCTTCTGCACTTTACCCATTTTGATTTAAACAAAAGGTTTCATGGAGAGCCTCTTTTTTCAGACCTTGGAAGACCTGTAATAAAAAATAGTAGTCAGAACCCAGGTCCCCAGAACAAAGCCTGTTTCATTTAATTCTTTCAATTAGATCTGACCATTCTGAATTCCTTTTTTTTTTCATTCTGAATTCCTTTTTTTTTTAAATTTTTTTTTTTTTATTTATGATAGTCACAGAGAGAGAGAGAGAGAGAGGCAGAGACACAGGCAGAGGGAGAAGCAGGCTCCATGCACCGGGAGCCGGATGTGGGATTCGATCCCGGGTCTCCAGGATCGCGCCCTGGGCCAAAGACAGGCGCCAAACTGCTGCGCCACCCAGGGATCCCTCATTCTGAATTCCTAAGAGAAGTCTATGCATTACAAACTCATGATACAGTAAGTCATCACAACTACCCCAAATGCTGCTTGAGAGCCTGACCCTTGAAGCTTTTATCATGTATCTTAACACAAGCAACCTCCATATAGAGCCCTTGATCAGATCTCCTCCTGTGTGTGGTTGTTCGGATGATTTAATCCTCAGAATCTGATACTTAGACTTAATCTTAAATGTCTGTGGAGAATGTTATTCTTCATCTTAAGGGATAACCAAAAACATGAATGGAAGATAACTGTCTTCAGAAAATAGGAATCCTGATGTCCTTTAGGTTCATTAATCTTTAATTCTCTTCTTTGAAAGTGAGAGATGCTATCAAAGTTACAGGATCAGGAGGTAAATACAAATACAGTCATTTAAAATTAAGAAGCTTAGCAAACAGAGTATTCTGGGATTCTCCACTCTGCCGCGCATCTGGTAGACTACTTTCAGTAACGATAGGGTCTTATTTAGCTTGAGATAAAGTATGAACTAGATCAGCCCTTGATCATTTTAGCAAATACAAGAAGTTAATTTAATGTCTGGATAGATGAGGAATGTCTATGAAGAAAGTTTCACTGAAACATCAGTTGGCTTCCTGGCTGCTCCAGCATCTGAAGCTTTTTTTTTTTTTTTTTCTATCCACATATTCCAGAGAATGGCTATTCTTTCACTGAAAACCCTGTACTTTGACATCTGTTTCCAATATGCTTCTGTTTGTTCCAATGTCTCTTATATACTCTGCAGGTCTTCAGTCTGACCTGGTATGACACTGTCTATCCATTTAAATTTCTTGCAGTACAACTGCATTTTGGGATCTCTTATGAGCTTTCTCCAAGTCTTCCTCCATAATTTATTTTTTTATATGAATCTCTTTTCTTTGCCTTAGAAGTAATTAAAATTTATTGTTTTAAAATTTGTGTTGGATGGGATAAACCCCCTGAACATGCTCTTCTAAGGAATAACCACTAGTCCATATCTCTTAAAATATTTCATGTACTGAATTAGGATTGTTTTTACTGGAGCCACATCTGACGTTTACATTTTTGTTTGTTCCCTTTCTTGTTTTATTTTTAGATATTGAAAACATTTGTTCACTTGGGGGAGGTATTTTTAATAATTTATTTCCACAAATGTTTAAGCATGTTTCCATAATTTCATTTATAATGAAAAAAAGACCCAAACTTATAATTGGAAATTATTTCATACTTTCAGTAAGTTCCTAAGGCAATAATACAGGGAGCTGCTGAACATTGCATATTCGCTCAAATTCTTCAATACTTCTTGTTCTATATATATATGTAAATATATATGTGTGTCTTTTTATCATCTAAGATTGCACTGTGTGTGTGTGTGTGTGTGTGTGTGTGTGTGTGTGTGTATGTGTGTTGGGGGGGTGGTCCTCACCAGCAAACTATGTTCTGATGCCAGCTGAGTGCCTACCATTCAACTCAGTTCTGAGGCTACCAACAAATAGCATCAGATCCCATAGAGTAAGGGCTCAGTCCTATAAGACTGCTTCTCCTTCCACCACTTTGGATACCCTTGGAAAGTTCATGTTACCACCTCTACTGAGGACCTGCTATGGACCAGAAGAAGTTCCAACAACGTCCTCTTTGGGTTCCATTAATTTGTTAGAGTGACTCACGGAGCTCAGAGAAACATTTTACTCACTAGATTATCAGTTAATATAAAATATATTATTATAAAAATAAAAATTATTGTTATTATTTATATATCAGGATATAACTCAGGAACAGGAGGATGGAAATGATGCATAGGGCAAGGTGTGAGGAAAAACTGCGGAGCTTCCATGCTCTCTGAGCATGCCACTCTCTCTCATCTCCATGTGTTCAATGTGGCAGCTCTTGGAAACTCGTTGGTTTAGGTTTTTATGGAGGCTTTGTGACAGAGCTATGCTTGACCTCATTGTTGGTCATTGGCATATAAACTCAATCTCCAGCCCCTCTCACTTTCCTGGGGGAAGAAGATGGGGCTGAAGTTTTAACCCACTAACTTTATGCTTGGTTGGCTACTCTGGCAACCAGTCTGCATCCTTGGGTGCTTCCTAAAGTCACCTCGTTAAGATAACAACAATGACAACAACAACAACAGAAACAATATACTGCTCTCTTCACTTAGGAAATTCCAAGGGTTTTAGGAATTCTGTGCCAGAAATTGGACAAGGGCCAAATATATATTTCTTATTAGAAATCCCAGTACCACATGATCCATCATCTTATCTACTTTTTTTTTTACATTTTACTGAGAATGAAAAATAGGGTTGTTGTTTTTTTTTAAAAGAAATAGCTTGCACTGTTTTACTTCCATTTATTTTTTCACAACTCCGTTTGTTTTTGCTCTTTGTCACTCTTTATTCAACCACATGTTATTACTCTTTACTCAAACATGCATAAGAAAATAGCTTTCTAGACTTAGTGTATGCCAATAAACAGTGCAGTTACACTTTGTGTTGGTCAAATCTGTATAACAGATTAATTTGTATAGTGTTATCTAATCCTTAGTTTCAAGAAGCCTTCCAACAAGTGAAGTTCTCGAAATTTTATGTTAGATTATTACATTCCATTGTTGGGACTTCTGACATTGATGCAACAAAGGACTGGTGATATTTTAATTCTTATCATGCTGTGTGCCTACAGACTCTTCCTGTTTTACTCCCAGCAGAGCATTTCATCTTGGGAGAGGGCACATCTCAGATTGAAATATACCACTCTTGACCTCCCAGATTTCCTCCCTAATTTCTGAGCACTGATGTTTCCAAATCCATAAAGATATGGATTAATGATGGGGAAACTCTACTCTGCCTGGCACAAGAAGTAACTCGTGTATTTTAGGGACAGAGTTTAATGTTTTGGCGGATCCCTTCCTGGGAATGTAAGGAAAAAATCTTTCTAGCTATTTTCAGATGCACTGGCTTTTTCTGTTTGTGATCACATGGATGTTGCATTCACTGACTTTTCAACACAATGTTGTAACTTTTGAATTTACTAGCAAATTCAGGGAGTTGACTCAGTTCTACTTCACAACATGAGAAAGGAAATAGTGCTGTTATTACTGGGTTAAGCCATTCATGGCTTATAATCTTTTAAGTGCTTTTTAAATTATTGATCAGGTAATATTTATTATTTTAATAGTTACATTCAAGGCGCCATTTATTTGTCCTGGATTTGATCCTTTAAATCATGTAAGGGACAAGACATTTTGTATGCGTGATAGATACTATCCATTCATTATATCATTCATTCATGTTGAAGGACTAAGGAGTATAGAGATAAGGAGATATCAACTTTGGATTTTAACCATAGGTTAGGTTCAAAACCTGTGTCTAATTTTCATGGGTTTTGGGACCATAGGCAGGTTTTTAACTTTCCTAGTTCCCATTTGCTGACTCTATATTAGGACTACTACTTATTTCAAAAATAGCTAAAAGGATTAACATGATATTGAAATATAAATTCTGTGGCATTGTATGTGACTCACAACAGATGTTCCATCTATGAAAGCTATTCATGTTTTTATATTAGATAATGATGGTTCCCACTATTTGCCTATGCAGCAGAGCTAGATAGCGCTGTTACCTGATGGCAACTACTTCACTTAGCAGGTAAAATCTCTATATTGTGCAAACCTAACCTATTGAAGGAACATCATAAAAAGGTGACAGGTCTTCACAATTTATAGTAAGGTATATGTAGAGTTCACTGTATGGATCTAAATGAAAAATATTTTATATTTCAGACCTAGATTACACATAGTAATGAATAACATAGACACTGGCTCTATTTTTCCTGGTATGCTCCATTTTCATGATAGCAAGGCCACTCAGCCTTGACTTGCCCCAATTTGTAGGGTTAATTCCAATCTTATATGGCGACAGTTTTCACAACTTTACCCTCTGCTGTAGGTTGCTACATAAAGGTTCCTTTTACAGCTGCTAGAGCTCCAACTTAGGTTTCAGACTTACTCTGGGCCCTGGGTTCTTAACTGGGTTTTTATCTTTTGAACTCTGTCTCCATGCTTCTCTTGGTAATGCCAGTAAATAGATTTGCAAAATAAAGTCAGTGATGATGGCATATGGGCTGGCATTTATGTAAGCTGCTCTTTTATCCAGCTTTGATACCTCTACAAGTGCATGCCTGTGGCATTGGGAACTATGTGACTTTATGTGACATTTCGGATGCTCACTGCACTCCAGAGTCTTGGACATTCTCCTTTTGCTAGAGTGGGCTTCCTCTCAGAATATCTCCCAATCTGCCTTTCTGATGAGCTGGGACTGTCCCAAGTGCTGAGATCGCCTCATACTGTCCTGCTTAGCTAGGCTATACTTAGCCAAGTTCCAAGCTATGACTAATCCATTTTTGCATTTAGACAATGGAAAATTGTTCTAAGTTTATTGTAGATTTTATTGGGGATAAAATATTTATTCTTATTCAATTGGTTTATTTGAGAGAAGTCCAATGCTTATTTTACTTAAATACTATTTCATATGAAATTTTATTTTATTTGGGGGAATAAGAAAATAATTTCATTTATTTATTTTTGTTCATATTCACAATGGAAAGCCAGATTAAGTTCTATAGTACAAATAAATAAAAACTTTGTTTAACAACTTGTCAGCTTGAACAATGACATGGCAAATGTAAAATTAAATTTTAATGTATTTTTGAAATATGAGGAAAGGATAACCATACAAAAAGTTATATTATGAGGCTAGGAAGCATTAACCATTTTTATAAGAACATTAATAATTTACCATTAAGAAAAGGTGAAATGAAAAATCTTTGCAAACACTCCGAAGCAAACATCTTAAAAAAGAAGTTAATGATCTTTAAGTAGATGTCAAATAGAGTCTTGTAATTTTATTTGAAAATCCATTTTATTTCTTAGAGTCAGTTAGTATGTATAAACTATCCTTAAAAGATGAAAGAATTTGGTAGAAGCAAATACCTTTGTATTTGTGGCAACAAATACCATTCGTTTGAAAAGCCTAAAATTCTGCATATTCCTTATTTTTTCTATCCAATCTTAACCCCAATGAGAATGAAATGTGGCCATTGATGTGGTTTATTTTCCTAGACAAAACATATAGCAGAGCAAGAAGGACACTCAAGTATTTCATAGATAAATAAATATGGTGTCCGTTTGTTGCTTGAAATGTACACATGCCATTTGTTACAATCACTGATTCTTGTTCTTGCTGGGCGGTGGGGATGTGGATTGCATATTGTGCAGGCTTTTTACAAACCTTGACTGTGTCAAATGTTTTAGACAGTTACCCCATAAGACCAATAATCATTTTGCAAAAGGAATTCTAAATTATGTGCCTTTAGGGTAAAATGAATTTTGTTCCTGGAATTTGATACTGCTTAATGAAAGCTCCATTTTCTGTGATACCAGATGGAGTACCATATTTCAAGAGTAAACTCTTGAAAAAACTTCAAAACTGCTATATTATTTCCTTCAATCTCAATAGACAGATATATTAACTAGGATTTTCCAGTTTTATTTTCTTAAAAAGACTGAATCATTTGCTGTGGTTATGGAGTTATTAATATGCTTACTTTAAAAGAGGTGTATAATGCTATCTTGGATGACTCAAACACATTTTTCTTGCACAAAACAATATCTATCTGTATCAGTCATTACCAACCAGGTTAGAGTGACTAACTTGTCTTCCTGCCATAAACATCTGGAAAAGTGACCAGTATATCTGAACCAGCTCTTGTCAGATACTAGACCAGGCAGTTCTATTGGAGAAGGTTGAGGTGGGGCAGAGTATCAAAGAGGAGGGGCTCTGAAGAGAAAATATTTTAGAATACCAAGCTGTGCATCTATGGACTGAAACTTCACAAAGTCACCCAAGCAACCACTGCTAGTAAAGTGTAAGTTGAAACATTCTTAGGGCCTTTATAGGGTTAGAAGATACTTGAGTTTTAACTGGTCAGAGTACAGATATCCTGGACACTTCGAGCATTCGGTAGAGACAACAGAGGATCACACCTTGGTCATGGGACCAAACCACCCCTAGAGTAAAGTTACTCTTACCTTATTCTAACCAATCTTAAAAACTGATTGCCTAAACAACTCATGAGAACAAACCTGAAAAATGGATTACCAAGACAAAGTACAACATTCTTTAAAGGAAGAAAACAAAGTCCAAACAACATAGTGTTCACAATTTCTGCTATCCACAGAAAATTCACAGACATGCAAAGAAGCAGGAAAAGGTGTCCATTAACTAGGAGAAAATCCAGCCAATAGAAACAGATCTGGAAATAACAACAGGGATTGGTGGATTAGCATTAAAATCATTATTACAGTTAAGTATAAATATATGAAGTCAAACATAGACATAATGAAGGGGGAAATTAAAAATATTAAAAATACCCAGTTGGAATTTCTAGAAATGAAAATGCAATGTATATTTAAAACAAACTATTCACTGGATGGTTTTAAGAGAAAATTAGATACTTAAAAAAAATCCATAATTTTGAAAACACTGTAAGTGAATATATGCAAAATGAAGTACAGGGAGAACAAAAGGGTCAGAATGTAGAGCTCAGTGATGTATGAGGAAAAAGGAAAGTAGCCAGGATACATATGATTGGAATTGCAGAAGGAGAAGAAGGTCAAAATAATTTTAAAATGATGGCTTAGGGGATCCCTGGGTGGCTCAGTGGTTTAGCACCTGCCTTCGGCCCAGGGCGTGATCCTGGAGTCCCAGGATCAAGTCCTACATTAGGCTCACTGCATGGAGCCTGATTCTCCCTCTGTCTGTGTCTCTGCCTCTCTCTCTCTCTCTCTCTCTCTCTCTCTGTGTCTCTCATGAATAAATAAATAAAAAATAAAACAGAATAAAATAAAATGATGGCTTAAAATCATTCTAAATTTGATATGAATTTTCAAGTCACACATCTGAGAAGCTCAACAAACCTACGCAGTATAAAGACACAAAAAACCCAAGGGTACATAATAACCAAATTATGGGGAACCAATAATAAGGAGAAATTCTTAAAAACAGTCACAGAAAATAACCACACATTGCTTACAAGGGAAAATAGGTAAGAACAACTGAACTTTTATTTAAAAATGCAAGCCAGAAAATAGGAGAACGCTACCATTAGAGCTCTGAAAAAGAAAAATGAAGGCCAATCTCTAACTTTCTATTTCAATGAAAATAGTCCTGCAGAGTGAAGTTTAAATAAAAATTTTTCAGAAAAACAAAAGCTCGGAGAATCTGTCCCCAGTAGATGTGTATTACAAAAATATTAGGGTTAATTCTGGCTGAATGAGGATGATCCTGTGTAGAAACCCAAACCCACATATGAGAATGCAGTGAGTCAGCATAGGTAAATATAAAATAACTTTTTCCTCTCTCTTTTCCTTTTTCTTCCTATTATACTTTCTTCTTATTTAAAAAATGATTTTTGTGAATACTTTTATGACCTGGGACTAGGCAAAGTGCTTATACATGATATCTAAATAATGACTGATAAAAAATTGATTCATTAATACTTCATCAATATTTAATATCTTCAGCTCTTGAAAGACACTGTTAGGATGAAAAGACAAGCTATGGATGGGGAGAAAATATTTTCCAATCTCATATGTGACAAAGAGTTTGAATACAGAATATTTAAAGAATTCAAAACTAAATAATAAACTATACAACCTGATTATGAACTAGGCAGAACATATGAATAGACATTCCACTAAAGATGGCTAATAAACACATGAAAAGAAGCTCAACATCTTTGGCCATTTGGGAAATCCAAACTGAAACCACAATGAAACACTACTGTATGTGTATTAGAATGGTTAAATTAAAAAATGCTGGTACTACCAGGGGTTGGTACTACCAGGTGCTGGATACAGAACACCCCTAACTCTCACACATTGTTGGTAGGAACAACAAATGGTATAGTCACTACAAAATCACTTGACAGTTTCTCATAAGGTTAAACCCATCAATCTCATTTCTGGGTCTCTGCCCTAGAGAATGAAAACTTAAGCTCACACAAAAACTTACACACAAATGTTCATAGCACCTGTACATATCATGACTTAAAACTGGAAAACATTCAAATACTCTTCAACTAGTGAATAGGTAAACAAAATGTTTTATATTCATAAAATGAAATATTGTGAACAAAATAAAGGTACAAACTGCTGATACATTCAACAGCTTGCTTAAACTCTACATACACTGTTTTAGGTGAAATAAGTCAATCTCAAAAGGTGAGATGTGCTATTGTTTCATCTGTATGAAATTCTCAAAAAGATAAAAACTATAGTGATGGAGAACACACCAGAGTTTTCCAGGGACTAGGGACTGGGGGTGTATGCCTTAGCCAGGGTTCTCCAAAGAAACAGAAGCAATATATATTATTATATTAATATTATTATAAGGAGTTGGCTCATATGATTATGGAGGCTTAGAAGCTCCAAGATCTGCAAGATGAGTTGGCAAGCTGGAGACCCAGGAGTGTTAATGGTGTAGCCTAAAGACTAGAGCATGCTGGCAACCCTAGGAGAGATGACATTTCAGGTTAAGTCCAATGACAGGAAAAAGCTGATGTCCCAGTCCAAAAGCCAGGAGACAGGAGAAATTTCTCTCTTACTAAAGCAAACATCAGTCTTTTTTGTTCTAATCAGGCCTTCAACTGATAGGATGAGCGCTTTACATTAGGTAGGGCAAGCTGATTTACTCAGTCTATTGACATAAATGTTAAATTAATTCAAAAACACCCTCACAGAAAAACTTAGGATAATGTTTGACCAAATATCTGGGCACCCAATGTCCCAGTCAAGTCAACACATAAAATTAGCCATCACAGGATATATTTACAACTTGGTTGCACAGAGGATTTGGGGGGAGTTTGGAACTTTTCTGTATTCTGATTATGGTGGTGGTTACACAAATTTATACATGTGTTAAAATCTAAAGAATGATACGCAAAAATGAAAATAAACTATTCTCCTATATGATAGCTTTAAAAGTAAGAGTAAAAAATACTTACTAAAATAAAGATAGTAATATAATGTATGGAGTTTGTAGCATATGTAGAAATAAAACATACCACAGTGAGAGCACAAAATCTGGAGGAGGGTGAGTTCAAGTGTATTATTTTTACATTATCCATGAAGTGGCACAATATTTAAAGACATACTGTGATAATTTATGGATGCTGCTGTAAACTCCAGCATAACCAGCAAAAATAAGAATAAAGAAGCACATCAATATATCAAAAGAATAGATGAAAAATGCTCAGTTCAGCCAAATGGATGCCAGGGAATTGGTCGGGGGAAAAACCTAAAGCATTGATGGGACAAATTTTTAAATAGTAATATGGTACACTAAGATACAACCTTATCGATAATTACATTGAACCTAAATGAACTAAACTCTTCAATAAAGAAGCAGAAATTATCAGAATTCATAACCCCCCACAAAAGACAACCCAAACTCAACCATATGTTGCCTACAATATATACACTTTAAACATAAGAACATAATTGGTTAAAAGCAAGAGGATGAAAAATTATCTAATCTTCAAATATTAATCATAATAAAGTTTGACTGGTCAACAAATTACACCCCAGGAGAAAGAATATTATTGAGGATAAAGAGTAAAGTATAAAAAATGATGCAAAGGAACAATTCATGAAAAAAAACATAATAATCCTAAGATAAGTAAGCCCCATAACAGAGCTTGTAAATGTATAAAAGCAGCACTGAGAGAGCCAAAGGAAAACTGGATGAAGCCACAATTGTGGATGGAGGTTTAAATGTTCTTCCTCAGTAACTGACGTCTGAGCTGACAGAAAAATCAGTAAGGGTATGGAAAATTGAAACACCACTACCCACATGACCTGATTGATATTTATGGGACAGCACAACAAAAGAAGAAAACATGTTTTTTTCAAGTGACGTGAACCATGAAGATAACTAGAGTCTGCTCAGGACAATAGTAAAACTCAGTAAATTTGTAAGATCTTAAATCATACAAAGCGTATACTCTGTTCACGAGAAAATTAAAGTAGAAATATAAAACAGAAAGCCATCTGGAAAACCACAAAATATTTGGAAAGTAAAAAGCACTCTTCTAAATAATCCATGGGTTAAAGAGGATATGAATTGAGTGGAATTAAACACAACACAACAAAATAATTAGGGTAAAGTGCAATCAGTGCTTTGATGGAAATTTATACCAGACTATGTACATTGTCAAATTCCACTGAACTATATGTTTAAAATGAGTGGATTTTATTTTAAGTAAAGTATGCCTCGATTTAGAAATATAGCTATTATTTATTGGGGGAAACACCCATTCCACCAACTTTAGGGGTCAAGAATAATTTCCTGAATATCATGCTTTTGTTGACTATGTATAAGATGATTATTGTGCAATAAGGAGTAATAGCAGCATTAGTGAATGCCTACTATTTCATAAGCACTGTGCCAATTATCAAGGATGTCAATATGATTAAGACCATTCTCTGCTGTCTTAACTGCTTGACATGTCACCTTGCACGGCTGGAGCTGTGTTTGGCCATATGATGCCAGATGGTGCCAAAGCCCAAATTGTGTATTGCACTTTTTATCACAAAAGCTAAAAAAATCTACAGATACACATTCACCTGTGTATTTTCCAATTTTTATTCATTCTAAGTTCTCTGGGGATGCTGAGAATAAACATACACCCTTCGTTTTGGTCATTCCATGTAGAAAATTGGAATCTTACTCAGTGATTTTGAAATGATCCTTGTCTTCAAGCAAACAACTTTGAGCTGATGTGTCCTATGCCCTAATAAGTTGATTCTAAGATTGGGCTTGGGTGACTTGGCCATGATACTGTCAACTCTGCTGGAACTAACATTGGCAAATGTGAGGGACAAACCAGATGATTATAAACATTGCTTTCCACTCTTCAACAACGATCTACTAAAAAATCAGAATTAGGATGTAAGTGTATTCATGGTCAATATCAGACACCACTCAGAAAAATCCTGATCTGTTTCTTATACCAAGACTTACTGAGTTTTTATATTTAGTCAATGAAATCACCATTTTTATATATAAATACTTACCTAAAGTCATGGAGTTTTTTTTTGGCAGTGGGAAATTTTTAAACATATTAATTAAATGTTATTGGGTATTCAGTGACTAATGAAATGAATATGGATTAAAATGAGAGTTGGTGATAAAAACTTAAATTTAGTGAGATGATTCTTTTTATATGACTCAGAAAAAAGTGTAGAACATGTTAACACCTAGATAAGGAAGGCCAAAAGCATTTATTTTAAACTTAACATTAGTGTTTTCAAAGAAACATTTGAGAGCTTATCTGTGGCTAAAATGTTCTTTAGTGATCACTTGGTTTGGTAGGAAAAAAGTGAGAGAAAAAAGGCAGTGAGTTTAAAGGAAATGATATAAACTATGTGCCTTTTTTTCTTCTTTTTTTTTTTTTCTATGTGCCTTTTTAAGACATTTCTAAGCTGAGAATATTTGAAAGAGAAAATAGGGAGGCTGTGACAGGTGACATCAGCAAATACTGCACCCATTTTTTTCACTTTTTCTTTACTTCCTGTAATTCATGCTAATGTTTACAAAATCTGCATGAATGTTCAAGAAAAAAATGAATATTAGCCAGATGATTATAATCAACTATGATTATATTTTTGTATTTCAGTGCATGAGCATCTATTATTAAATTAGTGTTACAAATGTGCTGTGGCCAGAATATGGACAATATTCTATCATGTGCATGAACTCTTTCATTTAAGTATTTCCTTATTTTTATTTATTTATTTATTTATTTAATATATATATATATTTAAAGATTTTATTTATTTATTAATGAAAGACACACACACACACACACACACACACACAGAGAAGCAGAGACACAGGCAGAGGGGGAAGCAGGTTCCATGCAGGGAGCCTGATGTGGGACACAATCCTGGGACTCTAGGATCACACCCTGGGCCTAAGGCAGGCGCTAAACTGCTGAGCCACCCAAGGATTCCAGTATTCCCTTATTTTTACTACATAGAGCACTATAATATGGCTCTAAAATAAATAGTACCACAATCAATATGTGTACATAAATCTGTGTGTGTCAATATAATCCTTCCCTTATAAGTACCTTCTAGAAGCAAAGTTAATTGGTAACAGGGAGCCAATGTTTTATTTTATTTTATTTTATTTTATTTATTTTAAAGATTTTATTTATTTATTCATGAGAGACAGAGGGAGCGAGAGGGAAAGGCAGAGATATGGGCAGAGGGAGAAGCAGGCCCCATGCAGGGAGCCCGATGTGGGACTCCATCCCTGGTCTCCAGGATCAGGCCCTGGGCCAAAGGCTGTGCTAAACTGCTGAGCCCCCCCGGCTTCCTGGGAGCCAATGTTTTAAAGGCTTTTAAATGCATTTCCAATTTTTAAGGAAAGGTTTTATAATTTATAAATTTATTTATATAATAAATTATATGTATTTATTTAATATACATTTACATAATAAAATTAATATATACAATTTGTGACCTCATCAGTAATATGTAAGCATGCTTATTTCATCATGCCCTTGCTAATAATATGTATTAATATTTTAAAATACCTTGCTAACTTGAAACTTAATGGTTAAATTTTCATTAGTTTGATTAGCTGTGAAGATAAATGTTTTTTCGTTATGCTAGTTGTAGTTCTTACTTTAAAAGTCCTTATTCCATTGCTGTCCTCTAGGGATAAAAAAAGACCTACATATTTAATTTTAAAATTTTTAGTAGTCATGTTGTAAAAACAAAGGGGTGGCTGAGTAGCTCAGTCAGTTGAGCATCCCACTTGTGATCTCAGCTCAGATGTTGACCTCAAAGTCGTTAGTCCGAGCCCTGCGTTAGGCTCCATGCTGGGTGTGGAACCTACTTAAAAAAAAAGTGTAAAGAAATGTAGGAAATTAGTTTTAGTCATTTAGTCTATTTAGTATGATTACCATTTGAACATGAAATAAACAAAATTATTAGGGAGAAATTAAAATTTTTCTATGCAAAATCTGAAATCTGGTGTGTATATGACACATACATCTTAGGACTGCCCACATCATCACATGGGCTAGGGGATGCCTGTTGAACAGGGTGGTCTTTGAAGGGTCATCTATTCTTTTCTGAGAATTCTCATTTCAGGGATATTTCTGGGACAACAGAACTCATTCAGAAGTGTCAAGAGAGGAATAGGAAAATAGAGTCGGTTTCTATTGGGGGTGAGCCTAGGATTTCTTTACCTGATTATACAAACACACTAAGAGTCCATTCCTCTGTCAGTGGTGCAGTAACACAGGTGAGGACCACCTCACACAGGAAATTGAAAATTGAATCAGTGCCACAGATGTTGAGCTTGATCCCAGGCATGGCACATAAGACTCCTTGGAAACATAGTTCTTCTTCATCTTTGGTATACATGCAATTAAACTCTCCCTAGTGTCTAAACCACCCTGAACTCTGGAATCATCCTGAACTGGTGAGTGCAGAGATGTCTTCTCTAACACAATCCATTCACTAATAAAAGCATTTGGAAGTGTATGTAGAAATAACTTTTGTTTGTTTTGAATAATACCAATAGTTAGGAATTCTTGATTTTTCCCATCTACTTTTGTAACCTTTCATTAAAATTCTTATTTGCCTCCCCATATTTTTTAAAAAATAGTTAATATAGTTTTTTTCTGTTAAATATACATACACATGCCATATTTGAATCTCCCTCACTTTTGCATAGTATATTAATGCATAGTATTAATATAGTTTTAACATACTACATATATAAACAGTGTTAGGACCAGAGCTATTCATAACCATAGTATATTAATTATTGATTTACACATAAATAAAGCATTCATAAATATTTTATAATTAAATGTACATGTCCATCTAAATGTAAATATGTATATTTTATACACACGCATGTAGAATATTCTTGTTAGCCAGTTGTGTGACATACAATTGTGATGCTTAAAGCTTAATTATTAAAATGATAAACTACTGAAATTGAGCATTGTATCATTTAATTACATGAGGGATAATGTTTTCTCACCATGGACAGCATTTGTTCTTAGAGAAAAATGTCGCTTCTTGGAAGGGCTTGAGAAATAGTTTCTGACTTAGTGGAAGAAACACCTCCCTGAAGTGGGGCTGAGATGGGCTGCAGGCACTGGCGTGCTTGCCTTCCTCGGGCAGAAAGATGAGGCATAAAGAGGAGACACTTGGATATATTTGCTGATTCTTGCATCTTAATGATTTTCTGGGGAATGTCTGTCCCTGCCTCTGCACCTTCTCGCATAGCTGAAGCCATCAGGGACAGTTAATTGGAAACCCCATCTTGAACCTGACCAAGTTTACCATTTTTGCAAGTCCTGTTCTTTTTGGAATTTTCACTGATTCCCAGAGATTTACACTCCAGCGTCTCATTGTCCTCAACTTTAGCTTTCCAACATGCTATGTTTTTGCCTGCAATGAACTCATAGTCCTCTTGTAATTTTCCCTTGGAGAATCCATACTGATGAAAGAGAATTAGTTAGAAATGTTAACATTTACCAAAGCATTGTAAGATTGAAAAAGAGGTGCATGGAAATACCATGGTAAATGACTTAAAAATCCTCACTTGGTGTATTTCTCACGTCCCAAAGTCCTTTAGGGATACTCTGTCTTTGAGGACTCTTAAACCCCACCCTTGCACCAGTGCAGGGCCTCATCTTTCCCCAATTTTCAATTTTGAATCCCCTTAAAAATTTTAAAGTAAATGTACGTTTCAGAATTATAAATTTTTGTGCAATGGTCTAGCCAAGAAAACTAAGGAGTATACTTAATAGAAATGTGCAAAAGTCCTTTCTTAGCACAGTGGTCTTGCCTATGAGCTTTGGTTCTCATTAATGAATAGTATTTTACTCAATATTCATTGTGCATGAAAGACTCTGATAATATTTCATTTATAAAGAGCACAAATGCCTAATTTTTAGAGTAATCCCTTTGTTGTATGAGTTATACAACAGAGTCAAACCCAGGGCATATTTCTGGCATTCAGTAGTGGTAATTTATCTAAAAATGTTATTTTTAAATGTTTGGAAGCACTGGAGAAAAACTTAGTTAAAAAGAAATCAAACCAAGTGTTGGTTTTAGGTTTCAGTGTCAGTTAATGCAATTTTGAAAGTTGTTGCTCTGTTGGATTCTCTTGCTATTTCCTGACCAAATATATTCTGAGAGTGAAATGGAAGAGGCTCCCATTATTGGGGCAATGTGTCATCCTGGTACAGCTATGAACTAGCCTTATCCTTGCTCTGACTGAACTAACTTTTTAGGGAATTCAAACTACCACGAATCATGTATTTCAATTGAAATAATCAGATTTCAATAATCAATTTGAATAGGAATATATTAATCAATATCTTGGGGTTAACCAGGTTTATTTTTGATGTGTAGATTTCAACACAAGTGTGAATAGATTACAATATTGATTTTGAATTTTTTTGTTGGGCATCTAGTATTATGCCTACCATATATCTGCTCAATAAATGTTAAATGAATAAGTAAATTAATGAATTTTTAAAAATTTGCTTTTGGGTATGAAAATACACTTAAACCTAACATGCCAGTAGGAGCAATTTCAGCAATATACCACATGATGGGGTTGCTATTCTATGAACAAAGACTTCTAAAGTGAAAGAACCCTTGCTGCATTTCTGGTTAGGGTGAAATAATTTAGAGATAGGCAGAAAACAATAAAAAAGTTCTCCAAAAAAGACCACCTTCTTTTTCTGGATTAAATATTGTATACAATCATTTTAAAGCAGATGCCTTAAACAACAACAACAACAATGTAGAGCAGTGATTTCAAGTATGGATCAAATCTGAACTACCCAATGTATTTTATTTTATTTATTTATTTTTAAGGATTTTATTTATTTACTCATGAGACACACACACAGAGAGAGAGAGAGAGAGAGAGAGAGAGAGAGAGAGGCAGAGACACAGGCAGAGGGAGAAGCAGGCTCCATGTAGGGAGCCCGATGTGGGACTCTATCTGGGTCTCCAGGATCACACCTTGGACTGAAGGCGGTGCTAAACCGCTGAACCACCCAGGCTGCCCACCCAATGTATTTTAAACAACAGATACTTTTGTCTTACCTTAGACTTTCTAAATCATAAATACTTGGAGTAGAGAGATCCGTATTGAAAAACAAACCAAAAACCCCAAAACCAACTCAGCTGATTCTCTTAGAATTGAGACTCTAAAATAGTAATAATTAAATTTATTAAATTTTTGCCTATTTAAAATGGCATATTATAAGGAAATGAGAGAAATGTACTTTCAACAGAACAAGAGACAAGAGATAGGCAAAACCAATGTGATAGTTCAGAAGTTACACAACTGGGAGACCCTTTTAATGTGTGGGCAGTCATTTCTGTAACTGCCTGTGGTCCTTAAGATTATAACTCTTTTAATGCACATTACAATCATTGGCATTTGTAATGATTCCATACGTCATTTGTTTCCAGAATACTTCACAATACATTTTCAAAAATCCCTAAAAAAACAAAACTACCAGCAGCAATAAAAAAGAAAATAAACCTTTGTAGAATCATCCTTTCTGTTCCCCAAAGTTCTAATTACTATACAGCCTTTTAATCTCCTATTGCTCAGTGAAACTTCAGGGATATATTTTGTCTGCTTTCTGCTTTGAATATTTGTTTGTGCATCTCTGAATAGTCTATATCCTACTTATCTTTTCCTTTTTTTGCATTCATCCCAATGCTTTATGAAAATAGACATTTGATTTGACTTCAAATCATGCTTAGATAGCTAGAAAATTCATTCATATCTAATTTTCCTGATATGTCCAAGAATTGAGGCTTAGTTTATTATATTATTTATTCTTTTATTATGTGAGAAGGAAAGAGATTTGTGTGGAATGGTTTCTCTGGAAGTTTTCTAGTTAGGAGTCCTTCCTTTGTCTCTGATATGACTCTGTATCTTGATATTCCTTACCAAACAAAAACAATAAAATGTCTTACAAGCACACATATGAGACTCCAAAAGGAACTATATTTTAATGTTCCTGAAGATCAAGTGATATTTTAACTCTCTTAATTTTTGAGTAAAGCATTTTTGATAAAGAATCTGCATCCACAGAAAGAAGAGAATACAAAACATTTATTTTTATTATGTTTTTCTCCCAGTTTTGGTTCCAAAGATATTAAAATTGAATGGATGGATAATTCAGTCAGATTTAACTTCTGTTAAAAACTAGTCAGTGTAGGATTTATGCATGACTCATATTTTGCTACAGTAGAATTAGCCATGGGAAATGACAATGCACATGTGGCAGAGGAAATCATCCTGTTGGCTTATGTTTGGTTTTTCCAGATAATGCTGGGTGGTTCATACATTTTAGGTAAAAAGAAATTTCAATTTACAAATTTAATTCCACCAATCTATTCTGATGTAGACCTAAAATGTGATTTGTTCAAATATTTTGTATCATTATCTTTAATTAGATTTTGCTCTATGATAGTCAATTTGTCATGACCTTAGTATGAGGCAAACGGGATAGTGGAGTTTTAATTTAGTGCTTATAAAATCAACAGGGCTGAGAAGGGGCTTCCTATCATTTATTTCACTGACAATTTAATTAGAACTTGAAGAAATACTTTTGAGCAAACTTTAATGCATGTATTAGCCAGCATTATGTAACATTGAAAGGATCTGCAAATATCTTCAAATATGACTATTTCTTCTTTGTCAAGATCTAAATTTTATTCTAATTTGTTTATAAAATGCTAATAAGGCATCCTCTGTCAAGCTTCGTTTTCAGTATTCCAAACAGAACTGTTATTTGCCTCCTGTTATTTATGACTCGAAAGTGGTCTTTTAAGCCTCATGCTGCTTTGTTTAGAATTATTTTTCTACCAACTGAACCCATCTATTAGAACTCCTGATCTGATGCTTTGAGAAAGGTGAGCCAGAATTCAGACTCAGAATGCCCCTTTAATATGCATAATATAATATAATATAATACAATATAGTATAATATAGTGTGGGCATATCATATATATGTGTAACAGAATTTTCAAAAAGTCAATCCAGTTTTCCTCAACATTTTTCTTTCCCTTTTTGGAAGAAATTATCATTATTTAAGAAAATACCCAACTAAAATTTAGGATAGTAGCTGAGAGCCTGAGGCAAATATTACTGAATAAATAAACTAACTAATATTTTAAATTTGGATGTGGATGAAGACAACACCAAGATAGTGGAGCATTACACTGGTTGGCTCAGGGACTTTAATCTAAAACTTCATTGAAATTGTCTATATTTCTGTGATAAAAAAATCACTGCCTCACTCAGTGTTCAAGTCTGCTACATGTTCCAGTTTTCTGCAAGCTTTATGCATATGTATATGGTGTGTAAATTAAAAATGAAGCTTTTCTGTGATGCACAAGTTGTAAACTGAATTATTTTAGTAGAGGAAGGATTTAGAACTATAGGTAAAGTAATCATGAGTGTATAGAAAACTAGGAGAGAGATTATACTCTCAATATGCCTAGAATGTAAACTTGTTTAGCTTTTATCAGACCACAGTTAATATTTGGGTTGTAATAATACACAGTAACTAAGATATACAATACTCTTTATTGGGTACTTTATGTAGTATAACTCTTAATATTTACAATAGCCTATGAAGTAGATATGATTTCCTCTTGTAGAGATGGCTCAAAAAAGGTAGGGCATTTGCTCAAAATCACACAGCCACTGACTGTTAAAATCCAAGCTTGAATTCAGATCTATCTGATTTCTGAGCATTTCTTTCCTCTACACCACATATATGCATGTATGTGAAGATGAGATAAATATGTGTATCTTAACTTCATAAGTTATAAGTAGTGATGGATAATAAAAGAAACAGCAAACTGTTCAGTGGAAGGTTCTATAGGACATGGGAATCTCCTGCATCTCTGGCCTGGAAAGAGTTTTAGAAATGGGGGTGCTAGCCTGACACCTGGCAAAGGGAGCCACCTGTGGTCACACAAGTGTACAAGGCCATCCAGGGCCAGGGGAATGAGAGGTTAAGTTCAACAGCATGAACTGAAAAGTCCAGTGGAAGGGCACTGACATTCAACTTAATAATTTTGCCTGGGATCCAACCCTGTCTAGGTCTTGCAGTTTATGATTTAATACTTTTTCTGGGCAAAGGACCGATGCACCGGATGACCTTCTCTTCTCAGGAGGCTTTCAATTGAATTCATGGGAAGGTCTGTGAACCATAAAACATAGAGATGATTTTTTTAAAATCTCATTTATTTCTCCCCAAACTGACAAAAGGTCTGAGGTACAAAGGTCAGCCTTTATTGTAGCAGTAAAAATGCTCCTATTTATTTTCAATTAGTGGGCTGGGAGACTGTGGTGGTGATGAATGGCTGCCCTGGAGGAGGAGAATTCTTTCGACTCCAGACTCTCCAGCCTGAGCCCATTTGGATGGACATGCCTTGGAGCTGATGCCTCTAGGCCGGGGTCAAGCCTGCTCACAGACCCTTTAAAAGAGCATTGGTTTCAATGGACAATGAAAGAGAAACATGCTTTGCAACTCTTTGGCCCATTGTCTCCTTCCAAGGTTCTATTTCAGGAGAAAGAAAAGATATAGAAAGAGGTGGCTGCACATAAAATTGATTGAAAAATTGCTCAAAATTAATTTGAAGGGCTAATTAAATGTAATTGAATGAGTTGCTAGACATAAATCAAAATCAAAAGCTTTTCTTTCTTCTTCTTTCTAAACCTCCTCAGAGATTCTCCTCCAATTTGGACTCATCGTAGCCAAGGCAGCTGTGTAGTTGAATATAATTTAATACTGCACTCCCTAGGCAATCTGTCTCTGGTTTGAGCAGCAATGTTAGTCACACAATCATGAAACCATAATGAAGGCACTTTGGGAGGCCATCCGGGCATTCTTACCTAAACCATCCCCAAACTGATTATGGGTTGCTTTTAAATTCAATCAAATTCTTATCAGATGCTGACTTTCCTCTGCAGTAAAGCAACTGCCTTAACCATTCTATCACTAGGAACATACGCAATATGTTTATAACATTTAGCTTCATACCTGCTACTCATTTGTCCATGCACTTGTCTGTCTCCCCCAGTTAAGGCCCTGTAAGACATGGTTTATAGCTGTTAATTTCCTCGGCACAACATATAATGAAGCAGTTTTTTAATAAGTACTTCTCTACAGAGTGATTATGTGGGAAAATAAGTCCGTCTGCAATTTGATTAGTTCTTGCCACAATAGTGTTATAAAACAAACTATCACCAAATTCAGACACTTAAAACAATAATTGATTCTCACTCTTCCATTTGTGGTGCAGATAAGGGTTGACAGAATTAGCTGGGCTTGGTTAGCTTGGCTTCCGAGACATGTTTTGGGGTCAGGTGTTTCCCATGCAGCTCTTACCTTCCTTAGATCATTGGGCAAAGCAGGGCTTATTCTTACCATAGTGTTGGAGGAACTGCAAGAGGTCAAGCCAACCCATTTAAACACATTTCCCCAACGTTCTATTGTTGACACCTCAAACATACGGAAAAGCCATAGGATAATGATAACCCATTCAAGCGCCGCCTAGATTCTACTATTAATATTTTTCTATATTTACTTTATTGCATATATATCCAACCCTATGTCTCTCCTCTCCATCTGTTAATTCATCTTATTTTTATGTATGTCAAAGTTACAGAGAGCAGAATATTTCATATCTAAATGTGTCAGAAAGCACATCATTTTCAAGAATTTGATACTTGTTACATTTACAACTTCTGTACAGGGAAATACACAAGTATGGAGCATACTCTTCTATGAGTTTGATAAATGTAGACACTAGTATAACATACTCTTATCAAGTTGTAGAGATGATCATAACCACGGAAAAGTCCCTTCTGGCACTTCACAGTCCTCATTATCCTATCCTTAGAGGCAACCACTGTGTTATTTTGTTTATGTGGTACAGCTTAGCCTGTTCTAGAACTTCATTCATATGACTCATATGCAAAAAAATCAAAAGTGTAAGGCTTGTTTTACTTAGCATAATAGTTTTTGAGGATTCTCACCTATTTGCATAATCAAAGTTTCTTTTTATTGCTGAGTAGTATTACGTTGTGTGAATATACCAGGGTATTTCCATTCTCCTGTTGATGGATGTGTGAGCTCTTTCCAGTTTTTTTACAACTTTAAATAAAACTGCTATGATCATTCTTATAGATTTCTTTTTTGTGAACATATGCTTTCTTTCATTTGCATAAATACATGAGTAGAATTACTGGTAAGTTTATGTTATGATTTAAAATATTGCCACATTTTTTTTTACACTTTTGTCTTCAAAAGTGGGAGCCTAATTCCATGCCCTGTATTAGTGGCTGGGACTTAAGAGTATATGGAAGAAGTGATGATGCATAGTTTCAAAGACTAAGTCATGAAAGGCATCTTGACTTTCTCCTCATTTTCTTTCTTGGATTACCCATTCTAGGCCAAGTCAATGGACATATTAGAAGAAAAATTAAACAGGCCTAGGAAAAGAATCATATAGTGAGAAAATAAATTTTCTTTCCAACGGTTTGCAAGCAACCGAGTTATATGTGTGAACCATCTTGGAAGTGGGTTCTACAGCCCCAATCAGACCTTCAGATGACAGAAGCCCTAGTCCATACCACACTAAAACTTCATGAGAGATCTAGCTAAGCTGCCTCTGAATTTCTGACCCCCAGAAACTGTGTGATCATACATTATCCACTTAGCTTTTCAGCCCCTAGGTTTTGGGTAGTTTTGTATGTAGCAATAAATAACTAATAGAGCTTATTCTATGTGGGCTCCAGCTTGCCCTTGTTCTCCTCCATTTTATGTCCATCTTCTCTTCTTGATTATATACCTTGTAGACTTCAACTTGAAAACAAAACATTATAGAGCTTGGTTTAACTATCTCCCACAGTTGCATAGGGTCAAATCATTCTAGTGGTTTGCTTCTCTATTTGTACTCTGACTGATATAGAATTCATGAACAAGAGTGATCCCATGGGGCAGAATCTTAAGCATATGCTTGATAAATTGTTTCTGGAATATTTGGGATTGATGTTTTTGATCAGATTAGATTTAGACATTAATGACCATCTATTAATGGATAAAAGGGGTACCACTAGCCCATGGCATTCAGTAGCAATGTGGTTGTACAAATTATTATTACCTGCAGATACTATAATCAAGTGTGTATTGAAGAAGAAAAGTTAGGAATTTGCTGTTCTAGAATATTTATGTGTGTGTGAAAATAAGGAGTATGATAGGCTAAGTTGGTTGATTTGCTAAGTGCACTGGAAAACTTTGAGGGGAAGGATAAGCTTGGTGCTTATAATTCCCAGTTCAAGGTCCTTATAAAAGACCTGAAAACATCTGTGACTGCTCTAAAAGAAATCTGTCCCTCTATAATCATGGTGTTGAGATTTCTGAAGAGCAAATTCAAAGTCTATTCTGCAGAAATTGACTCAATCAGTTTATCAATGAATCAATCCTTGCCTAAGTGACTTGTAATGAACCCCCATGGTAATTGTCTCACAATGTACTGATGATTCTTCTCAGTACCTATATTCATTTTTTCTCCTTGCTTATAGAGCTGTTAGTAGGCTGAAGTCTAGCAAAGTCTAGAGAATAAGATTAAAGATTGTAGGAGGTATACACACCAAAAGAATTGCATATTTTGCCAATTTATATCAACAACCCCTGGAGGGTAGGTGTGTGAGTGGATATTAAGGAAATTAAAACCATTCCAAAATGTTTTGTTGCTAATATATTTTAGTACAACGGATTTTTTGCATGCCATCATTATACCCTGAAATCTTGACAAATTCATTTGTTAGTTCTAATGATTGTGTAAGCCAGTTCACACCTCAGAGCTTCTTGAATGAAGAAGAGGCCGAGTCCCATGGAGTAAGGACCTCACTCCACTGTCACCTTCCACCAAAGGACATGTGGCTACTTAGTAGGGTGAAGGGAAAGTAACCCAACTTTTCAGTAGTTACTGGAAGTCACTGTGTTATATCAGTCACAGTAGTGACTTATGAAGGTCAAGTGATCATTGGAGTTTTGGCTCAGGTCCATCTCAAAATGGGTCCAATGACTCCCCTGATCTACCCTGTGGTTATTTCTCCAGTTCCAGAATGTATAATTGAAATAGTCCCACTCAGCAACTGTTCCCTGATACATGGAATGTGGGCTATTTTGGTAGGAAAGGCCAAATGGAAGCAACTAGAACTACCTCTACCTTTGAAAAGACTAAACCCCAAATAAAACCACATTCCTGCAGGGATTGTAGAGGCTGTGCCACCATCAAGAGATATTAGTAGTGATCCCCTTCACATCCCCATTTCAACTCACTTTTTTGGCCTGTGGAAAAAAACAG
This sequence comes from Vulpes lagopus, assembly GCF_018345385.1. Taxonomy (NCBI): domain Eukaryota; kingdom Metazoa; phylum Chordata; class Mammalia; order Carnivora; family Canidae; genus Vulpes; species Vulpes lagopus. The sequence goes on from NC_054833.1 coordinate 4,173,186, forward strand.
ATTGAGTTTAGAAAATAACAGTGGGTTGTTTAAATAATTCAGGTGGTGACTCAAATCTGCTGCTCCAGATGTGGTTTCTCTGTTGGATCAAATCAGCATATCCTCTTGCATCTGGTGTGCAGATATTGATCTGGTGAGTGATTTTCTCTATATATCTGTTAGTGAAGATGATGAGGAGGGGATTGCTTCCAGCTGACAGGCATTATTTTTCAGGGTATTCAGCCATTTACCTAGTGGGAGGTTTGTTACATTGTACCACATCCATCATGGCAGGGACATGTTTTGTTTTCACTGGAATAGTCATTTACTACAGATATGGATTTTCCTTCCCTGGCTTCTGCCAAAATATAATTTGTGCACTTATGAAACTCCTTATCCACCATCACTGTATTCCATAGAGAATTGCATCTGACCAAGGAACTCATTTTGAAGCAAATGAAGTAAGAGAATGAGACCATATTTATGGAATTCACTTATCTTACCCTGGTCCTCTTCATCTTGAATCAGCTAGCTTGACAAAACAGTGAGATAGTCCTTGACATTTCAGTTATAGAACCAAATAGGTGGAAATGACTTTCTAGGCAGAGGTGGTCCTCCAGGACATGGCATATGCTCTAAATTGGAAACCTTTGCATAAGCACAGCCCATGACTTTAGAATTTGCTGTTCTAGAGGTTTTAGTTAGTTTCAAAGGGAGGAATATTTCTACCAGGGAGAATAACAATAATTCCATTAATGTGACGGGTGAGACCGCCACCTGTCCACTTTGGGCTCCTCATGCCAGTGAGCCAACAGAATGTGATTTACTGTACTGGCTAGGGTAATTGTTCCTGACTATAAAAGGGATATTGAGCTGTTAGTACACTATGGGGTTATATTAGTTATCTAGGGTTGCAGAAATAAAGTACCACAAACCGGGTAGTATAAAACAATAGAGCTTGGGGTGCCTGGATGGCTTAGTCGGTTGAATGTCCAACTCTTGATTTCAGCTCATGTCATGATCTGGGGGGTGGTGAGACCCAGCCCCACATCAAGCTCCATGATAGGTGTGAAACCTGTTTAAGATTCTCTCCTTCCTCCTCTCCATGTGCCTTCACCCCTGGTTTGGGTATGCTGCCTCTCTCTCTCTAAAAATCTAAATCTAAAAATACAAAAACAAAAATGAAAACAGTAGAACTTTAGTTTCTCATAATATTGGAGTCTAGAAGTCTGAAGTCAAGTTTTCAGTAGGACTAAAATTTCTCTGAGGTCTCTATATGAGGATTTTCTTTCCTTGTCTCTTTCTAGCTTCTGGTGGTTGCTGGCAATTCTTGGCATTCCTTGGTTTATAGCTGCATTGCTTCAATCTCTGCCTCCATTGTCACATGGCTTTCTGCTGTGTGATCTGTGTCCATATCTCCTTCTTCTTAAAAGGGCAACATTCATATTGGATTTAAGATTCATCTTAATTCAATATAACCTCATCTTAGCTCAATTACATCTGCAAATACCATATTTCCAAATAAGGTTAAATTCAGTGGTTCCAGGTGGAGATAAATTTGGGGATCACTCGTTAGTAAAGGAAGTAAGGAGGAATTTGTATGTTTTGTAGGATCCCTCTTAGTACTTCCATGTCCCGTAATAAATGTTGCAACAACTCCATTTAGTTAGGAATGCAAATGCAAAACCATAAAAACTTAATTCAGTCAGGATTGCTAAAGACCCAGGTCATTTATGAATGAACATTTGGGCTACCCCATAAGGCAAAGTACCACAACCAGCTGCAGCACTTTCTTTTTAAAACGAGATTATTTATTTATTTATTTATTTATTTATTTATTTATTTGAGAAAGAGAGGAAAGAGCAAGAGAGAGAGAATCCTAAGCCGACTCCACACTGAGCATGGAGCACAGTGCAGGGTTCAATCTCATGACTCTATGACCATGACCTGAGTGGAAACCAAGAGTCAGATGCCCAATTGACTGAGCCACCTAGGTGTTTCTCACCTGTAATACTTTCTGAGAGCAAAGGGAATATGAAATGATTATTAGAAGAGTATACTTATAAACACCACTCACATGACCATGTGTAGAAATGAAGACTATAATAATTATAAAGATTTCTTTATTTTATTTTGATTTAAAAGTTTGATTATATATAAACTAAATATTTTTGCTTTCTTTTCCTCTCTCATTTTCTTACCATAAAACATATGATTTGTTAATAATGGATGTCTTTTTATCCCAGTATTTTAGTAACATATTGAAATCAGAATGTGAATCAACTAGAAGAACAAATATCATCAAAAGAGAAAGAAACTTCCCATTCTTATTTAGAATTAGTGTTAGCACAATTTTTTATAGTGGGCAACACAACTGTATAATGCTACACAAAAACAAGACTATATTTGGAAATTAAATATTTAAAGACAATTTAAAGATACATGTGTGGATGCCAATGTAACAAGAAGTGAACTGTACTGGTTTTGTAATGTGTCAGCTTCGCTAAACTGAACCATGTTTATCTTCCCTGTACATTTTCCATTACAGTGGGTGACAAGAGACGTTTTTGTGTGAAATTTGGAGAATAAAAGTCAATCAATCAGCAGCCATATGTTGTTAACTCTTGAAATATTGGGATACCTTCATCAGGCACTTCTGTATCATGTATGTATTAGAGCTAATTGGAAGGCTTATCTTGTTGGCATAGGAAAACAGCTATGCCTACAATTATTCTAATTACCCCCATGTCATTTTCAACTTCCCTGGCTTCAGGGAAAGATGTACACTGAGTTCTGTGAAGAAGAGATCAGATTCTCCAATAGGAAATCCATATCATTAAGGTTAAAGACAGTGAGAAGTGACACAGATTCCAGTCTATTTTATGGATCCATCTCATGCATGAGGTAAATTTCAGTCATTATTTCTTTAAATAAATTTATTTGCCTTATTTTCTGTCTTATGTTCTTCTGGGACTCCAAGAGCTTGTGAAACCTTTTGATATATTTGATAGTTTTTAAAGGAATTCTACATTGTTTTTCAGGGCTCTATATTTGTTTTTCCTTCTGGATAACCTCTGGTTTCTTTCTTTGCATTCCTTCCTTTGTCATCTATAATCAGCTGTTCAGCTCATCCAGAGATTATTTTATTTGAGACTTTTTTCAGTTCTAAGATTTTTAAAGTTTATATTTCTCTGCTGAGATTTCCTATTTGTGGATTCATTAAGAACATATTTTTCTTTACATTTTTGAATATAGTTAAAATAGCTTCTTTAAAATCCTTTAGAAGATTTCCCACCTGTGTTGTCTTAGGTTCAATCTCTATTAACTGACATATCTCTTGATTATGAGTTATCCTTTCTTATGCTTCTAAGGTCTAGTAATGTTAGATTGAAACCTGGGATTTTTTGAATAATGTATTGTAGAGACTCTGGATTTTTTAAGTGCTCTTACTGTTTGGACTCAAAATTCAAACACTGTCATTTCTGGCATAAGCATAAGCTAAAATCTCTCTCCAACTATTTTATCCATAGTTTGGCTGCTTGAAGTCTTTCCTGTTCATACATAATTCAAGGGTCAGCAGGAATTTGGACAGTTTATATGCAGAATTAGGTCTTCATGTCTGAGTTCTTTCCTTTCTTGGAATTACTCCTTTATATTTGCCTGAACTCTGTCCTCTGATCATTCAAGCATAAGGCTGCAGATTTTTTTTTAATCTCAAATATAAATACTCTACAGACTCTAATTTGGTCCTGTCCTCACAGAAAAAAAAAAAAAAAGACCATAAAAAGGACTCAATTCCTTTGCCTTCTTCTAAATGTAGATTTCTTTGAAGCTTTTTTTCTGCTTTTGGTTGTTGTCTAGTATTTTCAAGGTAACAGTTTTTTGTTTGTTTTTATTTTGAACAATGTTTATAGTTATCTATGATCTACAGGAGGGTTGATCCAATAGGAGATATTCTCCATCACTGAATCTAGAATTCAAATGCAGTTTAAGTCTATCTGCATCATTACTTTGCATCTATTTGTTCAGTGCAACTTGTATGTCCAAGCCCAAAATCAAAGGACAAGACTGTATAATCTACTCACCAAGAGACCATGACAAGAAATTGAATTAATAATACAACTAAAGGGAGTAAAGAATTAAGATTGTTAAATTATAGTATTAGATTTACCACACTGGTCAGGCAAAATATATATACATAGGCCTTATATATACTGTGGTTTTTATGTCTTGTCAATTGAATTGTCTTAAATATTAATTTAATTATATGTCAGCAATTAATTCTATAATATTTATCATGTTAGTATATTAATTTAATAATTATCAGATCTTTACTATAGTCTAGAATTTGTGTCAGATGCTGAGAATGAAGCCATAAACTAATTAAGGAAATAAACATTAACACTATTAAAATATATAGGAACAAAATTTGAGATAATATCCAACTATTAATAGAGATATTACTAATACCTAGATGCCCTTGAATGGGTACCATGAATCCATGTATCCTACTTCTCTGTAGGTACAACTCAAAGGTTTTAGGAGTAAAGATAATATTACATATAAATCAGTAGACATCCCATTGCAAAAGTGACCTTCACTCTCAGGATGAAGGCCAAGAAAGGTGGGATCTTCAAAGAAAAGTTACTCTACTCTTGGCAATATGGTAGAGTAGAAACAACTTTATGGTGTTATTGGACACATGTTGAGATACCCTTCTACATTCACTTACACACACATACGCACTCAGGTAACACTAGTAGCATTTACAATTTTCTATATTTTTAAGAAACAGATACCAAAAAGGATGCCAACAGAAATCAAGAGGCTGCTCAGAATAGTCTACATGAAACATACAGAATTGTGGCAGGGACAAGGGCAGTAGCAGGTGCTAAGGAAAGCGCCAACAAAATGAATTAACTTTACCAAAACGGTGAAGGAGACATCCTCCACCATCAATCAATAGCTGAATAGGAGATAGACTTTTTGGAGTTAGATCACAGGCATAGGAGTAAATGGGGGGAAACAGGCCCAAGGATTTATTTAAAGAGACAGGCAGATGACTTTGGTCTCTCTCTATATTATCAGACTAAGTTTTCTGCAATGAATCAAAGTGGAGTGTAAGAGCTGAATTCAATTATTGCAACATTTAAGAAGCTCCAAATTTTATTTACAATTTTTAAAAAGTACTATTAAAAGATATTCAGTGAGTGTAAAGCAGAATGCATGATGGTGAGAGAAGTCTTCTCCACAGCAAAAGTTATGAAAATACAAATAATGAGTAGAGGTTATTGGTCCAAAAGGGCAGGTGGGCACAGTCCAGGCAGAGGGGAAAGCATATGCAAAGGCACTGATTGCTTTCCTCATGGGTGGTCCCACAGAAGGTCAGCAAGGCTCCGGATTTGTAATAGAGTGGTAGGCCACATTCAGGAATTCAGTGTTCATTTCATTTTTCTTGGAAAATGGTCATTGTCTTACTTTATTCCGTATGCTATAATAGAATGCCACAGACTGTGGGTAGCTTAAAATTAACAGAAATTTACTTCTTATGATAGCAGAGACTGAGCAGTCCAAGATCAAGGCATCTGGTGAGGACTCACTTCCTGGTTCATGGACACCAGTCTTCTCGCTGTGTCCTCACATGGTGAGGGAGGAGAAAAGCTCTCTGGGTGTCTTTTATATAGATATTAATTTCATTCATGAGGACTCCACCTTTACGACCTAATCACCTCCCCAAAGTCATCTCCAAATACCATCGCACTGCAGATGAGGTTTCAACATATGAACTTTGGGGAGGACACAAAATTCAGTATGTAACAGTCACTGATTGTCTTCAGGCAAATCAGAGTATGTGTAATTGAGTTTTAATTTTAAGGAAATAATCCCAGCTGTTCCCTTAGAATGGACTGAAGGTTTGGGTAGATATGAAAGCTGGTTGCCTGATGAAACATAGACTGAACAGAGGGAAAAATTGTGAAAACCAAATAATAGGTTATTTCTATAGTCAAGATAGCAGATGATGGTGTTTGGACATCTTGGGGCTAAAGATTAGAAAAGTCCAAGGCTATAATGACTTTTTAAAATAGCAGTAAATCATTTTGCTTTTGGTAGAGAGAACTTTAGCAACAAAATTATGTGAGGTCAATCATACATCTTCAGTTTGTGAGAACAATATACCAGAACATGCAACCTTCTCATTTCCTTTATATAAGGAGTAACCTCTTTCTGTAATGATATATATGAAATTAGTGTAGTCATAAAGAACATTTTATAGGTATCTGCTATAAAGTGCGGATGTTTAGCTGAAATGTTATAAGAAGAAGTGTTATTATTTTCTTAACCAGGAAAGGGTTGTTTGTGTGTATGTGTGTGTGTGTGTGTGTGTGTGTGTTTTAATATTTAGGCATCAGAATTTTGAACTGAATTTGAACTTAGTGGTGTATGAATTAGTTTCCCCCTGGTTATATGTGACTACATTTTGTCCAAGAAAAACAATTTGAAAGCCTTGGGAAAAAACTCAAAAAGCCTCTTAATATATCAAATAACTCTTACAAAACTATTCTTTGATGTTAAGTGTGAAAGTATCAGAAACATGGAGATTAAATTTCCTCTGGGACATTTCTACATGAACAGAAAAAGTGCTTAGTAAAACACCTTTTGGGTTTTGCCTACTCCCAAAAGTATCTTAAAAGGAAAACAGGCATTTAACAAATCCAAGAGCAGCTGAGATTTTATATCTTTTACAGAGACATATTGTGTTACTTAACTTCTTTTCCAGTTCCTGTAGTTTGATTCGTTTTAATATACTTGGATTTTCTAAATTTTGTCAACTTGGTTTTAGTTTTCGATGAATATTTTCAAATGGGACCAGCAGAGTGGCCAGAAGTAACTGGTAACAAAGATGCTACTCTGAAGAATTGCTGAATTTGAGGTGTAATATCTTTGCTCTGTTTACAAGCACACCATCCTCATTAAATATGACTTTCATTCAGTGAGGTCAAAGCTAGCCCTGAGAAAATTGGGATGTAGTCAAAATTTGTTGGCCATAAGTCAAGTCGGTCCTGTATAAAGTGTACAATGGGAATATCATGCCTTTCTTACAGGATCAGTGTTGTTTTCCTGAGTTCTACTGTTATTCAATGACTTAAAAATTTTCTTTTCTGTATTGGTTTCCATGATTCACTTTACTTTTTAAAGAAATAAGTGTTCATCAGGAAGGAAACTAACACCTATTCAGTGTTTGCTTTGTACAATGAACTGAGCTAAGCCCTTTACTTGAATTACGTTAATATTCTCTTTGAGCTGGTAAAATAAGAATTAATTTCCTTTGTTCACAGATGAGCAAATAGAGTCAAAGGGTTGATGTTCATACTCAAGAAATAGTGGCACTGAGCTTTATACATTTTGATTCTCTATTCCACTCTCAAAGTTATTACTCTTTCTAGTTTTCTGGATTTTTTTTTTCCTCTTGTCATTTAAAGATGGATTTCCCTAAGGATCTGTGCTTGGTTTTCTTCCAGCTATGGTTTCCCCCTCTATGATGATATCCAATCCGAGGTTTGTGCTTAATACCTTTGCATGGGGGATTCCTATACATCTGCACCCTTTCCATCACTGCCAATATGTCAGGTCCTAATTGAATTCAAATTTAACTTTACCAGAAAAATTACATAAGTATGTAGATTCTTTTGAAGAATTTTGAATCTTTAAACTAACATCCCCACTGGGAAGGTAAGTTGTCCAGTAGGACTACTCATATTTTAGATGGTCTTATATTCAGATTTGTGTGAAAGTTTGGATATTTGTCTGGCATTCAATGAATAGCAGATATACATCTTATTAGAGCAGATGTGCTAAAGTCATGATTTCACAGTTTTGTATGGGAGTATTTTATTTTTAGGGCCAATATCATAAATAAATAAATAAATAAATAAATAAATAAACTGGAGATGAAAGTGTTCTGAGTTTATGCTTTCATTTTAACATTTGCCCCATTATATTGCACATATACATGCACACTTCAAGGAAAGTCTATTTTGATCTTTCACGGAAACAGAATCCTACAGAGCATCTTTTCTCTGACATATGAGATTCTTTGGCAAGAGTACAACTGGATTTTCTCAGCTTGCTGTATCTCCTATGAGACCAGCAGGAGAGAAAACTGATTGGCAATTCATTTTCCCAGTAGCATGTTCCCTTTCAATATTTTAAATGTGTGGTCTCTTGTAAAACCTTATACTGAACTTTGATTGTGACTTTGATTGTGTTCTTGAAATATCCAGTTCCTCTGCTGTACAAGATTCTCTCACACACAAAAGGTTCAATTATAAAAAAAAAATATGTTTCCATTATGGACTGTAATAAAATATTACATTATGATTATATGAACACTCACACCTCAACCAATGATAACAAAAACCATTACACACCATGTGGTAAGCTTCACACATAACTGTTCATGAAGCTAATCTAAACCTTTGGGTAATTTGGTCAAATTTTTCTAATTATCTTCAAGGTTATACCACTGCTGTCATTGTTAATTGTATTTATTAATGCAATAGCTTCCTAATAGAATTTAATAAAATAATAAATATTTGTTATGAAACCATCATGAACATTTTTGAGTTTTTAACAGAAGCTATGGATATACATAAAACTCAAAATTATTTCACTTTTAGTGGTCTAAATATTTAAATTATTTTTGGTAGTAGTTTATTTAAGGCTGTTATCTGTTTCAAATAAACTTTTCATTTAAAAATAATTTTATTTTTATTTTTTTTAAATTAATTTTTATTGGTGTTCAATTTACCAACATACAGAAAAACACCCAGTGCTCATCCCATCAAGTGTCCACCTCAGTGCCCGTCACCCATTCCCCTCCAACACCCGCCCTCCTCCCCTTCCACCACCCCTAGTTCGTTTCCCAGAGTTAGGAGTCTTTATGTTCTGTCTCCCTTCCTGATATTTCCCAACATTTCTTTTCCCTTCCTTTATATTCCCTTTCACTATTATTTATATTCCCCAAATGAATGAGAACATACACTGTTTGTCCTTCTCCGATTGACTTATGTCACTCAGCATAATACCCTCCAGTTCCATCCACGTTGAAGCAAATGGTGGGTATTTGTCGTTTCTAATTGCTGAGTAATATTCCATTGTATACATAAACCACATCTTCTTTATCCATTCATCTTTCGATGGACACCGAGGCTCCTTCCACAGTTTGGCTATTGTGGCCATTGCTGATAGAAACATCGGGGTGCAGGTGTCCCGACGTTTCATTGCATCTGAATCTTTGGGGTAAATCCCCAACAGTGCAATTGCTGGGTCGTAGGGCAGGTCTATTTTTAACTCTTTGAGGTACCTCCACACAGTTTTCCAGAGTGGCTGCACCAGTTCACATTCCCACCAACAGTGTAAGAGGTTTCCCTTTTCTCCGCATCCTCTCCAACATTTGTTGTTTCCTGCCTTGTTAATTTTCCCCATTCTCACTGGTGTGAGGTGGTATCTCATTGTGGTTTTGATTTGTATTTCCCTGATGGCAAGTGATGCAGAGCATTTTCTCATGTGCTTGTTGGCCATGTCCATGTCTTCCTCTGTGAGATTTCTCTTCACGTCTTTTGCCCATTTCATGATTGGATTGTTTGTTTCTTTGGTGTTGAGTTTAATAAGTTCTTTATAGATTTTGGAAACTAGCCCTTTATCTGATATGTCATTTGCAAATATCTTCTCCCATTCTGTAAGTTGCCTTTTAGTTTTGTTGACTGTATCCTTTGCTGTGCAAAAGCTTCTTATCTTGATGAAGTCCCAATAGTTCATTTTTGCTTTTGTTTCTTTTGCCTTTGTGGATGTATCTTGCAAGAAGTTACTGTGGCCGAGTTCAAAAAGGGTGTTGCCTGTGTTCTCCTCTAGGATTTTGATGGACTCTTGTCTCACATTTAGATCTCTCATCCATTTTGAGTTTATCTTTGTGTATGGTGAAAGAGAGTGGTCCAGTTTCATTCTTCTGCATGTGGATGTCCAATTTTCCCAGCACCATTTATTGAAGAGACTGTCTTTCTTCCAATGGATAGCCTTTCCTCCTTTATGAAATATTAGATGACCGTACATTTCAGGGTCCACTTCTGGGTTCTCTATTCTGTTCCATTGATCTATGTGTCTGTTTTTGTGCCAGTACCACACTGTCTTGATGACCACAGCTTTGTAGTACAACCTGAAATCTGGCATTGTGATGCCCCCAGCTATGGTTTTCTTTTTTAAAATTCCCCTGGCTATTCGGGGTCTTTTCTGATTCCACACAAATCTTAAAATAATTTGTTCTAACTCTCTGAAGAAAGTCCATGGTATTTTGATAGGGATTGCATTAAACGTGTAAATTGCCCTGGGTAACATTGACATTTTTACAATATTAATTCTGCCAATCCATGAGCATGGAATATTTTTCCATCTCTTTGTGTCTTCCTCAATTTCTTTCAGAAGTGTTCTATAGTTTTTAGGGTATAGATCTTTTACCTCTTTGGTTAGGTTTATTCCTAGGTATCTTATGCTTTTGGGTGCAATTGTAAATGGGATTGACTCTTTAATTTCTCTTTCTTCAGTCTCATTGTTAGTGTATAGAAATGCCATTGATTTCTGGGCATTGATTTTGTATCCTGCCACACTACCAAATTGCTGTATGAGTTCTAGCAATCTTGGAGTGGAGGCTTTTGGGTTTTCTATGTAGAGTATCATGTCATCGGCGAAGAGGGAGAGTTTGACTTCTTCTTTGCCAATTTGAATGCCTTTAATGTCTTTTTGTTGTCTGATTGCTGAGGCGAGGACTTCAAGAACTATGTTGAACAGCAGTGGTGAGAGTGGACATCCCTGTCTTGTTCCTGATCTTAGGGGAAAGGCTCCCAGTGCTTCCCCATTGAGAATGATATTTGCTGTGGGCTTTTCGTAGATGGCTTTTAAGATGTCGAGGAAAGTTCCCTCTATCCCAACACTCTGAAGGGTTTTGATCAGGAATGGATGCTGTATTTTGTCAAATGCTTTCTCTGCATCTAATGAGAGTATCATATGGTTCTTGGTTTTTCTCTTGCTGATATGATGGATCACATTGATGGTTTTACGAGTGTTGAACCAGCCTTGTGTCCCGGGGATAAATCCTACTTGGTCATGGTGAATAATTTTCTTAATGTGTTGTAGGATCCTATTGGCTAGTATCTTGTTGAGAATTTTTGCATCCATGGTCATCAGGGATATTGGTCTGTAATTCTCCTTTTTGGTGGGGTCTTTGTCTGGTTTCGGAATTAAGGTGATGCTGGCCTCATAGAACGAATTTGGAAGTACTCCATCTCTTTCTATCTTTCCAAACAGCTTTAGTAGAATAGGTATGATTTCTTCTTTAAACGTTTGATAGAATTCCCCTGGGAAGCCATCTGGCCCTGGACTCTTGTGTCTTGGGAGGTTTTTGATGACTGCTTCAATTTCCTCCCTGGTTATTGGCCTGTTCAGGTTTTCTATTTCTTCCTGCTCCAGTTTTGGTAGTTTGTGGCTTTCCAGGAATGCGTCCATTTCTTCTAGATTTCCTAATTTATTGGTGTACAGCTGTTCATAATATGTTTTTAAAATCGTTTGTATTTCCTTGGTGTTGGTAGTGATCTCTCCTTTCTCATTCATGATTTTATTAATTTGAGTCTTCTCTCTCTTCTTTTTAATAAGGTTGGCTAATGGTTTATCTATCTTATTAATTCTTTCAAAGAACCAGCTCCTGGTTCTGTTGATCTGTTCCACAGTTCTTTTGGTCTCGATATCATTTATTTCTGCTCAAATTTTAATTAACTGTCTTCTTCTGCTGGGGGTGGGGTCTATTTGTTGCTTTTTCTCTAGTTCCTTTATGTGTAAGGTGAGCTTTTGAATTTGAGTTCTTTCCAGTTTTTGAATGGATGCTTGTATTGCGATGTATTTCCCCCTCAGGACTGCTTTTGCTGCATCCCAAAGATTTTGAACAGTTGTATCTTCATTCTCATTAGTTTCCATGAATCTTTTTAATTCTTCCTTAATTTCCTGGTTGACCTTTTCATCTTTTAGCAGGATGGTCCTTAACCTCCACGTGTTTGTGGTCCTTCCAAACTTCTTGTTGTGATTAAGTTCCAATTTCAAGGCATTATGGTCTGAGAATATACAGGGGACTATCCCGATCTTTTGATATCGGTTCAGACCTGATTTGTGACCCAGTATGTGGTCTATTCTGGAGAAAGTTCCATGTGCACTTGAGAAGAATGTGTATTCAGTTGAGTTTGGATGTAAAGTTCTGTAGATATCTGTGAAATCCATCTGGTCCAGTGTATCATTTAAAGCTCTCGTTTCTTTGGAGATGTTGTGCTTAGAAGACCTATCCAGGGTAGAAAGAGCTAGATTGAAGTCACCAAGTATAAGTGTATTATTATCAAAGTATTTCTTCACTTTGGCTATTAATTGGTTTAAATATTTGGCAGCTCCCACATTCGGGGCATATATATTGAGGATTGTTAAGTCCTCTTGTTGGATAGATCCTTTGAGTATGAGATAGTGTCCCTCTTCATCTCTCACTATAGTCTTCAGGGTAAATTTTAATTTATCTGATATAAGGATGGCAACCCCTGCTTTCTTTTGAGGCCCATTTGAATGGTAAATGGTTCTCCAACCTTTTATTTTCAGGTTGTAGGTGTCCTTCTGTCTAAGATGAGTCTCTTGTAGACAGCAAATAGATGGGTCCTGCTTTTTTATTTTTTTTATTTTTTTTATTTTTTTTTTTTTTTTTTATTTTTTTTTTGGGTCCTGCTTTTTTATCCAGTCTGAAACCCTGCGCCTTTTGATGGGGTCATTAAGCCCGTTCACGTTCAGAGTTACTATTGAGAGATATGAGTTTAGTGTCATCATATCTATTCAGTCCTTGTTTTTGTGGATTGTTCCACTGAACTTCTTCTTAAAGGGGAATTTTAAGAGGCCCCCTTAAAATTTCTTGCAGAGCTGGTTTGGAGGTTACATATTCTTTCAGTTCCTGCCTGTCTTGGAAGCTCTTTATCTCTCCTTCCATTTTGAATGAGAGCCTTGCTGGATAGAGTATTCTTGGTTGCATGTTCTTCTCATTTAGGACCCTGAATATATCCTGCCAGCCCTTTCTGGCCTGCCAGGTCTCTGTGGAGAGGTCTGCTGTTACCCTAATATTCCTCCCCATAAAAGTCAGGGACTTTTTTTCTCTTGCTGCTTTAAGGATCTTCTCCTTATCTTTGGAATTTGCAAGCTTCACTATTAAATGTCGAGGTGTTGATCGGGTTTTGTTGATTTTAGGGGGGGGGGATCTCTCTATTTCCTGGATCTGAATGCCTGTTTCCCTTCCCAGATTCGGAAAGTTTTCAGCTAGGATTTGTTCAAATACATATTCTGGCCCTCTGTCCCTTTCGGCACCCTCGGGAACCCCAATTAAACGTAGGTTTTTCTTCCTCAGGCTGTCATTTATTTCCCTTAATCTATCCTCATGGTCTTTTAATTGTCTGTCTCTTTTTTCCTCAGTTTCCCTCTTTGCCATCAACTTGTCTTCTATGTCACTCACTCGTTCTTCCACCTCGTCAAGCCTCGTCGTTAGGACTTCTAGCTTGGATTGTATCTCATTTAATTGATTTTTAATTTCTGCCTGATTGGATCTAAATTCTGCAGTCATGAAGTCTCTTGAGTCCTTTATGGTTTTTTCTAGAGCCACCAGTAGCTGTATAATAGTGCTTCTGAATTGGCTTTCTGACATTGAATTGTAATCCATATTTTGTAACTCTGTGGGAGAGAGGGCTGTTTCTGATTCTTTTTTTTGAGGTGAGGTTTTCCTTCTAGTCATTTTGCTCAGTGCAGAGTGGCCAAAAACAAGTTGTATTGGGAAAAGGAGAAAAAGAGAGAGAAGGAAAGAAAAGAGAAAAAGAGAGAAGAGAAAGAAGAAAAAAAAGGGGGAGAAAGAGAAAAAAAGAGAAAGAAAAAGAAAGAAAGGAGAAAAAAGAAAAAAAAGGGGCGGTGGGGTGGGGGAAGCAATCAGAAATCAAGAAGAAAGAAAGAAAAAAAAGCACAAAACAAAACAAAAACAAACAAACAAACAAACAAAACCACGGGGAGTATCTTCCGATTCTGTACACTTTAAGTCCCTTGACTTCCCTTGGAACTGGTCCCTGTCGCTGGTCTTCTGGGGGAGGGGCCTGCTGTGCTGATTCTCAGGTGTTAGCACTTGGGGGAGCTGCTCTGCCCCTGCCTGGTGCAGGGCTCGGTGGGGGGTGTTCACCCTGTGAGGCCCCGGGAGGAAGCCACAGTGGCGGGGCCAGCTCTGCAGCCCTAGAGTCAGCTCCCGCAGTAGCTCCTGGGCTCTCCGTCTGCAGGGCCTGGGGGCTCCCGGGCGGGGCCGCTGATCTGCTCAGTTCCAGGCAGGAGCGTCCTTGCTGACCTGGGCCCTCCTGGCCTCTGCCTGTCCCGGGGGAGGCCGGATCCTGGGCTGTGTCCCGGCGCCCTGTGCTCGGGGGCCTGCGCTGTCGGATTCGCGCTCCCGCCCCGCAGCCCCCTCCGCGGAGCCGCCGCCCGAGCCCCTCCGAGCTGCTCCGGGTCCCTCCGTGCACGCTGGGAGCCCTTAGGGAGCTCGGAGCACTCTCCCTGGGGTGCAGGTGTCTGTTAGTGTCCCCGGGAGCCTGAGGGCATCCCCGCCTTTCTGGGGATCCTGCTCCAATTCCCCGGGAGGCCTTTCCGCGGGGAAGGTTGGTGCAGCTCCTGCTCCTCCGGGACGGGGCTCTCCTGTCCTGGGGACACTCGCCCCGGCCTCAGCCCGGCTCCTCGTGGGGTCCCTCCCCCTTGGAGGCCTTTTGTTTCTTTATTTCTTTTTTCCCGTCTTCCTACCTTGATAGAAGCGCGAACTCTTCTCACTGTAGCATTCCAGCTGGTCTCTCTTTAAATCTCAGGCCAAGTTCGTAGATTTTCAGGATGATTGGAAGGTTTTCCAGGTAATTTGTTGGGGACAGGTGACTTGGAGACCCTACTCTTCCGTCATCTTGCCCCTCCTAAAAATAATTTTAGGGATGCCTGGGTGGCTCAGTCAGTTAAGTGTCTGCCTTCAGCTCAGGTCATGATCTCAAGGTCCTGGGATCGAGCCCCACATGGAGTTCCCTGCTCTTCAGGGAGCCAGATTCTCCCTCTATCTCTGCCTGCCGCTCCCCCTGCTTGTGCTTATACTCGTTCTCTCTCTCTCTCTCTGTCAAATAAATAAATAAGATCTTTAAAAAATAAAATAAAAAATAAAATAATAATTTTAAATTTACATAAAATTGCAAAGATGAAACAGAGTTCTCATATACTCTATACTTAGTTTCCTTATTATTAGTATCTTACCCATATGGCGCATTTGTCACCATAAATGAAACTATATTGATACATTATTGTTAGATAAAAGCCATACTCTATTCAGATTTCCTTAGTTTTCACCTAATGTCCTTTTCTGTATCAGGAACCTGTCTGGAATACCACATTGCATTTCATCATCATGCATTCTTAGTAAACTTTTTTTCTCAGTTTTTTTCCATGTTTTTATAACCCTGACTCTTTTGGGAGTATTGGTCAGGGTTTTGCAGAAAATCCTTCAATTGGAATTTGTCGGTTTCTCTCATGATTAGAGTGGGTGATGGTTATGAGTTTTTAGAAGAAGAACATGGAGATGAAGTATCATTCTTGTCACATCATATCAAGGGTACATACTAACCTTAATCAGGCTGAGGTTATGTATGCTGAGTTTCTCCAGGGTGAAGTTACTCTTTTTTCCCCCCTTTCCTACTGTGCTGTTTGGAAGGAAGTCACTATGCACAGCCTCACTTAAGGAGTGGGGGTTAAGCTCCACCTCCTTAAGGGCAGTGTCTCCATAAATTATTTGGAATTCTTCTGCATGGGAGACTTCTCTATTTTCTCTGATTTATTTAGCCAGTCACCACAAGCTGCAACCTGATGTCCAGGCCTCTGTATATGTATCTTTATATCATATTTATAATAATATCCTATCATATAATTATTAGTATATCATATATACTGACGTAAATAAATAGCTGAAGGAGGTGGAGCTCCCTTGGAGCGAGGTGGGATAATGTTAATGCCCAATGAGATATAACTGTGTGACATCCAGAAAGCACATCTTATTCCCTGCATCCTTCCCATTGGCCTGAGTGCAAATGATTCCTACTCCCTAAGCAGCCATCCTGGCTCTTGAGGTAATGTGCTAAGTACAGTATGGCAAGAAGAAGGAAGCCTGGCTCCCTGATGGATGCACAGAATATTGCTGTGCAACTATCTATCTTCAGATGTTCATATGAGAGTGATATACATTTCTATCTCATTTATATCACTATTCTCTTATGTATCTGTTACATGCAACAAAGAGGATCTGCCCCTTGAGCCTATGACTGGCTAGTTGTGCCTTCTATGTGTCCTCTTAGCATACTGTGTTTTCCCTATTTAGCACTCCTCATGTTTTATGCAAATTTCTCATTTCATCATTTTTATCTCTTAATAAAATATAAGTTCTATGAAGACAGGAGTCCTTTTTGGGATTTTTATTCTCAGATCTTGCAGTGTATGGTTAGTATTTCCTAAAATTTTATGAGATAAATCGATGACTTATTAAATGCCGTATAATTAGAACTTTTATGTGACCATCCAAAATGTTCATCTGCACACGTTCTAGCTTTTTAATTATTTTTAAGAGCCTCAAATGAAGAGACTATAACTTATAGCACAAAGGTCGATGTACGTTGCCAATAAATACTTTACAATAGCACAACAGAATTAAACCAAATCAATCAAAATATATTAAAAAGTGGTGTGAAGTGTAGTTCTAAGTGAGAAAACGAGAAGTACAAACACACAGTTTTTTCATCTTTTAGTAGTTGAGAATGCAAAGCAGGTAAAGACAAGGTCCTTGACCTTACAGAGAGCAACATTTGGTAGAAGAATTTGGCATAGACAGCGTGGCCCCAGACTGCACATGCTGTAGGTAGAATGGAGGGGAATGTGAGCATGACATATCAAGAAATGCTGGACTAAATTATAAGCAGTTTTCCGCACAGTAAGACCAAGTGGAGAACAGGCCTTTTAGTGATGCAGAGAAAGGTCAGAAAGGCAAATCCTGGAGAAATTTTATTGTTTATGTTTTGTTCATTACTTCTACTCCTACTGTTGTCCTGTTTCACAGTTGTTTCAAATATTCCATTTGCAATTTACTACAACACTTTGTACACCATGAGAGTTCATTGATTTATGATACTGCTATTCTTCTGGCTTCAGAATTTGAAAATGATTCATAGCATTTAGGACTGTATTTACACTTTTGCTGTATTTTATAGTCTTTGGATACACTAAAACTTTGTTCCTTTTAGGCCATATAAGATGTTTGCTTCTCTCTTGTTTCCTACTTACCTATATAACAAGATAATCAATAGCGGTAAGCATCTATAACCTGTTAAGATACAGTCTCAAGGATCTTAACTGAAAGTCAGTGAATTTAACTTCATTCCTTTTTGCCCCTGGATCTCCAGGCATATTCTGCTTTGCCAAGTTGCTGGGGTTTTTAATATATTTTTTCCACATTAAGAATAGTATACTGGTGTCACCGCCACCATGTCTTCCCAAAATATTGACTGAATGATTACTCATGTTAGGTGATATTCTAAATGCTTTGAATAGGCAGTAACACATTGAGTTGTAACAATCCCAGGAGCTAGGTATTATTATTACTTCCATTTTAGAGAGGAGAAAATTGAGATACAGAAAAGTTACTTGGTGGTGGTTACATGTTGCTAGTGATTGTTAGAATGAGAATTCTAATCAACACAGTCTAATTTTTGGACAGAATCTTCAACAGAATGTAAGGAAGTCTGAATCTGAAACCATTGCACTCTACTGAATCTCTGGTATCTTCAGAAATGTGTGTTGCTATTTTAGGTATATGGAGTTGCTAGTTTTTCTGAAACTATTCTTGAAGATTGATGTCTGTTCATAGATTATTGGAAAGTTTTTCTGGGGAAAAATTTATGGTTTAATTGCTCGATTCTGCATAGTTCTTTCCTAAACCCCTGAAAATGGAGCTTCTGCTAGAAAAGTTCACAGTTTGTATATCAGAATGTGATAGGAGCTAAAGAAACTTCTTTATGAGATTGGAGTTCCAGATTTGGACTTAAAGAGCTTGATGGGAATGCTCTTCATATTTACAATGGTAATGATTTTAGTAAAAGCAATGAACACACTCATCCAGGCTTTCCATCAGCAAATCTTCACTAAGCACTGTTTTCTAGGTACTCTAATATGTGTTGAGAATACAAAGAATCTTTTCCCTTAAGGAATTCATGGTGGAGAAGACTCACAAAGAGGTCATTGCAATACATTGTGGTTACATGCTTTCATGGAGATTATATATAATATATAAAGCATGTAGTCATGGATGTGAGAGAGCAACATCGAATTGCAGTCCAGAATGCAGTAGGGAATGTCAGCAGATGTCAGGGCTAAGATGAATTCAAAAAGATGAATTGATCAATAAGAGTTAGAGAAGTGAAGAATAAAGAGATAAAAATAGAAGTAGCTTTATCTTAAGAAAGATGAAATGATCAATAGGAACTAGACACATAGAGAAAGTCAATGGGGAAGGACATTTTAGGCAAATGGGTGAGCAGGGTATTATGTATAGTGGAGGAAGAGTCTAGAGGAGTATGTAGTAAATTATAAGTAGTTTGGTATTGTATGAAAAGTTTAAGATAGGAAATGTCAGGAGTTTAGAATCACCATTTGCTTTGGCCTGGTCAATGGTAAATTGAAAACACATTTCTAAGACTTTTGTTAAAGCTCTAATACCTTATATTTAAACATAGGGCATAGAAAATCAAGATTCTTGGAGGTGAGTCTTCTAACAATGGCAGATGCAAAGATGGATCGTCAAAAGGTGCTGAGAATCCATTAAGGTCAAATTCTAAACCTGATTCTTCAAAGAATCTAGCTATTTGGTATTTTAACTATCCCAAGCTACACATTTGTCTTGAATTCTTTAGAACTGAGATGCTTGTTACATTCCAGTCCCAGAGGCATGCACATGCCGAAGATTGTCTTTGAGGACTTGAACAACTCATAAATTTAACATATTTCACTCTAGAATTATGGAAATAAAGCATCCCAGAAGTACCGATGAAGTTACTGGATATTTCAAGTAGCATCTGTCATCCAGGTAGCACCTGTATGTACACTAATTCATTACCTTCCTTTTTTTATCATCCCTTTATCTAATTTTAAACTCTAGTCTGGTTCCAAGCTATGTTATGCCTAAGTTATCCCAATAAATTTAAATTTTTCATAAATTCAGATTTAATTTTCCATAAACATTATTTATGTCCATTGTTACTCTCTGAAATCCAACAGTCAGGATATTTTTTTTTCTGATTCAATCTAAAATTTTCCCCTAAGTGGCCTCATTTATTCTGTTAAACCTATTCTTTATTCCATTTTAATATATACTATGTGCTTTAATTAGATATCACTTAGTACCTGGGCACTCCTGCTCCTCCACCTGCCTGGAATTTGTCACAGCTTCCTTCCCCAGTTGGGTCCTCTGAAGTCTCATTTATTATTATTTCATTTGTTGATTGATTAACTGCTTGATTGATTGTAGGCTCCACATCCAGTGTGGAGCCCGATGTGGGGCTTGAATTCACAACCCTGAGATCAAGACTAAAGTGAGACTAAGAGTTGGGCACCCAACTGACTGAGCTGCCCAGGTTTAGTCAAAGTTGTCTTTCTCCTGAAGCCTTTCTTCACTATTATAGGTGTTCAAAAGTAAAACAGTGAGCAGTAGCATTGTTGATAAAATATATGATTATGTTCAAGGTCAGATTATATTCTAAAAGTAGATTTACTTCTACAAGTGCACATACATACACACACCATGAAAGTGAAAGTATATAAGAAAGGCCATTTTAAAGCAGCCAATAGATGAAAACAAATCAGGCTTTTCTTTTGCATAATTTTGACAGTAATACATTTTGCTCACTTAGAAGGAAACCAATTAGTATTTGCATTATCATAAAAGAAAGGTTGTTGAGTTTCCAAACAAGGTGACTCTGTTATCAAATCTTTTTTTTTTTTTAGAAAAAGATGAGCTAGAATATGAAAGTGTCTCAAATCATTCCCCAGTGGAAACCCAGGCAAATGTAGGAAGGGAATAAAAGGATGAAGAGTCTTTAAAAATATGTGTGTGTGTGTGTGTGTGTGTGTGTGTGCATTTGAGAACTGGAAAAAAACAGCCCTGTAGCTTCTTCCCCTGCCATTGGACAGGTCTATATGATCAATAAATCATGTACTTGCATATCTGTGTTACCTTATCTATTCTCTGGATATTGCCACAAGCAGGGAACAACACAATGGGGGAAGATGGAAGCTTATCATCCTTGTTCCCTGTGAATTGGCCTGGGAATAGAGAAATCAAGGTATTTGGTGACTTAGATCCATCTCCTTACCTCCTGGGGCCCACCTATAGTGGGATGTAGAAAAGGGAGCCAACATCAGACCTCCTTGATCTCACTTGCCTCTGATCCCCTGTAGTAATTAATGTGCTATCACCCGAATTAGCAGCTAATTATATTCTCTTTAATTTTTTCTCTCTCTTTTAACTGTGTTGGAGATCCTTGAGGGCAAAGACTATGCTGTAAACTTGTTTCTGTTCTTTCAGTGTTTAACATAGTGCTGAACACAAAGAAGGTATACCACATGTTAACTGATCTATTTTGTATGTAAAGACATGAGAAGTCCAGTGTGTTTAAGAATGTATTTTACTAAGACATGATTTTCATAGTTCTATCATCCATAATTCAGACTTTAGGCAGTTAACTTTACATTAGATAAAAATAATATTAATTGTACGCTTATTATGTATACACATGTTATTTACTTTAATTATCACAACCACAGCCAGGTTAAGAAACAGAATGTCATTCTGATAGGCATGAAAAATATATAGGTACTTAAATATCACTGGAAAACAAATTCTTATTTATTAGAGGTCTCCTCAGGCCTTGTTACTGAAAGTATGTCTCAAGAACTAGCATCATAGGCATTATCTGGGCCTTTGTTAGAAATGCAGACTCTCAAGCTCCTACCTGACCTTATTTTTATTTCAGTAGCATACCAAGGGTCACACTGAAGTTTGAAAAATAGTCATAGGGATAGTATGTGGTTAGAGGTACTACTTTCATAAACTGCTTAGGAGGAGTTGTATCCCAAGAGACATGCTCATAGTTGCTCACTAAACTGATCCTGTGTACTGGAGAGTCTAGCAGATTTCAGGGTTTTTGCTTTGTTAAACAAAGTATGTGAGTTTAGGGCCAGAGTTCAATTGCTCATAATACAGCAGAAACTAACTATTGCTGAGTAATACTAGTAAACCTGTCTTCCAATTCATGATGAACATAGACAATATTCTACATACATCCAAAACAAACATTTTAAAAATGTTGATACTGAGGGGCTCCTGGGTGGCTCAGTTGCTTAAGTGTCTGCCTTCAGCTCAGGTCATGATCTCAGGTTCTTGGCATAGAGTCCCACTCAGGCTCTCTGCTCAGCAGGGAGTCTGCTTCTCCGTCTCCCTCTGCTCCTCCCCCTTCTTGGACTCTCTCTTTCTCAAATAAATAAATAAAATATTTTTTTTAAAAAAAGAGGTTGATACTAAAGAGGACCTTTGCTCACTATGCATTAGGCATTTTGGCCTTCTCAGCGCTCTTCAGACTGACCTGGGATGCTTGGTACTTGCTGCTCCTTCTTCATGGGATGCCCTTCCTCTAGGTCTGTCTATGGTTGGCTCTGTCATGTCACGTAGGTTGCCTCTTTGGAGAGATTTTCTTTAGGCACCCTCATTAAAACAGACTTGTGGTCTTTACCCCTTTACTTTACTATTACTAATAGCATTTTATCACTCTCAACTCCCTTCCTTCCTTCCTTCCTTCCTTCCTTCCTTCCTTCCTTATTTCCTTCCCTCCTTCCTTCCTTACTTTTTTCCTTCTTTCCTTCCTTCATTTGTCTTCTCCCCTGGACTACTGACTACATGAGAGGAATTTGGTCTCTGCTATTTGCTATATTCCCTGCTCTGGTACATGGTAGATGCTCAGTAAAATACTTGCTGAATGAATCAGTCAACAGAGAGTGAAAACTGTTATGAAGACCACTATTCTTAACACATACTACATCAGTAATGAACTATCTTGTATTCATCTCCAATTTCAAGCTTAGTCCTACTTTGCATTACATTTTAGGGGTCCTCTTTGTGAAGTAAGATGATCTGTTACAAACACAGAGCATAAATGAAAAGTGTGAGAAAACCTTTTCATTTTTTCAGCAACTGTTGGTTGAGTGTTTTCAATATACTCATGACAAGCCCGCCCTGAGCACTTAGATTTGCCACATGTTAATGTGTAACTTTGCTCAAGTTACTAAGCCTATTTAAACTGCAATTTCCTCATACATATAATGGCACTAATAATAGTACCTGTACCTACTGCATGGAGTTGCTGAGACTATAAATTGTGGTAATGCATTGAAAATGCTTATTATAGAGTCTGGAATATACTAAGCACTCAATATATCAATATTAATTTCAGAAAATTTAGACAGTTGGTGCTTGGGAGGATGAATTATCTTTCTAATAGAAATAACATTTGCATTGTGATAACCACGATAATAGATGGCATTCACAAATAATTTAAAATATTTTTCAAAGTACTCTCATCACATCCTCTTCTGTTATTGTGATGTATTTCCTTCATTTTACCTTCGGAGAGAAATAAATGTATGTTTACCAAATTCCTTTTTGCTTCTTTTAATCTTTCCCATTCATGCCTGGATTGGGTCACAATAGATTAAAATAGGATATTTTATATGGCTTCATCTCACGTTTTTTGCCATTTTTATTAAAATATACACAGGATATGAACAGATTTTAAAAGTACAGCTTCATTAAATTTTTCATGTGTGTATGCCCACATACTAAACATCCAGATGAGACCATTGAAGGACACCAGATCCCAGAAGTCATCCTTTCTTCTTCCGTATATTACCACTAATCAGACTTACCTTCCTGGGGATTTTTTGTGCCTGTTTTTCAGTTTATATAAATGCAGTCACTTACTTTTTTTTTGTTTGTTTGTTTGGCTTCTTTTACTCCACATTATGTCTGTGAGAGTTATCCAGATTGTTGTGTATAGCAGTACATTGCTGATTTTAGTTGCTGCATAATATTTTGCTGCATAAGTATGCCATAATTTATTTATCCATTCAGGGCTTCTGATGAATGTGTGTAGTGGAATCATACTGTGGTTTTAATATGCATTTTCTCAATGACTAATGATGGGGCTGATATTTTCTTGCATTTATGGGACAATCCTATATTCTTTTTTGTAAAGTGCCTATTCAGATCCTTTGCCCACTTAAAAAAAATGGTTAGTCTTCCCTTTTATTGTTGATTTTGGACTTTTCTGTACTTTGGATAAAATGTTAGTTGAGTAAATGTGTTGAAATACTTTCTCCCATTCCATGTCTTGCATTTTCACTCATTAATGGTATCCTGTGAAGAACGGAAGTCTTCATTTTAATGTAGTTCAATTCATAAGCCTTTCCATGTGGTTAGTGCATTGTGGTCCTCTTTAGCATATCTTTGCTTACCTGAGAATACAATGATTTTATTGTGTTTTATTCTATAGACTTTGTTTTGCCTTTTCTCTCTTTAAAAGACATATATTAGCTGATAAAGAATTCTCATTTGATAACTTTTCATTACAATGCTTTAACAATGCCATGCTGTTGTCTTTTGGCCTCCCTGCCTTCCTGTGAAAAGGCACTCTGTGACTGATAAGTAATCCTTTGAAGGATTTTTTTAATCACCAGTAGTGCTTTAATTTTTTCCTTTCCTTTTATTTTTCATCAGTCTAACTAGGATACGCCTAGATGTGGTTCCCCTTGTATTTTTCCTGCTTGAGATTTGATGTTATGACTTGATGTCTTTAGGTGGTTTGGAAAAATTGTCAGCTAGCATCTCTTCATATATTCCTCATTTTACTACTTCAATTAAATATAATAATTTTCCTGGTGTTCCTCATGTCTTTTGTACTCATATGTATGCTTTTTAATCTCTATCTGTATCTGTATTATCTATCACCTGCATCCACACCTACATTACATCTATGTAGAGGACACTTGCTTAATTTGATAAAATGCATCTTTGAAAAACCTGCAACTAATACTTAATGGTGAAAATCTAAACACTTTCTCCCAAGAGTGGGAATAAAGCAAAGGTGCTAGCTCTTTCCATTTCTATTCAATATTATTCTGGAAGACATTGCAATAATTTAAGAAAAATACATAAAATATACACAGATTAAAAAGGAAGTAGAACTCTTTAAATTCATGTATGGTATGATTGTATATGTGTGATTGTGTGTGTATCAAATCCAATGAAATGTATAACAAAGTATTGAACTAGTACACAGATTGTGTAAGGCCTCAGGTTACAAGAACAATGATAAAAATAAATTATAAATTTATGAGCAAAGGGAAGTCATGGGCTTCCCTTGGAAATAAGTGTGACCTTGAATGAAGTCTTTTTCTTTAGCCAAGGGTCCACCCAATCTTTTGACTTGATGAGACAAACAAAAATCCATTAATGATGGATAGTGCTGGCTGCTTGGTCACTAGAAATCTCATTTTCAAGTGATTTACTCCTTATTTAAGGAGAGACATTTGGTTAAATACATGGGAATAAAGACTAATTAATCCCATGCACCCCTACAAAACGCACTAACCCAACAAAATTATGATAAACATTGAAGAAAATGTCTTTAGTGGGAACAGGAAATGTTGAAAATCTTGAATGAAAATACAAAGCAAACACCAAGTACTATGGAATGTGGATCAAAAAGAAAAAGGGAGATGAAAACTCACATAGACCCTCAGATCGTGAGGAGGAGCCGTATTTCTTCAAATTTAAGGGTATTAGCTCTAAGAGTCATCCTGCAATAGATCAATGAAATACCAAGAATATGAGTATGCCATTGAAGGGGCAGAGTATATACCTGAGAAACCAATTTGCATTAAAAAGAGATATCAACTGATCTTTGATAAGGGTGCCAAGTAGACATAATGGAGAAGAGACAGTCTTTTTGACCAATGGTGTTGGGAAAATTGGTATCCACAAGTAAAGGTAAAACTGGACCCTATCTTATACATAAAAATCAACTCAAAATGGACCAAAGACTTAAATGTAAGACCTGAAACTGTAAAATACCCAGAAGAAAACTTAGAGGAAAAGCTTCTTGACATTCGTGTTGGCAAAGTTTTCATGAATATGACACCAAAAGCACAAGCAACAAAAACAAAAATAGATGAGAAAGACTATGGAAAGAAAGAAAGAAAAAGAAAGAAAGAAGGAAAAGAAAGAAAGAAAGAAAGAAAGAAAGAAAGAAAGAAAGAGAAAGAAAAAGAAAGAAAGAAAGAAAGAAAGAAAGAAAGAAAGAAAGAAAGACAGACTACATCAAACTGTGAAGTTTCTACACAGAAAAAGAAATAGTCAATAAAGTCAAAAGGCAACCTATGGAATGGGGGGAAATATTTTCAAATCATACATCTGTTAAAAAGTTAATTTCCAAAATACATAAGGACCTTCTACAACTAAATAGCAAAAATAAAAAATACTAAAAATAAATAATATATTTATAGATTAATGGTGAAAAACTGGAAATTGAAACATAAAATATTTCTATTTACAGTGCCACCTAGAATAGACGGAATCTCTGGGGATACATTTAGGCAAGTGTTTAAGAGCTCATCACCAGATGATACAAAACAATACTGAGAGAAATTAAAGACCCTAAATATATAAAGAATCCATATCATGACTATTGATTGAAAGATTCACCATCATTAAGATATCAGTTCTTCTTAAATTAATTGGTAGGTTCTATATCATCCCAATCAAAATTTTAGTAGGATTTTTAAAAAATAGTAATTTAAATGTTGATTTTAAAATTCATGTGGAAATGTAAAGGACCTAGAATAGTCAAACAATTTGAAAAACAAAACAAGATTGAAAAACATACACTATATGTTTTCAAGACTCACAATAAAAACTATCAATCAAGACAGTATAGTAGTGGCACAGTGATAGACAAATGGATCAAGGGAATAAAATAATGAGTCTAGAAACTGATGCATATATCTGTGGTGAGCTGATTTTCAACCCAGAAACCAACGTAATTGGATAGGAAAACAATAATCTTCAACAATGGTGCTAGAACTACTGGATAGTCACATGAAAAAAATCCTTAATCCTTAACTCACACCATACAAAAATTAAGTTGAAATGTATAATTGGTTCCAAATAAAAGCTAACATAGAAAATTTTTTGAGGAAAACAAGGGAGAAAATGTATGGCTGTGTTACAGGCAATGATTTCTTAGAAACCATAAATACTAATCAAACAAAAAAATGTATTGATAAATTCAACTTGTTAAAATGATAAACTGCCTTTTTGAAAGACAACATTAGGAAAATGAAAGGCAACAGACTGGAAAAACATATTCCCAATACATGTATCTAACAAGAAACTCTCACAACCCAATAAAAAGGAGCCAAATAATCCAATAAAAAATGGGAAAAGCAGGGCTGTGAATGGCCAATAAGCCTGTGGTAAAATGCTCAATATCATTAGTCATTAGGGAAATGCAAAGTATGACCACAGTGAGTTATCAGTGTAAATGCATTGGAATGACTGAAATAAAATACAAAAAAAGATTGAAATACCACGTTTTGGCAAGGATGTGGAGCATCTGGATCTATCATCTGTTGCTATTTGGGAGTACAAACTACTCTGGAAAACATTTTACTACTTTCTTATAGACTTTAGTATATTCCAGCCAGGCAACAGCAGTTCTACTCCTAAGTATTTACCCAAGAGAAATTTAAAAAATATATATATATACATATATATATCACAAAAAGGCTGTATATGAATGTTTATAACAGCTTTATTTAGAATAGCTGCAAACTGTAAACAGCCAAAATATTCAACAATTGAATGGAAAATCAAACTGTGAGATACTCGATTAATAGATACTATGTAGCAATAAAAAGGAACACAATGAAGATAGAACACAAAACGGAACACACCTTATTATCACACACACACACACACACACAAACACAAAATTCTAGAACAGGTGGAACTAATCTGTAGTGACAGAAAAAATTTAAGTGGTTGCCTGGAAGTGGGATGGGTGGAGTTTTCCACAAAGCGTGATGAAAGAACCTTATGAGGAAGTGGAAATACCTATGCCAATTATGATTGGCATGATGTTTATGTAGGAATATGCATTTATAACTTCAACAAGTGGTATGATTTGAACTGTATATTTTATGGTAATTTAAAGTTGAACTTAATGCAATGATTGAATTGTCAATGATTGGATGTTAAGAGAAGAAAGCATTGGTAGTGCCGTGAAAATGTTAACTCTCTCAAGAGGCATTCAGGCACGTCTGGGTGGCTCCGCGGTTGAGCCTCTGCATCTGTCTCTCAAGATACATTCCACTATTGTCTCACTAGCTCTTCCAGTACTCTAGTTCTAGGGCACCTTAATCCACCAATGCAGAGTTTCAGGATTTGTCAGGGCTGTTTTCTCTGGTCTGCCCTTGTTCCTAAAGCATTGCTCTTAAATTCTATTTTGTTGTCCTTTGGGGATGTTTTAATTTAGAGCCCTGAGTGTTTACCCTTCACCTTGGCTCACCTGGATTTCCAACCTCCACCTGCACAGCTGCCATAACACTGGCAGCTTTTCCTTTTCCTGCAATATTTTCTGCTGGATTCTCTATGCCTCCCTCATGTGTGCACACCTTGAGAATCTCAAAATGCCAACATGGGAGACTGGGAGCAGAATTTTAGTCCCTTCTTTCTGCAGTTTCTTTTCCTCCAGCATCCAGTTCCTTTAAGTTTCAGCTCCTTTGGCTGCTTTCATCACTTTTAAACAAATGTTTCACTACCTACTGGGTCTCTGGGATGGTTAACAGTGTCACATGCTGGGGGAGGGATGGAAGGGAAGACCATAACCACTGGCTGAATTAGAGAAGACCTCTTGGAGGTGGCACTAGTTGAGGTAGAAGCTATCTTTATCTACTTTATCTATGAGACACAAGCTAATTAGATACCTTGCCATAGATCACATACTTAGGGGTGGATGTAGAACTAAAGTGAAGTTTTCTGATTTTCCTCTAGTGTCTCTTCCTTACGGACACATTTTTTCTGGTACTAAGGAAGAGCCATAAAAGTGTTATGACATCTTTTACCTGAAAATTTGAAAAGAAATATTGCTTGGGCTCCAAATCACTGGATTCATCTGGGAAATATATGAAGAAGAGCTGATAAATCTGTTTTTCTCTGGGTTTGATGTGGAATATAAACAGATGCTTATGGCCTGTTCATGAGAGTGTTGACAACTGAGTAGGAATGATGTACTTAGGATGGAGTCACACATGCTGGAAGATACATCACCACTCAAATCCTATTAAAATAATTTGTTCACTAAACAAATATGTGTTCTGGTTGCACATTATTCCTGCCTCCTGAGTCTCTGGAGTTATCTGTGGCAAAATTATCCAGAGCTCCTGGAGAGTAGGCTGCATGCCTTTCTTATTTGGCTTTTCATTTCCAGGGTCTAGCAAAATCCTTGGCTAATAGTTGGTTTTTCACAAATGTTTGATGAATTGCATTAATTTTATTTTTGTCTGCTGGGTATGGAAGAAAGAAAGTCTTGCACAATAAACAATACATTGGCCATTTTCATATATTGCTATTCATGATGTAAATTGATTCAATACTTTGGGAAAGATATTTAGCTATAGATACAAAAGCTATAAAATTACGTATGCTAATTAAAATCCAACTTCTACATGCCTATTCTAAGGAAATAATAAAAAATAGAAAAGAGTCGTATTGATGAAACTCGCCATCAAAGTTGTTGAAAATTTAAAAAACAAAACACTATAATGAATAGAAGTAGCAATAATGTATAACAATAGAGAAATATGCAAGAAAATATGTGTTTTAATATTATGGAGCATTAAAAACGATAACTATGGCTACCATGGAGAACATGGAAAATGTATACTATATATTAAATGTAAAGATTAAGAATATAATGGATGTATACTATAAAATTGCAACTATATAAAATAAATGAATATATTGAAAGGCCATACAGAAGATAGTACTTTTGTAGGATGGAGTGTTTATAAATTCAGATGGGGCTGAGCAGGTGTCCATGCAAGATGAGTGGTATGAACAGTTTCAGTAGGTGGTCTTTTGGTGAAACATTCAAAAAAGGAGGTGAAAAAAATCTTGGAACTGTAATGCATGACACAAATAGTAAACAACTGTCATCATCCTCACTGGTATTTATACCAGTAATGATAATGTTATTGAATCTTGAAGGTTCTTAATAGTAAGGAGTCCCTTATCAGCAAGTACATAACCATGAGAGGCACAGACCTTAAATGTTAGGCTGGCAATTATTTCAGTGCCTGCAAGCAGTAGTAGCAAGAGCTGGGTTGAATGTTCCGGAGTTGGAAGAAAGGGTAGAGAGAACAGGAATGCAGCTACCGCCCTCTTCCTAGGTATCAGAGGGTTTGCCCTACACATGTGAATGGCACCCTTTAGACATAATACCAGTCTCCAGTTAGTATTTGCTAATCATTAACTTTCTCTCCTGAGAAATCATGTTCCCAGTGCCCAGTCTAAAAATAATTACATTTATACTATTTGCTACTGCGTAGCGATTTCATTTTCTTTCCCTGCATTATTTGTGCCTTTAGGTGTACACTCCTTTGAGCAAGAGCTATTCCTTGTTTTGGCACAATTTGTCCTACTTTTGTGGGCTGCTTATAGAATTTTAGTGAAACGGAATGCTAGAAACAGGAATGCAGGATAGAAATAACCCCAAACCTCCCGGGAGAATGTGAACTTGGGCATGGACACGGAGGGGGATAAAATTAGATTGTAGCAAAGAAGGACTAAACCACATTTCCTGTTTTATCTTTGACTTTCTGCACAACCTTGGAAGAATCAACGATATCCTATGCTGTGGTGCCACGCTGGCTCAGATTGTGCTTATTCCACCCAGGTTTCCACTGACTGAATTGCTGTGAGAGGGCACAGCTCTCCACTGACTCATTAACCATGAAGATTTACTAGGACCAACTACTTGTGGCAGTCATTTCAGGATTCTGTCATTGGTGATTTCTTCTCATCTTTCCTAATGCAGTCATGTGGCCTGCCTAGTCGACTTCTATATCACTTCCATATTTCTCCTATAATATGTTAAAGGCTTGCTTTCTATAATGATGTTTCATCTAATTCATCCTAAATATATCATTCAAGTTCCTAGAATACCCTCTCATGTTACCCGGGCAAATAATAATGTAATAGAAGCTCATGTATAAATTGCTCGATAAGTGATTGCTTATAAAAACTTTGAGGAGATCGCAGCACCTGGGTAGTTCAGTGGTT
This sequence comes from Vulpes lagopus, assembly GCF_018345385.1. Taxonomy (NCBI): domain Eukaryota; kingdom Metazoa; phylum Chordata; class Mammalia; order Carnivora; family Canidae; genus Vulpes; species Vulpes lagopus. The sequence continues at coordinate 4,203,772 of NC_054833.1, forward strand.
GAGAATCTGCCTTTGGCTCAGGTCGTGATCCCGGGGTCCTGGCATCAAGTCCCGCATCTCTCCACAGGGAGCCTGCTTCTCTCTCTGCCTATGTCTCTGCCTCTCTCTGTGTCTCTCATGAATAAATAAATAAAATCTTTTAAAAAACCCCACAAAATACAAATAAGTACAAAAAATGCTACTGTAGAGCTCATGTATCAAGTCATCTGTCCATGTTTCAACTCCTCCTTATAATGAACTTACCAAAATGGTTGTCTATATGCATCTTCACTTAATTACCTCCATTCATGCTTTTGAGAGAAAGGGCACAGCAGCATTGTAGTTCTTTTATTTCTCTGTAGCTGTCCCCCCGCCCCCCCATCCCCTAACCCGTTGCCCATCTGGGAGGAGGTGGTGGGGATTAAAATTGGACCCAAAGTGAAAATGATTTAGTAAATTCTACTATAGTCTCTTAGAGCTTTCCTTGGTCCCATCATATAACCACTCAAACTTCTAATTCTTCCCCTTACCCTCCTACTCTCCAGGATAGCAAATAATTACATGAAGTTTGTCTATAAGACTTGTAAGACAGATATTATATGGTCTTACTTATATGTAGAATCTAAAAAAAACTAAATTCATAGAGAGATTAGGTTGGTAGTTGGGGAGAACAGGATGAGATAGGAAAGAAATGGGTCAGGGGACACAGAGTCTGTTTATAAAATGTGTAAGTTCTGGAGATTTAATGTTACAGCATGGCAACTATAGCTAACAAACCTGTACTGTACATTTGAAAGTTGCTAAGAGAGTAGGTCTTAAAAGTTCTCAACACACACAAAAATTGTAACTCTATGAGATGACAGGTATATTAATAGCCTTGTTATGGTAATCATTTTGCAATATATCAATCATTATGCCATAGACTTAACCTACTAAACATTATATGTCAATTATATCTCAATAAAACTAGAAAAAGGTAAATTTTTTCTATACATAGGATCATTGTAGAAAAATTGAAAAATACAGGGGTATCTGGATGGCACCGTCGATTGAATGTGTGTCCAACTCTTGGTTTCATCTCAGGTCTGATCTCAGGGCTGTGACATTGAGCCCTGCGTCCTACTCAGTGCTCAGCATAGCATCTGTTTGAGTTTCTCTCTCCCTCTGCCTCTTCCTCTGCCCCTCTCCCATGCTCTCTCTCTAAAATAAATAATCATAAGAAATTGAAAAATACAGAAAACAAACAAACAAATAAACAAAAAGTCTGCATGGCTTTGGAGGCAAAAGTTCCCCAGACTCTAATGCTGGTTTGTGAATGTGCCTGCTGGGTAACTGCTACTATGTGGGTTAAGCCACCCTAATCTCTGATTATTTTGCCTACATCTGCTATGGTCTACAGTTGGCAAATTCTTGGTACAGTCAATTCTGTTCTAATGATTGATTTGAAAACATGGTTGATGTATCAGGGAATAATTGAGCATAAATCCTGCCTCCATTTGCCTTGCTCAATTTCTTGAGCAGGAAACATTAGGGGAATGCTGGAAACTGTACTCAGCAGAGCTGAGCCTTCATGGGCATACAAAATGCACACATACACAACCCTTGAGCATCTCCCAGTTGCCTGGGTTCATCCATGTGGCATGGACCACTCCCACCCCATCTAGTATTGTAACTTCCTGCACTCCCACTCTTTCCCTAACTCCCAAGCTGTAACGCTTCCATGCTCGGTTCCACATGTAAATTCCAGGTCTGTTTCGAGGTGAATTGCCATAGTATTGCAGTATTTATTGACCCAGTAGTATTTCTTAATCATTTAACATGTATAACTTGTGCTTCCATTTTTATTAAGTTCCAGTATTTATTTTTATGTGTTGCTGATAAAAATTTTCGAGCGCTATGTCCAAGCTTCATTTTTTCCAGTAAGCCCTGAGGTTTTTATTGTGCTATTTTGCCTAGCATGATGATTTTTAGGAATACATATGCCTCCTATAGCAAAACTGACTATAGACTGACCCATTTAGGCTCAGTTACAGTCCAGCTGACTTTTTCTTACGACTTGTTTCCATTCAGTTGTCATTGAGACTACACACCACCTAAACTTTCTGCCTTATCTTTTAACTGAATCATGTGCTAGATGTTTGACTTTCCACTATTCCTGATCCCTTCCCACATTTCCTTGACCCCGTGGCAGGTTTGTAGGCACTCAACTCACTGTGTCCAACATGGTGGGGCAGAAAGATCCAGGAAGTCACTCTACTCTCTCTGTGGCACAACACCATCAATCACATTCCTGTAGATGGGACAGGTCACCTGTCACAGTTGGCCTTCTCTGAAAACCCAGACACGGCAAAGTGAGTGTCCTTCTACTCTGAGCCTTCCTCTCAACTTCTGTGCACATCCTTCCTCCTGGACACTGAACATTCAGGAGGAGGAGATGAGGGCACATGCCTTCACTATGCCTTTCCTTCAGCATTTCTCTTTTGGTTTCCCTACTCCCTGCTCCATTCACCTCAATCTGTTTTCTGCTCCAACGGTCACCTGAAACTGCTCTTGGCAATGGCTTTAAGATCTTCTTTTTGCCACAGGCAGTGCACACTTCTCTGTCTTTATTTGATGGGTTGGTTGAAAGAATTTGAAGCAAATATGTTCCCTAATTTCAAAGTGACCTACTTGACCTCTCACCTCCCTGGTGGTTCTTCCAAAGTGTGTTTCTTAGACTCTGATCCAGACTCACTTCTAAATTTGGACTTCCTCAGTCAGGGTGCCGGCTTGAGATCTGCTTCTTCTCTTTTCTCTGCATCCTCTCATTGAATGGTACCATCTACTGTCGTGGCTTTAGGTATCATCCACATGCTGGCTTTCTCACATGTAACCCATACTTTTCCTCTGAGCCCTAGAGTCTAGCTGGTAAGCTGTACTAGGAAATGACAAGACATGTTAAACACAACATGTCCAAAATCAGACTCTATTTTCACTGGATTTTATTCCCATCGCTGTCTCTCAGAATTGGACAGAGCTCTTCCTATCCTTGCCAGAATGGATTCTTTACAATTCCTCATCTTTATGTCACCAGTCCTCATGGAAAGGTAAGTTTGTGGGTATGTGGTATGCAGAGGCTGTTATATGAAGGTGTTCTGCATATGAAAAAGGTATAAGTGGCCAGAAAGAATAACACATAATCGTGATGGTTGGGAGATATGTGAAGAGTTTATTCTCATAGATTGCTGATAGAAATGGGAATTTGAATAGCTTTTCCGGGAAGCAATATGATGCCATTTAACCTTCAAGTCCTGAGACGCGTAACATTGAAGTAAAAATACCAACACAAAGTAAAGATATTTAAAACAGCATTGTTTATAGTGGCAAAGAGCGGCAATAAGGTGAAAACCCATTCATGGGGAAGGGATGGATCAGTGGCAATGCAGCCACACCATACAATTACCGTGTACCCAAGTAACAATGAGCAAAATTTATACAAGGTAATTTGGATGGATTTCCACAATGAACAACACAAGCTGGAAAAAGATGTGTTTAATATCTTGCATGTTTTTGTGTGCATTTGTTAATATTTTGATGTAATTGAGTATGAAGAATGGTATCTAATTCAAGCTGGTAAATTTGGCATGTTTTTACTTCCTTATTCTTTTATCAGACACACACACACACACACGAAATGTTTGTGTAAATTTTCACAAAAGTCATTCTTTTTATAAGAAACAAGAAAAGCCTCTCTCCTTCTCTTCTTCCCTTTCTCCCCACCACCCTCCCTCCACAATTTTTCCCATCTCTGTCACAGCACCTTGTCCAAGGTAGCATGGGTTTTGTCATTGCTACTGCATTAGCCTGGGATCTTTCCTGAACCATCCTCCACGCAGCTGGTGGAGGTCAATGTGAAAATGTATGGTAAACATGAAAACTAAATTGTACCTTCTTACTTTCTGAAATGGTCCTTCCCATGCAGACGGAATACAGTCTAAGCACCTGACCAAGATCCTGGGTGGGGGCCCCTGCCTGATTAATGACATGCTGCCTTCTCCACTTGTTCATTGCTTTGGCCACCCTGACTAGAGGAATTTTTAAAAACACCAAGCTCTTTTCTACCTCTCCTGGAATGCTCTTTTTTGTACCTTTGCTCCTTGGTTTCAGTGCAGCCCTCTGCATAAATATTGTGCTCTTGATGTATGAGGGAACAATTTGCAGAACAAGTACATTAGGAAACAAGCAATGTTTAAAATGAGCGACCTAGCGGGACTAGCCTTTCTGCCACAGTGATGTTTGTCGCTTGGTTTCCTTCACAGGACATGTCAACTGTTGGCAAATCCTATTCTGCTTGTTTGTTTGTGCACTGCCTATTCTGCTGTTAGATCGCCGCAAACCCTGGAGGTCAGGGTGAAGTATCTCTCTTAGTCATAACCTAGGAGCCAATGCAGTTCTGGGCAAATAGTAGGTGAACTTCAAATAGATATGGATTGGGAAAAATGAACAAATTACTGTGTGAAGAAAGAAATATTCCTACTAACAGAGCATAGGAATATTTTAAGTGAATTGAGATCCCTGAAGCTACATGAAGGTATGTGTGTTTATATATAGACAGACACACAAATATTCTGTTATGTGTCTGTGTATGGAGGTAATTCTAGTAGCCTTAACTTAAAACTGTGTTACATGCAGATGTATCTTTCACAAAATGGGGATTTTTTTTGGCTTGGAAGATGAGCAATACGTGGCATGGTTTGTCTGTAAGGTAAGATAGTAGGTAAGAGAAATTTCAAATCGGATTTTAATATACATCATTGCAATTCTCAGGTGAGTGGGAAGATACATTTCTTGACATTTTTGACTACTTCTTTCTGTCCATAATATTATATTTCCTAAATAATGCCAACTTAAAAAATTGAGTTAAAATTAAAAGGATCTGAAATGCCATATATATGCCCAAACCTCTGAGAAATCGATGAAAATCCCTGTCTGAAGTCTGGGACCAAACACGATCTCATCCATATCAGCAGAATTACTAATAAAATACCAAGGTTCTTCATGACCTCCAGGAGAAGTGAACAATGCTTAATAAATGTTTAGCTGAAACAGGTTTAGGCTAAGAATATCTAGAGGAGGTGATATAAAATGTGACATCTCCTCGATGCTATAACTGTCCTGCCAACAACAGTAATACCTGAAATACGTATTCATACTCATACCATCCTTCTCAACATAGAAATGCAAATAAATTTATCCTCTAATTAATATTTTGTTATTCTGGGATCCCTGGGTGGCGCAGCGGTTTGGCGCTTGCCTTTGGCCCGGGGCGCGATCCTGGAGACCCGGGATCGAATCCCACGTTGGGCTCCCGGTGCATGGAGCCTGCTTCTCCCTCTGCCTATGTCTCTGCTTCTCTCTCTCTCACTGTGTGCCTATCATAAATAAATAAAATTAAAAAAAAATTTTTAAAATATTTTGTTATTCTGATAGCTAGAATGGATACCAACACAACACCAAATTATAATCAAGACACTAAGGAAAGCATTTTTCTAGCCACATAATTTAACTTGTAATGGAGTATATAAATTGAAAGAATCAGGGTTGAGACACTAAGTAGATCTTTGAATGGCGAGGCTGCCAGTATAAGCTTCTAAGAGTGATATGATTTGTCTGCCCCTGACTTTGTTCATCTGTAAAAATGAGAAAATCATATCTGTTCATCGTGTCATGTGGCAATTCAATCAGGAAATATACATAACGTGCCCTGTACAGCATGTGCACATAACAGACGCATGGCAGGATATTGTAAGTACATGATGAGTTCCTGAAGAATTTACTTAAGTGTGGTCTAGTGCCATTGTCAGGTTATTCAGGACATAAACTTAGCTAGAGTTTTGTCTTGTTTTCATTTCTTTGTTTCACAAGCAAAAAGAAAAACAGGGTGAAGTTTTTAAAAAAGGTGCTTATGCAAACAGATAAAAAGTAGCTTAGAGGATGGATCAGAAGGCTAAAGAAACAGCCTTGAAATAAGGCAGATGCAACAGGAGCCAATTTGGCTCAAGGTTCCTGGCCTAAAGGACCTGAGACTCAAGAGATTTATTCGGGTTCCATCAACCAGATGAATGCACTTTACCATCATATTTTTTTTTTTTTCTATACTGTACCACTGAGCTCAAAGTCTGGGGATTCAAGAGAAATTCTGATTGGCTTAGCTTGAGTTACTCAACCATCTTTTTTTTTTTTGGGCGCTTCATTTTTGTGGTCCTTTAATACTGCTTTGCAAAGGAGGAAAGGTAATTCCTCAAATCAAAGCTCAAACTGCTAAGAAGGACAGAATTTAAATTAATTAATTAATTGGTTATGAGGACAATTAAATATGAAAATTAAAAGTTAATTAAAATGAACATGTCTGTACAAATTTCCAAGCCCTCCATCCACATAGCCTCTTGAACAAAATGGAAAAGCTCTGAATAAAATTATTTAGGTGACAAGATGAAGCTTCAGTCTTAGTATAGAAAAGTGGGAGGTGTGGCAAACATGGCAAATAGGCTCACCTATAACAGGTGAGCCCCAGGATGCCTGGGGGTGGCTGGGGCAGGGCAGCAAGCTCAAGGCTCTGGACACCCTCCCTCCTAATTCAACTGCTTCAGTCTGTTTTATTCTTTTCTTACCTAATGACATTCCACATAAACTTCACATAAAAAAAAAAAAAGTTCTGAAACACATGTGTAGGAACAACCATTTTTTAAAAAACTATAGAAAAGGGGTGCCTGGATAGCTCAGTCCCTTAGGTATCTGCCTTCAGCTCAGGTCATGATCCCCAGGTCCTGGGATCCAAACTGTGTCAGGCTCCCTGCTCAGTGTGGGTGTGGGTGGGGGTCCTGCTTTTCCCTCTGCTTCTACCCACTTCCTTGCCACACCCCTCCCCTCCTTTCCCTCCCCTCTCCTCTCCTCCCCCCTGCTGTTCATCCTCTTACTCTCAATAAATAAATAAAATAAAATATTAAAAAAATAAAAATACAAACTACAGACAAAGGCACAGCATCCTAACTGCAGAGGCTGCATATTCTACATCTCTGAAACTGTGGATCTGATACCGTGGAGGAAATGGGGTAAGGGTTAGCTTTCAGCCTCTGCAGGGAACAGCTTTTGTTAAGTGGGTGTTAAGTATGCTGCAAACACTACGCTTACATTGGCACAATATTTTCCAGTTTTGCAAAGACCTTAAAGGAGCACTGGCTTATTTGACTTCACAGTGGGCCAAGGAGCCTGATGGTACTTCCATTGAAAAATGAGAAGCCGAGGTACAGAGTGATGGAGTCTCCGTGGCGGTTACTAGAACCCAGTCATCCTGACTCTTACTGCAGTACTCACTATCCTATAGCCACATTTTCAATTTAAAAAATGAGTGGGCTCCTTTTCCCAGAAAAAGATGACATGAGATCCCAGTATTTAAAAGCAGAATGAGTAGAGCCACCGCAGTGGGATTAGGGTAGAAGGCCCCGGGCTCCCCTCAGGGCACCCTCCCACTTCTCATCCTGGAACAGGCACGGGGCTCCACAGGTCTAAGGAAAGTGGTGTTTTGCATTTCACGGGATGAAAACTCTGGCCAGCTTTACCATCAGGGATTTAGTTGGGTCTCTCTTCCTCCATTTGCTCCACATCATGTAATTGTTTTCTGCATGGCCTGGATCCCAGGGGTCAGCTCCGGTTGAGGAGGCAGAGCAGATGGCACGTTGAGAAAACAGGCTGGGGACAGGAAGGCAAGATGCTCCTTTGGTTTTGTTTCCCTGAAGTTGACATTGATTTATGGCAGTGCCCAAAGCAAGGCATGGGTCTGCTCTGCCACTGTTTGTGTGTCATGAAAAGACACCATGGGGCCTTGTGTAGAGTTTTTCTGTGTTAACTCAACAAAGTCCCTTAGGCTCTAAAGTGCTCTTTTTCCAGCTGTAATTGTAACCACCTCTGAAAGCACATCGGGGTCCTGACCAAAGCTGGTTTTACTTTTGCAGTGCCCCTTGGCAGGGTTCATCTTCTGTGTGCATAGCTTCTGATGCAATTATATGAATGTCCTCATGTCTGCTTTGTCTGAACAAGGTGTGTGCATAGGCCATGCATCTGTCACACATCCACTGTGCATAGTCCACACATGCACATTCCTCTTCATGGTCCTTCACACCCACTATTCAGTCAAACTAAACCTAGGCCTTCACGGGTCTTGACTTGTATCAAAAATAGCCATTTCCAGGGGTGGACAGAGCCTGGGACTCAGTGCTGCTGGGTCTCCAGTGCTATGGAGAGAAGGGACAAACAGGAGAGGGTGACACAAAGGGGCTCGGTGATTTGTTGGCTCTAGAGAGAGAATGCCGTGATCACTTAAGGATGCAGCATAGGAGGGCATGACCAAGAGCCCTGTTCCAGGGAGAACCAGCCAGCCAGAGGGTGAAGGCAGTCACAGCCAGGTAAACAGCAACAGGGTGAAGGACAAAAATGGAAGCAAGCTGAAAAAAAAAATCCTTATTTTGCACTTGTAACTAGAAATGACTTCATCTTATAGGACATCAGGAATCTGATTACAAGTTAAATCGATCAGATATTCAGACATTTTGTCCTTTATAAATGTTTGTGTGTGAGTGTGTGTTCATGTTCAACGTTTATTACATTACCTTTCTTGTGATGTAATTACATATTGCTCCCCATGTGTTAAAAAAACAAACTAACAGAAAATAAGGTTTTAGGAAGAATAATGAATTTGAGGTGGTATGTTGGCCAAATTTCTCCAGAGAAATAGAACAAGTGGAATGTATATATGGATTGAAAAAGATGTATTGTAAGGAATTGGCTCATGCAATTTTGGAGGCTTGCAAGTCCAAAATCTGCAGTGTGGGCCAGCAGACCCAGGACATGCAATGGTGCATTTCCACCTGGAAAACCAGCAACCTGGAGACCCAGGAAACCCCAGGGTGCAGTAAAGTCTGAAAGCAGTCTTCTGGAGAATTTCCTCTGGCTCACGAAGTCAGTTTGTTGGTTTTATTTAGGCTTTCAACTAACTGGATGAAGCCCACCTACATTATGAAGAACAATCTGCCTTACTCAATGTTTAACCATGTACATGTAAATCTCATCCAAAACACCTCCAAGTTGACACATATAATTAACGATCACAGGTAAGAGGAATAAAGATATAAAAATGGAGATTATTTAAGGTTCCAGGAAAAATGATGTCTTTCTTGTGCCTAGAAACATGTGTCCTATGGGTAGATTATAAGGAAGGCGTCTGGGTTTGATGAAGTAAAGTCCTCATGGTAGACAATTTTAACAAGCCTATCAGTACCTGGGAAAATTCTCTATGTGATACAAGCCTTCCTTCAGATGTATCAAGCACTAGGCTTTACTTTGAATTCCAGGATCTTTACTTTTATGTTTTTAATACTGGTGACAATACCTTACCCACCTTTCCTTCCACAAGGCATAGGAGATTATTGGCACAAGATTACGTTTTGAGTATACCATAATTTACAATGTTTGGCAGTTTGCTGATAATTTCTTTCTTGAAAAGGAGACTCATTCACTTGATTACACACTTCATGAAGAATATATAGGGAGGAGAGGCAATTGGTTGATGCAGTCGATGAAGTGACCGACTCTTGGTTTTGGCTCAAGTCTTGATCTCAGGGTCGTGCAATAAAGTCCCACATCAGGCTCCACATTCAGCATGGAGTCTGTTTAAGTTTCTCTCTCTCCTTCTCTCTCTGTCCCTCACTGCCATGTGCACTCTCTCACTCTGTCTCAAATAAATAATATGTATTTTAAAATAAAGAATATATAGGTAGGAGAAAACTTGTACAAAATGATTCCCTTAATTCAGGTTTTCTGATTGATCTCCCCACTCACAAATACTTTCTATGTGAAGGGAGATCAGAGGCCATGGGGATGAAGCAGGGGTCAAACCATCTTTATTTTTTCTGCACCTCCCTTTGTTTCATTCCCCTTCACCTAGATGTCTTCTGGAGTTCTCTCATCATTTGAAATTAAAATGATGAGAGAATTTAATATTTAGATATTTCCTAGAGCATTCTGTCCAATATAGAATATTTTGTATAATTCTAGTTAGTACTGCTCAACAGGTGAACCACATGCTCCTAGAAACTACTTAATGAATTATCACATATTAATGTGCTTCTCTTGGGTTTGCCCAATCGAACACATTTAACCCTAAAACTCGGATGTCTCGGGACACACCTGTGTTCTTTCGTATTCCTACCCTCCTTCCACTCTCCAATGCCGCTGCCTTCATCCTGCCATTGGGCCCATTGCAGCAACCTGTCTCCATTTGCTTTCCTCCAATGTACATTGTCCTCTGCTTCTAGCAGAAGTGAACATCTCCAGCCTTGAACCTACTTCTGTTTATTTTCTTGCTCCAAATTCTTCTGTGAGTATACATCAGATAGAGGATAAAAATCCAAACCCCAGTCCCTTGTCCCTTCCATTAGCCTCTTGTTTTAACCCCCAAGTTAATCTTGCTGCTACTATCACTTACTCATTTCCATGCTCTTCGTTGCGCAACAATACCTTCCTCATGTTCTGACAAACTCTTATTCTGTTTCTAGTCTCAGTTCAAGTGTTCAATATATTAACTTTTATATGGCATTCCCTCATGCCTGTAGCTAGGCTTATCATCTTCTACTTGACTGTGGCATTGATGAACTTGTACATAAGGCCACATCACCATAAAAATATCATGTGATGTTGAAATCATTTTTATAAACATCTATGTTCCATTAAGAGCCATGAGCTTACATGGTATATATCTTCATAGTGCTAGCATCTAGCTGAATCCTTGGCACATAGCAGGAACTGAACAAATATTTGTTAAATGATAGAATAAGTGGCTCTCCTCCACTTCTTCTTGCAATTACAACTCACAGCTGAAAACTGTCATGTATTTATGGACTATGATTCATCTTAGGCCCAAGGAAGTTACTGAAAAGAGAGATGTCTGTTTCTGAAGGATGGTAGTTAACTGTAGTTAGCAGTAGAAAGGGGGAAATGACATTTCCTTCTCTTCCCATCCCTGCTTTTCCCTAGCCCTGTGGCAGCCAGCACCCTTTGGTTCAGGAGAGGACATTCTCACTTCAAGGTGGTGTGCCTCCAACACGGCTTCACTACTGCCCAAGGAACTATTAGGAGAACCAAATCAAAGAAAACCCAATCTCTGCCAGGATGTTTAAAGAGGAAGGAGAATAAAAGCAACGACTCAAGTATGGTAGTGCTTGTTGCTAGACGCTGGTTTTTGGCTGTTAAACTAACAAAATAAATTCCCATTGTAGTTCTTCCCTTCCAGCTCTGGAGTAAACGCACATTTTTGACCCAAAAAGACTTGAGAAAGGCAACCTGATGGTAACACCAGGTTCTCTAGTTTCTCTTCCATTCCACCTCACTTGTATTTCTTAATTTTCTCATTTTCTGTTTTAGATGTGTTAAATTGGGCAGCAAAAATAAGTCATTGGAGTGGAAGGTTTAAGAAAATACCCCATTTCTCCTTACTTTCTGGAAAGTACATTCACACGTACTCACCTACACTAAAATAATTAATTGTTCTGGATCAGAGATAATTAAGGATTCAAACATCTGTAAAGCTGATAAAATTGTATGATTGTCTCTTGGTGGTGGTGGAGGACTTAGTGAGAAGAGGTTGAAAGTATAGCTGAATATATTACAGTACCTTTGTTTGAGCCACAGATTTGCTCATGGCAGCTTGTGTGGGAGCAAGAGGGATATACACTCCTTTGGCTGACCAAATTCCCTTGAATATGTAAAGCAGAGACATACCAGTTATCTTATAATTAACATTGAAACTTGGCTTCTGGCTCATTGCCTTCAGAGTGAGCTAATCTGTGCTCAAATGCTGTACACCCTTCCATAAATGATAGTTCTCTAGGCTGCCTGCACATTAGCTCAGCCCAGGCTCCATTTCCAAGCTATTATTTCTTGGTATCTTCTGGGTTAAATAAGGCTGTCTGTCTACTACTCTTGAGGTAATGTAACTGTGTGGGTCATGACTTTCCTTCCAGGCATCCTGCCAGAGATGTCATGTTGAGGGGATGAAAGTCTGAAAGTAAAGATGGGTGTGCGGGCGGGAAGGAGTGAATCTCAAAGTTTCTGGCTGATGCAAGTCCAGGATTTTTAAGGGCATGAGTAATTCTGTGTCTTTTAAAGGGCAGCCTATAAACATAGGAGTTTCTGGCCAACAGATATAACTGGAATTCAAGAATGAAACACACAAACAGCAAGCCATGATTTGTTGCCTATATAGAATAAGGTCAGTGTGATTTCACTGTAGCACTGGGTAAATGTATTTCTTAAGAATCATCTACTATGTTTTGGATTTCAGGGAAGATGATTTTCACAGGACATGGCCAGAGCTTTAGGAAATTGATAGGCTAGGACTTGTTAGCCAAGTTAATTTGTTTCCTTAATTATCACAGCCACTCTTTAAGATTAGTATTACTGTTCTCATTCTATATGTGAGAAAAATAAGGTTTATATATGCAGAGACTTGCCCGTAGTAAATAAATGGAAGTCTACAAATTCAAATTCTATTCTGTTTGACCTCAAAGCTAAACTCTTTCTACCACAGTGTTAATCATCGTTTGGCTCAAAGGGATCCATCCCTCAAGTTGCTTACTCTGCTTTCAGTGATAATCTTTATGTCTGTGGGAAATGTGTCATTGACCACAAAGCCTACAAATTATTAATCACATCAGTGTCCTTGCTATTGGCTCTACCACTTTTCCCTACTCTAATGGGATAGACTTCAAGTCATTCTTTGGGTGAAATGAAGCAAGTTGGCTTTCAGATGATCTGAAACACAGATTGGCAATGCTTAGTGACCTGTTTCTCATCAAACTATAAGATCCCAGACTCAAGCCAGTGATTCATCTCTGGCTTAACATTGAAAAGACCCGTGGAACTTAAAAACAAAAAAATATCTGTGTCTGCCCATCGCCTACCTGGTCCAAACATATGCCAAGATAGATTTTGATTTATTTCTTCTGGGGTATGTACTGGGCATAGTAAGTAGGAATATGTGTGATTCAAAAAAAAAATACAGTCAGGGTTGAGAACTGAGCTTTCCATCATAGGACTAAGTTCAGTCTTATTCAGAGGCAACTCTATTGACAAATAAAAATTGGGTAAAAGAACACAAAAAAATTGTATTTGTTTTTCACTCTAAGAGAAGTTTTGGAAAAGGGCGATATATTAGTTAGCTGCTTCCCCACGAAAAGAAATAAAGAAAGATTGTGGGAATTTGATTTAATTCAATAAACATTTGCAGATGCCTTAGGGGATACAAAAGCCAACAAGACTCTTTTTCTCTAAGGAAGGTACAATCTTGTAGAGTGAAAATGCGCACATGCATAACTACACTTCTGCACGAACTTGGTTAAGCCCATTGGTAATTGTTCCATGAATAATAAGATGGACAAATGCATTGTTCTAAAGAGAAAGAATGCAATGTGTAGAAGGTTAGAGTATTAGAAAGGCATATTAGGAAGAGGAAGGTAGACTAGTATTGGCTCAAACAAGAACAGAGGCTCAAAGAAGAGATTGGCAGGCATGAGATTTGAGAGGGACAACACCTTGCATATCAACTGTTGTCTATTCTCTTGTGTCTCTCTCCATTGATTATAATAGTTAGATTCATAACAATGACAATAACAGCAGTAGCTTTCATTTTGGCTCTTTCTAAATGCCAGTCACTATGATGTCATTGCATCCTTATAGAAATCCTAAAAATTATGTCATCTTATTGTTTTCATTTTATATATATGGAATCAGAGGCCCATGGGCACTGGAAGTAACTCAAAGTGTTAGGGGACTCCAGAAATTGAATGTGGAGCCTCAGAAATTAGGCAAAGTGACCTTGGCCAATGAGGAACTTTGGAGGGTGGGGGAGTGGCAGTAGATTTCTGTCTTACCCTTGGGATGCAAGACCATTCTTGCTTGCTTGCTTTCCCTTGCATCTAACTTAATTGGTCACAGTGGAAACAAAACATGGAGTTAGAGGGATGCCTGGATGATTCAGCAGTTAAGCTCTGCTTTCAGCTTAGGGCCTGATCCTGGAGTTCAGGGATCCAGTCCCACATCAGGCTCCCTGCATGGAGCCTGCTTCTCCCTCTGCGTATGTCTGCCTCTCTCTCTCTCTCTCATTCTGTGTGTGTGTCTCATGAATAAATAAATAAAATCCCTTTTTAAAAAACAAAACATGGAGCTGGAGGGTTTCTGGCTTTCATTGTTAAATCAATAATCAGTTTTGTCACTGACATTTGATTTTGGACTATATCTCTTCATACCATGTCTTTGTATGGATTTGAAAGGAAGAGTACATTTTACCTTTTATGAGTGGCAATTGAAAAGAAGAGAGTAATTTGGAAGTATGTTGTGTTAAATTACATGTGAATGAATGGTTGACAAATGATTTTTCAGTTTTGAAGAGGAAAGCATTTGTGGGAAGGCTACCAGCCATCTACCTCTTCTGAGTTAGCAGGCAGCTTTTTAAACCACATAGCCCCAGGGCTGATTCCCAGATGTACAGATCACTAGCTGTTCACCCACTGACCAACTTCTGAGGCTCACTAAGCTTCAGTGGTTTTCATCTGTAAAATGGGGACTAAATGGGCTGCATTGATCATTCTCTAGTCATTGGGCCACCATTGACATCCACCTACATAGGAGATCAAGGAATTGGGACATCTTTTATTTCATAGCAAATTTTAAGGTAATAAAAGAACTTAATACCTTGCTGTTTAAACTCAACTCTCTAGACTTATAAATTAAGAGGCCTAAGAAAGAGCAAGAAAGGTGTCTGCAAGTTTATGGAGAGAAATCCCCAGATGCTTTCTCTCCTCTTTGTGAGTGCTAAAAAACAGAAATGTGGAAGAAAAAAAAACACCCTTCTCTTTTCCCACCGTGAGCTCTGTTCCTTTAGTGGAGGCTTTAGACACTTTTCCTAATGCTTGACAAATTGATTCCTCCTGACTACAAATCAGCTGGTCCTGGTTTGCTGTGCATATCATCTGTGGATTACAATCCTAGAGGAATTCTGGAAAGAAATAAATACTATGTTTGCTTTTCTTAAAGAAAAAGTATTTGACAAATACCTTGGAAATACCCATGAAACTGCTATAACCTTGGACCTCTGGTGGATTAGCTCCAAAAGCCCTCAAGAATGAATGTGCCGTTTCAGACTTCCCAATAATTTGAGTGTAGAAAATTTTTGCAAAGATAGATGGGTCGAAAAAAAAAAAAAAAAAAAAAAAAAAAAGATAGATGGGTCGTATGAAATGACCCTTTAGATTAAGCTGCTTTGTGACTTCCTTATATTTTTATAGTACTCTACAATTTACAAAAGGCCTGAATCTACATGACTTAATCCTTCCCAAATTGTTGAGTCAGACCAGGGAGTTATTGGTATCATCTTTTCAAAAGAAGAAAGAATGACTGAGAAAGGTTAACAGGTCTTTTTGAAATGACTCAGCCACTATTTATCTAAAGGAGCTTTACAAGAATCTTTCCCAGGTTATAAAAACTATTGTTTGTAAAAAAACAAAGCAAAACAAAACAAAAAACAAAAAAACTATTGTTTGTATAGAACTTCACAGATTACAAGTCTAAATAAAACTAAAGGCACCTGCTTTGTTAGGATTTGTGAGTGATACTAGAAATAAGAAACAGGTTAATTTGCCTTAAATAAGTTTATCGAAAGTCAATTTGCCAAATGATCAATTTGTTGATTTTCATCAAATATATCAATTGTGCTTTTTACCTAAAAGCTTTAAAAGGAATGAAGTCAAAATATAAAAACCATGTTTTAAACATTAACAAAAGTGAAGTTTATATGCTATCAGAGAAATCAAAGGATCATAAAAGGATGTGAAAATATTGGTGTAATGGAACTCCATAAAAAATAAAAATTTCTAGGGCACCTGTGTGGCTCAGTTGATTAAGCAACTGACCATTTGATTTCAGCTCAGGTCGTGATTTCAGGGTCATGAGATGGAGCCCTGAGTTGGGATCTCCATTCGGTATAGGGTCTGCTTGTTCCTCTCCCTCTATTGCATGCACAATCTCTCTCAAATAAATAAATAAATAAATAAATAAATAAATTCTTTTAAAATAAAAATGTTTGACATCTAATGCTATTTTTCCCATCTGATATTCAACATTTATAAGGAATAAAAATATTGGAGCTATTTCTACAAAAATAAAACCAAATATAATTACAGAGCACAGAATTCAGATTCACAAATATCTGGGAAAATCAGAAGTTTAACTTCGATCTAATATAAAATTAAATTTTCAGGAGATTAGCCTAGCACTCTGGAAAGACAATAAACATATTTAGTTCTGTCTTCCACAGCCTTACAGTCTAGTGGGAATGGTGGATTTTAATCAAATAGTCCCACCCATGAATGTAAAAGAACAGTGGGGGCAAAAAAAGAAGTAATAATAACATACAGAGAAAAAAGGATCAAGGAAGATTTCCCTGCTTTAGCGTCAGATGTGGAGATCTGAGGGATGTGTAAAAGCTAATTTGGGAAATCTGGAAATATATCCATAGCATAAGTGTTAATTACTTCTTAATCCTTTACACTAACAGGGTTCCAGAGCTTCACGGCTAATTTATTTGTATTTCTGATGAATGTGGTTTTTTCTACTGTGGAAACACCATGTGCCTTTCCATTCCTTGTTACCCAGGGTCCTGAAATGTAAATCCACTAACAATACTGTTAGGAATTATTTGCATTTCCATTTGTATGTTTTTCAGAGTGTTGCACTGACTTACTTAGTGAGGCTCCAATTAATGTAAGAGGGCAAACTGAACCCACCCAATTTGACCAAATTAGATTCTGAGGTTTGATTATGCACTTTGACTGCCGGCTTCCTTAAACCATACCCAAGCTTCGTAGCTTTCCTATATTCATGCCTCTACTTTGAAGCATAGGTCAAATATGTCTTCCTTCCAGAATTATAAAAATAACGGCATATCAATACATTTGTGATTATAGCAAAATGAAGAAGAAAATCACAGCTGTATAAGAATGGTGATAACCATGTTACCAAAGGGAAGTTTTATCAATACCCAAATCTGCAAATCTTATACTCATGAGAAGAACTGAATGTCTTTTTAAATTTAACTTTTGGAAAATGAATTTTCTTTTATTTCCTTGAGTTCCAGGAACCCAAAACAAACAAGAATAATGCCACCTCAATCAAATACATTATTAAATCGCTCCATTTGGCAGATACTCTAGTTCCCTCTTTATCCTGTTCCTGAAGCTGTCTTTAAAATAATCATCCTTTCATTGGCAAGATTAATGTTCACTGAAATTTGCATGCTTTATAGGCTCACAGCATATGTAAAATATGTTTTTCCCAGGGAGATATTTGTACAAAAACAAAATATACTATTGTGTTAAAATGCATTGTACAATTGTGTAAAATTGCTCTTTTTTTTCTTTAGTCATCTAGTTTTCTCATTTACAAGTGGTTTCTTTATTTTTTTATTTATTGCATTTTATTTTTTTAAAGATTTTATTTTTATTTATTCATGAGAGAGACAGAGAAAGGCAGAGACATAGGCAGAAGGAGAAGCAAGCTATCTGTGGAGAGCTTGATGCAGGCCTCACTGGATCCCAGGACCCCAGGATCATGACCTGAGCCCAAGGCAGATGCTGAACCACTGAGCCACCCAAGTGCCCCACAAATGTTTCTTTAAATGAAAGGATAGTGTCTTCATAATCAGGGGACTAAAATTTTAAATTCTAAGCAATACTCTCAATTTGTGATAGATTTCTTGAGTCTTGCCTCATATTGTTTAAAATCTTTGCCTCAAATTCTTTACTTGGGTAAATAAAGGCTCTTAGTAGCACCACAATCAATGCCCAAACTTCTTTTGAGCAACAGTCAACAACCTTTAATTATGAGGGAGAGGTAGCACACAGCAGAAGAGAAACCTGTTTTATAAATGCAGACATTTTAGTTATAGGGAAAGAAGATCAATGGGAATGCTGAGAGACTGATTAAAATAGAAAGCACGACATATAGTGAATAATATTGCAATATTTTTACTACTGTTGGAATCATTTAACAAAAGCGTTCCATAAAAATTCCACCACAGAATCAAGATGCTAATGTTATACCTCATTTATTGCCAGCATATTCAGTGACATTTTATAATGTACATCTGTCAGCCAGAGATATAAATGAATGAGGTGAACCATACAATTTACCCTCAGGAAGTTCCATTAGAGCCCCCAAAGTATAATATTTATGAGGTCAGAATCAATTAATCAGATAGCTGTATTTGCTTTTCAGCTCAGCAGGCTCTCTGCTTCACCAAACTGTTGCATTTGAAAATCTTTCATATTTGGCAAAATAGTAGGTTTGTATGTGCCACATAAAAGCTATTTTGTAAATCAATTACTTTAGTAACACAGAGTGTATTCAGTAGTAATTCATAGTCTAAGTGGAGAGAATGCAAAATATGTTCTTATCAGAAATGTTTTATCTCAGTAGGAGTCCTAAATATTCTTTATGAGCTATGATGGTCTTACCTAGCCCATGGTTTACTGAATCAAAGGCAATTATGAAAGAAATACAGACTTGTGCTTGTGTTGCATGGCAATTCAAACTTTGGGTGTGGTGAAACCATGAAAGGTGGCAGAGGCAGAGCACATGCTGCTGTCAAAAACAATCAGGGCAAAAATGGACAAGGACCGTAAGAATTTTACAGTAGAAATGGCTACTATTCTGATAAAGAAGGGCATGTGTAGTTAGCCTCAGAGAATACAATGAATGACAGTTGCTCTGTTATTCACAGTGAGCTGCTAGCTTCTCTACCCAGAAAGCAGGTCTCAGAGCAATTTTAGAAATGATGATAAGTTAGAGGAACTCTGATAGTAAAAATATAAGAGCTCTCTCTCTCTCTCTCTCTCTCTCTCTCTTTTATTTTTATTTTTTTGCAGTGGAGAAGAGAGAACAGAGACCATGAGGACTGGTACTTTATTAATAAAAATGCTAATAATTCTTTTTTATGATTTTACAACCTGGGTGGATATTAGAAATTATGGAAAAAGATTGTAGGTAATAAAAAAATTTAGCCAAGAGACAATAGAGTAATTTTACCAAGTCCATAAATTTACATTAAATTCCTGTTATTTGCCCTCCATATTGTGTGCATGTATGTGGAGGTGTGTCTGTGTGTAGTGTCGGTGGTTCAGTTTGGTAAGTCAGTGAGCATACATAGAGACCTACAGTGTGCAATAAATGCTACTGCTAATATAACCCAGGTAAGCTGGGCTGCTTTATAAGCCACTCAGCATGGCATTGCATTCAAACAGAACAAAATGAACCAACGCAACACAAGTGACATCTTAAAGACAGCAAAATAACAATATTTCTATCTCATCTCCTTTGTGAAACGAGCTAATGAGTAGTAAAAACTAAAAATTAAAAAGATCATGGGGGAAAAAGCCCCAAACAACCCTCTTTCAATAAAACTAGGAATCTCTGGACTGTAATTGCCATTATAGAATATAAGGTTCACAAGGGGAGAGATGCTCAGTTGTTTGGTTTATTAGCAGGGTATCCCCAGAACCTAAAAAGTTATGGGTAAATGTCTGTCAAATATATGGACTATATTTTTGAATGGCATTGTAAGACCTTTTAAAGTGATTGCATTCAACTAAGTAGGAGAAAGATCCCTTTTTGTTTTATTTTTGTCTTTCCATCTTCAAACTGTATCTCTTGGCCTCCCCTTTCTGAGGGAAAAGAGAAACAAATCCAAAATGCAGAGAGAAACCATCAATCATACTCTTTGAGAGTCCAAGGGCTCATGTCCTGAGTATGTTGATGGGAATTTTAGAAGGGTCATTTAGATTATACCTGATTTTTGTTTGGTAGGCTGACTATAACACCTACCCCCACTTAAGCAGAAAGACCCCTCTGAACTACAATCAGGATGGACACATGCCTATACACACAGCAAACAGGTTCTCCCAAAACTCGATGGCAGGAGTCTGCAATCCCTAGTATTTTACCTTTACTCAAACGGCAAGGGTTAGAGGCTTAGAGCACCTCCTGAAACATAGGGAGCTCTTCTATATACAGGCCTTGTTGGGAGTGGTTTTGCGGAATGAGAGGAGGGCAGGCCCTCCCCCCAAACAGAGGAGCATAGCAGAGAGGAGTGATCATTGCAGAGCACTGCATTGATCAGCATTGCAGAGAGGAGTGATCAGAGGAGCCAATCAACTTGGCGCTGCCATAAGCACATTTTAGAAAACATACCTGACAGGAAACACTCCTTTAAGCCCCGATTTATAATATTGACCCATTTCTACATCAAGGGGATGCTTGGGTCCGTGTACTTTTGTTTTGAAACATGCGTGACAAGTTGTTTCCCTCACAGTAATGATTCTGGCCTGAGGTGCTGTGATTCTTCCGAGTATATTCAAGTTACTTGGCGTAAAAATAATTAGCTTTCAGAGATGTCCTGTTTACTGAAGAGTGAGCATCACACTTATTTATCTGGTGCCATATTTCAGAATGTGTGGATATCTTTCCTGGTAAATTAAGTTCTATTTCAGCAGGGTTTTTTTTTTTTTTTTTTTTATGATAGTCACAGAGAGAGAGAGAGGCAGAGACACAGGCGGAGGAAGAAGCAGGCTCCATGCACCGGGAGCCCCACGTGGGATTCGATCCCCGGTCTTCAGGATCGCGCCCTGGGCCAAAGGCAGGCGCCAAACCGCTGCTCCACCCAGGGATCCTATTTCAGCAGTTTTAAAGAAGACTTTTGATGGTGTGTCAAAAATGCCTAACATAATTATCTAAATAAAAGGTAAATATGAAATTGCTAGTGGACTAACATCAATAACTAAAAGGCCAATGACAAAGTAATAAAGGAAGAAGAAGATGAAGAGAAAGACAGTAGAGCTTTAAGGAGAGAATCTTGAGGGATGGCACAGTACTATATCCCACATGTCCTGGCTTTTGTTAAGTGAATGGTTAGTAATTTGCTTTCAAATTATCTGGAGTAGGCTATCATTTCCTGACCGAATCAACTTGACCTGTACACTGTGGCGTCAACTCTAGGATTCATTGGCTGAGAGTCAATGAGGAAGATGGGAAAAGGTATACATTTTAATGGGAAGAGGGCTTTGTGTGATGCAGTATTTAGAATAGCACATGAAGAATAGTGGACAAAGCAGGGAAAGAGAAGGTAGTAAAAAAAGACAGGAAAAACTGGATTATCAAGTTTTTATATTAGAGGAACTTAAATAAAGAAGCAAACTGAAGATAGAGGGTGTTTGAAAATGTCAATGTAAACTCATGACCTAGAAGAAATATTTCTCCCCATCATTTTTTGGAGTTACTTTGTCTACTCCAAGTACCCAGTGGAAATTATTTTCATGCCACTCTTGACCTCCCTGGTGTTTGAACACTAATATCTTTTCTAAGGCAATTAGAAATCTAGGGAGAACAACAACTCATGCCATATCTTGAGGCAGAATGAATAAATACAGACCTGAAATATCTTATTGCAAGAAAGCAAAGATATTTTGAGAGATGTCTGGGGTTGTGTTGAAAAGGACAAAGAGGCCAGAAGAAAAAGCAGCCTGTTCGTGGCCAAGCTGTTAAAATTTGAGCATCAGAATGAAAAATTATAGCCAGTTGGAACAGAGGTGGATGTTCAAGAAGCTGTATGTCTGTGATTACAGTAAAACAGGGAAACAAACCCAAAATGCTAAAAAGTGTCTGCAATACACTTGAGTTTTTAATGTCATTGATAGGAGATGCTGTTTATTGTGTAATCAAAATGACATACATCATAGCCTATAGTTTTAGTCAATTAAAAGGTTATGAAACACAGAGTTTGGTTGTTTTGTGTTCTGTTCTGTTTTGTTTTGTTTTCTGGGAGGAAATGAAAATGCAGATACGACATGTAAAAGATGGAGGAATTTTGCATAAAATGTTTGGCTTTCCCTGTGTTTTCTACACCACATCATTGATGGCTCTTCTGGTGGACTAGCGTAGTAACTTATACTTTTGTTACTCAGCCAGTAAAATTGTGGTAGTCCGCTATGAGACAAAATTTAATAGTATTGTGAAATGTGGTGTGGTTGTCTGGAAATGAAAGTTTATATAAAGAGCTGGGCCCAAGATTGTGGTGTGGTTAAGGGCATAATAATCAGGGAGGGGTTGTAATTCCTGCCCCTTTGGATGGGGGAAGAGTAACTGCCTTTCACACATTTCTATGGGGATTTGGAGTGGTGCTTCTAAGTAACAATCTCTGGTCACTGCAACCTCAAGATTTCTTTTAGAGGCTTCTTTGGTTTGTGTATGCCTTGTAGCTGAGATTCTTTGGGGGCAGTTTATATTAAAATTTACAGGATTTTTCTATCTTCTTTTCTCTTCTCTTTACTCTTTCTTTCTTCTTTCTTTCTTTCTTTCTTTCTTTCTTTCTTTCTTTCTTCTTTCTTTCTTTCTTTCTTTCTTTCTTTCTTTCTTTCTCTTTCTTTCTTCTTTCTTTCTTTCTTTCTTTCTTTCTTTCTTTCTTTCTTTCTTTCTTTCTTTCTTCTTTTCTTTCTTCTTTCTTTCTTTCTTTTCTTTTTTGCAAGGAGGAGTGCGGTGGAACAGAGAGGGAATGCATTCCTCATTCCTGATTTTTTTTTCTTCCAAATGGAAGAAGCAACTCTTGCTGGCTTATTCCTGACCTCTCTTTGCACTTCAATCATTCTTTGCCTGGGGCCAGGGGAGGAGGGACAAGGATGAGGTTGCTTGCTGAGATTGGGAGAAAATGAGTTTGCACACCCTAGCCTTCTCCTGCATTTTGCTCCAAGGAGTAGAATGCTGGAAGGCACACATGTACTCTGCTTCTTAAAGTGCAAGTCTTCCTTGGGCTGTCCCCACCCTCTTTTCTGTAAGGGAGGTGCTCCTGGCCAGCCTTGCCTGTGATGGCATGGGAGTCTGAGTCTGTAATTCATTATTAGTCAGGACACCTTCCCAAAGACAGAAATCACACTCTACCACCTATTGCTTATCAGGAAATAGGTGGCAGCATATTTCAGCTATGATGGACTTCTCACGTTTATTATTTCTGAAGTTGCAAAATGCCTTGCAATCCATGAGATATTAGAAATCTAGTATTTTGTTCTTTCATCTGCCACCTACTTATCTTACTTCACAACTTGTTCAGATCCTGGATCTGAAAACAGCAACAACAACATCCGCTATTTTTTGGAGTCTTGAAGATTCCAAGGTGTATATAAAAATGGTTCAATGCTAATTACAGAGGTCAAAGGGTTTTAACCTGCAGAAAATCCCCAAGTCTGAGCAACATTTCACCCCCCCTCCCAAATAACAAGACAACTTGGATTGATTCTGACACAGCAATGAAAAATATGTGAGAAAACAGTGGAAGGAATGTGGCATAATTAAAAACAAGAAGGAGGATTGGGTCTAACATATGGAGTTTAGAGTCTTGCTTCCCAATGAAACACATGGGCTTGTTAAGAGTATACCATACTTTGGGGATGAGCACTGGGTTTTATTCTGTATGTTGGCAAATTGAACACCAATAAAAAATAAATTTATTATTAAATAAATAAATAAATAAATAAATAAACCTAAGACTTCCCATTGTATTAATGACAACATTGTGACATGCTACTTTAATGTAATAGAGTAACACTTTGTTCAATCCAAAGTCTTGAAAATTACAAATTTCTTCAAATGTGTCAAGGAAGATGATTTTTTATAAAATCTCTCAAAATAAAAAAAAAAAGTATACCATACTTTGGAAGAATGAATTGGAGAATTGATAATTTATGTTTAATAAGAAAATTACAGTAATAAAATATTTCTTCTTCTATTAGCATTAAGATAATATGCCAAAGTAATGTTGTGACGAAAGAAATGAAGCAGGGACCTGCAGAGAAAAATAATAATATACCTATTTTATGAAGAGACAATAAATGTTAGAAAGACACTTTCAGAGACTGAGGTGTATTGAATTGAGAGGATTGATCAGAAGTGAAATTCAGAAGGGGATTTATTTTGGAGGAGGAATGAAAGGCATAAAGATTAGCTAGTAGAAATAAAGGGACGCTTGGGTTGCTTAGTGGTTAAGTATCTGCCTTTGGCAAATGTTGTGATCCGGGGGTCCTGGGATCAAGTCCCACTTTGGGCTTCCTGCAGGGAGCCTGCCTCTCCCTCTGCCTATGTCTCTGTATCTCTCATGAATAGATAAATAAAAATCTTAAAAAGAAAATTAACTAGTATAAATTTAAAAAAAAATAAAGATTAAAATGTCATGAATACATGTAGGGAAACTATATAGTTCAGCTCCACCTTGAGGTAAACTAGAGAGGGTGGAGAAAAGACAGTAATGAAAACAGAAATAAAAAACATGACAGGAACAACAACAATGACAACAAGACAGGACCACCTGGCAATAGCATATTTCCATTCTTTTGATAACACTTTATGAATCTAGAAACACAGCCAAAGGTTAATCAGGTGAAGGTTTCAATAGCGACTGCAGGATCCAAAGGCCTGTTACCAGGGCAGCGGAGTTTGTTTGTTTGTTTTGTGGGAATGCCATTGTAATGATGAAAAACATAGGTGAACATTAACTAGAGGTGAAATCGCAAATGGTCTCCTGAAGCCCACCTGATCAGAAGTTCTGGGTGGAGTTTGGGAAGGATTTGTGCCACAGATAAAGGGTGCAGTTGTGAGGGATACACAATATGGCTACCTTGAGTCTCTATTAGCACCTGCTGTCCCTCTCAGACTAGGTCAAAATCACCATGTACCTGTGAAGTCACATTGTTTTACTTCTATTCACCAATGTCTGTATCTGGAAAGAAAATCGGTATGAGAAAACAAGACTTCTGCTCACTCACTTGATTCAGGACCAGAAGTGTAATAATAGCATGCTTTTGTCCAGCAGGATGATGTTGGCCAGGGAACTTCCTGAGGATAAAATAGAGATTACACAGGAATTACATTTTGCTTAATTTGAGGCTCCCAGAATGGCTATGTCATGTATATAATAGAGAGTTAATGCATATCTTGTGATTTGAACTAGGTGACTGTGATTTTTAGCAGCTCTGATGGAATCAGAAGGGTTCATATACTTGGTGGAAGATTATCAGAGGAGGATGAGCTGTACTTCGTGTGGTTTCAGGCATAAGTGCCCCCATATAATAACCCTGATGATAGGAAAATAACATCCAGTGAGGGGTGAAGGGTGTGGAGTATGGGCATTTAGTTCTGTCTACCTCACTCTTTTATTTTTTTTAAAATTTTTTTAAAATTTTTATTTATTTATGATAGTCACACACAGAGAGAGAGAGAGGCAGAGACATAGACAGAGGGAGAAGCAGGATCTGACGTGGGATTTGATCCCAGGTCTCCAGGATCGCGCCCTGGGCCAAAGGCAGGCGCTAAACCACTGTGCCACCCAGGGATCCCTACCTCACTCGTTTATGAGGACCTGCTTACTCTGGTGAGTCAGTTAACTACTATGTTCAAAATATCATTTAATCATTTTTAAAGAACAGTAGAATCAATAGTCAATGAGCTTTATTTGTAAGGAAGACTGTAGGCTTTCTGGGTTGAACAAAATAGACAAAGCTACAGTGTAGAGAGTGGAATTCACAAGCAAACCATTCTAGCATGACAGCCAGTGATAGTATTTCTGGGGGATATGAATTTTGGGGCAAGAGGTCAAGTTTGTAACTGGCCAGAATGAGTTATGAGAAAAAAAGAGACTAGAAAAAAATATTCTCACAATTCTTCCACTTCATGAAATATAATTCAGGGGGGAAAATGTGGTTTGTTATATATTTTCTGCTCTGTTATGGTTTCTGATAGGTCTTAGTGATTCCTTTTCTTTTTCCTACTTCCTCTCTAGCTACCAGGACGGCTGATCAATGAGATTTAGATAACATAATATTTGCCTTAACAGTGGTAATTCTGGAATGCCTGGGTGGTTCAGTGGTTGAGTGTCTGCCTTTGGCTCAGGTCATGATCCTGAGGTCCTGGGTTTGAGTCCCACATCCCACTCCCCACAAAGAGCCTACTTCTCCCTCTGCCTATGTCTCTGCCTCTCTCTGTGTCTCTCATGAATAAATAAATAAAATATTTTTAAAAAATAACATTAGACTCAGCATCTGCAGTATGGCTGGAGAATGTGGCTTGGAGTCTGTGGCAATGGGAACAAAGACCAAAGAAGATGCCAGAATTGCTTCTGTGCAGATGCCATTGCAACCACCAGTTTTGTAAGGTAACTGTTCAAGGCTTTTGTTATTTATATTTTATGTTATCCTTCTTTCTTTTTAAAACTTATTTGGAGAAGTTCTTTAAATAATGTGGATATTAATTCTTTATTGATTTTATGTAAAATAAAATATTTAGCAAATATCTTTTTCTGTATTATAGCTCTAGTTCTTTTGTCCCCCTATTTAAAAAATAGTGTCTACTTAGGGGCCAATTACATTGAATCAAGCTTGGTGATTGTGTTTTCCAAATCTTCTATATCCTTATTGAGGCTTTGTTTTTTGGCTTATGTTACCCATTATTGAGAAGTGCATTAAATTCAGTCATTCAGTTTGATTGTGATTTGTCTATTTCTTTTCAGACAACTGTCAGTTTTTTTCTATGTATACTTTAAGGCAACACTATTGAATAGAGTATTTACAATTATTTTTCCTCTCTGGTGAATTGAAAATTTTATTATCCAGTAAATATCTTTATGTATAGTAATGCTTATTCCTTTAAAAATATTTTTAATCTGAGGAGCATCTGATGGCTTAGTTGGTTAAGCATTTGCCTTCAGCTCAGGTCATGATCCTAGGGTCCTGAGTTGGGCTCCTGGCTCATTGGGGAGTCAACTTCTCCCTCTGCCCTTGCCCCTGCTTGTGCTCTCTCTCTCTCTCATCCTCTCTCCTTCTCTCAAATAAATAAATAAAATCTTTTAAAAAATTAAAAGCATACTTTTAATCTGGTAATAGTATACCAATTGATGCACTAATATTCTTTTGGTAGAAATTTATCAGGCATATATTTTTCTGTCCTTTCATTTTCACTTTCCTGTTTTCCTAAGTTTTAGATGTATTCCTCATAATAGTATATAGTTGGATTTTAAAAATCTAGTTAGTCTTTGACTTTTAGCATTTAATCTATTTATATTTATGTAATTGTTGGTTTATGTAAGAGTCTGATACAAGGTTTTACTTTATATTCCTTCATTTCCAAAGTATGCTATATTTCTTTTTTTCTCTTTCCTTTTAGTTTTTTTAGATTGATTTTCTTGTTTCATTTCTTTTCTCTACCAGTCTGGAAGTTTTACACATTTTCACTTTATTTAGTGGTTATCTTAAACACACACACACAAGCTTAAAATATTGGAGTTCAAAGTGAATAATAACAAGGATCTTATTACACAATGAATTCATTAACTTCATCCCATGTTCTATGCTATTACTTTCATGTATTTTAAATCCCTCTTGTTGCTTTTATTTTTAATATTTTATTTATTTATTTGAGATAGAGAAAGTACACATGAGTGGGGGGTAGGGGCAGAAGGAATGGGAGAAAGGGACTTAATCACTGGACCTTGAGATCATGACCTGAGCCAAAGGCAGATGGTTAACCAGGCACCCCTATCTTGTTACTTTTGAACTAACACTAGGTTATTAGTTTTTATGAAATGTTACTTTAGATTTTCTCTGCTTCATACTCGTCCTTAAATGAGGTTTGATTTGCCATCTGCTTGACATATATCTTTGAGAATTTTCCTTTTCTTTCCTCTGCTGGTGGTAAATTTTTTGTTTTTGTTTTTTGAAAATTAAATTTGTTTCATTTTTGAATCCAATATTTCTGGGTAAAAATTTTTTGGTTGGTCATTCATTACTTTATCTGGCAATGAAGATTAATACACTGTCTTTAATTTATAATACAACTATTGAAAGATATATGTATATTTATCACTTCTTTTTAAAGATTTATTTATTTTAGGGGTGTCGTGGTGGGGAGGAGAGGGTCAGACAGAGAGAGAGTCTTAAGCAGATTTTGTGCAAAGCATGGAGCCCGACATAGGGCTCAATCTCACAACCCTGTGATTCCAACTGAGCCAGAACCAAGAGTTAAATGTTTAACAGGCTGAGCCACCCAGGTGTCTCAATATTTGTCACTTTTTTTAAAAGGTAATCTGTCCATTTATTTGGGTGCTTTCCAGATTTTCTCCTTGTTTTTCATGTTCTTCACTTTCATGATAATGTCTTCATGTGGATTTCTTTTTAAATATCCCTCTTGAGGTTTACTGGTTTCTATGAATCTATGCATTAATGTCTTTCCTAAATAAGTATCCAATATTCCTTCAAATATTGCCTCTGCTGAACTTTTCATTTCAGTCTAAACTTCAATTAACTGTGACTACCGCCTTGTCCTTCAACTTTTGTGTCTTACTTGCTCTTTTCATCTTTTTGTTTTTAATGTTGTTTATTGGATCGTTCCTACAAAACCCACCTTCTGGTTTGTTAATTCTGTCTTCAGCTGTGTCTAATCTATTATAAATTTACCCAATTAATTTTAAATTTTAAATTTTAATTGTTATAGCTTTCTTTTCTAGAGGATCTATTCTTTTATCTTTTAAATAAATATTCTCTACACATTATTTTAAACTTATCTTTTATTCCTTTAAACATTATCAAGTAAAAGAATTTTGCATATCATCATTGATTATTCCAATATTTAAAATCTTTGCAGTTTCCTTTTCAATTGTTGCTGTGAGCTATCAGTCAAGGTGACTTTTTTTCCTTTGATTTCTGAGTTTAAATTAAGAGGAATTCTTTTTGTGTTGTTGTTTTTTAATATTTTTTATTCTTTTTGAGACCTGCAGTGATATATTTTCTGCAGATGGCACTGGATTTGTATCTGCCTGGCACTTTGGGTCAGTAAAAATTATAGGATTTATTTGATTTACTTAATGGCTTGAAATTATTTTGGATAATACAAGTAATGTGATTTGGAATTGCTGATATTTTTGCTTCTAGTTACAAGGGTCATCTTCCTGTTACCTCTTTTCTGGTTGTAATTTGTCTCTTGGACCTCACTCCATGTTCTAGTGCCAACACAATTTTCTTTGTAGTTTCCAGGAAATAGAATGCCACTTGGATTTACTTTTGCTTCACATTAACACTGAGGGTACAGCCCTTTGGGATCTCAGATCTATAATGGGGAATCTCCTATTAGAACCATTTGGGGGGGCACTGAGTCTTGTCTTCTCTCTCAAGTACTATGAAGGACTATAAAAATACAAACTAAATTTATCCATATTTGAAAAATGCTTTTAAACTATATTTGATTTCAGAAATCTGTTTATTTCCCTGAATTTCAACTTTTCTTGTATATCGTACTTAATATTTCCTTATTTTTGGCAGCACTTTTACCTTTGAAAAGAAGTCTTTAGTGAGAAGGTGTACCTAAGCAGTCATATTGTAACAGACAAGGCTAGGAAGAAGAATATAGAGGATGAGAGGTATCATTTCACTAAAGTGAAAATCTACATCACACTGGGGATGTAAATCAGGTCTTTTCTTAATCCTGAATTATCACAGATAATTGGTATGAAGCATTTTTATTAGCTCACAACTGACCCTAAGCAAAACGTGTCCTTTATCAATATTAGCCTACAATATGGAGGATTTTCTTAAATTTCTTATTCAAAACCCATTTGTTTTTCTTAACATACATATAGCCCAAATTATATGAATCCTTCCTCATGTTTGCCTTTGATCCATCAAAAGATTACAAACCTTCTGGAAAAGGTCAAGAGTTCTAGCCATTATATAATAATATTGCTAATAAAGAAAACTCTCTATTGCCGTGATGTCTGTTGTTGTCATGATTGTCGATATTTTGTGTTTGTGTTTTGTTTTTGGTGAGCATTTCAATGAAAAACTGCTCTGCTATTTGTCTGTTTTTGCAAAGGATTTGCCCCAAATCTATGAGGACCCAGATGGATTTCCCTGCTCTTTAATGATTTTCTGTAAAATTACTATTCCAAGTGTGATATATATTTTTCTATCACATGCCTGTCTTTGACTCATGCATTTTCACAGTCTGGATATTGAAGATATTTTCAGATAAAATTTAACTGCCAATATTTTTATGGTAAAGACATTACTTTTCTGTTGTTAACTTTGTTGTCCAAAAAAAATCAACTGGAAGTGGATTTATTCACTTTACTATTGTATTCAGTATCACACTAATATTATCAGAAAGCAGATTTCGGTATCCTACTATTCAGCCTGAAAACTGGACCCTTCGCTTTTGCCTTCTCATTAGCCCTGTCATAGTGTAAGCTTCTTTAATTGCACGTTCTGTATTAATTTCCTATTGTTGCTGTGACAAATTACCACAAATGTGGTTGCTTAAGACAACACACATTTCTTGTCTTATGGGTCTGGAGGATAGATGTCTGAAACCAGTTTCCCTGGGCTAAAATTAAGGTGCTTCCTTGGAAGTTCCAGGGGGAGATTCTGTTTTCATGCCTTTTCCATTTTTCTAGAGCTGTGTTCTCTCCCTCAGTCCCTGTCTCCATTTCTAAAGCCAGAAGTGTCACATTGCATTCCTTTGTGTCAAAGCTCACACTGCTTCTCTCTAATAAAGACATTTGTTATTTCACTTAAGGCCCTCCTGGATAATCTAGGATACTTTCTCCATCTCCAAATTCTTAACTAATTCATATCTGCAAAGTCGCTTTTGCCGTATAAAGTAAGATTTATAGCTTCCAGGGTTTAGGACCAGGATACTTTGGGGCACCATCACTCAACTGACCACATCAGGGTTCTATCTAGTGCTTCCCCTTGGCTGCCACCATTGTTAGCAATCCCTTCAGTTTGCTTTGCTCTAACAAGATATGAAAGCTACTGTACAAAGACTTAAACTTATAGTAGTAGAAACTGACAATACTTCATTTTCCCATTTTTGTCTTACATGGAGCCACTTATTTCACTCTGTTCTCAGATATAATGTCTTGCAATTTCAAAATGGACTGGAATAGACTTCCAAAGTTAAAATAATGAATATCATCTTTCCAATGTAGCTGTTTCTAACTCCATTGTTATCAGAAACTGAAAATTAGGTCTGGTAAATTCAGCCAGTGTGCTAGATTCCTCCTCCCTGGTTATTGTATATATGTATGCCCAGCTCAGAGTGCACAACAGGCAGGGTTGTGGTGTATGTATCGGGGTGTACATTAATGACAGAAGACTAAGCATTGAGCCCAATAGGAGCCACATGATGATCACACATACAGGATTGGATGTTGATATACAAATTAACAATAAAATGTAAATGATCTAGGTCCTAACTCCTCTGTGTTACAGAGTAAAATGCAAAAAGCAACAGGAAGTAAGAGTTCCTAAATATGGAGATATTAGTCAAAAAAAAATCAGGAAAGTCACTGAACAAATTGAGACACGTTGTTCACCCCTCTCTTAATCCACTCTTCTGTAGCTTCTAGATAACGTCCAGTTTCTAAGTTTCCCTGATTTTGTAAAACAAAACAAAACAAAAAACCAAAGACCATTCCGTCATAAAGTTGGGTTTGGGGAGTGTCATCTTGAGGGAAACACTCAGATTTGAAGTTCTCATGAAGAGCCTATGTCAGGCTGAATTCTTGTGGTTTATCATCTGTGCTGAGAATCTTGCTGAGGATGCTTTCAATAGTTGTCTTCCCTTGCCTCTGAGGGCCTTTGGCCTTGCAAAAAATTATATAACTGAGGTAATTCTTTAGAGCTCTCTTCCTTATCTGGAAGGAAGTATCCAGTTTGTCCTTTACTTTTTTGAAACAATATTTATATTTTGTAAGCACAGAACATTGGGTAAATTAGAATCACACAGAAAAATTGAGTGACTCATTAACATTATAAAGTTGGTAAATGCCTGGTCAGGGTAGAACTGAATTTCCCCGCTGTCTGAACAAGTGTTCTCCACGTGCTCATCCTAACTTCCAAACATCAAATGATGAAGAAAATGGATACAATTCACTTCCTGCATCTGATATCCGGCAGTGAATACAGGATGTTAGCACATGTGAAAGGAAGACATTTAGCATAAGAAGTGGCATATGGAACCCTGGCAAACATTATTTTGTGGTGGATTATGAATTAACCCTGAGTTTTCTTTTTTCCTTAATTTACATATTTTAATGTTGCCAGCATTTCATTTATATTTGGAACATTTTGTGTGTCTTGAAATATTGTTAGCATAATACATATCTGAGAAAAAGAACCATTCTTTTAAAATATTTTTTAGTCTTATCTTTTTAATTTTCTTCTCTGAGAAAGTCAGATTTGAAATTAGCCTATGCTGGTAAAACATGATGTGTTGTCTGATATTTTCTATGATTTTAACTCCTATGACTCTGCCAAGCCTGTTTTGAAGATATTAGAGGTCATTTTGAGGAAATGAAACGAGTATAATATTGCAAAAGGATAAAGTTATGTCATTAAGGGTGGCATATGAGTAAAGCCATGTCCTTAAGAATTTTTTTTAAAAAGAATTTATTTATTTATTCGCGAGAGACACACAGAGAGAGGCAGAGACACAGGCAAAGCGAGAAGTAGGCTCCCTGTGGGGAGCACAGTGTGGGACTTGATCCCAGGACTCTGGGATCATGACTGGAGTCAAAGGCAGATGCTCAACTACTGAGCCACCCACATGCCCCTGTCCTTAAGTATTTATGAGGACTTTGGTTGTTGACTTATTTCAGTCCCTGCAAATACTCACCTAATGAATAAGTAGGTTTTAGTAAATGAAAGTATTTTGTAGGCATGAATGGATAACTGCTTCTCTAGCCAGAAAGCCACACTAGAAAGTGTTTCAGATGGTCAAATGGGCTGTCTGTATACAGGACTACTTATGAGTGCAGTCAGCGTTATGGTAGCTCAAAGAAGGCACTTAATGAGTTATAAATGAACATATCTTTGGCTTAAGGTATAATACTTGGAAATGGTTGCTTTTTTTAGTAAGTTAGGAGAGCTTGCATAGGGAATTGAATAAATAAATGCATTTTTATCCTGATAAGTTTAATTCATTTTTGTCTGCATAATTAAAAACAGAAATAACAAAGGAAAATGACTAAGGACACAACATGAAGTCAAGCAAACATATATTAACAAGATGGGATAATTAGTGTCTAAGTGAATTTATCAATATATGAAAATATATTATACATTAATATAGATGGAATGGATAAATTGGCATGAATTTATCATTGCTATTAGAAACATACACTAGTTAACACTGAGATGGCTTCATTTTACTATCATTTTTATGAAACAACTATTATTTATTGTCATCAAATAAAAATGGTATTATAATTTAAAATTTAGTTAAGATTTTAAAATATGAATTTATTTATTTATTTTTACAACATTTCCACAACACAATGGATATATATTTTTAAAGATTTTATTTATTTATTCTTGAGAGATACACAGGAATAGAGAGAAAGAGGCAGAGACACAGGGAGAAGAAGCAGGCTCCATGCAGGGAGACTGGGTCTCCAGGATCACACCCCAGGCTGAAGGTGATGCTAAACCACTGAGCCACTGGGGCTGCCCTATGAAGTTATTTGATAATGTAAAAATGTTTAGCAGTTTATTAGGGATTTTATAAAAATAATACCTTACTAATATTATGTAGCTTTTTTTTTTTTAACTACAACTACTTCCCAGTGTACTTTCTTATTCAACCCTTAATCTCACATTCCTTCCATTGGACAATGTTTTCTGCAAAAACACAGATATTAGGTGTACCAGATGGAAGTTCGGATCTTCTCCAGGGACTTTTAATAATGTTTTTTTCTTCACAAAAATATCAACTTCTATTAGTTGTAGGGATTTAAATGTCTCTTCTACTCTGCTTTCAGCTATCTAAAAGCATGCTCAAGAGAGAAATATTAGTAGACATTTTCTTGAGATGTACATTAAGTTTCTGTCCTCAAAATTTGACACAGAAAGAAAAGTATATAGAACATAATGTCTCTTCTGAATGTGTCCCTATTTAAAGATCAGAATAATTGCAAATTATAATTTAAAATGGTCTCACAAATCATTTAATTTTACTAATGCCTATTAATATTAAATTACATGCTTAAGCATATAAGCTAGTTAGTGTTAGAGCTGCAAGTAAATCTTAAATTTTCTTACGCTTTAATGCAGTGCTTTTCCCATTATGTATGATTTGTACCTAAATTGATATGTGTTTTTGTATTTAACATTTTGAGATGATTAAGATTATTTAATTGAAAACTGATCCTCATTCATATAAAAGATACAAAAGACAGTAGAGTCTTGCAGAAATAACAATTGGTAGGTCAGAACACTGGGGCATTTGATTTGGCTCACAGTTTATTGGCAGTTAAAACTGAGAGGGAAATTAGATTGAATTACAGAGCTTCTGTTTTCTGGCAACAGAGAACCTACACATTCATTCAGAAAGACCATATTTTCTTGCACATGAATTTGATGTGGAATATATAACAAAAGTGGGAAGAGAATATTTTCAGAGCACCTACTATGTTTCAGGTATTGTATTAACTACTCTATGTATGCCATATGACTTAATTTTCATGAACTGTGAATAATAACAATTTTATATATGAAAAGACTGAGCCTCAGAGATGTGCACTTAACTGCCAGTTACTTCCCCCTTAACACCTACTAATCCCATCACTTATAAGTGATGAAGCCAAGATTTGGACTACACTGGTCTCAGGTGAGTGATGGGAAGGAAGGGAGGTACTTAGATACTATGCAGATTTTTCAAAGAGTCCACATATAATCAATTTGTTCACAAGCATTTTCTATACATGTACAAAATAAATTTTAGGTCTTACAAATGTATGTACTGTTTTTAATACTGTTTGCATTAATAAAATGCATATTTAGATACATTATTGATGTCTAGTAGATTTTTTTTACTGTACATTTTTGCAATCAAGGATATTCAACATACAATTGTGCAGAGGGTCATAAGTCTTTATGAGGCACCAAAGAAGTGCTCACAGATTAGAAACTATTAACAAACTTCAATCACTTATTGATCATTTACTGGACACTTATTGAGCTATATTGAGCATTGTGGGAAAAATGGGATGAAGACTAATAAGGTATACTTTCTCTACGAAGGAAGCTTAACATCCAGTTGTTAATATATATAAACAGTTTAGCTATCTATATCAGAAAACATATGATTAATACAAACTATGTGGTACTTATTAGAAGTTTAATAAAAATATGGAAGAGAAGAGAACAGGACTTCAAGTTTTAGATTCAGCATGTAAGGCACTCAGAAGTCACCATTCTGCCCTAACAATAAATGAAAAGATAACTGAAAAAAGCTGGAAAATCAACAACTCTTCTTAGATATGCTATAGAAGTTAGATTACAGGACAAACTGCTGTCCCCCAGATTAAATAGATGAATAGGTGGTTACAGAGAATCATAACTTTCATCAGCAGACTCCTTAGAGGGAGCCAGCACTGGGGCAGAAGAATCTGAACTGTACTTGACAAATTGCTGGAGGCTCAGAGTAGACAAGCCTGAGAGTTAAAAATTCCAAGTACTCCCATTGATGGTGGGATGGGGGTTGTCTCACAGTTTGGTGAGTTGTAGAGTCTCTATATAATTCTTGTAGTAAATACCAGAGAAAAATCCCCTGGTGCTTCTGCAAGGGGCAGGGAAAAATTATCATTCTGAAATACCACACCGAATTCTGTTCTTAAAACAAGACTTGCCCCTGGGAGAAACTATTTTTTACCAAATCCTAATCTACCGAGGTCCTTTTTGAACCTAATCAAACTGAGGATGGGAAAGTACTCAATCTCAGCCAGCCCTAGCTTTCCTTCCACATGTGAGAAGGGAAATGCTCAACTCTTACCCCTCTGAACACAGTTTCACCTAAACAGGGGGATACTGAGAAACACTGATAAAGTTCATAGTCTAGGGCCACAGCTTCACCTAAAGACTGAGACTAATCATAAGACTATGCAGGGCTTCCCTTACCCCTATATATTATCACTACATTATTAAAAACCTATTTGCCACAGTTCTTTTTACCCTGTACATCAGGTCCTCATTTCAGTAAAAAATTACAAGGCATTCTAAAAAGAAAAAGCACAGTTTGAAGAGACTGAACAAGCCTTAGAACCAGAATCAGATATGGGAGGAATGTTGTAATTATAAAACCAATAATCTAAAAAGCTGTGATTAATATGTTAAGGGATTTAATAGGAAAAGTGGACAATATGCAAGAATAGATGGAGAATATAAGCCATCAGGTGGAAATTCTAAGAAAAAATAAAAAAATAAATGCTAGTGATCAAAAACTTTGTAATAGAAATAAAGAATGCTTTAGGTTGGCTCACTTGGAGACATGACATGGCTGGCAAAGAATGTATAAACTTGATGCTATCTCAGTTGAAACCTTTAGAACTGAAACATAAATAGAAAACAAGAAAGGCTGAAAAAAAAAAAAAGAAAGAAAGAACAGAATATCCAATAGTTGTGAAGGAACTCCAAAAGGTATAACATACATAAAATGGAAACACCAGAATGGGAAGAAAGTGAGAAATAAACAAAACAATAATGAGTGAGAATTAACTCAAAATTAATGTTGGACACCAAACCACAGATCCAGGAAACCCAGAGAACATCAAATAGTTTAAAGGCAAACAAAAGCATACCTAACCATATCAAATACAAACCTCAGAAAATCAGAGATTAAAAAAATATTTAAAGAAGTAAGAGGGGAAAATAAATAACTTACTTATATAGGAAAAAAGATAAAAATTATGTCTGATATTTCTTCAGAAATATAGAAGCAAGAAGAGAGTGGAGTAAAATATTTATGGTGTTGAAAAATCCCCACCAATCTAGAATTCTGTACCCTATGAAATTATCTTTCCAAATTGAAGGCGATATAAAAGCATTATTAGACAAATATAGGTTGAGAGAATTTATTTCCAGTAAACTACCTTGTAAGAAATGCTAAACAAAATTCTACAGAGAGAACTATATAGATAAGAAATTTGTATTGACATAAAGAAAGGAAATGCATTAGAGAAAGAATAAATGAAGATAAGATAAAAACTTTTATTTTTTCTTATTTTTAACTAATCTAACAGACAACAGCTTGTTCAATATAATAATAGCAATGATGAATTCTATTATATACACACATATATGCTTGTGTATAAGTGAAATGCATAACCATGATGATAAAAGGGATAGAAGTGGGAGGAATCAGGAATATTTTGTTGTTATAAGGTACTTCAACTATCCGTGAAATGGTATAGAGATAGTTGAACATGGATTTAAGTTGGTTGTAAATGTATTTTACAATCTCTATAGCAACCACTTATAAAAAGTATAAAAGAAGGATAACTGGTATAAAATAATAGAGGGAAAATGGAATGATAAAATGCTTAAATCAAATCATAACAGGCAAAAAAAAGATGGAAAACAAAAGAAGACAAAATAATAAGAGCAACAGATAGTGATAGTAAATATGGTAGGTATTAATCCAATAATATTAGTAATCATTTTGAATATGAATGGACTAAAGCAGGAATTAAAAGACAGAAATTGTCAGAGTGGATCAAAAACTAAAACGTAGGTGTATGTTGTCTATAAGAGACCTACTTTAAACATAAAGACACATATAGTTAACAGATAGATGGCTAGAGAAAAATTTAAATGCTATACAATTTTTTTAAAAAGCAGAAATAGCTATCTTTATCCCAGACTGAGTAGATTACACAGCAAGAAAAGTTATCAGGCATAAAGAGGGGCATTACATAATGATAAAGATGTCAGTTCTTGGAGAAGACATAACAATCCTTAATGTGCCTGATACTAGTGCATCAAAATAATGTGAGGCAAAAACTGATAGAATTATAAGGAGAAATAGATGAAGCAACTATTATAGTTGGAAGCTTTAATACCTCACTCTCAGAAATGGACAAATCCAGCAGGCAGAAACTCAGTAAAGATATTGTTGAACTGAACAACATCACCAATAAACTGGATATAATGGACATCTACAGACTACTGCATTCAACCCAGTAAAATACACATTCTTCTCAAGCTCACCTGAGATGTTCACCAATATGAGCCACATTCTGTGCCATAAACCACATCTTAACAACATTAAAAGAAAAGACATCATATAGTTTCTGCATTCAGAGCATAATGGAATTAACCTAGAAGTAAATAATAGAAAGATAGTTGGAAAATCCCTCAAACCAACAACTTCTAAATAACACATGCTTCAAAGAAGAAATCTGAAGAAATATTTAACAATATTTTGAACTAAATGAAATGCAACTTATCAAAATTCATGGAATGCAGCAAAAGCAGTCTTTAGAAGGGATTTTATAGAATTTATAGCATAGATTAGAGACAAAGAATAATATAAAATCAATTATCTAAGCTTCCACCATAGGAAACTAGAAAAAGAGCAAATTCAGTGTAAAATAAGTGGGAGAAAATAAATGATAAAAATTAGAGCAAAAAAATGGAAGCAAAAAGTGAAAATCAAAGAAAAAAATTAACAAAACCACAATTGTTTCTTAAAAAAATAAATAAAATTGAGAATCCTCTAGCCAAGATAATCCCCCTAAAATAAACTAAAATAGAGACAGAGAGGAAAAAACCACAAATTATTAATATTAGATCATTACCGATCCCATGGAGAACAAAGGATAATAAATAAATACTATGAACAACTGTTTGCTCACAAATCTGATAACCAAATGAAATGGACCATTTCCTTGAAAGACACAATCTGTCAAAACTCACACAAGAAAAAATAAATAATCAGGATAAGCTGCTATCTCTTAGGGAAATTGAGAATTGAAAGAATTGAAATTAATAACCTTACAAAACAGAAAGCTCCAGGCTCAGATGGGTTATCAAGTGAATTCTATCAACATTTAAGAAAGAAATTCTTTACAAACTCCTCTGGACGACAGAAACAGTATACTCCTAAGTCATTTTAGGAGGCCATCATTATCCTAATACCAAAATCAGACAAAGATATTACAAGAAAAACATTGCAGACTGATATCTCCTATGAACATAGATGCAAAAACCCTTAACAAAATGTGAACAAATAGAATTTTACAATGTATGAAAAGAATTATGCATTATGATGAAGTATGATTTATTCTAGCTGTACAAAGATATTTCAACATTTGAAAATCTGTTAGTGTATTTATCAAATCAACAGGCTGAAGAAGAAAAAACACATGATTAAATAAATAGATAAGAGAAATCTTTTGACAAAATCCAGTACCCATTCATGTTAAAAACTCTCAGTAAATTAGGAACAGAGGGGAATTTTCTCAGCTTAATGAGGAAGTTACTACATTCTTTATTTACAAAAAACCCTCTACAGCTAACATTATACTTAATGGTGAGAAACTAGACATTTTTCTACTAAGATTAGAAAAAAGACAAGGCTGTTTCCTCTCAGTAGTGCTTTTTTTTTTTTTTTTTTTTTTTATTTATTTATGATAGGCACACAGTGAGAGAGAGAGAGGCAGAGACACAGGCAGAGGGAGAAGCAGGCTCCATGCACCGGGAGCCCGACATGGGATTCGATCCCGGGTCTCCAGGATCGCGCCCTGGGCCAAAGGCAGGCGCCAAACCGCTGCGCCACCCAGGGATCCCTCAGTAGTGCTTTTAAAAATCATGCTGGAACTCCTAGCTAATGCAGTAAGGCAAAAAAAGGTAATTATTGTACACTAACTGAGAAAAAAAGAAATAAAACTGTTTGCAGGTAGCATGATCATCTATGTAGATTTAAACTGAAAGAATCAACAACAACAACAACTAAATACTACTGGAACTAATAAGCAATTATGGCAAAATTGCAGGATATCCAGTTAATATGTAGAAGCCAATTTTTTTCCTTTATACAAGCAATGAACATATGGAATCTGAAATTAAAACACAATACCATTTCCATTACCCTCAAAAGATTTATACTTAGTATAAATCTAACAAAATATGTTCAAGATATATATGATAACAATTAGAAAACTCTAATGAATGGAATCAAAGAAGTAAATAAATGGAATAAGAGTCCATATTCATGGATAGAAAGATTCAGTCTTATCAAGAAGTCAGTTCTTCCCAACTTGATCTGTAGATTCAGCGAAATCCCAATCAAAATTCCGCAAATTATTTTGTGGATAGCAACAGAGTAGTTCTAAAGATTTATGTGAAGATGCAAAAGACTCAGAACAGCCAACATAATATCAAAGGAAACAAACAAAGTTGGAATACTGACATTTTGAAGACTTACAACTTTTAAGCTTACCAAAAAGCAACCAAGACAATGGTGAGATCGATCAAGATCAATCAAGACACCCAGGAGGTGAAATGACAGACAAATAAATCAATGGAATAGAATAATAGCCAAGAAATAGACCTACTTAAATATGCCAACTGACCTTTGATAAAGGAGTAAAGACAGCATAATGGAGTAAAGATACTCTACCCAACAGATGGTGCTGAAAGAACTAGACGTCCAGCATGTAAAAAAATGGATCTGGACATAGACTTTACAGCCCTTCACCAATGAACACAAATCAACTCAAGAAGATCATAGACTTTAATGTAAGATGCAAGCCCCTAGAAAATAACATTGAAGAAAATCTAGAAGACTTTTGGTATGGTGATGAATTTTTATTTTTTAAAGATTTATTTTAGAGAGAGAAATGAAAGAAAGAAAGAAAGAAAGAAAGAAAGAAAGAAAGAAAGAAAGACACACACACACACACACATATATATATATATATATATATATATATAGAGAGAGAGAGAGAGAGAGAGAGAGAGAGAGAGAATGAGAGAGCAAGGGGAGGGGCAGAGGGAGAAGTAATCTCAAGCAGACTCTGTGCTAAGCACAGAGCCCAATGCCAAGCCCCATTTCACGAGCCTGAGAGCATGACCTAAGCCAAATTCAAGAGTCAGATGTTTAACTAACTGAATCAACCCAGGTGCCCTGTTAAGAAAATGACCTGAAGGATTGAATATGGGCAAGAGATTGGTACACATACCTCATTAAGTATCATCAGAGAATTATAAATTAACACAGCAATGAAATACCACTATATACCTATTAGGATGACCAAAATCCAAAACACTGACACCACCAAAATGGTAGGAAGGATGTGGAGCAATAGGAACTCTCATCTGAAGAGAGGAAATGCAAACACGGTGCTACCACTTTGGAAAACAATTTGGTGGTTTCTTAGAAAACTAAATATACTCTAAGCACACGCTCCAGAAATC
Organism: Vulpes lagopus; assembly: GCF_018345385.1. NCBI lineage: Eukaryota > Metazoa > Chordata > Mammalia > Carnivora > Canidae > Vulpes > Vulpes lagopus. The sequence continues at coordinate 4,245,174 of NC_054833.1, forward strand.
ATGTTTTTGATATTACTCAAATGAATTGAAAATTTGTCATTTATATGAAAATATGCACTTGGGTATTTATAGATACTTCGTTCATAATTGCGAAGACCTGGAAGCAATCACAATGTCCTGCAGTAGGTGAATTGATAACTTAAACTGTGGTACACTGGGGATTTAATATATAGCATGGTGACTATAGTTAACAGTACTGTATTACATGCTTGAAAGTTGCTAAAAGAGTAGATCTTCAATTTTTTTTACCACCCACACATAGCCAAATTATAATTATGTGAGGTGATGGATATGATAGCTAACTTTATTGTAATCATTTCCCAATCTGTATGTGTATTAAATCATTGCATTTTACACTTTAAACGCACAAAATTTTACATATCAATTATAGCTCAATCAATATGGAAAATATAGTTCAGGATAAAATAATCCAAAAAAAACCCAAACCAGCCTAGCAATCAGACAATGTAATATTAACCAGCACTAAAAAGAAATAACTGTTAAACCATGAAAAGACATAAAGGGAACTTAAATAGATGTTACTAAGGGGAGGAAACCAACCTGAAAAGGCCAGACATTGTATGATTCCAACTCTATGGTATTCTGGAAAAGTCAGAGCTATGGAGAGAGCAGTGGTAGCCAGGGGGTAAGGGAGAGGGTGAGATGGGAGCACAGAGGGTTTTTAGGGAAGCAAAACTATTCTTCATGATACTGTACATGTCAGTGTACATGTGTCAGAATTCACAGAATGCACACGAGGCCTGAACCCTAAGGTAAACTACGGACTTTGGATGATGATGATGTATTAACATAGGTCCAGTGATTGTAACTGATGTACTGCTGTTGTGTGGCCCCACTGGTGACCATGTAGTGGCAGTGGGTACATGGAAACTCTATACTTTCCGTTCAATTTTTTTCCACCCACTCAGAACTGCTCAAAAAAAATAAATTTTTGTTTTGTCTTTCAAAAAGGGAGAAAATAATGTGGACCAGAAGGGGGACAGGGAAGAGTGTTTATGGAGTAAAGGGGCCAAAGTGAGAAAGAACTAAAGGAAGAATTCTTTATGTTCTGAGAGCTGCATGAGCAGAGGGATGTACTTCAGGCCAGGCATGAAATATAAGGATATAGGTAGAAGAGGACACATTCAAGGCAGTATCTGCCATATGGAGATGGTAAAGATTAGCAAATTGAGGTACAAATTCCTGTACCTTCCTCTTGGAGCAGACAAATAAGGCCATGCCATGTGGCCAGACCCAGTTGGGCCAAACCCTTGGGTGACTGAGACTTAGCTGATGGCGAGCCTGATTTGATTCCAGGTTGCTTAATTGCCAGCTGCTGAGTGGATATTTGTAAAATGCAGTATTTTGCCCCGGGCACTTTCTCTCTCTTTTCAGCAAAACTGAAGTTCCTGCTCATTATGAACAATGCAGTTGGCATTTTTTATTGGGGTGCCACCACAGCACAATAGTCACGACAGGCCCAGAAAATTCGGCTTATGCTTCGTTTTTTTTTTTTTTTTTTTTTTTTGGCTTTTCCTTTTTTGACAGCATCAGAGTAGCATAAAGAAGGGAAATCTCATGGAGATTTTCCCTAAAGAATTATGGTTTTGCAGTAGCACTGATTTATCATCCAAGAGACCAGTTCATAAAATAAAAATGTAATAAAACATAATGGGAATGGTTTTTCCTCATCCCACCACATAGGTCTTATTAACATTAATGGGAATTGTAAGTGAGTTTGGAAAGGGGAGGATGCCTGGTTTTTCCAAAAGCTTTATATTTAGACCGATTCAATGAGAGGGTCTCATACGCTTTATTCAAGCACAATATAGAATAAAGGGAGGGACACAGGGCCTCTCTTTGGAGAATACTATGCTTTTTGTTGGGGTAATTTGATTTATTTTACTCTGCAGAAGTGTGGAGACAGAGCAGGGGAACCATGTGACAGAGAGAGAAGGGTGCTGTTTTATTGCTAAAGCCTAATGCACAGTGAGTAAGTTCACTTATAATAATGATTTCAAAACACACTCTTGTAAAATGGTTCTATTTCTTCTTGATTTAGTATTCTGTGTGGTATGTCTTACTCTACCCCCCAACTCTGACAACATATAAAAAAACATCTCAGAGGGGGGAAAAAAGCGTAATGATTTTTCTCCCTTAATTGAATCAGGCCTTCCAGTCTCTCTGGGATTGAACAATTGCCCTGAGCAACTGGTTTTCCTCACTGGTGAGTGTTGTCTATGCAGTTGAGTGTTGCTGAGCAGCTAGTGTGTAGAAGTCTATTTTTTCTAATTAAAAAATATATAACACATTTTCATGGTGCAAAATTTGAAAAACTCTCAGAAGGTAGAAAAAAAAAAATAAAAACTGTCCATAATCTCATCATCCAGAAATACTACTCTGTTGCTACATTTTAATACATTAAATATATTTATATATATGGTTGTTTGCATATCTTTTACGATACTGACACTGTATATAGATTTTTGATATCTTGCCTTATAAACTGTTTTTATGATAACTATCTTCCCATCTCTTTAGATGGTCTTTGGAAGCATAGTTTCTAATGGCTAAATAATAATTTGCCTGTTCATTTAATTAACCTCCTATCGTGGGATACTTAGATTGTTAACAGCAAAAATCCTTTTGTATAAATTTTTGTGCATGTAATTGACACAGTGTATTATAAGTTTAATAGTATTTGTTATTTTGGCAGGTAAAAATATTATGCTGCTGTTTTACCTTTCGTTTGTTTGATTGATAGAGCAACTGAATAGTTATTCAAATGTTTATTTGGCCATCCAGTCACTATTTGGTGACTAGACAGCATAATATTTAATAATACCACACAAATCTGCATATCTGAGGCTAAAGTTCATTTTGAACTGTGTTTAAATATTACCGATGGGCCAATGCTTTAGGGCTGGAAGTTATAGATACTGTTATAGAACTCTCAGGAACAGTTTGTTCAAAAGAGAAACATAATTATTCATGTATTAAGAAAAAAAATTACAGTGTTCATGTCCCCAAATGTCTGTAAAGTCTGTAGGCTAGTGGCAAAACCTATGTTTTCTCAGCAATTTGAAAGTAAATGTATTGTCTTGCTAGATTGGGTATTGCAGAAAGCAGATACTGCTCTAGCTAAGTTCAACTCTGAAAGCTTCTCGGGCTCAACTTGAACAACAACTGTATAGAGCTTATTTACTTAGAGCCACTGGCTGGGAATTTTTTTTGGGGTGGGATTAAATGATTAAAATATTTCTCTCTTGTTACTTTGAGATCCAACAACATGGATGTATAGTCTTATCCAATCGGCCTCTATAACTTGTTCACACTAAATTTTAAACGACAACCACTGGCTTACAAATCTTACTCCTTGGCATCCTGGGCCTGTTGATTGGAAACTAAACTGAATATCATCCCACCTGCTACTTCCCAAAGTGTTTGGACCAGGATAATTCTTTGCTGTATAGAAATATCCCACCAATCACAAGATGTCTAGAATAATGGCACCTTCTATAACAGATACATGGCAACTCCCAAAAATGTATGGTTACATTTCCAAATAGCCCTTGTCAGGGAAGCATGGAAGAAATAAAATAAATGGCATGGGAGCTTATGATCGGTTAGTGAGACAAAGTATACAGTTATAATACAGAATATAAGATGATAAGGAAAGTATAAATAAGAGTCTGGTAGGGGCTACAGGACAGAAGAGATTGATTAGTTGATCAGTTCTACTTATCTTTTTCTTTCTACTTACCTTTTAAAATGTTTGTGTTTTTTTTACATAGATATTACAGGCAGCTAGTTTAATATAATTCCATATGTCAAAAGCAAGAGCATCAATTGCCTCCTCAAAGGCAACCACTTTCAATTTTGTTAGGCTTTTTATTTTCGGGCATTTATTTGATTCTCTAAAAATACATGTATGTAGTTAAGCGGTAAGCCACCTATCATGGTATATTAAGATTTATTACGCTTATGGTCTCACATACTACCACTATGTTTTTATATATAATATGTTCTTTTTAATATATTCTTTACCATTGCATACATTATTTAATCATTTATTTTTTTTTTTAATTTTTTTATTTATTTACTTATGATAGTCATAGAGAGAGATAGAGAGGCAGAGACACAGGCAGAGGGAGGAGAAGCAGGCTCCATGCACCGGGAGCCCGACGTGGGACTCGATCCCGGGTCTCCAGGATCGCGCCCTGGGCCAAAGGCAGGCGCTAAACCGCTGCGCCACCCAGGGATCCCTATTTAATCATTTAATGTAGATAATTGCATCTAACTTCTTTCTTTTTCTTTTTCTTTTTCTTTTTCTTTTTCTTTTTCTTTTCTTTTTCTTTTTCTTTTTCTTTTTCTTTTTCTTTTTTTTCTGTGAAGAACAACCCCACTCCCTTTTGGAAATGTGCTTCTAATTGCTGTTCTCCCACTAAACTCTGATAGAGCTCTCTCTTTTTATTGAAGACCACACTTCTCCAATGAAATTGTCTTCTGTCCTTTTCTCTTTCTTGTCTTGGGTTTTGACTTTTTATTCCTTTACCCTCATTTTAGTGTGACCTGAGGATGGTGCTGGAAAGGAGGTGGATATTCATATTCTGTCTTCCACATGTCATGGTCTCACTGACTCTCTCTTGGTCAGACAGAAGAGTTGGTGAGGGATTCCCAGAGTAGTGACTTCAGAGGTGGGTTTTCATAAATGACTTACATCTGTACAGGAAGGTGGAGCAAGAAGGAAGTCCACTCAGAGCCTGTGACAGACATAGGGACAGGGTGGAGGAAAGGGCATGGCCTGCCTCATCCTGTGGAAGAGAAGGGGACACTCAGGGACGTACCCATGTCTCTGTGCACAAAATTACATAACTGAGGGCCTTTCAGGACCAGTAAAATGTGAGGAGCTGAGTGGCTTTTATGAAAAATTCTGAACACTTGCTAGGAGAGTCACCAGATAGGGGAATGGTGCAGCTTATCTGAGGGCGAGAAGTAAGGTTTAATAATGTTCCTATATATACTGTCCTTTTTACTTTTGACTGAGGCCCAGCAATTACTTCATCAGTGTTGGTTGAAATAATTATCAAGATGATTTGATTAGCTTCCAAATTAGTACATCTGACTCTCAGAGGCATAGCATCATCTCAGCAATGGTTATCTTAACCCAAGCTGAATCTTGTTTGCCTACAAGTTTGCTTGTTGTATCTGATCTGTGGGGAAAGGCCTCTTTCTCCCTGCCCACATTTGTGTCTGCAGGCCCACTGCCACCCTTCTCTCTGAGGAGGGCAGTAGAGTCCCACAAATCACACTTCTTTCCACAGTCTTTGTTTCCTTTTCATTATTCACTGGTTTTCCCTTTTCCCCTGGATTCTCACTTCTTTTTGTAATTCCATCATCCATTCTAGGGAAATAATATTATCTATTGGGAAGGCCTCAATGTCTGTAACATAGCACACCTGTATTTAAAATTCTAGGAGTCATAAATACAGAATGTCAGGGCTTAATGCCATCTCACAGATCAGCGTAGAACCCTTGCCTCTTACAAAAATCTGAAAACCATAAAGGTGACTTGCTCAAAATCTCAGGTTAAGTATGAATAGCACTGAGACTAGAACCCACATCTCCAAATTCTGTAGTTTCTGCTGTATGATTTTACTGATTTTTGGCAGCTGGTGCTCAGAAGGTGTTTACCAGCAAAGGAAATCCAATTCATTGTCATGATATTTTATTATTATTATTATTATTATTTATTTTATTTTATTTTTTTAAAGTAATCTCTACACCCAATTTGGGGCTTGAACTCATGACCCTGAGATCAAGAGTCACATGCTCCACCATCATGAAATTAAAATGTTTGCTCAAATTTTTAAAAAATATTGCCATTCCTATCCCATTTCCATTTGCACTAAAAGTAAAGTAGGATATCTTTCCCCCATCAGAGGATTTATTTTTTTTCTTAATATGTGCCATGTATTATTTACACCATGTTAGCCTTTGTGAAGGATATAAAAGGTAAAAATATAATATCTATTTGGAGAGACAAGATACCCAAAAGAGCCAAACTAGTTAAAATAATATAAAATCATGAAAGAAGGGTAGTTGTAACTAGTTGCTAGGTTAGTTATACTAGTTACCAGGTGAAAGATCTACAGGGTAAGAGCTCTGAATTCTGATAGGAAAAAGTTTGCTGAGAGGAAACGTGAGAGGCTGACATAGATGTTGAATGATGGGTTGATGTCTGGAACAAAGGTAGGGAACATTCCTGAAGGGAAAGTGGTTCATGAATGATGCTGATGCTCTCTTGTGCCAGATACTGGCCTAGTGCTAGGCAGGTAGAAAGGTCTCAAGGAATTCAGAATCCAGCACACCCATAACTTACACTGCACTACAGTAGAGCTTTCAGAGGCCCATTTTACTTCCTTCCCTGGAAGTAAAGAAGATAAGGGTGGTAATCACACATAAGCGAATACATATTTAATATTTTCCAGGCATTGGGCAGCCCCAGTGGCGCAGGGGTTTAGTGCCGCCTTCAGCCCGGAGCATGATCCTGGAGATCCTGGACTGAGTCCCATGTCAGGCTCCCTGCATGGAGCTTGCTTCTCCCTCTGCCTGTGTCTCTGCCTCTCTCTCTCTGTGTGTGTCTCTATGAATAAATAAATAAAATCTTAAAAAAAATATTTTCCAGGCATTTTACCCATGTTGTACAACTAAAAATTCATGGTAACCATTGGAAGTGGGCCGTTATTATCACCAATTTACAGGTGAGCAAAAATGCAGTTTCAAATCATGGTCAAGATCACATAGGAAGAGACTCGAATGAGATACTTTTTCAGAAGTACCTGCACCAGGATCCACTCCTACAGATTCTGATTCCAGGAGTCTGCAGTAGGGTGTGGATATTGGGGCAGTGGTTGTAGTGGTGGTTGTTTGGTGTTTAAACCTTCCAGGTGGTATTTATATGCAGCCAGGGAGGAGGATTCTTGGCTTAGAGGGATCAAAGAGCAGTTCAGGTTCATACATCTAGTAAGTTGCAAAGTCAAGGTTCCAGCACAGAGGTCTGGTTCCCTCAGGCCGCCCCTGGAAGGATGGAGTCGCTCAATGGCAGAGCACTGTGAACAATGGATGTGTATATGTGTGCATCAAGGGGATACTCAGAAATGATGCATTCAGGGTATACTACGTCCTACGATTTGGCTAACCAGAGAACTTAAGATGTCTGGTAGGAAATAAGGCTGGAAAAGATGCTCAAGTCTCTGTTTCGGGTGCCATCTGCTAGGAACCAATACAGCAGCACAGAAATGAAAGAGATACTGCCGGCTTCTGTTCAGGCCACTGGTAATGCCTGAACCATGCATGGTCCAGATGGTGGATCCTGAGAGGCCAAGCTCAGGGTTTTCCTGTGTGTAAATCTGTTTGAAATGGAAGAGAAGAGATATAACAGAGGTCAAGAGAAGGGATTGGATGAGCTCACTGGGCCCATGTGAGACCTCCGACTGAGAATCAGAGTGATCATGGCAAGGCTACTCAGCACTTCACTGGCTGGACCGTGTCTGTTTCCTGGATGACAGGGCTCAATTGTCACTGGGCAGATTCCCTCCCAGTCCACAGATATGCCTGCCAGGGTCTGAGAACCCATTTCCTAAGGCAGGGCGTGGAACTTCAGTAGTAAGAGACCTTGTGCTAGGTTCTCCCTCTACTGTCCCCATGCAGGAGTGGCATGGCACTGCCAGCTTCAGGCTGAGCGCTCACCCCCGAGTGAGGGGATGCTCTCTTGAAACATCCGAGTTCAAAGCCGGAGCAGAGGCAGAGCCCCAGTAGGAGGTGCTTCTGTACTAATTAGGATTCTGTGTTGAATATTCTCTGTTCCTCCAGACTTGTCTCTCCCTACCTCAGTACCTGTTCTCCTGACCTTCAGTCACATGATTCATCTCTTCCCCTCCCTCTTTGCTCACTTTCCTGCACTGATCCCCATCAGGAACAGGCTCAGGGGCATCTGGAGAGCATCAGGAATGCTGCCCCAGCTCTCAGCTTCTGCAAAAACGATGGTGGAGTGGGTGGTGTGTCTATAATAGTTCTTTAGAAAAGAATGCATTGATTTCTCTGAGGATTTTTTTAAAGGCTTTGGGACATGACTGAGGGAATGGCTAATTACTATTTATGACTGTTTCATTCGGAGCTAATTGCCGGAGCTGCTGCAGACGCTGAGGCCCTCACTGCTGCTCTGCACCAAATGTGCAAACAGTAATAAAATGGTCGGTGGGGGCTGATTCTTTGCACACTGCTCCTGAAACAGAGTGTCTGCATGTACAAGTATGAGTGCATGTGTGTGAGCACACACACAATTTCACCGATTTCCAGGGGCCCAGAGGTAATTCCTGAAAGCCCCCTATTTTCTGTAGGTCATGAGCAGACGTGAGGGCCGATTTGTGATTGTGTAATTAACAATACTGAATTCTGCGCTGAGACGTGAAACAACTAAGGGATTTTATGCTTTCCTCCCCCCCCCCCCTCTCCTAACCACTCCCCTGGGTTGACCTAATGGGCAGGGACACTGCATGTATGGAGAAGTGAGCTGGCTTCATCAAAGTTTGATTAAAGTAAAAGGAAAAAATGTAGAAATACTATATGGAGACTGGAGGAGTTTTCCCCCAAGTTATGCTTTGGCTTTCCTTTAATTGATTTTCCTACTTAGTGTGAACTCAGGACGGCTGCAGTCTATATGGGGTGAGCTCCTGGATAGTACACAGGCAGAGTCACGCACATCTGGTGAGCAGCCTCTGGTCCGGTCCCGGGGGTGAGAGATGTTCCTGGTGTGTGTCCCCAACCCCCATGCACTGTCCTTCCCCCACAAGTGTGTGACAGCAGCAGCAGGGAAACACAGACACATGTGTGGTTCCAGGGGAATGGAGAGGAGGGTGCTCTAAGTCTCTGCTGAAATCTAAGGGAAACATGCACACAGGTTGCTACCATTTCCAGACAGTGCCATTGTTTTTTCTGGGTGCCACTGTATGTTCAGGAAAGCTTGACCTTTTTTTTTTTTTTTTTTTTTTGGAGGGGCTAAGGGGAGTGTATCAATCAAGGGTATACATGAGAGTCTCAATCTCTGATAACCAATTTAATGCTTGTGCAATGTTGGTTTAGTGATGAGAGCTGCACATCTCCACGATATAGGTGATGGGATGAATTAATAAACAGCTAACTGGTAAGAACCAGCCTTTCCTGAGTTTGGCCTCTACAAAAGGCCTGGGAAAGAGATCTTGCAGGATTGTCCAAGTAGGGCAAGGACCCGGAAGTTCTTGGAGGTGAGACAGAAGCAGCTGGCTGGCCCTGGAGAAGGGGAGAGAGTGCTGAAACAGGCATTTAAAGGACACTTAAGAAAGAAAAGTACCTGCTCTTGCCCATGTCCCTGGGACAAAGAGTGTTTTGGGGGTTTCTCTTGGGGATGGATCCCAAGCCCCTCGGCTCCCAGCCTGGCAAAGATACCTGGTGTTCAGCACTGATGCAGATGCATGTTAGACGTCTTCTGAGGCAACCTGAGGAATTCAGAAGGAGAAGTACAAAGGAACCATAAGAGCAGAGGCTGGGGGCTGGGGCTCTTGCTCATCAGAGAATAAGACCCAGCCCCATTGTTGGTGATCTTAGGATGGAGGAAGCATTTTACAATCTGAATGAAGTTGAATGTCTCTCCATCATTGAAGACAGAGTTTCAGAGTCAAAAATAAGTTTACTTAGAAAGTTTAAGTAATATATATATATATATATATATATTTTTTTTTTTTTTGCACCCAAATGCGGTAAATTAATGTCCACATCCATCACATAGGTTTAGAATTCAAATAAAAACAACAAGGAAATACATACAGACGTCTGGTTTAGGGTCACAGATTAACTGAAATAATGCTTCCTGGTTGTCAGTTGGGTGCCAATTATGATTATTTTCTTTAGTTCAAATCTCACAGACCCATTTTGGGTTTTGTGCAGGGTGCGAGGGTTATAAAGCTAAATATATTCCTATTAAGGCATGTTCAGACTAGAGAGGAAGACAGATAATGTAAATAGAAGTTTTGAATGTGATGTCATAAGCACAGAAGTAAGACTTCAGAGCTGAGCATTTATCCTTTTTTATTTTAGTTTCTATGGACATCTGAGTTTAAAATTCTCCTATGTGTTAAGTATGTTTGCCCATTTCCTAGGGATTAGATTCCAGTGTTGTGCTATTTTAAAATAATATTTTTATACCTTTATAAAATATATATTGAAATACTTTCTTTTTGTAAGTTCATCCTACGAAAGTGTATATTAGTTTGCTAGGGCTGCTATAACAAAGTTCCACACACTGGGTGCTTTATACAGCAGAGACCTATGTGTCCCTGTTTTGGAGGCTAGAAGTCCAAGATTGGGGCATCAGGAAGACCATGCTGCCTCTGAAGGTTCTAGAAATGGATTTGTCCAGGCTTCTTCCCTAACTTCTGATAATTCCTTGGCTTGTGGCAGCATATCTCTAATCCTCACAGGGCATTCTCCCTTATTGTGTCTAGATTTCTCCTTTTAATGAAGACACCAGACATATTAGGTTAGGCATTCTGCTCTAGGATGACCCCATTTAACTAATTACATCATCAATGACACTATTTCTAAATAAGGTCATATTCTGACATACTGGGGATTAGGATTTCAACATATGATTTTGGGGGAGGGTGCAATTAAACCCCTAACATAGGGTATCATTTCTTTTCTGTTATATTGACAATCTTTTATTCCTCTAGAGAACTCTTATTTGAATTGGTTCACCATTGTCTTAAGCGGGTCCAATATTTATGCTATCTTTCTCTATGAAATGCCTAAGTAGCATGATTTACAACACACTGTGATGCCTATTCTAGAAAAGGTCTATAGGTAAAAAGAGGGTCTATATTTTCCATTTTCTTGCTAGTGACTTCCAAGATACTCATCTACATTTCCTGCAACAACTATGGAGAACTATATGAGATTTGACTAAGTGGTTTTCTTTTCTCTGAGTCTTGTAAATAGTTAAAATTGACTGCTTCCCTCTTGGGGCACTTCCATTGGTTGCTGGTGATGGTCATTGTTGGTGGAGTGTGTCTCTACTCTAGTGGTTCCTCTTGTTCTTTCAATAGCTCTTGGAAATGTTACATATAGGTCCAGTTATTTAACATATGCTTCCTGCTCCCTGTCCCTCTAAGTGCTCCTATTTTAAGCAAGAGCAGACCATTTAGTATTTCTCTCCTTCATGGTGAGCGTACATCTGTTCATTGCAAGCACCTATCTTTTTAGCTAAATTCAATTCAGTCATCTCTATCTTCTTCCACAGCCAGCTTTAGTTTTCTCAGGTTTAAGCCAGGCACGAGATTCTGTGATTCTCCTGAAAGCAGTGAACACATTCACATTAGTCTGGATGCTCTTCTTACCCGCCCAGAGGTAATGGAGATTGTGAGCCCCATTAACATTGGAGCAGTGGGAGGAAGACTCACAGCAAAGCAAATCTCTTTCCAATGATAGTCATCTCCACAAATTCTCACTTTCTGACATCTTTTTACAATATGTGCACTTTTTTTGGTATGTTAGCTGTATTGCAATAACAAACATGAAAGCCTTACATAATTGCTACCATTACATATTCTTTATTCACAAAGTATTTTAAAAGTTGTCATATTTTTGAATCCCAATAACTTTATCGATTACATAAGAAGGCAGATAAAAGTATCCGCATTTGACAGATGAGGAAGTTGAGGTCCAGAGAGAATAGGTAAGCTTGCCCAAGTATAGATGACAGCTAAGCTAACACGGGCCTGGAAATAGAAATTTCACTTACTGATCACATGCACACAATAAATGCTTTTCAATAAGAAATACACAGCCCTGGGAAGATGTGATAGATGTGGGGGAGATTGATAGATTGGAGGAAGGGAAATATGAATTAAAAAAAAGTTTCCAATTAGTTGATTTGCTTTTTGTTGCATTCATGATATTTCATGAAATAAGGGGGTTTACGAGATTTTTATATTTTTCAAAAAAGGGCATGGACAAAAAAAAAGAGTAAGGAAGACAACACTCAAATGCTCTCTTTCACTAGACTCATACTCTTCCTCAGCTCACGTAGCCTGCCAGGGTTGACACACATTTATGGTATGCAATCCACTTTGCCATGATGACATTTATACTGAGATAAAATTTCTTTTTTTTTTTTTAAGAGTAAATTTCTTATTATGGTTTAGCTTTTTAAAAACTTATCAGCATGAAAGTTACTTTAAAATTAGAGCTAATAAGGACTTTAAGAATTAAAACCCCATAGACGTTTCCTATTCAAAAAGCTAAAGAGCTAACCAAACAAAAATAAACCATAAACATGAACTCTTCCTCCTCCTGCCCTCCCCCACCTAAGCCCCTCTGATTTTTCTGGTTTATTTTAAGCCCATGGAGAACAAAACCCTTGCTGTTCCTTAACAAGTGAGAATGACTTGCCCAGACACACAATAAAACATTTGTGACAAGCGAGCATGCACGCCCTTAATCCAGATTTTGCTCAGCACAAGGTACTCTGGCTGCCTGATTCAACAAAGGGCCTTCTGTCCCCACTCCTTGCCAAGGCTGAATGCCAGTTGTCTTAAATCTGATTGCTCCTTGAACCCCACTCCTCTCGTGGATGGATGAGAGTACCACCCAGAATACCAGGACCCATTGGACCGAATAAGTGAGGATATTGTTTTAAATCAGGTTTCCTTTGTCCTTCGCTCTTTGAAAATGTTAGTGTGCCCTTGCTTTGCTTCTCTTCCAGAAGTGTTTACTCAACCTCACCCTCCAGCCCCCTTCCCTAAAACAGCTGTTTTCCCACCTGGTGGGCAATGTTACCTTTGACAAAGATGTCAAGAGGCCAATGCAGACTTGATTCTGTTAGTTATCTTTCCCAGATTCATATTATTGTAGGGTGCAATAAGAAGTGTAGTCAATATGAAATAAGATACCCGGATATCAGCAAATTGAAGGATGCTATGGAGAGAAGGAAAGAAAATAAATTGAGAGGGTAATACAGAGAGGAGTTCCCTTAGAAGAGAGGACATTAAATGGCCTTTTGGTGACTGCTTGATATGAAATTCCTCCCAAATCTGAAAATCTGCCTCAGTCATCCACTATTCTTGTCACTCGATTTTTAGAAAACTAGAATAACTTATGCCTAATTATGAAAACAATGTTATTATTATTTTTATTATTTTATTATAATTTTTTAAAAAGACTACACAGGAGAAAAATAAAAACCTCCACAATTGGGGGGTATATAATGCAAGATTTCTCTCTCTCTCTGTCTTACACAGACACAGACACAGACACACAGACACACACACACACACAATACAGTTGATTTGGTAAAGTATGTATTTTTAAATAATAATATACAATGGAAATATTTTTTTAGTAACGAATACTAATTTAATATCTGGCTGGAATTTTATACCATATATCATACTTTAAACAATTCTCTACAGTTGATCTTTTTGGTCAAACTTTTTTGATACTCTAAATAATATTGCAGCAGAAATCCTTGGAGCTACACTTACTTTTATGGGGAAAATAAGTAGAAGAGAAATTTTCTAAGTAAAAGACAAGATAGCTTTAAAAATGCCATGATGTTTATTGTGATCCAGGAAAATTATTCCTCCTGCATCATATCTCTTTTGAAAACACCCCAACCTCATGTTCTTCATGGAGACTACTTCGAATGAGCAGAGCTGGCCTTATATGCAATTAGCCTTGATGCTTTACTGACCTACCTACCTTTAATTTAAACTATTATGCATAGAATACAAATAAAACATTTGTATTTCATGTGCTTTCATGTGCTTATGCTGGCATATGTCTGTGTATTCAACATGTTTCTGCCTCTGTTTTGTTTCATGATTATTTCAGTGTTAAAGTGGGGAGTCTATACCTTATCTGTTGTGAATCCCTATTAATTTGGGAAACAATGTATAAACTGCTCATGAAGAAAGTCTTGGGCACATTATCTCATTTGAAATTCCTCGTGTTCTGCTTGGAAATGTTTATCTTAAAAGAAGCTAGACATTGTTATCTCCACAGCAATATAACAATAGTTATCATTCTGCTGGGAATGGGTGAAATTGTCTGGTTATTTGTAAGAGAGTACTTAAAATTATATTTTAAGTTATTTAGCTTTAGGGGGCCAATGGCCATTTGAAAATTAAGTTTTTCTTTTTTTCGGAGATATTTTTTCCCTGCCAGACACTGTGTTTTGTCATATAATAATCGTCATTGATTTCTTAATTGTGTTCATGATTCTTTCCTAGCAAAATATGGTAGCAAATTTTATTGAAATCATTATAGCTAGGTTGTCTGTAGGGTTAATGTCAATACAAGCATTTTCTTCCTTTCCAGTTTGCAGCCCAAGGACAAATAATTCAGCCTCCTGAGATTGTCATTCACAGCTCCTCACCAACAGGCACATGTATGCACACACACACACACAGCATCATAAGGCCTTATCAGGAATGCCTAGCCAATCTTTTGTCTTTTCCTAATTCAAATAGCTATTTATTTTTCAGTGTATAAAGAAAGAACTGTAGGTAAATATTGTTGTATATCTGAAACAGATGTCTTAAAGTAATGTTTCTTAGCTTTTACGCCAAATAAACCAAAAAACATAAGGTAGAGCTTGAAGTCAACTATTAGCTAAGTTTATGTACCAGAAAGCAGGTGTTTTGATTGACTATCAAAAGCATCTGACCCTCAATACTCAACTGCTGCATTAAATAAACACATTTATCAAATTTATTAAACATTTGCACAGTAGTTTGCTAGTTACCCTTGGATTAAGGCATCCAATATGGCAGGATATTGTGGGATCTCACCATAAATGGGACCAAGACAACATGTAACAGCATCATTTGTACCATTATTTATGATTTTATACACATGACAACATATACCCATAAAAAGAGGATCAGTTCTCACTTCAAAAACCTCAGTTTCAGATTAACCCCAGAATAAATCATTATTTATGATTTTCAGCATTTTCAGTTTTACTCTTTGGGAACAACTCTGAATCCAAGCCTTTCACCGTTGCTTTATTTTCAAGAAGGAATTGGTTGTTCATGGAGACATTCATTGAGATGCAGCCAAGCCTTTTACTTCTCTACTAAAACAATTTCTGATCTTTCTTCACTACTTCCCCTACAGGTTGGTAAATATATACACAAAAATCAATCTTGTTTTACGTGATTTATCTTATTTTCAGAAGGTAAAGTGATGCTTTGGTACCTTACTTGTAAATTTTAAATAATAGAAAATTCTGTGTATCACTGGAGGCTCAACTAGGGAAGCAGAATTACTATGAGTCATGTGCTATAAGAGATTTATTTTAGATCTTACATGATATTGGGAGCTAGTGAAGAAGTGTTATGGAAAGCTGTTGCCTCTGCCCCGGTAGTGGGAATGACATTGCCACAGGTCAGTGGGACCGGCAGTGGGAGAAAAGCTGGGGTAGATGAAGGATGAACTAGTAAATTTATAAATCCTAAATTTATATGAGAAACTAGACCCTGGGTGTACGTCTCACTGCATCCAATCTTGACAATAAAAGATGCACTTTGCACAAGGAGGGGTAAGTGGGGCTGTGGGAGGGAGCTGCAGACAGAGAGGCTGCCCCAGGCTCATCAGATAGTCAAACAAATCAACAACTTTGTGCTTGAGCTGTAGCAGCTGCCCTGACCTAACCCAACTTCAGAATCTGATGTCCTCCCCTCACTTTGCATTCCAAATCTGCTTATATTTCTCCTGGGTCACCTAAACTCCAGAGAGGGGAATTCCAGCAAATGCTGTTAGTCTCATTCAGCTGATGTAGCATAAAACCACTACAGGCTATGATGATGCTTTGAGACTCATTTCCCACCTTGTCTGAAACTTACTGAGAGGTCACCATCTTGCTTGTTATTCATGCCAATTCATATATTTTTCATATTAACATTTCTTTATATTTTTGATGACTGCTAATTCAAATGTTCTTCCATATGTCTTTTCACCTGGTAAATTTCTATTTCTAATATTCTATTTGTTTTAGTTTCGCAAAAGCTCAGAGCCAAATTTGGTATTATATTTCAATAATTAACTTAGTTCTGGTTCCAAGAACAGTTACCTCCTTTCTTTTTCATATAACTTTATTTCGTTTTATATATTTTATAAACTCATCTATCTGTATTAATCTGAACTCTGAAATTTCTATATTTTTAAGGAGAAAATATTCTGATATAAAGTCATACAGTAAAGTATTGGCAGTTTCATATAGGAACCATATGATGGCCATCTTGATTCCCTCTGTAGGCACCAGTCATAAGTTTTAAAAATAGATAGTGACCTTACTTATTTTACTTGTTGTAAACTAGTGTGTGTACTTTGGAATAGAGAAGGACATGATGATTTTGCGGAAACAAGACAAATAAATAACAAATTTGTTATGAAAACTTTTTTTATTAAAAAAACATGCAATTGATGTAGTCAATTCAAAGAATTCTTTGGCATCCTTGGTTATTAAGTGGAATAAGAAAGATGAAAGCTCATTCACCCTTAGATTTTAATAAAGTTAACAAAGAAAAATGCATTTTTCTCTTTAATTTTGATTTCCTTCTGATGAAACTTGCCATTGTTGCTACCAAAATGCATTTTTCTTCTTGTCAAAGATACAATAACCACACAATGTATATGGGATGCAGTTGTTGAGGTGCCAGAAAGTAAAGAACCATAGCTCACTGGTGTGGTGCAAGCATAAACAATATTAATACCGTGCCCCATTACTATTTTTAAAGTATGAAAAGACTAACTTGGTTTCTACCAATGGAAATACCATACATGTTTAAAAAGATGAAGGTGAGCTTAACAGTGTTAAATTGCTGACAAGTTTAGCAAGACTATTGACTATTTTTGGGTTAATATCTGAATAAGAATTTAATTAAGGAAAAAGTATACAATTTATGATTAAAATAGAACATTATAGACACCGTGTGATTCTTGACATGTGAATGACAATATAAGGATAAATATAAGAGTGATAGAATATATTCCATAGCAATATAGGGAATATGGGAGGGCACAATATTATAGAGATGACTATTTGTATAAATTCCTGGAGTGATTGAATGTGATGTCAATAAATATGCCAGCATTATTTTCTGGAGACAGAAAAGGTAATTGTAAAATTTACCTGGAAGAGCAAACATGCAAATATATCTAAGGGAACCTTTAAAAAGTAAAGCTAATGGTGGGAGGGGTACTTAGACCTACCAGAGATTAAAACACACAATAAAACAATTTCATATTGGTGCAGGAATAAAGAGGGAAATTATCGGATCAGAATAGAAAATCTAAATAGCTCTGTTTGTATATGAAATGTAGTATCTTGATTTATAAGTTATATGCTACAGCAAATTCAAAGAAACCAGTGCCTCTTAAAGAAAAGGCTTATTCCAAGGCTGGGACAGAAATGATAGAACATGAGTGTCGAATATTTAGCATGCCAGAAAGTTTTTTATAATACTCTATTTACTTTGGTGTATGTTTGAAATTTTTAGTAATAAAACATTCTTACAAAGGATGGTCTCAGAAAAAATGATTAAACATTCTAATGGTTTACTTGGTTTAGCTCTAAAATTATGAATGATTAATATTATTTTGAGATATAGCTTTTCAAGGTTGGCCTTTTGGTAAGAAAAGTTTTTGAGACAAAGATAAAGAATAATAGATTAGCTATACTCCAAAAATCAGATCCTTTTGATACCCTAAATACAGTATTTGATTAAGTGGAAGATTCTAAGGGATTTTCTTCCGATATCAAAGAATACATGCATCTGTAAGAAATTATAGAACTTGATAATGCTCTTTATTTACTGTATACTTTTTATAACTTGATTTATAAATATGCTGCAAATTAAAACGATTATGATTTTGGCATAGGACTACACTGGTGGAACAGACTAGAATTTAGGAACAGATTCAACTGTTAAAAATTATGCTGTTCTTTGTAGAATAAAATGCTAATAACACAATATAAGGAGAATATGTATTGTAAATTTATTTTGTGGTAACAGGGGTAAGTTTGTGTTGTGTCATCTATTTTTTTAAATGACATTGTTTGCCAGGGTTTTCAGTGAAGATTTTTAAATAATGAAAAGAGATCCACTGATCTCAGCGAATCAAACCCATTTAAAATGCTTTGACATTTCACAGAAACTTCTGGTTTCTTTATCATAATTGCGGGAAAAAATAATATATTAAGAGAAACACAAGCCATTTTTGAATGTTATAGACAATGACCAAATGTAATCACAGTTATCAGAGTAACTAGGCCAAAAAGAGGCAGATGTTAAATATTTACCTATTCATGGAATTCCTTAAACCATAATAGTTGAAGTGACTTAGTCAAACACACACACACACACACACACACACACACACACACACCCATACACACATCCACAAAGTCTTGAGGGGAAA
This sequence comes from Vulpes lagopus, assembly GCF_018345385.1. Classification (NCBI taxonomy): domain Eukaryota; kingdom Metazoa; phylum Chordata; class Mammalia; order Carnivora; family Canidae; genus Vulpes; species Vulpes lagopus. Next base: position 4,263,693 of record NC_054833.1, read on the forward strand.
AACTCTGTAAAATTCTTTAAAAACACATTTTGCTAACTAGAGCTTAATTTTTTGGTACTGACTTCCATAAAAAAGGCATCTTTCAGACATGGATGATCACATATCATAAAACTGTTAAAACACTCTACAAGAAAAAGTTTCAGTAACAGAGGAGATACAATGATGCCTTTTTAAGGCTTCCATGCTCAGACTCCTACATTTTTTCTTTTAGCCCTGCCACTGCCTTGTCACTTCTAGCTTGCAATTTGAAGATTTTTAAGCAAGCAGCCTCAGCTAAATAGCAGAATGACAGCTGAACGTGATTGATATGCAGAGAATCCCTGAACTAGATTTTACCTCTGCACATTCCCTCAAGTGACTGCTTGCCTCATAATGGTACAATTCTGCTACTTCCTGAGCTCCTGGTCTGATTGGAATCCCAAATCCCTGGTAATGAAACAACATGGCAATCCCTCAGCAAACAGTCCATGTTGCAGAATTCAGCACTTCCTCCATATATGCTAAGTCAGTTAAAAGCTGCTCTTTTCAATAGTGGTTCCTTTTTTTCAATGGCTTTTCTAAGGTAAGATCCCAGAAAGCAGGTGAAATTAAAACAAGAACAAAGCCGCACAAGATGATTTCCAAAGTGTATTTTATCTCCCAAAGTATTTTCCTTAAGGAATCCAGCTTGCTCAGAGAAACAGGAAGTCTCGTAGTTTTAGTATTTCTCTTTTGTATAATTGGAGGATTTATACCACTTCTTTAGAGTCCTGGACCAGGTAAATAAAAGATACTAAATTTATATCTGCTTTTGAAGATGCAAATTTATACTTCAGGTAAGAAATCTTACCCCATGAGTCTTGGTCCTAGCTCTAAAGAATACCTCGAGGCATGGGGTAATAATTCAATTTGTGGAAGTATCAGAATGGGAGCAAAAGGAAACAGTAGTGAATAAGGCAAAATTAATAGGAAATAAAGGGAAGTCCATATGAAAGAGATAGGGAAAAATAGAGGGGAAAGGAGTGCTATCATCAAACATAACACAAGCAAGTATGTCTTGAGGAATGTGGGTAATTTTGTGGATCACATGTAACGGGTTATTTCCTGGCTCTGATCCCTTAGCAACCCACAAATATAGCCTGATGAGCTTTGAGAATACTAGGTGTATCGCAGGTGATTGTTACCACATGGCTGTATGTATTGGTTGCCTGGGGTTTCTTGCATGCTGTCCCAACGTAATTACTAATAGCATACCTGTCACTCTTAGGAGTGTCTTGATACCAAGTTATATGATTAGACTGTGTATGTGGCTCTGCTTTTTATGTTGTTGAGTGTGTCTGTATGTATGTATAAAAAAGAAACAAATAGAACTTTCTTAACAAATATCTTAAAATATTGTTTTACCTTATTACTCGATTTCATGGGGTTTCTCATGGTTTTTTCACCCTTTTGTACCTTCAAAAGAAATGGCCCAGGTAGGAAAGGGGCTTGAGCCTGTAGAGCCAGCATAACTTTGTCTCACCTTGCCTTTTCTTTTTATCTTTTAACCATCTACCTGGGCTCTGGAGCTGCCCAAGTTTCATCATGTTCTAGCATGTTAGCAACCATAGGCACATTTTGATCTATTCCCAACCTTTGCTCCAATATAGATACACTTTATCTTTCTCCTTTACAAAAGTCTAAGTTAATTTAACAAATATTTATTGACCACCTTGATGATACAGAAGGAACATTTTTCTTTGTAAAGAAACGAACACAAACAAAGCAAATTCAAGCAAGTTACATACCAAATAGGATGGTGGGTAAACCTGAGAGGTAATAATATAGATCCTTGTAACGGTTTTCTGTTATGAATCACAGAAGACTGATCACGAGAGGTATGCAGATGGTCATGCTCTTGCATCTGGGTCAGTGGCCAGGGAAATCAAGAGCACATTTAGAATGAAAGCACTGTGTTAGGATGAGTATAAGCAAGAAAGGCAGCAATGAAGGATACCATCAAAGACAAAGAATGCAAAGACTGTGACTACGACCACATCCTCATTGGAGCTCACCAATTTGTCTTGAGCAGAATGCACAGCTCTTGGGAGAATTCTAGGGTATTGTTTTAAACTTAAACCATGACTCCAATTCCAGTTGCTAGAAGATCTAGTTTCTTTACTGGAGCAAAGGGATACACCGTGATACCTGGTAGCCAATTATTGATTAGTTGGATTTTTAAATATTTTAGTAAAAGATCACAAAGAACATATTGCTTTCAGTTTACAGAGCCAGAGATATATTTGTTTGCCATTTTATCTTGGGGCTCTCATTACTCCAGCCCTCTGTTATAATCTCATTCACTGGAGCATTAATCACCTCTCCATTCAAGAAGACTTCATATAAGGCCCTCCACTCAGGGGCAAGAAGTAGCAGCTACCTTGTATATTTTGGAAGGAAAGAAATGTGTATGCCAGAGGTTGAGAAATACATTCTACTAATATTCAAGGGCCTGGCAACTTACTGAAATGCCTAGAGCATGTTTTAATATCCTTTGCAAGGTCAAGAAAAAGTAACTACAGTTGATCCTCCTAATTACCAAGAAAGAAATATAACACCTAAGGAGGCTCTTTGGGTTTTGAAAGTCACATATACTCATTTTTAGAACAATATGAAAGAACACGAGTTTTAAATGTGACTAGAAGCAAGAGAAGGCTTTGTAATAGGCCCTACTTGCTGTGTAAGATGCTCTGTCACTTGGGCCATATGACCCAGTTAGCTCCATGACTCCCAGTGTGTCTATTACAGATGGATATGCTTTATGGAGCTTTTATAAAGCCCATCTAGCTGAATCACTTTATAGGCTTCAGGTTTTAGAATAAAATCATGTCATTTTCAGCATATAATAATTCTCCTTTTGATAAACAGCTTCTGGCTTATCACCAGGACCTAGAAGAGGAGGAACCCTTGTCCATGGGCTCCTAAGTCTCTCAGTAACACAGCCATTCACAGCAAACTGGGTGTTGTATGGGCCCACCAAGCTATAGAGTATAGTTGGGTGTACATAGTAGTTTTCTATCTACTTGAAGTGGCAAATGTGAAATGACTCAAGCAGTCACCAAAGGCACTTACCCATAAGTTGCATGGAAAGTGGCTCAGAGTCTCATGGCACCTAGACTTGCAACTTTGCTTTTTCTCTCTCTCCCAGCAGTCTATATAGTCTCATGGATCATTGTCTGGAATGAGTTGACTGAAAAAGAAAAAAAAAAGATCCTGATTTAATATGATTTTACATGTTATGCTGGATCCATCCAAAGTAGGCATTTGAAGCAATTTAGCCATTATCCCAGGGAGGCCCTGAAACATAATAAAGAAGATAAGTCCTTCTGATGACAAAATTTTTAGCATTGCATATGTTTTTGGTTTTGTTTTTGACTTCATTTGTAATGGGAGACATCCAGATATACAAATGTACATGGATTCATGGGCATTAGTTGACAATTTGGCTGAATGGTAAAAATGAAGAAGGAAATGATTGGAAAATCAGTAACAAGGAGGTCTAGAAAGGAAGTATTTGACTCTATCTCTTCACATGGGCACTGAGTGTGAAGATATTTGTGTCCACTGTAATTGCTCATAACTAGAAACATCAATAAGAGATGTTTGGACATCTGGAATAAGATGGCTCATTCTGTGGATGTAATCATCCTCCTTCCCCAGTTATTCCTCACCTTGCACAATGAGCTTTGTGAAGACAAGCAGCCATGGAAGCAGGCATGGAGATTATACATGAACTCCACAACATAAACATCTATTCACCAATGCTGTGCTGGCTACAGGCAGTGATGAATTTCCACACTGCCAACAGCAGAGATCCACCCTGATTCCCCAGTGTGGCACACAGAGGGTGAGCCCGCCATCTGTTTGCAAGTTGGTTATGTTGGATGATTTCCATCATGGAAGGAGCAGCATTTCTTCTAACTGAAATAGATCCATACTGTGGCTAAGGATTTGCCTTTCCTGTTCAAAATACTGCTTCTAAAGAAACCACCTGTAGACTTATAGAATATCTCATTTTCTGTCATGATATTCCACACAGATTGATTTGGAGCAGCTGCAGCCTTACAATTCCGCAACGGGTCATGCTGATGGAATGTGTCGGTGTTACCACATATTCCATCACCTGCATCAGCTGAATAGTTATAGTGTCAGCTGTTTGGGGGTAATGTCTTCAACACTGCAGGGCATGCTCTGAATCAACAGCCTATTCATGCTGCCGTTTCTACCATAGCCAGTAGGCAGAGGTGTGGGAATCAAGAAATGGAATGTAAGCAACCACTTCCACTATTACTCTTCTTAATCATCCACCAGCAACATTTTGCCTCTTGTTCTCATGGTTTGGAGCTTTGCTTAGACCTCTGTTTTGAGGTTTTTGTTTTCAAGGAAGAAAGGCTTTCACCAGGGGGCACATGCTACTTCCATTAAGCTAGATGCTGAATCTGCCACCTGGAAATTTTGGGGTTCCTCATAACACTAAACCATGAGGCATAAGGCTGGGATAGTTGATCTCATTAAGGGGGTTTCAGTTGCTACTACATTATAGAAATAGGGAGGGATGTGTTGGCAACAAAGGACAGTAAGTAATAAGAGGTATGCCTCTTATTGCCCTGCCTTGTTTTGTGACAAAAGTTCATTCTAAACTACAATCCAGTTCAGTCAGGACTGCAGATGGGGAGATACTTTAGGAGTCAAGGTTTAGATCATCTCACCCAGCAAGAAAACATGACCAGCTAAGTTGCTTTCTGAGGCCAGTGAGAATAGGAATTGGCTATTGGAGGAAGAATATCATATATACTAAATCTGATCGCATGAGCAACTGTAGAGATTATGTCTAAGATATCTTAGCCATTAATATATATTTCATTATGTACTTTACAAGACAGCAAAATTGGCGTGTGACTCAGCTAGAAGACAAATGAACATCACCCAAATAGGGCTAGCCTGTTGTTGTCTATCCTCTTTGGGGTGGAAGGTAAATATGGTTTGGTTGTAGCTAGAGTGGTATATGTCAGATTGATCTTGCTATTCTTTTTATTTGTAAGGTAAATATGATGAAAAAAAGTGTGTATGGCTGTCAGGCTGACAGGAATGGACTGTCCAATTGTGGTATGTCAATGTGGCTAAGCTGCGAACTACATTTTCCAGAATCCTTTTCCCTGCATGGTTAGAAGTGGAAAGGGAATGTTGCACAATGTTTGGGAGCAGCAATTGCTTCAATGAAGCCATTTCACTGAGCTACCATGGTGAGCAGGGGGATGATAGCCAGCAGACGACAGTTTGCCCTTGGACTCCCTGCCTCACATCCAAACCATCCTCCCATCTGCAGGTTCTGGAGTGTCATAGGAGGCCCAGGCCCGAGGCTCACGACTGGATACCTTCCGGATGATCCATACAAATGGAGTCACTGAGCAGGAAAAGCTTTACGTAGATCATTCTGTGAAACTTCTTTCATGATTTAATTTGGTTATTAGCTAGGCTTCCCTGCTTTCCCTACAAGCTCCACGTTGCTTCATGGATGCTCACACGTACAACCAGACTCTCCGACTTCCAGGTGTTTCCATGAATAGGGCAGTTTCAGGACGTGCCTAGAGCTGAGGTCTTTAGGCTTGACCCCTGGTAGTTCATTCATCTCCACTTCTTGTCATTGCTTATGCCCTCCCTAGCCAGGCCTGGGAGCCACATGGCCAAGAACCTCGAAATTGTTGCTGAGTTGGTTTCTGTTTTAGGGGATGAGTTGAGGGACAGCTAAATACCTCTAAAAATCCTCATCATTCTTGTTTCAAAGTCCAACCTTTTCTTTAGCTGTCTGCCAGCTGTTTCCAGCTTGAGACTCACTCTCAGATTTCTGTTCCTTGACCTCAGCAATCAGGTTGAAGTGATGTAACCAATGTCGTCTTGTTCTCCAGCATGCTTCCTGAAGCTTCCTCACTGTGCTCCCAAGGTTGAGATGAATGCTTCACAGAGACTGAATAAAATGGTCATAGTTTATAATATTTAAATATTAAGCATGTCAAATGATTTCTTCTTGAAGAAGATAGAGAGATCATTCTGTCAGGCTTTTCTTTTCCTTTGGAAAGCACCCATAGTACATATTTTATGTAGGCACAGACAAGCCATGTATTTTGCAAATAGAGAAACCAGAGCTTCTCAGATTGGACCAGGCTATAGGTACAAATAGGCTAGAATTAATAACAAAATGATAACAGAAATTGCTCTATCTTTGAGCCCCTCTAGAGTAATTGTTAGAACCAGAAGCCCACCCTCCTGAGAGAATCCTATTGTGACTAGCCCCTTTGTACCAGGTCTCTGACACTTTCTCTCTTACTACTTGAGTTTCCCCTAAGGTTTCTCCAGGCTTTGTGTTGATTGAACTTTCACAGTCCTGGAGGCTGCCCTGTCTTACTGCCTTGAAATTCCACCTTCTGTTCTGTGTGCTATCAGTCTGATGACAGGTAGCCCTGCCTAGCCCCCAGTGATGGTGTCACTGAAATGCAGAAAGGCCCTCTCCCGTCATTCATTATCAAGTGCTTTGTCAGCCCCTAAACAGGGGGCCTTTTACCTTGATTGCTGCAGAACTCCAACTAGTTGACGAGCTCTGTCATTTGACTCATTTTTAATCTTATTGCATATGTCCTTCCTAGCATCTTGGTACAAAATTCCCCTGGAACTAATTTGGAAAATGATTTTCATCTTGATAATCTACTCTCTGTCCCCATCTTTTCCCACTGATACCTAATTAGTATCCCCAAGTAGAATCAGCACATCCTACCGGTTTTCTCAGAGTGAATTTTTTCTCCATTCAGTCTGTTGTTTAGAAGGGCAGATACCCTTAACTTACCCTAGATTTTTAGAACCAGCTCTTCAAAAGGGGCTATCTTTATTCCATCTCATCAAGAAAGTCTTTTTTAATTCTTCAAAGATTTATCCTCACTTTCCCAGCATGCCCTGCCATATCCTGAAGTGCCAGTGTGCTAATAATGGGCCCAGCCTGAGTCCTTCCCGGTGTCCTAAATATATATGCTCATCAAACTGTAAGCCCTAACATTACTGGCATCTAACCATGGCCGTAGAAAGCAACCAGATCCTGTGTTCCCAGATACTTTACAAAGTACTTGATAGCATATAAAGAGAAAAAGACTGTACCTGGCTGCTTATAGGAAATGCATACGTAGACAATAAAATTATTTTATAATTTCAACTGTATTGAAAATATCAGTCCTTGGATTTCATTTTTCCTGACAGAACAGAAGAATATCAAAACAGATATTTTATTTATATAAATATTCCTGTTACATAGAGTTATACACCACTATGGAATAAATGACACCCAAGACATGTTGCACAAATAGCTTTCCTCCCTCTGCCTTATTATTACTGTTTGGAATGCTGACATTCAAGTTTTTCTCCAAGGTCCGGGGGGTGGGGGGGGGGGAAGAATTGTTGCCCAGCTTCAAAAATAGGCTTTCTTCTTCTTTCTGAGGCCCACAAAAAACTTCCTTCTTTGAGGACTCGTTGAAATAATCTATCAGTTACTATTAAAATTCTTCTCCATTCATTGAGCTTAGAAGCACAGTCATAAGAACTGAAGCCTCCCAGTTCCCCCCTGATTCTCTAAATGCTGGGGAACTGTGGGTGCAAGTAGATTAAAAGTGGCATTATCTTAAAAGTTTCAGTAAATAATGGATCTTAAATGAAGAGTCCAGACAGAGTCACAGTGGCTTAGATGAGTCAGCCGGCGATGGGAAGCCGCCTGGGCGCAGCGGGTGGGTGAGAGCTCCAAGGCTCGTCTCCTTTGTACAGTCCAGGTGTTCTCTGAGTGGAAGAAGGACCTTTTTGTCCATCTTTCTTTCAGAGCGTTCTCCCCCTCCCCCTCCCGTCGCACCATGGGTCAGACCCTCCAAATTGAGAAAGAAAACCACTTTTCTATGGGATCATAGAATTTTCTGCACAATAGGAATACACTCGCTGATGGGGTCAAGCCAAAACTGAAAAACCCAATGAAGGGCTTCAGAAATATAAACTAGAAGTTGCGGTGCTTTGTCACCTGCTGCCGCTCGTCCATCTAATAATAGAGTAATTGCTAATTCATGACGGTAAGCCGAAAGGAGGACGATTATGCATGTGCCTGCACAATCCTAAGAAGTGGCACTTTGTTTCCTGTGGCTGCCACCCAACAAAGGCAGCAGTGAGAAGCGGGTCTGGTTACCCGGGAGCCGTGGTGCTGAGGCAGGCCATCCTGGCATCGCTCTGACTGCTCGCCTTTGTCCTCACAGACTGCCAGTGCCCTCCCCGTTGAAAGGATGAATATGTGGGCCTTCACACAACATCGAGGCTTAAATTAGTTGGATCCATGGGGCCTCTTGGAGCACCTGCTCTCCTACTCAAATTCCAGCCCTGTTGGGACCTATTATCTGTCTCCCTTCTCTCACCCTCCCCCTTCGTCATTATGTTTAATCCCACAGACACCTGCCTTGGCTTTGGGGGACTCCTGATAAAAAGAGATGAAAAGACCCCACCCCCACCCCATTTGTATCCAAATCTACCCAAATCTACCCAAATCCCCCGCCCTCCATTTCTGTGGGGTCCTCTTCACCTGGCTCCAAATTCAGGGAAGTACCTAAACCATATTTTAAACCTTCCATCCCTGAAGCTTCTGCTGGTGGTTCTCCTGAGATATTCCACCATGTTTGTATTTGCAGTCCAGTTTCATTTGAAAAGCATTGTATTCTCCGCCTTCCTGCCTGGAAGTAAGACAAGTCCATGACAGGCTAGATCGTTTGTTACTGAAACACTGAAGCGAAAAGTTTCGCATCTCACTATAGGAGAGTTTTCTCTGAACATGTCTTCCACCTCCTCTGTCACCCAGATTTAAAACTAATTTTGCTAAAATTACTTTCCAATCACTTTTCTGTTACAAATTACTTTTACTTGTAAAATGCAGCATACATCTTGGCCTGTCGTCCCCTGAACTACCCGTGTTTGAAACATTTAGGAATATTTTAGAGAGCTGCTCAGTTTGTTCTGGATTTTTGTCAGCATGTGGTAGAGGAACAAATAATGATTTCATTTTTAAACACTTATGAAAGGAAAGTTTCCTGGGACGAGAGGCTTTGGTGAAATTTAACTCAAAAGTGTGAGGGTGAAAAAGGTTTCAAGAGACTGGTTGGGAATGGGAAAAGATTGTGAATAATTTAAAAAAGTATCTTAGTATACAAAATAATTGTCTAACAATAGAAATTTCCTTTCTCTTTCTACCTGGAGGATTAATGTAATCAATATAACCTGACAGAAGTCTGAAGCATGACACTAAGTTGCAGGGTCTGGGGTTCTCTTTTGTATTAAAAGTTTTACTGGTAACTGGTAGAAACTGGCTTTTTTTAGTCTCCAAAACGTGTGGACAGATGTGGGTAGAAAAGAGGATCAGTTTGGATCATCCTCTCGTGTGGCTGAAAGGACATATATATTTTTTTTTTTTTTTTGTTTAGGACCAGAGGCAAAGGAAGAACAATCTGAATATGGAAACAAGTTTTCAGGAAAAAAAATTGTAGGGGCTAAAACTTGTATGGTCATGCTTAAAGAACGAAGATGCTATTGAGGTCCCCTGGTGTATAACCAATAATTGTCATGTAATTTTTTGAGCTCAAACATAGGTTGAAAAAAGCTTACAAACATATGCAATTTATGAATTGACCTTTCCCTTTTTTGTATGTGGCCAAAATCTTAGTCTACATACATCTACAAAAATACATAAATGGTCAAAATCTACATAAATCAGCCATAACATTGCTCATGCTTTCCTGGAGGCATGTGGTTTCTAATCTGTACAAAGTACTTCAGCAAAATGTAATTCAACATTGCGTGAAATTTTGGATTATTTTGGGAGGGGAACTGGAGCATGTTGACAAACAAGAATATTTTAGTGGAATAGGCAGAGCGTCAGACACGGGGCATTGTATTAAGGACTGTGGATGATGCTTTGAAATAGTTTTATGTCCCATGGAGATATCTTTAAAGTTGAGTGTGAGGGAGAAAAAAAATAGAACTTTTATGTATATTTATTTTTACCTAAAAATAAGAAATGAATAATATGCGACAAGGGAAATGTATCCAATATATGAACAACTTTTACTTTGGAAGCGCTATGCCCCCCATCTGCTGAGCGCTGAGAGTAAGTGAGGTATCAGGAGGAAGGGTCCACACCCACAGCGTCTTCACACATGTGTCCACTTTCAAAATTACATCATGTATTGTTAATTTGTATGCTCCTAGTTAAGTGAGATTTTCAAGGATATTAGCCTGTTTTATAAAATGGGAAAGTGTCTTAAAAAGAGTCCTGAGGAGAAGTCTAGGTCAAAAATAATACAGATCATGTAATTGCAGCAAAGAAGAGGTAGCAGAGCTGACACTTATCTGCTTCATATGAGCTCTTCATCAACTGCTTCAGGAGGCAAAAAGAATGATATAATCAGATCTGACGAGAAATCAGTGCCCTAGAATTAATATTACACAGAAGATTATCTGAAATAGAGATATGTGTCCGTGGTTAATGATGAGCCTTGTTTTAACTGTGCATCCTGCCTTGAGATTTTAGCTGAGAATAGTAAAGCTATCAAACTTAGCAAGATATTTTAAAATATCATTCATTTCATTTTTACCTCACCCTTTAAATTTTGATATTCTTGTACATATAATACGACATAAATGTAATAGTACATTATTAGGTCTATATGCTATATAATAGTACATAAATGTATGAATACATTATTAGGTCTATACCCTAAATATGTGCATTATTACATTATGTGGTCTATGAGGCTTGCATTTGAGAGTTGGTTCTATTCAATGCTTAGTGTGTTATTCCCTGAGTTATATAACCTTCTTGAATATCATTGCTTCAACTAGAAAATATTCCTCAGTTATTATGTCCACGTTAGTTGTTTGGGTTGGTGAAAACTTAACGATGCCTAGCCTCAGGAATCTTTTGCCAGGGTTTTAACAAAAAATGAGAAAGTCCCTTATGCCCTTTTCCAGAATCCTTAACCAGTAGCCTATCTGTTTGACTTTGCTTTACAAGAATAAATCAGTTGGTTGAGAACTTAAAACTTCAAGGAAGCCTGAAGTTATCTCTGGGCTCTGGGTGAAAAAAATATTACATGTATGATTTTCAAGGTAGCATTGCTACCAAAAACATATGTATATTCAGGGAATCTGCCTGAACTTTGAGTGACCTGAAATCTACCAGCACACATTGTAGGCTGGGACATCTGGTGGTCAATAAACTTATTTATTTATTTATTTATTTTACATGAAGCAGCTGCATTTGAGCAGATGACCAGGGGCTGTGCAATCAGAGTGTGAATAGCTGAATTAGTAAATCATATTAGGCTTCTTAGGCACTTGTTTAAGGGCTACATGTGCCTTTTTAATTTTCCTTTATTAAGGTTGGCCCCAAACATAGCAGTGTTAGCAGTAGGGTTATTAGTGACTTATTTGCTTCATTAAAATTTATGGCACATTTTATATCCACCATCTGGGGCAATGTCTCCCCACCTCACTGTTAAAATGTAACTTAAAACCATGCCTGGCACTGATAATTCCTGAAAAAAAAAAAAAAACACTCTATAGGTGGAATTCCTTTTTTTTTTTTTTTTTTCTAATGCCATAGTTATCCTGCCAGGAATTCAATACACAAACACCGTAACAGCAAAGTCAGTATTTCCAGTCCAACTACACTCAATCACTGCTGGAACACAAAGTCCTATGTTCAAGTGTTTTGCTGTAAGTTTCTTGTTTATAGGTAAAGGGGAAAAAAAGAAGGGGAGTTATTATTTTAAAAGTTGTGAACCCTGCAGAAAAATGGAAAAAAACTTAAGATGCCTTTGGCAGAGTACTGCATATCTTGACCTCCCATGGTTTAATTCAGGGGTATTTGGGTTTAGGAGGCTGCGTATATATTAACAACAGGATGGATTTAAAGTAAAACTCTGACATATTTATGAGCTTATGGACTTTTAGGGCCTGTCTGATCCACAAAAATGGTTTAGGTTTTGAGAAAAATATTAGCAATGTGGGAATGTCCACTTCTAAGCTTAACCTCTTGTCTCTTATTCAAATGCCTGAAATGGAAATCTATGAGATTAGAAGAGAAGACTCTTGAATATAAAATCTGAGACATTTCACAGTGGAGTCCATGAGATGGAAAGAAAGATATTTGGTATAGCACTTTGTGAATACACATTCACTTGGGGTATAAATTCTGTCTATTAAACAGTATTTCTTTTGTTTAACACACTCACACACACATACATACAATTAGAATTCTTCAACTAGATAATAATTTTCTTTGGTTTTCAAAATTTAGCATCAAACTATTAAAGTACTATGGTAAAGAATTGACTCGGTATTGTAGTTTTGTAGTGACCAGCATATTTTGGTCCCATTTGTACCACTTAATGGCTGTGCAATCTCTGTGTTTGTGTTAGTGTATCTGTGAATAGAGAAAAGGAATATCTTCTAAACCTCTTCTGTAGAGTTTGTAATAATCAAATAAGATCATGGATGTTAAAATTTTTGGAATAAGCTAAAAACATCATTAAAAAGCAAGCCATGTGTTATTTCTTTCCCCTGTAAGTAAATAAAATATTTGAATAGGAAAGATCTTATAAGGTTAACTTCCACCTCCCTGGACAATATTTTTAAAAAGTTCAAACAGATGAGATATTTTGTTAGTGTTAAAAACTCCAGAAATTGGATTCAAATCTTCTTTGGAGATTCACTGAAAGGTATATAGTAGCCCTTACTGCCAGATTTTTCTTCCTTTTCTTCTTCTTCTCCTCCTTTCCTTACCCCTTCCCCCCCTTCTTCTTCTTTCTTCTTCTTTTTTCTCTTCCTTCTCCTCCTCTTCTTCCTCATTCTCCTTCTTCTTTAAGATTTACTTATTTATTTTAGAGAGAAAGAGAGAGTGGGGGCAGAGAGGGACTGAGGGAGAGGGAGAAAGAAAATCTTAAGTAGATTTCCCGCTGAGCACAGAGCCTGATACTGGATTTCATCTCATGACCCCAAGATCATGACCTGAGCTGAAATCAAGAGTCTGATGCTTAACTGACTGAGCCAATCAGGTGCCCCTTTCTTACATCTGACCCTAATTTCAGATCCTTTATTGGGAGTCTATTTTATCTTTCCTTAAAGTCTCCTTACTGGAAATGGGATGAGTAACGACCCTTCTGATCCTGAAGTGACTTTTACTAAGTCTCACCTCAGTTTTCTCTTTTCCAAATAAAATCATAAATTTAAAATTAAAAATCTCCCCAAAGAAGGGAGAAGAAATGTTGGGAAATATCAGGAAGGGAGACAGAACATAAAGACTCCTAACTCGGGGAAACGAACTAGGGGTGGTGGAAGGGGAGGAGGGCGGGTGTTGGAGGGGAAGGGGTGACGGGCACTGAGGTGGACACTTGATGGGATGAGCACTGGGTGTTTTTCTGTATGTTGGTAAATTGAACACCAATAAAAATTAATTAAAAAAAAAAAAAAGAAAAACAGAAAAGAAAAAAAAAATAAAAAAAATAAAAAAAATAAAAATCTCCCCAAAGTACTATTTTTACTACAATTAATGAAATTACTAAACTTAAATAAATCAACTTCTAAGTCTATATCCAGATAAAATATGTTTCATAAGTTAAGATAAAATTAAAAAAAAATTTCTAGAGAATAAGAGGCTGGAAGAGTTATTGCCAGCAGTCTTGATGTACCAAAAAATGTTAAATAAAGTTATTCAATAGAAAAATGATATCCAGATAAAAATTTGTGCATAACCAGATAATTGAAGTATACTAGAAATAGTAAAAATGTGGGTAAAAATAAAGGAATTGGTTAGAATTTTCAATCTTTTAAAAAATACAGTAATTCAAAGTAAAATGAGTAACAATGGAATTTTATAAGATATATAGAAATAAGATGTGACAACAGTCTCATAAAGAATGGAAGCCAGTAATGGCTCTGCTTTTATATGTGAAATAATATAAAATAATGTTACTTGAAGATAGATGGTTAAGAAAAAATAAAAGGATATATTGTACACGTCTAGAGCAACTACTGAAGAGAACTAAACAAATTATAATATAGTTTATAAACAAGTAGTAGAGAAAAATAGACTCATAAAAATTATCTATCCAAGAAGGCATGAAGAGGGGCACAAGGATATAGAGTAAGTGGGACAAAAGAAAAGAGCATATGCTAGATTTAATTCAACTATATTTGTAATTACATTAAATATAAGTGTCCTAAAAAAACATAATTAAAGGCAGGAATAGGTGAATAGTAAGGAAAGAATTTACTCTATATTTCCTAAACCTAGTTAAAAAAGATAGACTACAAGTAAAATGAAAGAAGACGGACCTTGTATATTGCATTCTTGTGGCTGCTATAGCAAATTACCACAAATTTGGTGGCTTGAAACAATAGAAATTCATTTTCTCATAGCTCTGGAGGCCACATGTTTGAGGTCAGTATCCCTGAACCAAATTCAATGTCAGCCTGGAGGCCATGCCTCCAGAGGCCCTAGAGGAGAATCTGTTCTCTGCCTTATTCAGCTTTTGGTAATTTACAGTATTTATTGATTTGTTGCTGCATCTCTGTAATCCTTCTCTCTGGATTATAACGCCTTTACCTCTTCTCTCTGTGTCAAATCACCTTCTGTCTCTCTCTCATAAGGACAGTGGTGATGGCATTTAGGACTGACCCAGATAATCCAGGATGATCTTGTTCTCTCAATATTCTTAACTTACTTAAATCTACAAAGTCTTTGTCATATAAAGTGACATTTTTGCTTCCAGAGATTAGTTCATGGTATCCGTGGAAGCTTGTCTTGGGATATCATGTAATTACAAATAAAAATAAAAACTGGAATGGCTATATTAATATCAGAAAAAGTAGATGTAATAAAAAGGAAAAGCACCATGGTTAATAAAGGACATTAGTTAATGATAAAGAAGTCAATATCAAAAAAAGAAGTCAATATCAAGAAGCTATAATAATTCAAAATGTGTATGCCTCTATTAAAGTGCTTAAAATACACAGAACAAAAACCTAACAAAAATGAAATGAGAGATAGAAAACTACGCAAGTACTGTAAGAAATTTCAACAAACTTATCTCAGTAAGTGATAGAATAAATAGGCAGAAAGTCAGCAAGGATATAAACCTTGAAACACTATCAACAAACTTGACCAATTATAAAATACTCTACCCAAAAAAAGGTGAATACAAATTCATTTTTAATACGATGGAATATTTACCAAGTAGCATCATTTTGTTGGAAATAAAATTAATCTCAATAAATTAAAAAAGATTGAGATCATACAAATATATTTTCTGACCCCAGAGAAATAAAGCTAAAGAGCAAAACCATAAAGATGTCAAAGCAGTCCATAGGTTACACACACACATACACACACACATACACACACACACAAAATAGAAAACACTTTGGACGAAAAGACAATGAAACATATTCAAATTTGTGGAATGTCACTAAACTTGTGATTAGAGGAAAAATTTTAAGATTGAATGCTTAACTGAGAAAACAAGAAGGATTTTGAACAATTACATTAGGTAATACCTTTAGAAATTAGTGAAGGAAGAGCAATTAAATTCAAATTAACCAGAAGGAAATCAGTAATAAAAGTAAGAGTAAAAAAATCAGTGATAAAAAAGTCAGTGAAATGGAATACAGAAAAATAATAGAGAAAAATCAAAGCAAATATCAGTTGAAATCCCTTTTAGAGACTAATCAAGAAAAAAGGGAAGAAGACAAAAATATCCAATATCAAGAAAGAAAGGAATAATTACAGAAATTACAAATATTAAAATTGGTGCTGGAGTTTTATAAATAATCTTTTGCCAATATATTGTCCAATTTTCACAAGACAAATTAATTGAAAGACATATACTGTAAGAGTTTACTTATGAAGAAATACATACCTCAAAGAGCCCTGTATCAATTTTATAAACTTGACTTTGTGATTTAACTTACTCATAAAGAAAATTTTAGCCCTATATAATTTCACAATTGAATTATACATGATATTTAAAGAATAAAGAATTATATTTCTACACAAATTTTTCCACAATATAAAAGATAATGATAAACTTTCCAATTTATTTTATGACTCTAGAATTCCCCAGAAAACAAAACGATACCAAGACATTACAAGAAAACTACAGACTACTCTCAGAAAAATAAAAAGGTAAAAAAAAAAGCTATCAAATCATAATGAGCACATATAAAATAATAGCCTTTTATGTCCATGCACATTTACTTCAGAAATATAAAGTTAGCTTAACATGTGAATATCAGTTTAATTCATCCTATTCATAGACTAAAAGAGGAAAAAAATACTTTTATCAATGGAGCCAAAAAAGTATTTTTAAAAATTCAATATACATCTGTGACTTTAAAAGTAATAACTCTCAGCATACAAGAAATAGAAGGGAAATTCCTTAACCTCATAAAGTGCATCTGTGAAAAATCTAGAGCTGAGCACCTGACTGGCTTATTGGTTGAGCATCTGCTTTTGGCTCAGGTGGATCCCAGAGTCCTGGGATCCAGTCCTGCATCAGGCTCCCTCCAGGAAGCCTGCTTCTCCCTCTGTCTATGTGTCTGTCTCTCTCTCTTATCTCTCAAATAAATAAATAAAATCTTTTTTTAAAAAAGAAAGAGAAATCTAGAGCTAACATTATATTTGTCAGTAAAAGACAGATGCCTTCATCCTCATACCAGGAACAAAGCAAGAATATTCCACTCACCACTTTCCTTCAACATTGTATTGGAGATACTACCTAGTTCTATAGAGCAAGAAAAAAAAAATAATAAAAGAGGCATCCAATTTGGAAAGGAGAAATAAAAAATTTTGTTTGTGACAATATTATTCTCTACTTAGAAAAATCAAAAGAATCTACAAAAAACTTGCCAGAGGTAATATGTGATTTTAGCAAGGTGACAGGATACCAGTTGAGCAAATACAAGTTAATCATATGTTGATATGCTAGTATATCCAATTGGAAGTTGAAATGAAAATGAAGACATTTAAATATATAAAAAATACGACATATTTAGGACTACATTTAACAAAACACATAAAATATCTATACACTGAAAACTGCCGAGGAAAAAGAAAAAAAATCGGAATTAATGAAATTATGTACTTTTTTCATGCCCTGAGAGTTTCAAAATTGTTATAGTTTAATTTCTTCTCAGTCTTCTGTAAAACTTCAAAGTAGTTCCAATCAAAATCAAGGCAATTTTTTAAGATAGAAGTTGATAGAATTATTTTAAATGTTATTTGAAAATCCAACCGTTTGACCATAATGTGCCCAAGAGAGATTTTCTTGTGTTAATTCTGATTGGTGTTTACTGAGCTTTTTTAATCTGTAATTTTGTGTTTTTCATTAAATTTGGTAAATTTCCAGCCACTATTTCTTCTAATGAATTTTTTTCTCCAACATTTCTCTTACTCTCTGGCACTCCAATTACATCCTTAGTAGATCTCATGAGTCATTTCACAAGTTCGTGAGGGGTTGCTCATTCTTAGACTTTTTTTTATGTTCGTCATTTCCACTGAACAGTTCAAACTCATGAAATTTTTCCTATGTCATCTCCTTTTTGCTGTTAATCACATCCACTGAATTTTTTTATTTTAAATATTTCTCAGTTCTATAATTTTTATTAGATCTTTTTTAATAGTTTCTATTTTTATGCTGAGATTTTCTCAATAGGAGCTGATTTTCTTTTACAATCTTAGCATACAATAATAGCTGCTTATGTGCTAATTCCAATATCTCTGAATAGAGTTGGTCTCTACTCATTGCTTTTTCTATATAGAAGAGTGTATGCTTTTCCATTTCTTTTTTTTTTTTTTTTAAGATTTTATTAGCAAGAGAAGAAAGGAAAAAAAACAAGTGGGGGGAGGGGAGAGGGAGAGGGAGAAGCTGAGCAGGGAGCTGAGCAGGGAGACTGACATGGGGCTCGATCCCAGGACCCGGGGATCATAACCTGATCTGAAGGCAGACACTTAACTGACTGAGCCACCCAGGTGCCCCTGTTTTCCTTTTATTATTATTATTATTATTTCTCAGCTTACTATTGAGTCATTTTGTATTGTATCCTCAACATTGTAAATGACATTTCACAATATTCTGGGCCAGTTATGTGCCTCT
The DNA here is from genome assembly GCF_018345385.1 of Vulpes lagopus. Lineage (NCBI taxonomy): Eukaryota > Metazoa > Chordata > Mammalia > Carnivora > Canidae > Vulpes > Vulpes lagopus. Next base: position 4,281,926 of record NC_054833.1, read on the forward strand.
AAAGAGTTCTGTGTTTGTTTTTGTAGGCTGTTAAGTGGGCTTAATTCAAACTGAAAATTCTATTTTTTTTTCTTGCAGTTCAGTTGTTTTAGTCTTTCTAGGGATGCTTGTTGTTTGCATAATGCATGTATTTGAATCATACATATGTCATAGAAGGGTCAGCCAGAGACTTAGGGAGAGTGTATACATGAAATCCAAGGCTCCCTTCTCTGATTCTTCTGTTTCTGGAATTCCACTTTCCAAGGGATGTGATTGTCCCAAATTCTGTTCTGACTTATCAATCCAGTAATGTTGAGGTTTTTCTACTGAAGTTATAATTCTCCTGCACTGAATATTGGGGCATTCTCAGGGTAAAAGCTGTGAAGTGGGAAACTCAGTGACATTGCTGTGCTCGTTTCCTAGTATTGCCATACAAAATTACCTTAAAGATGTGGCTTAAAAAAAACCTTATTCTTTCACAGTTTTAGAGGTTGGCAGTCCAAAATTTAGGGCTAGCAGGGCCTTACTCTCTGTGAAGGCTTTAGGGGAGGATACTTCTTTGCCTTTTCCTAGCTTCTGGTGGTTACCAGCAATCCTTGATGCCCTTTGGTGTATAGACCTATCATTCCAATTTCTGTCTCCATCATCACATGCCATTCTCCCTTTGTGTCTTCATGTCCAATATCCCTCTTCATTCAAGGAACTTAATCATGCAGTACAATCGCATCTTAACTCAATTACATCTGCAAAGACCTTATTTCCAAATAAGGTCACATTTGCAAGTATGGAGATTAGAACTTGCACATATCTTTTGGGAAATATAATTCTACTCACTACAGTTCTCTTCTTGCAAATGTTCCTTCTGAAAGAGAGTGTTTGTCTCTTTCCATTCACTCTCTGGTATCTTCATGTAGTTGCTTTCTGTTTTTTTTTTTTTTTCCAGAATTTATATTTGTTCTCTCCAGCAGGATTGGTTTTATAGGAGCTACTGTGCCATACTTGAAGTAGAACTTCCTTCCCTCATAGCTATTTCTGTTTGTCTATGTGTCTCTATCTATCTATCATCTATCTGTTATCTATATATCATCTATCTATATCATCTATCTATCTATGTATCATCTATTTATCTATGATTCTATCATTCTTTTTTTCTATCTCAGTTCCTCTGTAAGTGTGTCTTTCCACCATACAGATACAAAACCCAGGCCCTGGAAGCTTTAGATAGAAGATTTGAGATCCCAGTGGAATTAAGTCTCCAAAATTGTTAGCTGCCTATTAAATACTTCCTCCTCAATCACAATTTCGCTTCATTCCTCATTTCTTTAAAAAAGCTAAATTTAAAAAGTGGTCAAAAGATAAAGAGAAGAGGTAGGAGACTTTCCTGTTTGTCTTACATATTTTTTGCATCACTTTTACTTCGAATTTTAAAGAGGAGGACAGGATATAATTTAAAAACATGCATATTTCTTAATGACCACATGCCCTGACTACATGATACCCCTTCCCCTAAAATCTCCAAACTCTGAAAGTTTCATGTTTGGTTTGGAAGATAGAAAACTGGGTAAAAACCTTCTTCGTATACAAATACTCATGATTTCCATGGAATTATCTATTTGAACCTCAATTTCTATCACTACATGAGGGTTATTGTGAGGATAAAAATACATCATTTGAGTTTCAGTGTGTGGCGCATCCAAGCAAAAATAGACCCTGTTCACCAGAATATGGCCGTATGTTGTCTTTCATGTCTTTTTCATACTTTCACTTTCCCTTAATACATATTGATGGGACTTTTAAAATGACAACTTTATATACAACAAAATAACTAGTTGAGGTAAATGGAATTCATACCATACATAACTTGAAAGATCCATTGGTTTTGATTGGGTTTTTCCCTGAAAGCTGTGTTCACAATTGCCCTTAGATCTTTTGCTACATATAGCAAGCCAGTGCCATGTCCATGATTCTACACAGTTGTCCCCAAAAATGTTTTTTCTCTTTTCCTTTCAAATATCTCAGATTTTGTGCAACTACTTTCTCTGTAAACTCTGCCTTATTAAAAGCATAGCAAGTCTTTTTGTTAATTTGAGTATTCAAGCTTTATAAGTATAGGTTCACTCATTTTTTTTTATCCCTAGGCACTCAGCTTTGCTGTGCCTACAATGTGGATAATAACATATACCTTATTCATGCTTCTGAGAAATGCAAGGAAAGTTAATTAGAAAATGTCAAGAAAGCTCTCCCAGATCCTTAGAGGAAAGAGCATCATGTGACTACGATGTATCATTAGTATAAAAATAAGACCATTCCCAATCCCATAGCTCTTAAAGGGTCTTTACACAATGCTAGTGCATTTAAGAAATAAAATTATAGACTCAATGAACTGGAAAGAATCTCAAGTAGTCATATGGTCCATTCTCTGCTTCAAGAGAGACCACGGTTCTACCTTCCCATATGATTTCCTAACCTATTTTTAAGACTTCTAAAGAAAAACTTCCGAAGTTCCAAAACTCCATTTGATAATTTGTTTCTGCTCTTTAATATCTCTCAGCTGTATAAAATATTTTTTAACCTACTTTTTTAGGAAATGTCCTACAATCTAATATTATTCAAGATACAGACTGGAATTTCTTGGTCAAGAATTACTGACCTTGGGGGCATCTGGATGGCTCGGTGCTTGAGGGTCTGCCTTTGGCTCAGGTCATGATCCTGGGATCCTGGGGTTGGGACCCACATCAGGCTCCTCGCAGGAAGCCTGCTTTTCCCTCTGCCTATGTCTTTGCCTCTCTCTCTCTGCCTCTCTCATGAATAAATAAATAAAATCTTTAAAAAAAAAAGAATTGCTGACCTTAACTATTTTACACAGCCAACTAAAGTAAGCACAGGATGTAAGAGAGGGGGCACAGATGGGATTTGATCCTGAAGCCAGGTCAATGTCTTGATTATGAATCTTTTATTTAAAAGAATATTCCTATAACAAATTTTAAGAATTTACTTGATACATGAATTTGCAAAAGATGACCATTTCCTCCATTCAGTATAATTTATTTATTTATTATTGGTTGAAAATCAGATTTCAAAAGGAGGTCATAATTGGACTTCATTTAAAATATTAGGGAGAAACACGAGAGAGAACCTAATAAAATTACAACTTCCTCAATATTTTCCTTAGTATAATCAGAGTTACCATATAATCAGAAATATTTATAGAAGGCTCCTTAGGCCATGATATACTGTAGCTTGGGATTCAAAATAATATAGGCAGTTACAAAATGGATTTATTAAAAAATGGATTTATTTAAGGAAAGGACAGGTTAATGCACAGCTTAACTTAGAGGTATACGATGTTTCAGTTGACGTATATCTGAGAACCATTTACGATTTGCATATTTTTAATTTCCGTATATTTGGAAGAAATCAGTGTTGTTCAGTAATCCAGGAACTTATTTGAACATTTCTACCAAGCAGATAATGACCTTCTTCCCTTTATAAGACTCTTGATATTCCCTTGCACTATGTATGACCAGTTCTCTTGGATCTGGTCCTTATCCTACCACTTTGTAGTTCTCTTTTCTTTGGCCAATTTCACAATACCTCCGAATTCTGTTTGCCCTTAGATCTGTTGAGCTTGAGAAGTCCATAATTTAAACAAGGAGAGATGTGAAGCAGATAGTTGCAAAGCTCTTCAAAATTTATTCAACCAAATTTAATTCAACTAAAATTATGGACTCACTTGCAGTCTTATGCCAGTAATTTGCACTTTGGGCTCTCAGAATCTGGTTATAAAAAATGCCATCATATGTACTTATACAGCAAACTATATTCAAGACTTAGTAATAGCTATTGCTTTTGGATAATTTGATATAAAAAACTACAATGCTACAATAGTCTGCAAAAGAGAGAAGATTCTTGGAGTTTACATTAACATTTATATCACATATTAAATAGAACATGTGATCCCAACTCTTTAGTTCTACATCTACTTTGGATTATAAGGGCATTTAGTTATAGGATCTGGATATTTATTTGATCATTTCCATGCCTCCTGATCCTTTGGACAAAGCACACATTGCAGAAAAAAGAAATGAAATAATTAAAAGTAGGAGAGCAACAGTAATGAGTGTGATTTCTTTTTGACGATCTGGAACTAAATTTTTGCTCAAAGGACATCAAAACTCAGGTCAAGCTTTTTCCAGTAGCAGTGACTTAAACAAACATGTGCTGGAACTTATTTTTAGACATAAAGGTACACAGCCAGAGGTTTTATTCAGGATTGCTATTAAATAAACTCCCCTCAGGGCCTTGTAAAAGATGGTATTTGAATTAAAAGTAGACACATCCCATTTTCCACATTCTGCAAGTCCCTGAAGATTTCTCATTGCCTGGATTGTGGCAAGGGGAGTGCCCTCTTTGAAATCTCCATCGAGCCCTGTCTCTATAGTAATTATGAGTTTGGAGATCATTAAAAGTCTTAAAATTTTGGGATGGCTTTTGAAGCTCTGTGGCTGATCAACAACATGTTCTAAAAAGCTTTTGATATATACATGGCTCATTAAGTAAAGGTCAAAATTGGACAATGTCCTGTTAATTTCCTTTTGCCAGACAAATCAATATCTGCATCAACATTCATTAAATTTGACAGAAGCTAAGAAAGTTAGATGTGAAATGTAAATCAATACTTATTCCTGATAGGATTAACTCGCTGTACAGAGAGTATAAAACATCAATTCTTTATACATATTGTTCAACCCAGTACTCCACTTTAGCCTTAGGGAGCCTGCTTCCCACTCCCCCCCCTTTATAGCCTTCACCTCTAATCTGGCTTTGGGTTTTTGTTGGCTAGAGCTGAGTATTCCATCCTTGAGCAAATTTTATATCTTGTTCATATATATGCAATGTAATATTTCCTTTTGTGTTATTAAGTTTGCAACTCTTTAAGACCAAATCATGCCCCACCAGCACCACCCCAAAAATCTAGACATTTGAAAGTTTCAGAGCATATTTCATTTCCCTATGAAATGTGCAAATTAAAAAGTTTCATTTTCTCCCCCTTGCAGTTATCAGCACAGCTTGTGATATCCTATGAATCCCAGAAGGTTAAGTTTGGAAAAGTTCAGTTTATTGATACAAATATCTAGGAGTTGTTTGGTTCCTTGTTGGTATTGCTATCTCTGAGACTCTAAACTCGGCAACTATGTAATTTCATGAACCTAGGCTTATTTTAGTTGACATTGATGCTTATTGCTCTTGCTATTGCAAGATTCTAGAACAACTTTTCAACTGAAGAATATTAACTAATGTACATTATAGTTGTGATGCACAGTGGATCTTGTTACGTTTTTATTTTTTAAGAGATTTTATTTATTTATTTGAGAGAGAGAAAGAAAGAGAACAGGGGAAGGAGCAGAGGGAGAGGGACAAGCAAACTTTGGGCTGAGCATGGAGCCCGATGTGGGGCTCAATCTCATGACCCTGAAATCATGACCTGAGCTGAAATCAAGAGTTAAATGCTTAACCAACTGAGCCCAGAATGGGGCCTATTGGCAATAGGAAAGAATCCAAACCAGAGAGAACTGGACTCCATGGGCTGAGTGGCTTCATCAGGAGGTGATGAAAGAGGTCGTCTAGAAGGATCATAACAGAAACCAAGGAGAAACACCCAGAAATGAAAATAGAGAGAGGGATGTTGATGTTTTTCATGTAGAAATGAGAGCAATCATCTTGCAGAATAAATAGGTTTCCATCACTTTCCTGCTTTAATACAATCAATAACTTTCTGGACAATTAAAATAAAGTACCTCTTTCTTAACTTGGTCTCTAAAGTTCTAGGTAATTGGAGGCCCGCCTCCTTCTCTATATTTTTCTTCCGTCACTTTGCACATCATTCGCCATATAGTTAAATCTTCTTTTTGTTGCTGAGCATGCCAAGGGCCACAGGTTTTGTATTCATTGTTTCTGCTGTCTGACACTCTCTCCGCCTAGACCTCTGCATGGCTGCCCCGTCATTACTCTGGTCTTCGCTTCCATGACACTTCCTCATGGGCATCTTTCCTGATCATCCCTAGAGAAAATGACCCCCCCTACTGGACATGTGCCTTATGCTGTTGGTGTTATTTTTTCCATAGCATATTTAGTCTATTCATATTTCTATGCCTTTTCACTAGACTATATGCTCCACGTGTTGGGGATTCTGTAACTAGAACAGAGCCTGGTGTAACCAGCATTTAAATACATCTGTACTGATCAATGAATAAATTCACAGAAAAAAAGGCAGAATCTTTGTCTGGTGGAGCTGTGGAAATGGAATGCTAGCTACCTGGGCTGCTAAGGTGGAGACGTGGACGTGAGGGCCTCAAATAGGGAGCTAGTGACCAAACTTGGGGTAAAATTGGTCCATTCGCTTGTAATTCCAGTTCTACTCACAGGTCCTACCTACTTGTCTTGAGAGGAAATTTGGGGACCAGAGGTCACACTTGTTTCCTGATTCCAATTCTTTGTTCTCCTAGGAGACTCACCTGACTCCATGCTCTGTTGTGCTACCCAAACGCTGACAACTCACTCACAGACCCTCTCAGACCTCCTGATGCCAGTCCAGCTTCCAGAACTTCTGCCTACTGGTACCTTCTCAGTGCTAGTGAGCCCCCACCAGCAAGCAATGCCTCCTGTGTACCTCTTGCTTGACTTTCCCACAAGATACCCCAGAAGATCTATCTACTTGTAATGGTTACAGGTCAGTTTGGTTTTGTCCACGTGGTAAGTCAGATACACGCTTCCCAAGTTCCCCAATAGGTCAGAACTGGCCTGAGAAATCCATTTCCTTTAGAGCATTAGCATCATTTCAATTTTTGAGATGAAAAATAAGCACTTATCAACAAGACTGCCTGGCATACTAGAAAAGTCAGCAGATCTGTCACATTTGGATTACAGTTTCTGGAATGACCTTAGTAGAGAAGTTCCAAGTATATGATAAAATAAGAAGCAAATCTGCTATAAAATTAAGAAGCTTAAACTTTGGGTCCTTCTCTTATATGTCAGGTCCTTCCCTGGCCTTAAGAAGGAGCCTGCAAGCTTAACCTAGTCACGCATTCATATGAAACTTGAAAAAGTATAATATTCCATTCTGAACCCCCTTCCATCCCATTATCTCCCATATTGGCTGGTGTTGGGGTAGCTATAGGATTTCCAGGGTAATCTAACTAAGGAGGAGTTAATATAGGAATATATTTATAAAGGTGAATTTATTGGGATATATTCCTGTGTTTTGCCATCATTTTCATGTATGCTGAAGTTATTGTTAGCCATCCTGACATAGCCACTGGGGTCTTTCACACAATATACTCTTGTTGGTAACTAAATACTAAACCAATGCTTTTCACTCTAAGGAAACAACGGTGATGCCAAATCTGGTATTGTTTTGGAAAGATGGCTGCTGCCGCTGCCGTGTATGGATTTGCTGGTGGCATGATCCACACTGTAGTGGAATGATGATCAGTGTTTGACTTCTCAGTGACATTCCATGGAAATTCATAGGTAGAGGTATGAGATGAAGGGCTTTTAATACATTTTCTGTAAAAATTAATCATTTTTCATAGACTATGGCCCAATGTGTGAACTGAGAAACCATTGGGACTTGATTTTTTAAATAATATTTGCAAAATCATATCATTTATAGAGAAAACTGTCTCCTTCAAAAACCAAATTTGAACTATGAAGTAAAAGAGGACAAGAAGTTTTTCTTTTCCTTTTCTTTTCTTTTCTTTTTTTTTTTTTTTTTTTGCTTGATCAAAACAGCATACTGGGCAGACCTGATTTGTGGTTTCATTATTGATGTTGGGCAAAGAGATGACAAAGAAGGAAGTAATGTGCTGCTGGGTGGATCTTTGATTGGGGCTTGATTAGGGAGGTAGCACACAGAGATTTTTGGCCTGATGGCACTTTGTGGCAGCAGGCTGGGGGTTCGGCTCAGCTTTGAGTTGGAGCATCTCTCCATCAAGAGGCCAGCCTTCACAGCTGGTCCTAATTGGGGTTGTTCTGCTTGGGCTCCACAGATGGTGATGAGACAGACCGCATTTTCCCTTGGCCAGCTTGCCCCTAGCCAAAAGTCAGGCTGGTGTCCTGCTGCTGACCCATGCTTTGCTCACCCTTTGGCTAATCAGAATATCTCTGTCTGTTGAGCTGTCAGGCTCACCTCTCCCAAGACCATTATTTCATTAAAAACATTCTACAAGAAAACATTGTGAGTTTTTCTTTCTACTGCACTGCCTGGCTTAAATGGCTTTGAGCCTTCAGCAAGACATTGACATTCTCAACTCGGTAAGAAAGAGGATCACTCAGAATGAAGGATTTTACAAAATGAAAGTCTTTGTTCTTGATGCTCAGAAATCTTTGACTTCCAGTTGTGCAACGCTCCAGAAAGGAAGATTTTATTCTTTAAAGCAAATAATGGCCTTGTATCTTGGAGGAGAAGTTGGAGATAGAGGGAAAAAAGCAAGTGGTGGAGAGAAAGACATTCTATAAAATGAGAGGATGGAAAAGGGCATACAAGGCTGAAGGGCACTGGGCCAATAGCAGGAGTGGACGGGATTACAGAGTGTTTTTATTACTCAAGTACAGTTGAAACGAAGGTGGAAAGATTACTGACTTTTGCTAACTCCAATGCATATTTAACAGAAACATTGATATCTGGACCATCACTAGGAGATACATCTTTTTAAACAAAATGAAAGAACATCCTTGAAAACATTAAGTGGTTCTGCAGTTGAAATATAAACTGAATGAAACAGAGATCCACTTTCCGGTCCCATTACTGTATGGTTCTTATTTCATTTCCAATGGAAAAGCAAAGCATAACTTTCCCCTCTTCTACCTTCTCACCTGATCCTGGGGGTAAAACAAATGCTTGCAGATTAATGAGTTCTTAATGACCTGGGTAAATCTTAATTATTGAGATAACGTGTGTTAATAATCATCAGCCCTTTTGAATGAATATTTCAAACTTGCACCAAGCAAATATGCATCTTATTCACCCTAACTAATATGGTACCAGCATTAAATAAATGGCAACAATAGAATGTGGCACAACTGTAGTGTGCCTGTATTAGAAGGCTTCAAGAAACATGTCTTGCTCCTTTTTGGAAAATTTAGAACACCCAGGGCCAACAGAGTGGATTTTCTCCATCAATTGTGTGTTGTAGGGCTGTGTGTTCCATGAGACAAAGAATAAAATACTATGCATGTTAAAAATGGCAGCACGTTAATACACACTGGTTGTGCAGTAACTAACAGTGACCCCCAGAATGATCATGCTTTTGACATTGAAAAGATAGCGTATACCTTTTTGTGTTTCCAACTTTCAATTCTTTGCTGTAGGGCATCTGAAATTGGATTTGGAGGGGGGAAGTCTTGATGTTCTTTCCATTATTGTAAAATGAATTCTTGGAAAAGCTGGAGGGGTTCTGTGAGCAATTGTTAATGAGGCTTTATTAACCTAGGACACCCCCTTATGGAATAATAGCTTAGTAAAATAGATGTTCTCACAGGACCCACTTGTTTTATTAATAGTGCAGCAGGGAAGTATGCAAGGCTCTGGGGAATGAAAATGGTCAGGTGAATGGAGTCCATGACTTTTCCTTCAAGATCAGCAATTCAAGTCAGACATGGTCTCAATCGTACGTCACAGTTATCAGGTCCATTCTCGTAGACTGTTTTGTGCCAGAACTGGCAACCTTTCTTTATAACTTACTTAGTTAACTTTAATTCTGTATCTATATATTTTTTCATAGATTTCTCATTTGGGAAAAAATGTAATTTCTACCTTTAGGAACTCAATATTTACAAAAAAAGGGGGAGAGGGGCAAATAAGTGCCCATCATGATATGTTTAATCAGTTTTTGTGGGTTTCAATCAGAGACATGGTTTTGTTTGTTTTATGTCTTTGGAAATGTGTTACGTTCAGAGAATGTCCAGGGAAAGAGACTCGAGTACTAAAAAGTGTTTGAGTGCTGGGGTGAAGACTAGACTCATGCTGGAAGCAAGGAGAGCAAAGTAAACTTGCAGGATGCAGGTAGGTAGAGGTAGGTAGACACCGCTGGGTGGAGAGGTACAGCCATGTGGGGGAGCCAACACAAGGTGCAGGTGCATACTCTCAGTATTGTTGGAGTCCTCATGAGAAAGGTATCAGATCTGGTTTGAAGGTTTCAAGGAAAAGAGACCGCCCCTCCAACCTCTCCCTTGCCACCTCAAAACAGCTAAACTGAAAATGACAAAAATGGCAAGCAGACAGCACCACTCTGACTCTGTATTGTGTGCTTCTAGACTGAATATTCCATGTGGCTCCATATTGCTGGTGTTCTGCCCTTTTTTGGGTCTGGTTTGGCCTTTGATGACTTGGGTCTTAAAACACAGCTAGTGGCTGTTCTGAGGAGGCAGAGAACCCACTAACTCACAAGTGCTCACTGGTAAACAAACAGACAATGGAGGCGCGTCTAATGACTTGAAGCCACTGCCATCTAGTATGAATTTGAATTGGTGACCAATTTGGATGCAGGGATTTTTTTTTTCTGTGTGTTTAAATATCATTTATCCTGAGAAGCGCACATTACTGCAACGAACAGGAGACCCCATTGGGACTTAATTAGGGAAGGCTGAACTGGGAAGTGATAGTTTCCATGTTGTTTTGGAGCTTTGCTCCCAGTCCTTGTTTCTATCTCCTGTAGTAATACAATTAATATCCTGTATCTAGTTTTAATGGAGGCAGTAACTCTAGTAAGACACATTATTGCTTCTTGGCCCAAAGAGAAATGTTCATATATTTCTCTTCTTGCTGTTACCTGTCAAGTCGACTGGCTTCATCTGTACCCTGAGACATTACACATTCAGGAAAGCAGTTGTTTCCATATGTCTTGGGGGAAAGCTATCATTTTTCAGCAAGGCATGAGGTGCATGGAACATTTTTCGTGCTTGCTTTCCCTCTGCATGTATCAGGTGGTAGCTATTATAGCATTCCCAGTACATACCACCAATGTGAGAACTGGAACTTCTATAGCCTACAGTTTGTATTTATTTCATTGGGAGACAGAGTTTTAAAGCTGCTTCCTGATATAGGGCAACAGCTGGGAAGCATCTGTTCACCGTCTTATGAAAGAATTCAATGGGAGCAAGAAAATATTGGTTAAGGACTGCTACTAGGACACTAAACAATCATCTGGGAAGTAAATCAATGACAATATTTTCAGTATCCTGTCATTAATTTATTTACCTAGAGTAGAGAATAAGGATTATATCACACTTATTTTTAACCAATTTTTAAATTTTACTTGTTCTCTATAGACTACTTCCACATCTATCATTCATGATCCTGGCTCAATATGCTACTAATTTATGAGGCCCATATTTATTTCACTTGTTTTTGTTTTGGGGGGATTTTTTCTGTTTGTTTTGTTTTTTGGTTATTGCTGTTTGTTTCTGTTTCTGTTTTGTTTTGTTTTTGAGAGAGAGAGAGAGAGAGAGAGAGAACACGATCACCCATGAGTGGGGGAAGGGAGGGGCACAGGAGTAGGGAGAGAGAGAATCCCAAGCAGGTTCCATGCCCAGTGCAGAGCCCAATATGGGGCTTGATTTCACTACCCTGAAATCAAGACCTATACTGAAATCAAGAGTCAGACACTCAACCTACTGAAACACGCAGGGGCCCCAAGGCCCACTTGGCGTACAACGATCTTGGTGTAAGGGATAAAGAATTTCTTTGTTTTATCCTATGTTAACAACAGACTAAAAATATGAGTGTTTCCTGCATCTTTTTTAATAGGAAACTTTTTTAGAAATTTTAGGTTTATAGAAAAACTGAGCCAGGAGTGGAAAGTCCTGTATACCTTCTCACTACCACCCCAACCCATGCTTTCTCTTATAATTAATATCTAGATGGTACATTTATTGCAACTGATGAGTAAATACTGATAAGTTATTGTTAACTAAAGTTCATAATTTACACAACAGTTTATTCAGTGCTGTACATTCTGTAGGTTTTTGACAAATGTATAATGACATATATCTACAATTACAATATCATACAGAATAATTTCACCACCTTAAAATCCCCCTTCACCTCTCCTGTGCTTTATTCCTCTTCCTATTCCTGAGAACCCTAGTGACCACTGTTTTCTTTTTACTGTCTGCATGGCTTTATCTTTGTTAAAATGTTATATTATTGTAATCATACAGTACAAAGCTTTTCTAGATTGGCTTCTTTCAGATAGCAATATGTATTTATGTTTCCTCCATTTCTTTCTGTGGCTTGATTGCTTATTTGTTTGTATCACTGTATAATATTCCATTTCACAGATGTACCACAATTTGCTTATCCATTCACTGGTTGAAGTTTCCCAACTTTTGGCAATCATGAGTAAATCCACGCTAAACTTTTGTGTGCAGGTTTTTGTGTGGACATAAGTTTTCAACTTATTTGAGTAAATACCAACTAGCAAAATTGCTGGATTATGTGATTAAAAAAAAATCTAGTTTCATAAAAAATTGCCAAACCGTCTTCCAAAGTGGCTGTGCCATTTGCTTTTTTAACAGCGATGAAATGGGAGAGTTCTTATCATAACTCATCTTTGTCTGTGTTTGCGGTGTCAGTGTTTTCAATTTTGGTCATTCTAATGGGTATGTAGCAGTATCTCATTGCTTGTTTTAATTTGCAATCCCCTGAGGACATGTGATGTACAGCATCTTTTTATATGCTTATTTTCTATTATACATCTCTCTTGGTGAGGTGTTTGTTCAGATATTTTGCCCATTTTTAAATTAGATTGTTCATTTTCTTACTGTTGGGTTTGAAGACTTCTTTCTATATTATAGATGCCAGGCCTTTATTAAGTGTTTTACAAATATTTTTCTCCCAGTGTATGGTTTGTCTTTTGATTCTCTTAGTGATTTACTCTTTCATTTAACTTCTGCAATACTGCATCTTCTAAGAATATCATGGACATAAAAAAATTATGCTTATAATGTTGATTTTAACCTGTAAGTTCTAAGGAAGCGTAGTTATTTATTTATTTATTTATTTATTTATTTATTTATTTATTTATTTTCTGGAGATAGCATAGAAAAAAACACCCAGGAGTTCCGGACTCTAAATGTGTAAAAAACTAAGAAACATGAAATTTTTGAGAAACAGAAGAAAGATTAGTGTGACTGGAACACAAAATAATACAAAAAGGCACAAGAAAAGACTGTTGAAGTTATTGAAGGGATTTGTGTGTGTCTGTGTGTGTGTGTGTGTGTGTGTATGGTCAGTGAGCAGGAGCAGGGAAAATATTCCCATTTGAAAAAATATCAGGGTAGTACTATCTTGATGACTCAGTGGGTTAAGCACTTGATTCTTGTTTTTGGCTCAGGCCATGATATCAGGGTTCTGAGACTGAGTCCTGCATTGGGCTCTGTGCTGGACAGGGAGTCTGCTTAAGATTCTCTCTCTCCCTCTCCTTCTGACCCCCCCCCCATTCATATGTTTGTGTACTCTCTCAAGAAAGAAAGAAAGAAAGAAAGAAAGAAAGAAAGAAAGAAAGAAAGAATAAGGATAAATTATTGATTTGAGCTTAATGGGACAAAGTTCATGTGGGGTTAAATAGTCAGGAAGTTATTGTTATAATGCAGACAAAAGGTGTTGGTAGTTTCCATGTGTGTCTGGAGATTTTAAAAAAGATATTTTAGGGTTAAAATGGATGTAAGTTGTTGACTAACTATATTTTCTTGGGAGTAGTTAAGGAAAAGAAGGTGTTAAAGATACTCCTAGTTGACTGGATCATACAATTTGGTGAATGATGGTGCTATTCATTGAGGTAGAGAATCATGAAGGAAGATGAAATCTGACAAGGAAGATGATGAATTTTGAATATGTTAATGTCGAAGTAGCTGAAAACTAACTGAAGATGTCAAGTAGACAGCTGCATGTATAGCTCAAGAGTTAGGAAATTCTGAGCTGATGATATAAATATTGAGAGTCACCAGCCATAAATATATGACTAATATAGAAGATTAGATCACTGTTCACAAAACGCCTACTTCCTCCCCCGTCTGCTACCATGAAAGACATTTACTTCGCTTTCTCCAGGCCTAGGGCTTGCCATGTGACTTGCTTTGGCCAACGGCATGTTAACAAATATGATATAGTCAGTGGCTTGAAATGTGCTTATGGAACTGGGCTGTCCATATCGTGTTCTAGCCTTTCACCAGCCTTGGTGAGCTCCTGATCTGGGAAGTACAGAAGACATGAGCAGATCTGGGCCTAACCTGCAGCCTGAAGACAAACCAAGTCGAGTACAGCCCAAATTGGCTGGAGACTAACTGAGCCACAGAGGCATTGGGGAGATGTAGGTCATGGCTATTTCATTATGTTTTGTGCCACAGTAGCTATCTGAGACAATGAGCTCATTTAAGGGGTTACTGAAAAGTCAAATGGGGAAGGGACCAGGGTCAGATCTGGAGGAATGCCAACACTAAAGGTTGGGTAGTGAGGAGTGGCCAGAGGAAAAGGGAAAGGTCAAGGATGCTTAATTAGCATGGAAGTCACAGAGGTGGGTATTAGTCAACAGGGAAAAATAAAACCTACTGTAAATTCAAAGAGTATTCAACAGCATTGAAATGCAAGAGCTTCCCAGTGGAGGACAATATGCAGGTGAGCTACAGAGTCTTGTGAAATGAAAATATAGAAGCAGGTGGAGAGAGAGAAAAAACAAGAGCACAGGAAGAAAGGGCTTAATCACCAACACAAAGCATCTGAGGATTTTGTAGAGGATGAGATGCGGACCACAGGCTGCAAAATTGGCCTTATATAGTTGGAAGAACTCCCCTTTATTAAGCAGGTGGGAAAAAGGTTTAATTAACTACAGGAAGGTGAAGAAATTCCAGTTGGTAGCCTCAATTTTTACTTTGGAAGTGCTGTGTAGAATTGAGTCCACCTTCTGAGAGGGAGTATGGAAATAGGGGATTCAGAGGCTTTGGAGTGAGTGGGAAGACAGAGGCCCCCTCACATTGTGCAAGAGGGTTAACTTGCAATGACTAAGAAAACCCCATTTGTACTGTATAGTTTTCTCTTGAAGTCTTGAAAGTTTTTGTTTTGTTTGTTTGTGTGTGTTTTAATCAAAGAAGCATGATAAGCACACTTTTGTATGAGTGAAAAATACCTGTATTAAATCTAAATGGAATACTTTTGCTTTTCTCTTCATTTCTCTGTCTTCCATTATCAGTTATTTTGCATTGCAAATAAGCACATACTCAACCTTGAGTCGAAAACTTGGCTCCTCTTCCCCTTTCATTATGGAGTACTCATTCCAAATTCCAAAATTCAAACTCACAGAACAGACATATGAAGCTTACTTAGATTTGCAAAGAATAAAAGGTGATGGAAGAGGAAGAAGGAAATTCCATCATTAATACTCTGGGTCATCTTTGTAGCACTGAGTTTTAACCTTGAAACTCTTCCAAGATTTCCTTTTCATGAGCTTTATGGCCAATTGCCTCCAGATAGGCACACTTCTTTCTACAAATATCCTTTTAAATTTGACACCCGGGCCATATGTTATGCTGTTTCGCTCTGATTTTCAGGCAGAATTCTTCCCAATCTACATTTAATTATGTGGAGCATTTGGCTTTGCTAAAGTCTAACAAGTCTACTAGAATCCCCTGGAATTCATTCTGTCTCCCAGATCAGAGGAAGCATGGATGTTAATTAAGTGGGACTGCAGTCTACCAGGTAGTTACTCATAGTGTATGAAGACATGTTCAGGAACATTGGTGGGAGGTAATTTACTCCATTCTGACTCCAATTATTATGGAAGAACTTTGCTACAGAAGAAAATACGCCCTGCTCTGGCAAGTTATTGGCAACTTTTCTTCTTTGAGAAGGTGAAGGTCAAGGCAGCTCTGCCTGATTGATTGGCTAAGAGGGATGTCATCCAGGATTTGCGTGTGAAAGTTATTTTGGGCTACAGCCATCTGAGGCACAGAGCAGATTACCTGGTTTTTGATGTGGGAAACAAAGGCAGAAGAAATATTATTAAATTTTCTTACTACCTACAGACCATTGACAAGTCCTTGAAACAGGCAGAGTGACATTCCTCCAGGGACTCAACTGCCTCGATATTAATAATATTCTAAGGGCAACAGGCAATCTTAGCCCAATCCCCAGGATCCTATAAGCCTACTTTAATGTATAAAAATTCCTTTTTTTATCTCTACCCCCCAAGATACATGTAGGCAATCATCCCCCAAGCATATGGCCTATTGATATACACCTGAAGGGTCTCATGACTAAGGTTTTATTAGATGGTAATAAATGACCTTTTCCCAACAAAAGCTAGCACCCTCAAGGTCCTGGTAACCTTGCGTCCAGATTCCTTATAGGCTTATGCTCTTCCTAACTCCCTCCCAATTTGAAAGTATATAATGTGTCACTCCTCATGACTCCAATGCAGCTCTTTCTACCCATGGGTCCTATCCTTGTGCTTTAATAAAATCACCTTTTTGCACCAAAGATGTCTCAAGAATTCTTTTTTGGTCATGGGCTTTGAACCTTAATGTTTTTCCCTACATCAGTTTTATTTATTGCTAGATGTTTCCTGTTGCTTTGATATCATAGTGGAACTCTGCTGTGCTACCAAGATCCACTTTTGAGATATGAGGTAATCATTTCCCCAGTGGCTAAAGAATGGTGCCTATTGACAGTTCATAGCTGACTCCTACCCCCAAGAATTTCCCTCAGCCAAAATAAGCAGTTTTGCCTAGTATTATACCCTCACTCAGGACACAGGACACATTCAATAACTGGTCAATTTAGGACTATAATTCTAGGCCCCTTGTCTCTATTAGGAACATCTCTGTGGGACTATCCCCACTTCAGAGCTTCCTGTGAGATCACCTGAGGCCTCTGTTATAAGTACACCTAAGTGCAACTCCTTTCCCTGGGCAATCCAGTTTCCCTCTTTTTTTTTACAAGTATTTCTGAGAGCATACCCTAGTAAGCCATCTAAATGTAAATCTCCATTTTAGTGTTTGTTTCTCAAGAAACCAATGTAAGGCACTTAGTGCTGGGGTGGTCCATCTTGGAGCTGGATCATTTGCCAGCCCCCCAACAACAGGGACTGCATTACTCTAGGTCAACAAAATACTGATAACTCCTGGAAAGTAGTGTCATATTACAAGAATTTCCACCCATGGGGAACTAGGGAACTGGAATGAAGTAGCAGTGGAAGGGATGTATGAACATGTTAAGTACCCCAGGCATTTGAGAGGTTCCAGAAAAATAGAAATTATAAGATCAGATGGCTGTGATGGGTGGCTAGCAATGCAGTGGAGAAGCAAAGATGAGGGAGATTAGTCAGTTTAAAGCAGAGTGATACACACTGACGTGTGTGTATATATGTCTGTGTGTGTGAATGACACTCCCTAAAATTGAATTCTATGAGAAAAGAAATAAAGCAAAAAAGTAATAGCTAGAGTACTTCCTTGCAAATATAAAAAAAAAAATATCATCTTATGCAGAAAGAGGAAGGGAAATCTAGAATGCAGTTGTAAAAGTGTGTCCTAGAGAAAGTTGAATTCTAAGTCCCAAAAAGACTTCTATGCTAAGGTGAGGGCCCTGATGGAAAGAAGAGCAACCTGAGGGAGACTGGGGATAGGATATATGGGTCAATGCACTCAAACTCCTGAATCTTTAGATCCTTCTGAATCCTCTGGGCTGGCCAAAGTGGTCCATTCCTTCTCACTCAAGACTAGTCCCTCTCCTTCTTTGCTTGACGACATTGCAAAGATCTCCTCTTCAAGACAAAGTGTGCCCCACTCAGGATCTGCCCACACAGCTCTTCCTGGACAATAGACCATTAACTAGGGTTAAGTGAAACATTATCTATCTGAGGAAATGCTGACCTGATGTGTTCTATACTCTGAAGGAACTATAAGGTGGAAGCAGCACATACCAATATGAGCTAGGAAAAAGTAGATGGGATTCTATTATGAGAATACTTGGTCATAGCACTATCCCTTGAGATAGGAGTCCCAGAGGCAGTGCTAACATGCTGCCAGAATGGCTTTGGGACATTTCAGGAAAGTGATGGCCTAAGGAAGTAAAATGAAAGTACAGAACTGCAATGGCAGGGAATAGAAAAAAATCAAAAGGCCACTCAGTAGAAGGCATTCCAGGACGTGCATACCACGATATAGACCAGAAATCCCATTGGCTGACTATGTTCCATGGAATTCTCCATGATATACTCCATTTCCACAGCAACAGGCAAGAGCTTCTTGAGAGAAGCATCAACATCATTGAGAAGCCAATGGTGGCTGTCCAAGGGGCTGATATAATAGGAGGTATTGTTCAAAAACTAAGGTTCCCTGATAGCAATGGAGATGGGAAGGTCCTGCAGTGAGAACCCAGGTGGCAACACTTAACTATTATAAGTGAGGCGGGCACAATTATCATGAAGAGCAATGAGGTTGGGATGACAGCCATGGGAAATTGACCTGCAGGAAACTACAGAGATGGTTGGTTGAACATAGCCTTTCTGAGGGCAAAATAGATGGTCAGCCAGCCTGAGTATTGTTCAGCAGACACAGAAGAAATTTTAAAAGGGTGGTCAGGAGATGGAGGGCAACCATCTGGTAAGAAGCCAAGCTCCCTTGCCTTCTGTAACTTAGCCAGCTTTTAAACCCAGAGTTCATAGACTGAAGCAGAGACAAGATTCCCAGGAGGAGGGAGCCCCATAAAGTCTGTTTGTAAATGCAGCACCGGTTGCTCCAGATCTTCCCCTAAGGGTACCTGTGGCCATATCCTCAAGTAACCATACACTGAGGAAAGGAAAATACCTCAACATTTTGAGAAATGGCAGACTTTGAGTGGGGTTAGATAATGAGTGGAGTCCTGGTTCCAGTTCTGGTTCAGGTCACAGGAAGTTCATTGTCCCATGTTTATGTTCCCAATACCCAAATTTATATTAGGCATGTTCATATTTGGGAACCATCATGTTGATTTCTTGGTCTATGGGGTTAGAGCTGCCACAGTGGGGAAGGGAAGCCAAGCTGAATTTCTAAAACCATCCTTTCGTGCCTACTCAAGTCAAGGTAGTAAATATAAAACTGCATTACACATTGACAGAGTTTTGCCACACTTACTGACCTAAGGGATTGGAAGGTTGTTGCTTCCCTTATATTCACATTTAATACACTACTCTGGTCTTTACAAAAATCCAAAAGACCTTGGAAGATCACAGTCAACTACCACCATTCAAACAGTTGGCCCATTTGCAGCTGGCCAGATAGAAGTATATTTATTAGCTGTGTATTACACCGTTACCACCAGGAAGGAAAGGTAATGCTTGATAGGCCTCTTCAAGGCCTTTCAACTTTACGTGACTTCTCCAACCAATTTGCCAAATGGCACAGAAGGTTCCCAACTTGTGTGGACCCTTGAGTAGGATAAGGTTCTGTATCAGGCCCAAGCTGTGGTATAGAGAGCCTTGCATGTGGGCAATAGAACCCAGGAAACCTCATTGCATTAGAGATATCTTTGCTGGGAAGAATAGAAAAACATGTGGAGTTTATATCCAAACACGTAGAGTTTCCAGAAAGCCCATTTAGGAAAATCACAATGTGGACCTCTAGATCCACCAAATCATAAGATTAAATGGGCCCAGCAGCAATCTATCTTCACATGGGAGATGTTAAGCTCTCCTCACACTGATATCTCTAATTCAAGACTGGGCATAAGCAAGCAAAGGGGGATAGGTAAGCTATACCAGCAGGTAACACATACTCCCTGTCATGCCCCAGGATCTTGTGGGCACCCCCCCTCAGCTAGGGCCACATGTACAGTCCCTGACCCATCATCCTATTTTCAAGTCTGAGGAAGCCAACCTAAAACAAATGCTGAATCTTCATAGGTCACTAATGATTCATTTATTCTGGTTGCTCTTTTTATCTTGTGATTTATACTGTGGTTTTTCCTATAATAATTGTTTGCTCTGGATGGGTAAAGACACAGTTTTTTTTAAAGGCTTTTTTTCAGTAAATATTTCTTTTTTAAAAAGATTTTATTTATTTATTCATGAGACACACACACACACACACACACACAGAGAGAGAGAGAGAGAGAGAGAGAGAGAGAGAGGGAGGCAGAGACACAGGCAAAGGGAGAAGCAGGGAGCCTGATGTGGAACTCGATCCCGGGACTCCAGGATCATGCCCTGGGCCAAAAGCAGGCACTAAACCACTGAGCAACACAGGGGTACCCAGTAAATATTTCTAATATTAATTTCTATTGGTTGAGTGCTAGTGTATAACTCTTGAAATAGAGATCCTTTCATATAGTTCTTGTTACTTCTTCCTGAAAATCTGTTCCTAAAGTTTGGAAACCATCACGAGGTTGTATTGGTAGCAGGGGCTTCAGCAAAGTGGGGAATTAACTAAGAAGCAAATATCGGGGGGAATAGAGATAAAAAGAAATTAACAAAATCCAAACCGTAAAAATTTTGAAAAAAAATCTCACAACCCATTTCTACACATCAATTTTGTTTTTGATTTTGCTCAACACTATGCTGCCAAAGGCTAATAGAAATATTAGAACACTTCTCTGGATTGCTTACTGCAGTGAAGAAAAGACTGATTAGCTCCCTGCTAATGAAGAGCTATAAAATAATATATTAACAAGGCACCAAATAAATACCATTTATTTCCCTTGTCATCAATTACCATTTGAGTCAATTTAATCCTGATTTTCATTTTCATATCTAAATAGTTTGTTTCTAAGCTTGAAGAGCTAGGACAATTCTGTTAAGTCAGTTTTTTGGTAGCTCTGTGATTTTAAATGTTAACCTTTCTAAATGTCTTCAGCACTTTGCATCAAAACTAACAAAACACTGAAAGCTGGCTAAACACACCAAGATTGTGTCTTTTCTATCTTAGAGTGTCTTTTCTAGGGAGTTCAATATTCAACATCTCTTTTTCCTTGTTTGATGATCAGAAGGGGAAAATAGCAGATATTTTGGAGGCCAACATCATATTTTTTTTCTCCTTGCTCTGTTCTGTCCGGTACTGGTCAGACAGGACCTCAGCAACCCATTTCCACAATGTTCTCAGAGGGCCTAAATTGTGAGCCTTATGAATGGCTTTGTGTTCAAACTTCTTTTTCCTTTTCTATTTCTTATATCCCTCACTACTGTGCTTTTTTATAAAGAGCTAATAAATGTTCTTCCCATTACATATGTGAAG
Source organism: Vulpes lagopus (assembly GCF_018345385.1). Lineage (NCBI taxonomy): Eukaryota > Metazoa > Chordata > Mammalia > Carnivora > Canidae > Vulpes > Vulpes lagopus. Next base: position 4,303,163 of record NC_054833.1, read on the forward strand.
GGTATATTTAAACACCTATGAGCATCTTCTTCTTAAGTCAGTTAAACCTTTCTCTTCTTTAAATTTATATTTTTAATATTTTTTTTTCCATGGATTTCTAAAATGAGATTTTCAGATTTGTTATTTCCCGTGGCAGGAGAAAACCTGGTGTGCAGAATGAAGTCATGACAGATGGAACGAGCCAGGCTATAGTAAGCATGTATGATGTGAAGAGCCTTTCAGTGAGTTGACCTTTGGTTCTTGGGCGTCAGGGTCACCTAGCCATTGTTCCCTATTTTAGTAATGGCAGCTTACTTTATTTACGAAGGCAGACTGTTGTTTTGATGTGAATGGCTCCTGTTCTGTGCTCATATGCTCCTCTACTCATAAACTCAATAGTTAGAATTTAAAATAAAAAAAAAACAAAACAAAATAAGACAAAAGCCACAGTGTGCCTGGCCATCTATAAAGGGTATAATTTATTCTTACCAGGATTGACCCCTTCTTTGGTGTAAATCATCCATTTCTCTGCCCCCATCATCCTTACTCTTTGGGGTGGTATTAATTAAGAGCCATTGATTTTCTCCTGATGTCAACCCACCCATTCTTCCAGCTACCCTGCTAATCCGCTCATTCGTATTTAGCAAAGGCATTCACTGCAGATGCTACTTCTTTCTATTCATCTCTCTTCCTCTTCCCGAGTCTTTCTTCTCCATTCTGAAGAGTCTGTCCTTGACCCCTTGGCTTCCTTCCTTCTCCCCACATCTCTTTGTGGCCTCTTTTGGCTGAATGCGTTAGTGACAATGACTACATTGACAATTCTGAAACTTCTCTGTCTACCTCTAACCTCTGTCCCAATATATAGCTTCTCTGTCAATCAGAGGCCTCCTCTGGGCATTCACATGCATGCCCAATCTATTTGAGAATGAAAGAATCTTTCATTTTGTCCCTCTTCCATTCCATCATTTAGAATCACCTCAGGCACATGCTTCTAAAGCCTGAATATGCATTTTGATGCATGTCAAGATCAAGATAGATCTTTAAAGACAGACAGTTCTGTGGTCAGAGGCTCTTGGCTGAGAGGCATTGCAGCTCATAGATGTCAAATTGTAGGAGGGAGCCTGGATGCATGGCCACAAGGCCTGGGAGGTGACATAGGAGGGAAGCTTCCTCTCCACAAGCCCAGAATCTCCACTGAGCAGCTCCCTGAGAGGTGATTAGACTTTGGAGCACAAATTCAGGCCAAAGGAACTCACCAAAGTGGATTTGGAAACCAGAATGTCAGGGAGTGAATTTAAAGTGGATGATAGATCTCTCAAGTGAGCCAGATCAGTAATTTCCTCTGGTTGAGAAGAAACTACTGGGTAAGTGAGTTCAGGAGAAATCAAGTCAAAGCTCTGAAGGTTACCTGATTGAATGAGGACTCGAAGACTGCCTCTTGGTATATAGTTTCTCCCTGGGAAGAACTTAGATCCCACCTAGTAAAACGGAGTTGGGTTTGAATCTGGGTCTCACGCCACAAGCTTACTCCTTATAGCAAGTCATTCTTCAGGTGGTCATTTATGTAGATTTTGTTCTAATTTCCATTTTGGGGAGTGCTATTGCCTTCACTTTGGTCCCTTTTCATGAAATAGAGAGCAACATACTGTAAACTCCTCGCACTAATCACAGTGGGTTTCTTTCATTCTGGCCCAGAGAACTTTTGGATAATCTACCTTCCGCTGAAGAAGAGGATCGATCGTATGGGAAAAGCACCTGCAACAAGTAGTTACACTCTCCTATTGAAATGAGACCCTTGATACTGAGGTATTTTGATGACTGTGGTGACCAAAATCATTTTGGGTTTAACTGATACAACCCAGGAGGAGTTAACGCTTCAGAACACCAGACATTAGCTAAAAAGTAATATTAGCTCATGTAAAATATACTTAAAGCTAAAACTTAAAAAAATGCAATCAGTTCTAAATGAAGGAAAAGATCAATCAGGTTTAGGGAAATGCAGTTTAGAAACAATATAATTATTTTATTTTTTATTTTTTCCAAGTTTTTATCTAAATTTTAGTTTACATATAGTGTAATATTAGGTTCAGAAGTAGAATTGATTCATCATTTACATATTAAAAGCAATATTATTTTAATTTCGACTTTGTGTGTGCATCTTTAAGAATTATTTTTTATTTCTTTTCTTTATACATGGCACATGCCTTGTGAGGCATCATAGCATACAGGTGAAGAATTTGGTTTCTGGGGGCACTTGGGTAGCATAGTCCGTTGAGCAACTAACTCTTGGTTTCAACTCAGGTCATGATCTTGGGCATGGTGGGATTGAGCCCCACGAGGGCTCCATGCTCAGCGTGGAGTCTACTTGAAATATTTGTTTTCCTCCTCTGCTTCTCCCCACTGCACTCAAGCTCACACTTTCTCTCTCTCTTTCTCTTAAATGAATAAATAAATCTTAAAAAAAAGAGAAAAGAATATGGTCTCTGGAGCCAGATTGTCTGGATTCAAATTCAAACCATTACTTTCCAGCTGCGTGACTTCCAGCTTGTCCTTAATTTCCCTGTGTCTCAGTTTCATTGTCTGTGAAAAGGGGGTTTCTGATAGTAACTACCTCATATTGCTGGTGGAAGATTAAATGATTTAGTCTATTTGACAGTAAAACAATACTGGGCATAGAGTAAGAACCATCTGAGTGCTTGCTATTATTTATATAGAAATGGATGAATGTGAAAATTTATGTGCTTTTTAAGAAGTAGTCTTTTTTGAAAGAGAGAAGACTTGGTTTCCATCTTTCTCTCTCCCCTTCCACTAACATCAATACCACTCTTCTCACTTCTATCCATACTCAGGGCACACATGCATCAATATTTACATCTCATAAGAATTTATCTGTATTTGTCTCTGTACTCATGTGTTCTTTTTTTAAAAAGATTTTTTTTTACTTATTTGACAGAGAGAAAATGCACACAAGCAGGTGGAGGGACAGAGAGAGAGGGAGAAGCAGACTCTCCACTGAGCAGGGACCCCGATATGGGGCTCAATCCCAGGACCCCACGATCATGACCTGAGCCAAAAGCAGACACTTAACAGACTGAGCCAGCCACGCACCCCCTGTACTCATGTAATTCTACAAAGAATATGCATATATATATGGAAAAGTTGGTAATTGTTTCATTTTATAGAAGTGATATCATCATATGCAAGCTTTTCTACAGTCTGCTCTCATTCAAGAATCCCTTCAGTAATCTGCTGTTGCATGAATTCACGGTTGCATTATGATGAGGATACACATTGTTTATTAAATCGTTTGTCCTTTATTTGCATCTATTTCCAGTTTTCTAAACTATTATAAGCAATCCAGTAATAAATGGCCTTTTATATAGAAATTGCCTTTTTTTTCCTATGGTAGAGATTCTCACAGTTGAACCTCTGGTTTGAGAGTCTGTGTATTTTAATTGGTGCTGTCAGATTGTTTTCCAAAGCTGTAACACTATGCATTTCCACCAGCAATGCAAGCAAACACCCACTTCCTGACATCACCAGTAGCAACAGGTGCTATACTTCCTAATTATTTCCAGTCTTATTGACAGAGCAACAGCATTTAAAGGAGTTAGAGGACCTCTCAGGTTGAAGCTGTCTATCTGAACAGAGGAAACAAAAGTAGAAGTGAAATGAGGAAGGAAAATCAGCCAGAAGCTAGCAGATGCCTAGTGAAATGCAGGATGGGTGCCTCTTTCCCTTAGGAGCAGGTTGAAAACAGAAGCAAAATTCAAACAGAAATATGGCAGATTTACTTTAGTCCACTCACTTCTTTATTTACTCATTTAAAACTACCTATTTAGCATCTACGAATGCAGAGATGCAAAGCAGATAGAGCCATAAATAAGATAGACAAGTTCCATGTGCTCAGGGTACATGTAGCTGGAGGTTCAGTTGTGTATAGATATCCACGATCAAAGGGATCCAGTCTGGGGAAATACTGAGCAAACCTAGAACCAGTGAGGCAATCAGTGCCATGCTGCTGCATGTAGTAGTGGAATCCACTTAACATGAAAGAGAAGGCGAGTAGAACCCAGTTCCACAGCAAACCTGGGCAACAGAAACAAAGCAGGAAGCAGACCCAAGTAGCTAGGATACAAGATGGAGGGCTTACGACCCAACATCAGGGTTTGTAGGATAGAAGCAGAGAACTCCAAGCACCCTAAAGATTCAAAATAGAAGAGTCAATTAGATCAATCTTCACCACAGCGCTATTTAATTAGAAATGGGAAAGTTGCTGCCCATAGAGTTTCATTCAAGTACCTGACATTTGTCCTTTGGGGTATAATGGCAGAAGAGAACTATTTCCAACTTCCAGGGATTTATGGGACAAATAGTTTTGATACACTGATTAACTAGATGCATAGCAATGTCTCTGCTGAGCAGGGACCTTGATGTGGGGCTTGATCCCAGGACCCTGAGGTCATGACCTGAGCCCAAGGCAGATGCTTTACCCACTGAGCCACCCAGGTGCCCCTACACCACAATATTGATAGTGGTCACTTCGGGGGAGTCAGTTTCATCCAGTAAATATTTAATGCCTGCTCATGTCAGGTGCTGTCGAGTCCAGTGCTGAGAATATAACTGTAAACAAGTCCTAGCCCTTGTAGAATTCATCTTCTAGGAAGGAGGCAAAGAAAATACAGTATCTGTAATGAATACTATTAGGAAAACATTACAGATGATAAGAGAATCTGGAGGGACAGGGACTGCTATTTTAGATAAGCTGGCCTCCAAGCAGGGATCTGAATGCAGGGGAGGACAAGCAAGTTATTTGGGGAAGGTCTCCCAGGTAAGGTGTCAGCCAGGGCAGACTCTGGCCAGGAGGGTGTCTGGGAACTTGAGGAGTAGTGAGTGTGAAGGGAGGAAGGCCAGAAAGGAGACAGCTGTTTACATGGGGATTGGTTGGCAAAAAGAAGAATTTCAGAGTCCATCTCGAGGCAGGGGAAGCCACCAGAATGTTGCAAGCATCAAAGTAGCATAGTCTGACCTGGCTTTGATGGCTATGGCATGAGAAACAGAAAGCTCACGGTCTGAGAAGGCAGGGAGAGGGCAGGAAGCTATGCTGCAGTCCCTGGGCAAGATGGAGGTATTGCTAGTAGGGGTGAAAAGGAGACTCAAGTCAGCATAGCTAAGATTTGCTGTTTGTGAGGCAGGTAGAAAAGGGAAACGTTGGGGCACTGTAGGAGAAACAAAAGATGGGGAACTGATCCTGACAACTGAGTAAACCCTGTCATGGTCCTGCGGAGTCTTACCGCCCTAAGCATCCTGTTGCTGCTCAAGCCCATGAAACACATGCACACCAAGACCCAGTTATTTTGCAAGCGACTGGAAACGGCCCTTCCACTGGGGGGCACTAGAGGCACCCAAAGGATCTTGATTGTACATGGAGTATTCTCAAGGCTAAAGTCAGACTGCGCCTGTGCATAGTAGCTAGCATAGAGCATGTGCAATATCTTGCAGAGTTATTGGAAATCCCTGCCTATTCCTAGAACTTGACACAAATATTCTGTGCCCAATTATAACCACCCAGAAGGGTCAGAGCCCCACATCCACTGGCACACCTGAGATCCTTTTTCTGAATGCGCCCACACTTTCTCCTTGAGTGTGCACTTTCGCTTTGCAATAAAGCTCCTGCTGCTATATTTTCTCCTCTGATTGGTCCTTGAATTCTTCCTCGCACTGAAATAAAAAACCTGGCACTCGCTTGGGGCTGAGGTCTCTCAGGGAGGACCTAAGAACTCCACTCGGTTTCCAGTTATCAATTGGGGGTTTGACTTTTCTGTATGGTTAGATTATTTTCTGCACAATGGGAATGTATTGTTTTTATAATTCAGATCATGAAACCTAAGCAGTATCATAACATGGCTAAACCAAACAGACCACTAGCAAAGTCAGGTGAAGAGCGTGCTAACAACAGAGCAACAAAAACAAGGAAGCCAAATCACAATGCTATTAATGAAATGATGGGAAAAGGTAAAGTGCTCTTCATTAGAGTTCAAATTGAAAGTTAAGTCAAATTCTAGGGATCCCTGGGTGGCGCAGCGGTTTGGCGCCTGCCTTTGGCCCGGGGCGCGATCCTGGAGACCCGGGATCGAATCCCACGTCGGGCTCCCGGTGCATGGAGCCTGCTTCTCCCTCTGCCTATGTCTCTGCTTCTCTCTCTCTCTCTCACTGTGTGCCTATCATAAAAATAAATAAAATTAAAAAAAAAAATAAATGTTTAAGTCAAATTCTAGCAACTATCCTGGTCTCAGGATAAGAAAGCTGTTTTTATTGTAATTCTCCCAAAGTGTTACATTGCATTTAGAGCTATATTTTCCAGAGAACCTGCATCCAGGCCCATGAATCTTAATGAAATTAGGTGGGTAGCTACAAAGTTATCTTTATGCAAACAATTATGGGCAAATCACTTGGGTTGTTTTTGAATTTTGAAGTCATTGGAATCAACATCTGGGTAGTCATTGCTAGTGATTTTCCTGGGGTCCAAATGTACATTTAGTTTCCCTGTTTTCGGCATATTTTGAGACCAGGGAGAGAAAAAAGGCACATTAAAAAAACATGAAATGTCTAATGTTACTGACATGGAGAAAAAAGTTACGTGGTCAACAAAACAAACAAAGCTGTCTGCTGACCAATCAGGAAAAAAAAAAAAAGGCAAAACAAATTTACTTTTTTTTTTTTTTTTTTTGTCCTGACTTAAACTTTTGCACTTGAAGATTCCTAAGGGATTGATTTTCTCCCTGCTTGCGAGATGAAACCAGGGAGTGTTCACCCTTGACAGGCCAACTGCTGCTTCAACTGCAGTCTGACCTTTGGCTTGCTGGTGGAATAATATTTCCCTGACACGGCTTTGTCAAACTGTCCTTTCGTTTTTGCAAACCTCAAGATAGGACATAGCGGGCCAGCAAACTCTTCCAGAAATCTTGCAGAGAATAAGCTGGCAACTTTTCTAGTAATTTGTGGTTGTGAAAGATGAATTGTAGACATTTCAGGGGCGGGCAGCTTCCCAGGGAATTGTGTAGATACTCACTTCTGAAATGGAAATCTCTTTCTTGAGGTGTGTGAGGATTTTGTTCAAATCTTAGTTTGATGACTTGAGCTCAGAAATTAGTAATTTAAGGTGGAATGGTTTAGATGCCTTTCATATTTCTGTTTATAGCATGAAAAATGGATATTCCCATGCCCCATGCCAATGATAGAGATGTGTGCTATCATTAATTACTTATCTGAATCTGCCACCTAATAGGAATGCTAATACTACAGCTAAACCTTAAGATGACTTTAAAAATATGTGTCCTTACCACTGTCAGTGCACACTCCTTCCCCTAACTTTAAAGAAAAAAAAATCATTTTATGGTTAGGACTTCTTTTTTCATTTCCCAATGCATTTTATAGAGTCTGGACCTACATTTATTTTTAAACAGCAGGGACTATGCTGCCTTGCATGTCAGAGATGAGCGTGGCTCACACTCCACCCTCTTGTAAATGGGGATATTTAATTCTGGTTTTTTTCCAGTATCTTCCTGTCCTCTCTGTTCTTTCTTTTCTTTGACCCTGTCTTGGCAATTAGCATTACCGAATGTGTTTATATGATCCAGACTGTGAAAATGGCATTATTGCATCATCTTATTTAAACCTTATACCAACCTGAGGACAGCTCGTGGAGGTATAATTATCCTCAGTTTATCAGTAAAGAAATTGAAGAGATGCTGGTGAGCTAGCAGGGTAGAAATTTACACTCAACCTGTTTCTAATGCTACTTTTCCATTACTCAACACATCCACTTGGATTCAGCACATTTTTTTCCTCAGAGTTAATTTTGTTAGGTTATTTTAAGGGGGTGATCTCCTGATCTCCCCGATGAGATTTTTGTTTTGTTTTGTTTTGTTTTTTGTTATTCTGTCATTTAAAAGATAATCAAGGAGTTTGAGCAATTATCCTATCTTCCTCTATGTGTTTCATTGAATATACTAAAGTCCTGCTATGTCATTTATACCACTCTACTTAAACTTGAAATTGCAGTTTAATCTCTGACCCAACATATATGAAAGGATAATGGCTCTCCAAACCACACCTCTAATTTTATCTCCCTCCCATGTAATTTTCATTATATTTGGTTTGACCAAAACAAAAACAAAAACAAAAACAAAAAACAAAAACAAAAACAAAAAAAAAAAGAGAGAGAGAGAGAGAGAGAGAGAAAGAAAGAAAGAAAGAAAGAAAGAAAGAAAGAAAGAAAGAAAGAAAAGAAAGAAAAAGGAAACTGCCTGGTAATGAAATCTATGTAACAATGTAGAATGTTTGATATGGAAGCTATTACTCAGTGGAAGGGTTGGACAGTGTGCATGCATAAGCAAACACCCTCCCCCACACACATACACACACTTACACACGCCTTCTTTTCCTGTCTAGTCTGGGGGATCATGAAGTGCTATTTAATGGGCTGCTGTGTTTTTCTAGCCTCCTGTACAAGGTGATCAACCTTGAGGAGGGGTAGAGACAGCTTTGCATACCCTGAAGTATTCTGTAAGCTCAGTATTTATATTCAGATAAATAAAAATGTCAACAGAGATGCATAATAATAATGTGCACCATCTAAAAAGGAATTAATGAAGTATGTCAGGACTTTAGTTTTTGAGATTTTAAAATATATGTCCATAGGACATATTTAATGAATTTTAGTTTAATTCTAAATGGTTTGCTATAAAAACTCTTTCTGGGTTCTACTGCAATAAAAATAATTATAGAAGACTGGTCAGATGTTCATGGTGTAGCCTCTTATGCAATCAGAAAGATTCCAACCTTACTGACTTGGTCAGACAATAGTTAAGCCATATTTAAAATGATATGCTGTTCTACAACAGAAAGGACAGATTTCCAACTTTGTGGCAATCTGGTTTAACATGACTCTTTCCTTATAACTAGTCATATTTCTGTCTCTTTTCTGGTATAATCCTTCATTCTTTCTTTCTGACAACCATTGTTCTATGAATTTCAGATCATGTTAGTTGGTTCCTAGATTCAACCTTCCATATTTAGATCCCATAATCTTCCAAGATTGTGGGAAGTCTGCCATTCTCCATTTCATTAGGTAAGTGGAGATATTTTTACACTTTGAATCAATAAGTGCATAAAAAACTGGCTTTGGGGCTTTTCAAAATATCATAATTTCATAAAGAATATTTAATTTAAGTTGGCAGGGACTCCTGGGTGACTCAGCGGTTGGGGGACTGGCTGCCCTCGGCTCAGGTCATGATCCTGGGATCCGGGATCGAGTCCCACATCAGGCTCCTGTGAAAAGCCTGCTTTTCCCTCTGCCTATTTCTCTGCCTCTCTCTCTTTCTGTGTCTCTCACGAATAAATTAATCTTTAAAAAATAATTTAAGTTGGCATTTATCTGATATTATAGACTATAAACCATATGCCATTAGTGAAATGTTATGTTTTTTTAGTCAATAAATATTACAGGGACAGAACTATGTCCCTGGTACCATTCTAGATATCCGGGGAATAAAAAAGAGTAATATTTTAGATACCGTTCTAGATATCCAGGGGCCTGCCTTCCAGGAGCACAGTATGTATGTATATAATGGAAATGTTCAGGGTTCTGGTTCCAGGTAAGATGGAGTAAACACACTTTTTTCTGCCTGAGTACAGCAACGAAACATGGACAACATGCATGGAACAGCTGTTTGAAGACTGTGTCAAGTAAATAGCAACAGGCAAATTGAGAAGAACATAAGAATTTGAAGGTAAAACCAATTTTTTTTTCCTTCTGGCATCTCCTGACCTACAGGTAAAGCAATTAGGAAAGCAAAAATTAATAGTGGTGTAGACAGAGCTCAAGGAGAAACTTCTAGCTGGCTTAAGAAATGAGAAGATTCCTTTTTAGAGAGTCAAGAAATGCACTTCTTTATTCTTTCCTCTGTTATGTGTGTCAGAAATGGCAGGGATAGTTACAGGATGCCCTAAGAGTCTGGGGAAGATAAGCCCTCCTTTCTGTTGGGTCAAGCTGTGGCTTCAAGAGGGTGAGGTTGTGTCCACTTATACTTCTCCCACTCTACTACCAGAGCTAAAGGAAGAAATTGTACCATACACAAAGGGTCAATTCTTCAGGAAGGCACATTAATTCTAAGTGTATATGCACCCAACAGACCTACAAAATATTTTGTATGAGGGGAAAATAGATAAACCTGAAGGAGAAATAGAGGAGGCCACCATTACAGCTGGAGACTTCAACAGTCCTTTCTCTGGAGCATACAGAACCAGTAGATAGAAAATCGTCAAAGATATAGAACAACTAAATACGATCAACCTATTGGATATAACAGACGTTTATAAACACTACTTAAGACTATCAGAATACACATTTTTTTGTGTGTGTGTACGTAAAGCATACGCCAACAGAGACCATAATTTAGGTCACAAAATAAAACTTAAGAAATGTGAGAAAAATTTAGATCAGGCTAACTATCTTCTTGACTCGAATGGAATTAAAACTAGAAAGCAATACAGAAAGGTAACAGAGAAATGTCAAATCATGAAAATTAAGTAATATACCAGAATAATCCAAGGATGAAAGAAATCTCAAGGAAAATTATAGAACTTTGTAAACAGAATTAAAATGAAAATACTGAGCACCTGGGTGGCTCAGTCAGCAAAGCATCTCACTCTTGATTTCGGCTCAGGTCATGATCTCAGGGTCCTGAGGTCGGTCCCCATGTTGGACTCTGCGCATGGTGTGGAGCCTGCTTGGGTTTCTGTCTTTCCTTCTGCCCCTCCCTCTCAACCCTACTTGTGCTCTCTTTCTCTCTTAAAAAAAAAAGTACTGAAATCTGTGGGATGTAGCTAAAACAGTGCTGAAGGGAAATTTTAGAACATTAAAGTTGAGAACACCAAAGAAAGAAGAATGAATTAAATACAAAAATATTTTTCATAGTTCTAAATGATTCTAAAATTCATAAGGAAAGGCAAACAATTGTGAAAAAGGAGAGTTTAGTTGTAGAATCCTATCTCCCAATTTTAACTCTTACTATGAGGCTACTGTAGTGAAGACAGGATGGTATTGCTGAAAGTACAGACACAACTGATGGTAGGGAATAGAATTCAGGTACAAACCCATGCAAATACAGCTTCTGGTTTTTGACAAAAGTGCAAAGGAATTTCAATAGAGAAAGCATAGTCATTTTAATAAAATAATGTTGGAATTGGGCAGCCATATGCAAAAATTAGCTTAGCCTTATACCTTATAAAAATACCTATAAAAGATTCATAGATCTAAATGTAGAATGTAACACTAAATGGTTCTATATAAAAACATAAGAGTAAACCTTTGTGACCTGGGATAAGTCAGCCAAACACTAATTCATGAAAAAAAGGTGATAAATTGGACTACATTAGCATTAAATAATTTTTCCTTTTAAAAGACACTCTTAGGAGAATTAAGGACAACAAGTTACAGATGGGGAGAAAATATTTCCAAATAGCATTTCTGACAAAGGACTAATATTAATAATATATAATTAACACTCAATAATAATAAGAAAACAAAAAACTCAATTTTACAGTGGGCAGATTTGAAAAGATACTACATCAGACAGACATGAACATTTATGTTGATACAAAAATATATACACAATGTTTACAGCCATTCTATAGCACAATTGCCTAAAACTGGAAATATCACAAATGCCCGTTAGTGGTGGACTAAACAAAATGTTACATGTCCACCTGTGGGAGACAGAGAAAGAGAGAGAAAATATATGCTCAAAGGAATCTTTGTGAATAAAGGAAATATACAGATGATCATTATAATAATAGCAAAACACTTTCACAGTGCTATGACTAATCAGTGTTTTAAACAGTGCGTGTATAGCAATTTATTTAACTTTATAGCAGCACTCCCTCAGTTCTCCAGACTTTTCTTTTTCATTTTTTTATTTTAGATTTTTTCCATTTATTTGAGAAAGAGAGAGAGAGCATGAGCATGAACAGGAGGAGAGGCAGAGGAAGAGGGAGAAGCAGACTCCCCACTGAGCAGGTTGAAGAACTCCATCCCAGGACCCTGAGATCATGACATGAGCTGAAGGCGGTTGCTTAACCCCCTGAACCACACAAGGGCCTCAGTTCATCAGTCTTTTAAAAATATATTTCCATTAGATCTATTCCTGAAAATCTACATATATAAGGTTACATAATCATGACTCAGGTAGTATTGTAATATTAAAGGTCATCACAGGCTAAAAGTCTTGTGGATTCATATTCATTGAGGAATAATTGAGAAACCCTGTAGCATGTACTCACTAAAGTTCTTTCAAGGTCAGTGATTCTAGGAATATTTTCAAAATTTCCTGGATATAAATTAGATAATAGTTTAAAAAGACAATAAATCATCCCAATAAACTTATATTGGAAGTTAGTAGGCTAAGTAAATCATATAGAGAAAAAATATGTATAAATCTATAAAACATCAAACCCAAGCCTCTAACTTCTTGAAAAATAAGAATGTAGTTGACCAAAAACTTCAAAAACATTATTCAGTCTTTCTGTGGAATAATTGTGCTCCTTATATGAAAACTTTTGGAAAAATATAAAACAAAGAATTAATGAAGCATTAGTAATTATGTATGTATGAAATTTTGAATTTTCTCTTTAACTCCAGGAAATATCTGAATTATTTTTTTAATTGTAGGCCAATATCCTGAGGTTTCACTATCTTATTTTTTATTCCTTTTTTTTTTTTTTTTTTAAGATTTATCAATTACCACCACCACCACCAACAACAAAATAAACCTATAAACTCAGTTAGGAGAAGATGATGTATAGGACAAACAATCCTAGTCCATGGTTCAATAAAATAATGTACAGAAGATTATTTTACAAACTGCAACAGTATTGAAGTGCTATAATTATTAGGAAGACATGAAGTACAGTGAAGAGGACAGCAGAATGTCCATTTGAAAGTCACCCTCAGGGATGCCTGGGAGGCTTGGTTAAGCATCTGACTCTTGATTTCAGCTCAGGTCATGATCTCACAGTTGTGGGATCGAGCCTCAAGTCAGGCTTGCTGCTCAGCATGGAGTGTGCTTGAGAGTCTTTCTCTTCCTCTGCCCTTTCACCCTGTGGGGATATTCGATGACTTTTTAAACAGAGGAGGGGAAAAAAGGGGGCAAAAGATGACTTCAGAGTCATCTGAAGTAATAAAGCATGTTGCTGGGTCATGAGTGAGATGGCCCTAAGCATGAGGACACTAACATTTTTAAAGAAATAAAAGTTACGGTCATTGTGGGACTGGAAGAGGAATTTGGGAAAATAAATTGTAGCCCAGGAAAAGTGTTCTGTGCTTTTTCAGTTAGAATTTCTCTTTCTGGAGCTGCCATGCATAGTTGTTCAGGATGTTAACTGAACAAGAGGATCTAGACAAATGTATGGAATGGAGCTAAGATCCAGCCTATATTTTACTTGGGAAGCCACAGAGTTTAGGATTGCATTTGCCTGAGGAAGGGGTGCCTTATTCAAATGAGCATGGAGACCCTGTGGGCTACCTGCAGCAATTCACCTGTAGCCCAGGTACCTTCTGATAAGGTCGGCCTTAGCCATCTCCCCTCATATGAAAGCATAGAGCTCTTAAGACCTACACTGCTTGTGAGAAACAGTCATATGTTGCATTTTATTGTTGGTATTAATTTATTACTGTCATTATCTGTCAATAAAATTTTTATTATGCAATGACATTTATTGCACATCTGTGTTGTGTGGGCTGGGATGTGTTTATGACTTATCGCTCAAAGAACCTAAAATACATCTTGAGTGTAGGAGTAGTTAGAGTTTCTTGGATCTGTTTGACCTCATGACACGCCCTGTTTAGCTGCTGAGATTTTCTTTGAGACATTTACTGATTGATTGATTGATTGATTGATTAATTGATTGATTGATTTACTAACTGGGGTCAAAATAGTCTGAGGAACGCCAAATGGTAATGATAGCAGATAGTAGAAAAATAAGAATGTAAAATAATTACTAAAATTGGAAGTGTAAATGTGTAGCAGGTGAAAACCTAAAGTCAAATCACGAAAGCTTAGGATGTGTTACTTCCACCTCTTCATCTGCTGATCATCATATTTTTAGTTTCAGTATTTTTATCTTCTGACTTTTTCTGGGATGTTAACATTTAATTTTAAATTGGGTTTGCATCGGAAATATACTTAGAATGACTTTGACGTATTATTGAATATGATTTTTTTTCTTTTTTTTTTTTTTTTTTTTTAATTAACTTTTATTGGTGTTTAATTTACCAACATACAGAAAAACACCCAGTGCTCATCCCGTCAAGTGTCCACCTCAGTGCCCGTCACCCATTCCCCTCCAACACCCGCCCTCCTCCCCTTCCACCACCCCTAGTTCGTTTCCCCGAGTTAGGAGTCTTTATGTTCTGTCTCCCTTCCTGATATTTCCCAACATTTCTTTTCCCTTCCTTTATATTCCCTTTCACTATTATTCATATTCCCCAAATGAATGAGAACATACACTGTTTGTCCTTCTCCGATTGACTTATTTCACTCAGCATAATACCCTCCAGTTCCATCCACGTTGAAGCAAATGGTGGGTATTTGTCGTTTCTAATTGCTGAGTAATATTCCATTGTATACATAAACCACATCTTCTTTATCCATTCATCTTTCGATGGACACCGAGGCTCCTTCCACAGTTTGGCTATTGTGGCCATTGCTGATAGAAACATCGGGGTGCAGGTGTCCCGACGTTTCATTGCATCTGAATCTTTGGGGTAAATCCCCAACAGTGCAATTGCTGGGTCGTAGGGCAGGTCTATTTTTAACTCTTTGAGGAACCTCCACACAGTTTTCCAGAGTGGCTGCACCAGTTCACATTCCCACCAACAGTGTAAGAGGGTTCCCTTTTCTCCGCATCCTCTCCAACATTTGTTGTTTCCTTCCTTGTTAATTTTCCCCATTCTCACTGGTGTGAGGTGGTATCTCATTGTGGTTTTGATTTGTATTTCCCTGATGGCAAGTGATGCAGAGCATTTTCTCATGTGCATGTTGGCCATGTCCATGTCTTCCTCTGTGAGATTTCTCTTCATGTCTTTTGCCCATTTCATGATTGGATTGTTTGTTTCTTTGGTGTTGAGTTTAATAAGTTCTTTATAGATTTTGGAAACTAGCCCTTTATCTGATATGTCATTTGCAAATATCTTCTCCCATTCTGTAGGTTGTCTTTTAGTTTTGTTGACTGTATCCTTTGCTGTGCAAAAGCTTCTTATCTTGATGAAGTCCCAATAGTTCATTTTTGCTTTTGTTTCTTTTGCCTTCGTGGATGTATCTTGCAAGAAGTTACTGTGGCCAAGTTCAAAAAGGGTGTTGCCTGTGTTCTCCTCTAGGATTTTGATGGAATCTTGTCTCACATTTAGATCTCTCATCCATTTTGAGTTTATCTTTGTGTATGGTGAAAGAGAGTGGTCCAGTTTCATTCTTCTGCATGTGGATGTCCAATTTTCCCAGCACCATTTATTGAAGAGACTGTCTTTCTTCCAATGGATAGTCTTTCCTCCTTTATCGAAAAAAAGAATCAGAAACAGCCCACTCTCCCACAGAGTTACAAAATATGGATTACAATTCAATGTCAGAAAGCCAATTCAGAAGCACTATTTTACAGCTACTGGTGGCTCTAGAAAAAACCATAAAGGACTCAAGAGACTTCATGACTGCAGAATTTAGATCTAATCAGGCAGAAATTAAAAATCAATTGAATGAGATGCAATCCAAACTAGAAGTCCTAACGACGAGGCTTGACGAGGTGGAAGAACGAGTGAGTGACATAGAAGACAAGTTGATGGCAAAGAGGGAAACTGAGGAAAAAAGAGACAGGCAATTAAAAGACCATGAAGATAGATTAAGGGAAATAAATGATAGCCTGAGGAAGAAAAACCTACGTTTAATTGGGGTTCCCGAGGGCGCGGAAAGGGACAGAGGGCCAGAATATGTATTTGAACAAATCCTAGCTGAAAACTTTCCGAATCTGGGAAGGGAAACAGGCATTCAGATCCAGGAAATAGAGAGATCCCCCCCTAAAATCAACAAAAACCGTTCAACACCTCGACATTTAATAGTGAAGCTTGCAAATTCCAAAGATAAGGAGAAGATCCTTAAAGCAGCAAGAGAAAAAAAGTCCCTGACTTTTATGGGGAGGAATATTAGGGTAACAGCAGACCTCTCCACAGAGACCTGGCAGGCCAGAAAGGGCTGGCAGGATATATTCAGGGTCCTAAATGAAAAGAACATGCAACCAAGAATACTTTACCCCGCAAGGCTTTCATTCAAAATGGAAGGAGAGATAAAGAGCTTCCAAGACAGGCAGCAACTGAAAGAATATGTAACCTCCAAACCAGCTCTGCAAGAAATTTTAAGGGGGACTCTTAAAATTCCCCTTTAAGAAGAAGTTCAGTGGAACAATCCACAAAAACAAGGACTGAATAGATATGATGACACTAAACTCATATCTATCAATGATTTTTTTTCAAATAAGTGAAAAGAAAAATGAGGGTAGAGTATCCTAGTTTAGTTTAGAGACTGTTTTTGAGGAATACATTTACTTTACATACAGAGAGATTCTTGTTAAGACTCTTCATCAATATAAAACACTTAGGACTAAATTATTGTATTCCAAGGTCAACTTTTTCAACTTCTGCCTGGCAGCTGCAATTTTAAGATGCCACCCACTGTAAGGCAAATTTGATTTCAGATATTTTTAAATGAGAAAAGTGGATATCTTAGACTTGATGAAGTATGGTGGTAGGTGAGCAGTAGGGTTGGTTGTGTGCTAGGAGTGGTGGATGGAAGGATGTTCTGTTCTGCAGGTGTTGAAATTAGAGTATCTGGGGAGACTAGCTTTGAGTGAGAGTGATACAAGGTCAGGAACCTCAAAGGCATGACTTCAGTTCAAAGATGTACCAGTTGACAGAAGGAAGCCCCAGTGGCAAGCAGAGGGAAGTGAGCACTGTTCCCAGGGGTCCATGTGAGTCAGGGACGTGAGATCCAGCATCACATACGTGTGGCTGAGACCCCTGGCCACTAAAGTCAAGTCTGTTATTCTCCTTCACAAAACCTGCACAGGAACTTAACCATGTCTCCCTGAAGGACAAAACAGAATTCAAGGTTACAGCCAACATTCCCTATGCCAGTAGGTGAAAAGAAGGATAAAGATGGAAACCATATGGTGCCTTAATAAAAATAAGGGAGAATCAGCCCATCTTCTACTGCAACCCTCTTCTCTAAATAGATAAAGATGGAGATGCATCAAAACAAAAACACCTTGATGGCTATACTGCTGAGCATTTATCTTAATTCTTTGGCTTTTCACCTCATTCTTGGGTTTTCTACAGTGCAATTTGCTCGTGCCTTCACAGTCCTGGCAAGAGCAGTGGTCATATATTATTTGCAATAGCCCTGGGGAAACACAGTAAAATAGTTTTTGTGAGAGTACAGCTAGGAGAACAGTATTTACAAAGGATACTTGCTGCGTAGGTTATGATTACCGGCCTTGAATTGATGTAACAAAAAGAATATGCTTTACCAAGGAGTGATACTGCTGAGATTTTATAGAGACATTATAATTCACAGTGAATCTCCAGCACAACTGGGTTTACCTCTACCTCTACCTGGAGTCAAATTCTCTGGGCTCTCCTTGAACAGGAAAAAGTGCAGAGCTGTAAATGAGAACATATGCAGATTTCCTCTCACATGGGCCAGATGAGAAGATGATTTACCTTTGGGGTAGTGACCAATGATAGGTAGGAGATCTGTAGAATGACATCCTAGGCTGGGGAGGGAGGTGAAAGAAAGAAATTGCCTTCCCTTCCAGGATGGAGGCTGTCTGGGCTGTTTGCCTCCCCATGGTCTTCAGGTGAAATCTGGACTGCAGAGTTAGAGGTTATAGGTACTGTAAGGTCCCTTATAATCTAGCTGCTCAGTCTCATGGCATGCCATTTCCCCATGATCTCTACAGTCTACAAGTTCATCTCTCAAACAAAATTTTATGTGCAGTCATACGATTCTCTGATTTTCCTACAGTGCCATTCCCTGTCTTGTCTTCAGGTTTTCATGTGGACTGAGTTCTTTCCTCCAACCCTTGATTCCCCTCTCTTCCCCAATGCAGGAAAACAATTATTCATCCTTTAGGACTTATTTTATATATTCTTCTAAGAAGAATTCTGAATCCCTAAAGGTCAGATTGGATTCATTACTTTGTTCTTAACATCATGTTGTGTTTATAGTCATCATACCCTTTATTTTTTTTAAAGATTTTATTTATTTATTCATGAGAGACAGAATGAGAGAGGCAGAGACACAAGCAGAGAGAGAAGCAGGCTCCATGCAGGGAGCTTGATGTGGGACTCAGTCCTGGGACTCGAGGATCATGCCCTGGGTCGAAGGCTGGCGCTAAACTGCTGAGCCACCCAGGGATCCCCAGTTGTCATAGTCTTTAACAGACTATTTATATATAATACATTTATTAACCTTGTGTGTTTCTCCAATAAGACTGTAAACTATAAGGGAAAGGAACATGCTTTAGCAGAAGCTGAAAATTGCCCACTAGAGCCTATTCTGTCTTTGTTTCATACCAATAGTTGGTTAACTACTCCCACAGACCCTGTCTTCTCTTCTTCCACAATGATAGCATTCTAGCTGGAATGCAATTGTCTAGGCTGGGACATCCTTTGAAGCTCTGGGCCACCATATGCCTAAGTTTTGGAGATTGATTGGAATTAAATATGATGTTTAATTTTATAGGCCTGCTCTTCAATATTTTGTATGCCTTTTCCCCTCCCCATGAACTGGAATATGGACATGCCTGAGACTCAGCTTTGCCACACATTTTTGCACATGCAGAGAAACAAGATGGAAAGGACCCAGGTCTTTGACTGACTGGGTAGAATTGACCTAACTGCCCCTAGACTTTTTCTTTTCACTCTTGTGAGAAATGAATTTCTAAGATCTTTATGCTGTTGATTTAACCTAGCATCTCTTAGGCCAACAAAGAAGAGAGAAGCTTGAATAATACCATAAGACTCAAATACATGTCCTTAGCTGAGCGGTCAGCCTATGTGGGGCAGACACATGTTGCAGCCTGCAGAGCTGGTCATCTTTCTTATGCAATACAAAATATTTAGTAGAACTACCCTCGGAACAACCTGGAAGGTGGACAATGTACGTAAACATCCTTGGCTTTAAAGGAAGCACTTGGTGTCATATTGTAAGAGTGAATTTGCTTTTTTTTTTAAAAAGATTTTAGGGATCCCTGGGTGGCGCAGCGGTTTGGCGCCTGCCTTTGGCCCAGGGCGCGATCCTGGAGAACCGGGATCGAATCCCACGTCAGGCTCCCGGTGCATGGAGCCTGCTTCTCCCTCCGCCTGTGTCTCTGCCTCTCTCTCTCTCTCTCTCTGTGACTATCATAAATAAAAAAAAAAAAATAAAGATTTTACTTATTTATTCATCAGAGAGAGAGAGAGAGAGAGAGAGAGAGAGGCAGAGACACAAGCAGAGGGAGAAGCAGGCTCCATGCAGGAAGCCCAATGTGGGACTCGATCCCGGGTCTCCAGGATCACACCCTGGGCTGAAGGCAGCGCTAAACCACTGAGCCAGCAGGGCTGCCCATGAATTTGCTTCTTGAGGATTATATTGAGGAATTATAAGAATGATGAACTCAGGCAATGACTGGCTGGTTTTCAAGAAGAAATACAATATAATAGAGAGCATGTAAAATACAATATAATAGAGAGCACGTAAAATTAGAAATACAATATAACAGAAAACATGTAAAACTGGATATAATTATTGTTTTTCAGTATCTTCCTTCAAGGCTAACTGTATAGGCCAGCATGGAAGTAAGTCATCACTTCCAGATCAGGAATTCTTTGCACTTCCTGCCTCATCTACTGTTTTTGTTCAGTTTTCTGAATGGTAGTTTTTATGAATCAGTTTTTGTGTACAGGGAGCCATGTCCAAACCTGATGGAGGACAGAAAATCACCCACAAGATATGAAATTTGAGTAGGATAAAGTAACTGGGTGGAATTTTTTATTTCCTTTGAGTAGAATTGATGGTGTTTTACATATAAGGAGAAGTTTATGTAGAAATTTGGTGACATGATGGGTGGCCTGTAGTGGAGAATGCTATCTCCTGTCAAAAAATATACTTTCTATGTAGTGATAGAACTGAATTATAGCTGGGACATAGCCTTCTAGCTTGAGGCTAAGCATTCAGCCCTCACCGACACTCTCTGCAAACCTGTGATCTCACCAGCAGAACATGGTGGGCATTGAGGGTGCCTCTTCTAGGTGTCTATTCCATGCACACCATTCATCTGTCAGTACAGACATCTAATAAGCCATTCATTGCTGTATCTTGCCTTCTGTCAATTATCTATGCTGTTGTAATTCTTGATGACCCTACTATGATATCCTGACCCACAGGAGGCAGTGACAATCCCAACACACTGGGTAAGGACCATTCCACATAGACACAGTTGGGAGCATTTCTTCTCTCTGGGTTCTTACCATTTCCCAGGATTCTATCCAGGAAACAAGAGTTATCTCCTTTCTTCTCTTTTATCTCCAAACTGATCTGAGACTGTATTGCCCTCTCAAGGTTCCACCTTGGAAGCGGTAAAACACCAATCCCCTTTTTTGAGTGCCCACCAACCTCACATTCTGTTCACTTCCAGTTTGAGTGTCCTCCCCCTTCTTAGCCTAAAAAGTTATTTTCTACAGGCACCTCGGTGGCTCAATGATTGAGCATCTGCCTTTGGCTCAGGTCGTGATCCTGGGGTCCTGGGATCGAGTCTCACATTGGGTTCCTGAAGGGAACCTGCTTCTCCCTCTGCCTATCTCTCTACTTCTCTCTCTGTCTCTCATGAAAAAATAAATAATCTTTAAAAAAAAAAAAAAAGAAAAAGGAAAAAAGTTATTTCCTAGCCCTTGGAAGGGTACGGTGAAAAGAAAAAAATCTGACTCTTTTTGTCCCACAAAAATCTATGTTAGGCCACAAGTCTTTTAAATTACTCTATGAGTGGAATATTTCAAAATTCACCCAGAGAAGGGAGAAGAAATGTGTGGGAAATACCAGAAAGGGAGACAGAACATGAGAGACTCCTAACTCTGGGAAACGAACTAGGGGTGGTGGAAGGGAGGAGGGCAGGGGTGGGGGTGAATGGGTGACAGGCACTGAGGGGGGCACTTGACGGGATGAGCACTGGGCGTTATTCTGTATGTTGGCAAATTGAACACCAATAAAAAACAAATTTATTATTAAAAAAATAAAGTATATTATAAGGATTACAAGTCATGACCAAATGATATTTACCCAGACTGCAATGGTAATTTCACTGGTAATTTTTATAAAATCAAATAATGTAATATACTGCACTAATAAAAAAGATAAAAAAAAATCAAAAAAAAAATTCACCCAGAGAAAAAAAATTTTTTCTTCTCTTTTCTTTTCTTCTTTTCTCTTTTCTTCTGTCCCACTGTCACACATACCTTTCTTGACACAATAAGCATAAAAAAACTTTACTATAAAAGTTGAGGTAAGGGCCAGACAGGAAAGGAAATGCCAAGGAAAATAGAATTGGTTAATATTTCATGTTTAAATAGGGCAAATTATATGGTGCATACTTATTTGAGAATCTGAAGTTGATTCTAATCAAACCTATCCTAATATAACAAGAAACGATCCAGTTTTGATTATAAATGGCTTGATTTCAAACTGCAAAATAGATCTTGAAAAATTTGTGGAGGATCATAATTTTATCAACTATAGCATCTCTGGCATTTATACCATCAAAAATCCTATTTGTCTGAAGACTTGGCTGGTCTCCTAGGACAAGATGATTTTAGAAATAATTGTCAAAATCGAGGAGCAAAGACAAAGATTCCAATTGAAACGTTAGGGAGGAAGGTGAAGGAATTAGGATGCTGATAGGCAGAAGAGATTCAAGATGTTCAAGCCAGGTCTTAGATGCTAGTTATCACCCTGAGAAGTGTCCTCCAACCCAGGTTCAGGTACATTGGTACAATCTATTTACTTTCTCTGGAAGGTGAAGAAGAATATCAGGGAGGCTCTGTCCAGGAATGTGAATAGCCCTCAGTATCTTAGAAGGAAAGGAAATAGTTGTTTTGAGAGGTTAAAGGAAAGACACCGTGTATTATAGATGCTGTTCCTATTCCCTAGTGCTAGCTATCAAGTCCCCTTGACAGAAAGACAGGATCATCCGGTGGTGGTGAACTGATTACTGTGATTTTTGAGAATGTTTTAATGACCTAAATGTGGCCTCTTGGTCTGAGAGATGCCCAGGATAGCGTAAATAAAATAGCTGCTCTTTAAAAGCTGCCCCCACACAACACCAGTGCCCACATGCATGCAAATCTAAGCCCTTGTATGTGATGTTATCCTATTGGAATTTTCCATACCATGTGAGGTTGACTTGATCTCCTGAAACTCTCTCCACCCTGATCACTGAAATACCCTGCCTCTTGATTCTTCCTGTACCTCTCTGACTGTATTTTTTTCACTATTTTTTTCTGTCCTCTTCCACCAGTTTCTTAAAATCTAGGTTTTCCACCATACTCTGCACTCCATTTTCCTATCTTCCAGCTTTGCGTTGTTTTCCTGGGATATGTCACCTACTTGGTTATTATGGGTATATGGAGGATACTCATACAAATTTGTGAATCCTTTCAGGTTTCTCTAAGTAGAACAATGCATCCTCCTTTATGCTGCTGTTGACATTTGCTCGGAGCTTCGTGAAGCCAGGGGACGCTTTTGTTCGCTTACTTTTCCATAACTAGCTCCTAGCATAGTGCCTGCCACATACTGTATATCCTGCATGTATGAATAATGCATGCATGTGTGTGGATGACTGTTTATCTACACACATGTGTTATAAATTAGCTTTTAGTGCCGGTCTTACACTGAACACCTCTAAGGACAATGCAGGAAACAGCTAAATACAAAAGCAGCTTTCAAGAAAGAGTAATCAAACTAATAACAGTGCCTTTTAATAGATTAAGTTTAAATACTTGGCACATTATAGGGTAAGGGAGAAGTCATCAGTCTAGCGTAATGTTTTGGTTCTAGAAACCGCTGTATTTTTCATCTTATATGCTGACATATCACAAAAAGTTACAACTAAAACTGAACTCAAAATTGAAGAAGAGTGATTGATTGAGACACAAGATACAAAAATCTCAGAATGAAGGCTGCCCTTTGCTAACTTGCCTCACAGTGGTAATTTGTTTACCATCAATGAATACACCAGTAGCCCATTTATGTTAATACTAACATTTTGAAATATCATAGGATTATTACCATGTCATTCGCCAAGTGTCATCTGTTGACTTTTCCCCAAGAATCATAGATATTTTCATCCTACAGGGAAATCAAGAGATTATCTTGTCCAGCTCTTTGCTTTTAGGCAGGTAAGGCATTAATATTCTTATCTCAGGAAAAAATTGTTGCAGGAGCCGTGAAAAAGGAAGGACTTGACCAAAGTACACAGTTAGTTAGCAGTGGTTTCCTAGGCTCGACATTGAACAACTGTGTGCACTTGTTACTATTCTGAACTGCTGATGTGTCTGCAGCATTTATTACCCTGAATTAACCTCATAGAATGCTTGTATGATAAGGCATATTCAGAGATGCATGTGGAGAATCAAGAAGGGAGGGCACGTGATGACTTCTTAGGAGCAAGACAAAGAAAAGGAGCAGTCATCTTTAGGCTCATCCTTTGAGTTACAAAGATTTTGTACACAAATCAAGCAAATTAACCTCTAATTTTCAAAGAAAAGCATAACAATGATCTTAAACAGCCATATCTGAAGAGTACAATATGGATCAATAAGGTTATGAGGAACTCTACTTTCTCTCTTTATCCTTTTCCCACCCAGAATGTGGTGAATGACCTGTAGAATCCTATTGTTATTCAATTTGAGTTATGTTCCATAGGGAAAGAGAGATGTAAGGAGAAATGTGAATGTTTTGGTACTTGCCATCCACTACTGATACATTTGAGCTAGAGATTTGCAGAAAGCATCTGTAAATTATGGCATTTGTGCACTAAAAAACACTGCATCTCTTTCTAAAACTCAACTCAAAGCAACCATTTACCTTTCATTTTTTTTAAATTTTTATTTATTTATGATAGTCAAAGAGAGAGAGAGAGAGGCAGAGACACAGGCAGAGGGAGAAGCAGGCTCCATGCACCGGGAGCCCGATGTGGGACTCGATCCCGGGTCTCCAGGA
Organism: Vulpes lagopus; assembly: GCF_018345385.1. Taxonomy (NCBI): domain Eukaryota; kingdom Metazoa; phylum Chordata; class Mammalia; order Carnivora; family Canidae; genus Vulpes; species Vulpes lagopus. Next base: position 4,327,498 of record NC_054833.1, read on the forward strand.
TCGCGCCCTGGGCCAAAGGCAGGCGCCAAACCGCTGCGCCACCCAGGGATCCCCCATTTACCTTTCTTCAGCCGCAGACTGATATATCAGTCTGGTCCTACAGAACTCCCGTCCTGGAATACAGCTGTGTCTATCCTCTTCTGGTACTCTCCCGGTTCTGAACTTACTTTCTCTTTTCCCATGTTCTATCAGCATGACAATTTCCATTTGTTCACATCTAGCATAGTACACTCTGCAGTGACTGTCCCAGCAAATGCCCGTTTCTGCCCCCATGCAGTTGCAAATTCTAGACATTGACCACAATCAGCCCTAGCCAATCAGAACAGTCCATCCTCTTGGATGCAGTGATTGGTGTAGGGAAATACATCTACTGGAATGTGGTCCGACAAGAGTGAATCCCATGACTTTATTTAAGGATAGAACAGGGGACAAGGTGATGTCTCCTGCTATGAATGGTGTGACATGTAGAGTGGCCCTGGCCATTCTGATGGAAAAGCCATCCTGAGGATGTAGCCAAAATGACAAACAGGGGGAAGATGTGAGAATCTCACTTGAAGCTTGCTTACCCTCTTCATCGTTTGGCTACAAAGGCAAAATCAGAGATGAATACAGAGGCAAAAAAGCCAGTTTGAGTTAGCTATCCTTTGACTTATAACTGAAATAATTTTAAAAGCTCTCTGGGGAAGGAGAGTGTGTTACAACATGTACACAATGTGGAACTTTGCTGGTCTAGGGATGTCCTCCTGTCAGAGAAACAAATAGCCCACTCCACCAGGGAGGGGGTTGGCAATGTCATTTTGCACCATGTCCTTAAAGGTAAGTGCGTTAGGTTATGAATTTGATGGTATAATTATATGCTCTTATGATATAACTCTTCCAACTATTTGTACTTTGAAGACCAGACTTTTAAGCCCAAAGGAGTGATTTTTTCATGCTGAAATTTGCCTAAGTTTGTTTGCGGGCCAGCAGAGTTTATTTGCCTCTCAGATGTGTACAGACTACTCCACCTGTGTGTGCTACACTTTGAGTGAATTAAAAACGATAAAGCTTTACTATTAATTCTGATAACCAAGGGAATGCCATTCTTTAACAATTCTTTGTCATGCTCTTCTGTACCACGATTCCTTTTTTTCCCAAATGCCCCACTGTGTTCCAGATTGTACTTATTTTATAATGAGGGAACATCTACCATGGTTTAAATAACATCTTTAAGTTTTTGTCAGGGTTGTTATTTTGTTCTGTCTTTTTAAATTTGCTTTTGGTGGGGATGAAGCACGAACGAATTATTGCATAGGAAGTGGCCTCACAGAGTTTTGGGCTCAGCTGCATAGCCAAGGCAGATGGGAAGACGTAGCATCTGCTACACATTCTGGGTAAACATTTTGTAGCCTCTTAAGCAAATATAAATTCAAGGTGCCCTGTCCTTCTCCCTGGACCTTTGGCTGGCATCCAGGAAACCTGGTGAACCATCTGTCCATCCCTGTTTATGGTCCATTGTCGAAGACATTCTTAATTTTGCCTCATTTTGTCTTGTTTATAAGTGGGGTCCGTACTGTTCATAGAGAAGAGCCTTGGGCTCGAGGTAAAGACTTATTGGTTCTAATATTTGTTTGGTGTCTGACCTGTAGCATAACCTCAGGTAGAAAATTTCATCTTTCATGGCTCCTTTCCACATCTGTAAATCATGGAGTTGAACTGGATGTTCTCTGAGATGCCTTCCAGATTCCATGAAGAGCTTGTCTTTGTGGGAAAATATGATGTCCCTTCCCTGAGTACTGAGTACAGGGCCCAAGTACTCTGCTTTCACAGAGTCCTTTGAAACCTGAAGAAATGAGTTTGTTGTTATAAGGATGCCATGTGGACTAAATAAATTGTGGTAGTGACTTTAACAAAGTACCAATCTCATAGACATGTTCTCTGGGCACAGCTGGGCATGCACTCATCCATCCATCCATCCATCCATCCATTCACCCATCCAACAGGGCTTGGGCTCTTCCAGTGATGGGGGCTCCTATATGTGCTGTGTCAGAGGCGAGAAATGTCAGGGAGAGGCAAGTACCATGCATGAAGGGTTATTTCTCTGTGCTCAAGAATGGAGCTCATCCTCTAAGAGGGAGAAAGACATAAATAAATGATTAGTTTACTAACTTCCTTTGTGGATTGAGGACCAAGGACAAAAACCGAAGGAGGGTAATGAGGCCAAAGGAAAGAAGACTCAAAAGAAGCATATACACTGGATGTTAGGGAAAGATCATTTTCAGTTGCTTACTTTCCCCCACCACAGTTAGAAAACTATCCAAAATAAACTCATCCCATGATTGCAAGAGCCCAATTAAGAAACCTAGATGATTAAATATGCACTGTATAAATCAATGTATTGGATGTATGTGAGCTTGCTGAGTATGTAACTATGACTGTTTTGTTCACTGCTGCATCCCCTACAATTAGCACAGAGTCTACATGTAGCTGACACTCAATAAATACTTTCCAAGTGACTGGTGGAAGAATGTATTTATATTAATTCTAATTGAGTGGTGTGATGTTTTCTTTATCAATTATTAAATAAAAGACCCTATATGTCAATGTATAGGAAAGGAAATAGGCTGATTTGCCAACAGCAAAACATTGCAACTTCACTTTCATGAAATTAGGAAGGGAATGATGATGTGAACATATTTTTAAATAATCTTAATACTGAAAATTAATGGAGAAGGTGGAAGTAAGAATTTTGTGTGATCACGGAGCTCTAACAATCTCACTTAATGCAGAATTTGCTAATTCTTCATTACTATTACATTTACTAAAAAGCCCCTGATATACTGTAAAAGCCCAGAGCAGTTGGAGGAGCCCTGTCAGTGAATGGCCATCAGAGCCAAGGTGATCAATTCTGAGCAAAGGTTTAACAGCCTGAGAAACAAAGATGTAGCATTTCACCCAATAGTAAGCCTTGGAAATTGCAGGGTGGCCACAGACCAAAGTGTGAGTGTATGGCTCTGTGACTGTCCCAGCAATGAGCCTTCTATCACCCAGAGAGTGACAGCAGTAATGCCATCAAGATTGTAGCAATTACTATAGTGCTCATGCTCTCTCTCTCTCTCTCTCTCTCTCTCCTTTTTTAACAAGGGAGACCAATATACATTAGAAGTCCTTACATCTTATTTATATACAGTAAGACATTTTGGATGCAAACCTTTGCTTTTATGTAATTTTTACTTATGGGCCTTATTCCTTTGGCAAAGGAAATCACAGGCCTGAGCCTTCTCAAGTGAAAATAATTTTAGCTTTTATAGGAACGATAGAGTCGTTTGAAGCAGTAGGAACATCTTAATGATTAAAGACATATTTTTCAGTGTGAGGCTGATGGACTGGGGCTTGGTCAGATCTGGGAGGGATAGAATACAGTCAAGTGATCAGAAGCTTTCAGGACATTTTGTGGCTTGAAGGAAAAAGCTTTCAAATCTTTTAAAATTGCTCTGCACTAAGGCATTTCAGGGCCCACTTCCTTTTCAGATTCAACTATTAGAAAAATGGGAAGCGTTGCAATCATTGCAAATGGGCTCAGTGGGCAGAGGCAAGAGCAGAATTAGGGGTATTGGTGCACATTATGCTGATAGGTGCTCCCCCAGTCACTCAGCTAATCTCCTGGCAATGATTCTAAAACTCTAAAGTTACATGGTGTGACCAGGAGTTTGAGAGATCTCTTCATAGAGGAAAAAAAATATGAAGGAAATGGCATTTGAGGATGACAGTAGAGTGCAAACATATCCCCTGTCCCCCTGGTGGTATAGCCAATTCACTCATGACCCTTGGAATGAAGTTAGCCAAGGAAAGGGGGAGTCTGGCCATAAGGAGCCACATCTTCATCATACCTGCTCCTACGTAAATTGACACTTGCTAAAGTTGTTGAATATGAACCTTTTCTTTCCTTCAAAGAATGGAGCAGTCAGACAGATCAGGTGTTAGGAGTTTACCTGGGTGTGTTTCCGTAGCAGACACTGCTAGCTGCCAATGCAGAGCTTCATCACCTGCGTGGACAGAACTCAGATCCCCTCAGGGGCGGACAGAACCTGGGTGGCTGCAGTACCTGCATCAGCATCCAGTGTGCCCCAGAAAGAACATCATTTTCATGTTCACATGATACTAACATTTTTAGGAAATACTGACCTGCCAGATATCTCTTCTTTCCTTTCATATTATAAGAGAATTCTGATTTTGTTTGGGGCAGTACTATGCTCAATAAAAGTATTTAATATTCTGATTCCCTTGTGGATAGCGATGTTCAGGTGACAGAGTCATTGCCGATAAAATGTGAGCAGGAGTGTGCTTAGGTGGACCTTCTGGATAACCTAGAGTTTCGTAGAGTATTGGGTCTCAAAGTCTCTGGGCCAGCAGCAGTATTCACATATCGTGGGCACTTGTTAGAAATGCAAATTCTTTACTTAGACTACATAATCAGAAACTGGGGGTAAAGCCCAGCAATTTTTGTATTGACAAGTGTCTATGTGATTCTGGTGCATGATAAAGTTTGAGAACTAATGTCTTAGGCCTAGTGTAATTCTTCTTAAATGTGATGGAAGTTGGAGTCACCTGGGGTGATGATGCTTCTTGGGTACTGCCCCCCCCCCCCGAAAGTCTTGTTTCATTGTTCTGGGAGATGGGTTAAGTCCACGCCCATCTGTATGGTTGTAATACTGAACAGAGATGCCAGATGTCACCTTCTTGCTCGCCAGGTGATTCTAGCTCGGAAACGTGGGAAGAGCCTGGTCCTCTCATGGCATATGCCATACTGTTCTGCTTCTCAGTGATGGAGAGGACTGTACTGCGTCTGCATTTCTGCTTCTGTTTCCTTATTTGCTGTAAGCTCCCTTTACAAGTAACAAGATGGCAATGCCAAAAATCTGGAGTGCTTCCTCCTAATCCATCTCCCCACCCTGAGTTGTCCTTGAAAATGAAAAGTGGGTTAGATCCCAAAGGTAGTGAAGAACTTTTTAAGTATGGTAGCAATGATAATATAGTTATGGAGCAATAAAGGAAATATTGCTTTACGTTCATAGCTGGATCTCTGAATAGGGGAGACCATGTGTTTTTTAGAGATGTCAAGCAGTGCGTTCCTGGCATTCTCGGGACGTTCATTGGCCTCCAGCTAAGGCTGGCCATGGGTTTGCCCCAGCTTGAGGTATACTAAATAAGCAAACTCAGTAATTTAGACTTGGGGCACTGTGGTTTGTGGCTGTTTAAGTTTACTTGTTCATTGGCCTCCAGACTTTTCCTAAATTGTTGGAGAACCCAGCCAGCATGGGCACAAATGGTCGAAGCAGGAATCTGAGTGGTGTTTAAAAAAACTGGGTTGTGGTGAATGAGCAAGACTGGGTGGAGCTGGTTCATTTAGCAAAACACACATTAGCAGTTGATGGTGGTTTAGTTTTATAGCAGGAGTGAGTATGCACAAGTGGGAATTATGTTTGGAGAGAGAATTCACCATGCTGCCTGGGTTAACCTCTGGAGGTAAGGTAGCTGAAGTGAAAAAATGATTGATTTGGAGTCAGTTTGATAGAACTCACCTAAACACAGAAAATCAACAACTCGACACTACAATGATGATCAATTTAATATGATTAATGATGTGCGTTGAAGAAAAAAATATCATTTTTCAGCCACCAAGCTTATAGTGTTTTGGGGGACCCATGTGTTAGCCTAGGTCTTCTGAGAAACAGAGGCCATAATAAACATGGGAGACTTTCATTAAGAGAAACTTAGATGAGAAACAATAGGGAGAGGACCAGGAAGTCTGATAGAAGTCTGACCCCGTGGAGGACTGACGGAAAGAAAGTTGACTGGAAGCGTTCTAGATTAGGGGAAGCAGCTTAAGGAAGGCTTGTAAGGCCACCAGGGAGTTATCAAGCCAAGGTTAGTCATCAGAGAAACCTTATGTTTCAGAAGAGAACCTGCTTTCATGTCCTAGCTAGTATCTTCAGTCTAGAGCATTGCACTTACTAGCAACAGATTATTACACATTAGCACAGATGGGATACATTCAGTTAGATCTTCCCCTCCACTGGCAAACAGCAACTTTTGACATGGAGTTGTCTATGTGACTATACGATGTTCGAGGAGTCAATTCTACTACTTTCATGTATCGTGAGATATTCTTGATGTAACAAGTTCAAAGGTCATTTGGCTCTCCCTTGCCAAAATTTCATTTTCATATTCAATCTATCTTTCTTCTTTTCTCAGATGCCAGAAACAATTGATGAGCCATTGATGTATTTTATGCTGTTCTTTTGATTACAAGTCTCATTTTTTTAAAAGTCGTTTGTTAAACCCCAGTGTTGTTTCTGTGAAGATATGTTTTAGTTGTGAATGACTAGTGCAAAGAGGGTTGTTTTCACAACTGGAAAAGTAATTCAGCAGGAGTAAATGGCTGCCTTTGTACAATTGTCATTTTGATAATAGAGCACAGCAGCCTAATGACAGCCAGTTATACTTACCAATGCATGAAACGTTAAATGCCATCATGTTACTAGATGGTTTGTCACAAATAAAAGTATGTGTACAAATGCAGCGATGCATTCATGCGGTGGTGTGGGATTTTTAGGTAATCAACTCCTTGGTGTGGATCTACCCACCTGCCAGATAGAATCAGAGAACTTCTAAAACATTCAGAAATTGTGATCCTGTTGATTTTGAGAGGAGCTGGGTGTTTACATGTTTTAAATTCACAGGTTTTATAAAAGAACCACCTGCAAATTTATAGTGAGTTTTTAAGTTATCCTAAGAAAGAGAAAATGATTTTCATAGAGACCTTTGGATCTTTTTTTTTTTTCCTTTGGATCTTTTAAAATATGATCATGGGTAGTAAAGTCACTTTGGAAGACAGTCTTATCCAGGAGTAGTCCACCTTGGTATTTACTCCAATGAGTTGAAAACTTACTTCTGTACAAAATCCCATGCAAAGATGTTCTTACGAATTTATACAAAATGTGTAAATGCCAAAACTTGGAGGCAACCAAGATGCCCTTCAGTAGGTAAGTGGATAAATAAACTGGTACATCCTGGCAATGGCTTATTATGATTCAGTGCTAAAAAGAAAGGAGCTATCGAGTCATGAAAAGACATGGAAGGATGTTTTAAATATATATTACTAAGTGAAAGAAACCAATCTGAAAAGGCTGCATACTGCATGACTCCAACTATTTGACATTCTAGAAAAGGCAAAACTATGGAGACAGTTAAAAGATTAGTGGTTATTAGTAGTTGGGATGAGAGATGAATAGGCATAGGAGAGAGGATTTTTAGGATAGTGCTAGATATGTGCCATTATACATTTGTCCAAATTCCTAGAACTACAATGTGAAGAGTGAGCCCTAACATAAGCTATGGACTTAGAAGATAATGATGCATTAATGTGGGTTCATCGATGAATGTATCATTGTGGTGCAGGGTGTTGATAGTTGGGGACATTGCACACGTGTGGGGGCAGGAGATATATGAGAAATATCTATAATTTCCATTCAATTGTGCTGTGAACCTAAAACTACTCTAAAAAAATAAAGTTTATTACTTAAAGAAGGTGATCATGAGTTTAACACTGGATTAGGGTAAATAAATACTGGATTGTTTTAAGAATAGGAACTGATGGTAAATACTGATTTCTAGTTTTTCTCTTTCCTTGCATCTACCATCTAGTCATTTTTTTTCAAAATTTAGAACATTTTCATAGTGTATATTTGAAGGCAATTTACTATAAGCAAAACTTTATCATGATGCAGCAAGATGAATTATTTGAATTCAGGAAACCTGTACTGCTTAGGCAAAAGAATTTCAGTGACATTGGCAATTATCAGTGTGTCCACAAGCAGATTAGTAGCTAATCTCAAGTGATCACATCAAGAGAATTTGTACAACAGAAAAATTGGGGTAGCAAAGGATTTTATTATCATTTCAGATGAGGAAGCTGGAAAATGTATAATAATGCATATTGGCTCATTTCTTTCCAAAGTAGCTGCTGAAATACGTTTGCTGTATTCACAGCTAATCAGGCAAATAGACAACTTCTCCAAATTTACTAGAACCATTAAAAAATAAAATGTTTATAGTATTAAGTGGGTTTTAACAATTTACATAGATTTGTAGTAAAGTATTAAGTTGCAATGAATAGCTTAATGCAATTTAAAAGTCAGGGGCATAGGAATCTTATAGACCTGGATACTAATTTGAGCTTTACTTCTTATTAGCTTTGTAGTCCAGGAAAGAAACTAACCTCTTTTGGCCTTGGGTTTTCAATCTGCAAAACAGATGGTTATCACTTGTATCACTTTTCCTGAAAGCCAGGTGAACTAATGTTGTAAAGCACATGGCAAGTGGTGCATGGTTGTGGTCAAATTATAGTGAGTTATGACTATTACTGACAAAAATATAGGAGGTAGTGCCAGCACCTCTTGTTCCTGTTTCAACCAGGGGATAGTTCACATGGTTTTTCCTTTGTTTTTTGGCTCACTGAAAATCTAGAGACGCTATAAATCAAAATGTAGAAACATGGGCAAACTCCCATATACAAAATTGTGTATAAAATACTCGAGATATCCAGACCTGCCCCCAAATCTAACCATAAGCCTTTAGTTTTAGGCCATTGTATCTCAGAGTGTATTCTGGAGATGATGTCAAGAAAATGCATATTTGGGAGCACCCGGGTGCCTCAGTAGTTGAGCATCTGCCTTTGGGTCAGGTTGTGATCCAGGGGTCCTTGGGACTGAGTCCCACATCAGGCTCCACACAGGGAGTCTGCTTCTCCCTCTGCCTGTGTCTCTGCCTCTCTCTCATGAATAAATAAATAAAATCTTAAAAAAAGAGAAAATATATGTTTAGGTGGATCCTGAGAGATTCTTTTTTACAGAGTACGAGGGAGAAAGGGGAATGCACATCTCCAATAGATGCATATGCATGCCGGTGCAGCTTTCTCTGGTTAACTTTGGACTCTCCCTACCCAGACCTCTGGCTTCTGTGCATTCTTCCTTTTTTTCCCCCAGCCTCTCTGGTTTTGACTTTTATTCTGCCCAGACCCAGTATACCAAATTCACATCATTTTGAGCAAACTAAATATCAGATCCTGAGGCTCACTGCAAAACATTCCTCTTCCATGTAAGTCTTCCAGCACAAGAATTAGTGATAGACATGGCCGCTCTGTTTTCTTCCACACACAGTCACAACCTATGGACTCTGTCTCCTTCAACTCACACATGCACTCAACTGACGTGATTGTTTCAGCAGCTCTGGACAGGAAACGGGTTAGGAGGCCTGTGCCTTCTGCCTCCAGCACCCACTCTGGGTTCCATAAGAGGTGGAGCTCTTGCTGATCACTGATTCTTATAAACCTCAGTGTGATTGTCAAGGACTTCCCGCACCGTATTCCTCTCCAATGGTTTTGTTATGCTAGGGGCACTTTCTCTCTCTTTCTCTAGCCCTCTCTTTTTTTTTTAAGATTTTATTTATTTATTTGAGAGAGAGGGTGAGAGAGCAAAAGAATGAGAGAGAGAGAGAGAGAGAGAGAGCATGAATGAGCAGGGGGAGGAGCAGAGGGAGAAGCAGGCTCTGCTCATCAGGGAGCCCAATTCAAGGTTCGATCCCAGGATCCCAGGATCATGACCTGAGCTAAAGGCAGATGGTTAACCAACTGAGCCACCCAAGTGCCCCCACCTTCTCAATTCTGTTTATGTCGACATCTCAGTATTTCATGACCTTAGCACTTTTGAAGAGCACTAAGTTATTTTTTCAAGTGTTCCCCAATTTGGCTAAATATGTTTTCTTATGATTAGACTGAGTTTATGCATTTTTATCAAAAATACTACAAAATGACATCGTGTCTTTCATAGTACACCATATCAAGGGACACAAAGTGTCATGATCTCAGGGTCATGAGACTGGCTCCATGCTCACTGTGGAGTCTACTTAAGACTCTCTCTCCCTCTCTCCCTCCAGCTCATGCTCATCCTTGTGCTCTTTCTCTTTCTTTCTCTCAAATAAATAAATATATATTTGAAAAAAATAAAATAAAATTAAAAATAAATAAAAAAGAGTTTGGGGGCATTTGAGTGGCTCAGTTGAGCGTCTGTCTTTAGCTCAGGTCATGATCCTAGGGTCCTGGGATAGAGTCCTGCATCAGGGTCCCTGAAGGGAGGGAGCCTCCTTCTCCCTCTGCCTATGTCTCAAGCCTTTTTCTCTGTGTCTCTCATGAATGAAAAAAATAAAATCTTTAAAAAAATAAAAATAAATAAAAAAGAGTTTGATACATAACTGAACACAGTCCTTTCTCATCTCTTCTAAAACTAAAAATGTATTACAGTAGGAATTTCTTTTTCAGTTCTGCAAATATACTGAGATTACTTGTTTAGAGTTCAGTGCTATGACAGTTTCTGTCTATATGGCTGTCCTCCAAATGAACTAAAAAATAACTTTAAACATTTCATCTCCTTTTTCCCAAAATCCTCTTAGAGTTTTTCTTTTGTAATATAACTCTGGACCAATTCAATTACATCTAAAATCAGAAGAGGTTCAGGCAAATAGTGGAAGATTAAATCACTTTTTTTTTTTTTTAAGGCAGCTGGAGTTTATTAAGTTGAAAGATTCCAAAGGCTTGCCTCAGAGTGTTTTTAAAGATTTGCATTTGAAAACAACTTAGGAAAAAGTGAATATTATTTGTTTCAAAAATGTGTTGCTCTCAATATTAAAACAAATGTTAAAAATAGACAAAGAATCTTGTTTACCATTTGTGGGTTGTTGTGGCTTTTTTTAAATTTTAGTGCTATTACTAAGTTTGTGTTGCTGCTTTTTATATGAACTATTTGAATCAAAGCAGCTGTTTTTTGCTGGGACAATATGCCAATTTTGCTAGAAATTTTGAGGACATGGTTTAAATGGTACATCCATCCAAGAAGTTGTAGGAGAGCTATCTAGGCTGAATTAAATAAGTCCCACAGTATCCACTATCACCCTAGAGCTTCAATAAATGCCAATTATGGGTAGAGAGCATCAGCATTTGTGTATCCAAAATGAGGTTCTGTCCATGTGGGTAAGTGTGTTGGGAAAGCCCTAAACAAGAAGCCTGAGGTTTTGTTCTTTCTGTTTTCTCTTATTACACAGCTATACTTACTTTTCTTATTTTTTTTCAATCCAAACTTCAATCATTTTTGAGTTTTTAAAGAGCATATCATTATGTTATCTCTAGAATTGTCCTTTTTATTTCTTTGATATTGGATTCATTATGATTCTCATCATTCATTACTTCATCCAAAAATTATTCATTGAGTGCCAATTATTGTTCAGGCTTTTCTGGAGGATTCTTTCTAAAATGGAAAGATTGTTTATGCATTCTTGTTAATATCTTTCAATCAGTCTGTAACTTATAGGAGAAAGTTCCAGCTCTGACATAGCAGATAAGGTACCATCATGACTTCGTGTCAGTAAAGCCAGCATCACCATCCCCAACATCTATGATTCTAGATATATCCACTTGTTTCATAAACTTACCATGTCTTTGCATATGACTGTCTTCTGTATGAAATGCTTCATTACACAGTTGCCTTTTACACATTCTTCAAAAGTCAGCTGAAAGGTTACCTTTTCAGGGAAGTGCTGCCTAATGAATACTTATAGAATAAAAGAAGAGGTAAAGTAATTAATGAATTCCTACTTGCATTTCCAGTCTGGTCTGGAGGGCTTTCCAAAGACTTGATCCCAAGAGGAATATCTAGAGTAAGAAGAATAGACAGAGAAGTCTTTTGAAACATCTGGTTTATATCATTAATCTGGCAGTTTGTATACTACCAAGAGATGTGTCTTGTTGTTGTTGTTGCTGTCTTCTCTCTTTGGGGTAGTGAAGTTGATGGTCCTTCTCAAATTCAGGTAAGCAGCTAACAGATCTACCCACATTGGACTTGCTCTGAGGTATCCTGGACTTCTTTTCAGTCAAGAATCTATTCCCTATTGCTACCTTGCCAAAATAATTCCATCAAGTACAGAAAAATCCTTGAAGAAGGAGAATACTCAGTCCAATCAGGGATCTTCTTTCCAAGGAAGGAATCTGAGAAATTTCTCAACCAAGAGCTCAGAAGAATTCCTGACCATTGAGATAGTTTATATTGAGACTGTCCGTGAAGAGAGTCCTTCTCCAACATCATATGCTGGGTTTCAAATGAAGACCACTGGTGGCCAGTGGTGATTCTCTCAAGCTACCAGAGCTTGGCAGGGAATGTCAGACACCCTCTTGCTTAACTGAATGCATTGCTGTAGAGTAAGCTTCATTCTCTCTCAAATTTATTTCTCTGCAAAGGTTCTTCTTTTTTTTCCATTTTTTTTTTTAAAGGTAACAACTCGGGGATTCCTGGGTGGCGCAGCGGTTTAGCGCCTGCCTTTGGCCCAGGGCGCGATCCTGGAGACCCGGGATCGAATCCCACGTCGGGCTCCCAGTGCATGGAGCCTGCTTCTCCCTCTGCCTATGTCTCTGCCTCTCTCTCTGTGTGACTGTCATAAATAAATAAAAAATTAAAAAAAAATTAAAGGTAACAACTCCCTCTCCCCAGCCTAAAGTTAGCTTGATGGAAAACTCTTAGTAGCTCCCAGGGGGAAAATATTGTGTACTCAGGATGTGATAGCTCTTGGCAGCTTTGTAGCATTGTTTTTACCATTGATTTGTTGCTGTTTACAGGAGCCCCAAGAATACTTGCATTTTAATTTACATATATTTTTTATCTCTGCTATTAATCTCTAAATATCTTGAAGGAAATATTTATATTTGAGTCATCAATTTATCCTCCACAGCACGTGGCACTATATTATACAGGTAAAATAAGTATGGTTTAAGTCACTGATGGAATGAAATGAAACTCAAATTTGGGACTTCAGAGAACAGAGAGCACAGTGTGGCTTTCCGTAGCTTATTTATATAGTAAATCTTCACTCCATGTTAGTATCATCATTTGATCAACTTGGAGCAAAATGTTAGCTCTATTGCTTGGCTATTGCCTTAAACTATAACAGAATAATGAAAACAATCTCAGATTCCATAGGGCAAACATTAATACAATGTAAATTAATACCCTCGTTACAAAATAATTTTTTTTCAGAGGGGTTCCTGGGTGGCTCAGAAGGTTGGTCTGACTCTTAATTTGTTTCTATTCAGGTCATGATCTCAGGGTGGTGAGATCCAGCCCCTCATCTGCAGGCATGGAGTCTGCCTAATATTCTCTCTCTCCGTCTCTCTTTGCTCCTTCCCCTCTCACACACACTTTCTCTCTCAAAAAAAAGTTCAGCATTCAGAATTATTTTGATTTCAATAATTTTGTGCAGTATTTGGGGAATGCAGTATTTGGGAACATTTTCATGTTGAAGTTGGTCCTCCAAACTTGTGTTCACTTTCAAGTGTGTTGGAAAACACTGTGTAAAGTTAACCTCTGTTGCCTTTTGTAATTTGGTCATGGTCATTTAATTCAAATTAATACCTTTCACTTGGTATGTGGAAAAATGAGATTTCTCATTGTGTAGTAGAATGTATAGAGTAGTTGCCATTTATCCAACATTTTAAAACACCAGTTAGCATCCTAAACAGTTTTTTTTGAAAACGAATAATGCAAGCCTCCAAAATTAATGGAAGTGATATGTTTATATGGAGGAGATAACTGCTCTGTTTGAATCAGAGGTATTTCAAGGATTCACTGAAAGCAAAATGTTTTTTTCTGCATTGCTTTCAAAAGGTGATAGTGTAGTTCAAGATAGTAAAAGTGCACCAAACCCTACTAGATAACATTCCATTGAAAGCTTTGGATTTTAAAAAGTCTCTTTTTCTTATAATCAAATCTAATTAAATTTTATGATTCTTCAGATGCTACCACTCATTCATTGAGTTTAGCCACTTTCCTTCTGGAGAAAGTGCTTGATTTGAATTACCCCCAGATCTGAATTCTCAGCCCATCTCTGTGTTATTCTGTGAGTTTATCTTTTACTTTTTCCATGTATTCATACATATATGATCATGTGGCTGGCGTGTAAATGAAGCTTAGCCAATGTTTCTTGAATGGATTAATTGATGTTTACTATGACTTTGGTCAAGATTTCCTTATCACTAAAATTAAATAGAGTCTGATGTTCAAGTTCTCTTCTAGCCTTGCACTTCTAAAATAAGCCCTCTTTCAAATTCCTCCACATAGAAATCTCAAAGTATTTCAGAGTAGAGCAATGTAGGCTAAATTTTTTGTTATTATTTAAGATGAATATTCACCCTTCATCAGTGGCTATTCATCTTTGGAGAAATTGGGGTATGTACATGACTTGTGTTTTCCATACTGGTAACGGTAATGGCCTTTTCTCTATGAACTGTTTTGCCATAAGTCTCAGGTTGGGAAAAGGTTGAATGTCAGGTAGAATCAGAGCCCTCATAATTATGTTGCTTTCTGTACTGAATTTCTTATTTTTAAAACATAATCCCCAAAATGATGTTTCTGTTTTGTTAGAGTTCTACTAACTTGTTCATTTACCACTACCACATGTGTTTCAAAATCAGTCACCAAAATCAAATTGTTCTTTAAAATCAGTCACTGACTCCCCACAGTAAGGACATACTGTCCTGTTATAGCTCTTTTAAAACCTGTTGAGGCTCAAGAAGTTCTCCTTTTGACTAGGGTGAATAAATCAGTAGACTGATGTTTGTGTAAAGTAAGATCATGATGATGGAGGTAATCCCAAAAATAAGTACTTTCTGATTTTCCCTTTAACTCTTGACGAGCTCTTTATCCCATTCCATTAAGAAAATACACACATGCACAGACCTCTATTTCCCTAACTTCTTGTCTCAACTTACAGTGTTCTCAGTGTTCTTATGCTCTGAGAGGGGAAATATTTTATATCATCAAATTGTGCTGGAATCAATGTGAGCCAAACTTCCTTTCCTGCAGTTAGATATTGAATCACCTCTAAGAATCACCTCTAAACTGATGGTTAAATACAAATCCTGTACATATAGCTAAGGTACCTGAGTACCACTCTCTACTGACGTACTATCTGGTGATCTTGGGACTCTCTATACTTTAATGTTCTCTTCTCTAAAATTGAGTCAATAGTAGTATATACATGTTCGTGGTTTTTTTTTTTAATGGATTCAATAAATTGATACATTTAAAGCATTAAGAACACTACTTGAAAAATTAAAGGATATAATAAGACTTAGTTATTCTATTAAAGTATATAATGACAGTAATTATTATAGTTATAATTATTTTGTAAAGAAAGCTTTGAAATAATTTTCATTAGGCACAATACCAAGCAATACACTTTCTTACCCAACATGCTCCAGTATTCTGTTTTAAATATTTATTTTGGGGCAGCCCAGGTGGCTTGGTGTTTTAGTGCTGCCTTCATTCCAGGGCCTGATCCTGGAGACCTGGGATTGAGTCCTATGTCAGGGTCCCTGCATGGAGCCTACTTCTACCTCTGTCTATGTCTCTGCACCTCTCTCTCTCTCTCTCTCTCTCTCTCTCTGTCTCTCATAAGTAAATAAATAAAATCTTTAAAAATATATTTATTTTGAAGGGATGTAGCTTGAGGATATTATGCTATAATATTGACAGCATGCAAAATATCAATAGAGTGTTCTTATGTAGGAAGTAACCAGATAGCATCTATTGGGCCAATGCTCTGACAGATAATTTCAAGGATACCCCAAAGAGCAAATATTTAAAACTCAATACTGGATAATGCTAAACAGAGTAGTGTTTTGGTAGAATAGGTATTGGTAAGTTGACAGACATAAATTTAAACATTCAAGAAGTTCGGCAAAGCTGAAGCAGGATGAATCCCCCCAAAATATACCTAGGTAATCCCGGTCCACTGCTAACGACCAAAGATAGAGGGAAAATCTTGAAAGTATCCAGAAAAAATCAAATTTAATAAAAGTAAAAAATGATTCAAATGATCTCTGATTTATCCTCAAAACAACAGAGTCCTACAGCTAGTGGAATACTACCCTTAGTGTGTGAATATCTCTAAAGAATGAAAACAAAATAGAGGCACTTAATAAAAGAAACTATAAGAATTTGTTACTAGAGAATCTGTACTAGATGAAATTCTAGAGGATTTTGTAGAACCAGATACAAAACCAAAACTTTCTAATGTTCTTCTCTCACTGTTTTTAATCATGCTTAGAAAAATCTACCCTATTGACTGTAAGATGTCTCTGCCAAACTCAATGGCTTTTCGATCTCAAGAGTTAAAAATGTTCTAAATTCCTAAAATTCTTAATTTTACATCCAATTAACACTCACTGTTGCCCTTCCACTGCTGCCAGTGAAATTTTAGTTGACAACTAGGAGTGGGTGGATGAGTAGCCTGTTATATTACTCTGGTCTTCTTTCTTTTTTCTGTGTCCCTTTCTTTTAAGTTATTGGACTGAAAGGGAAAGATTAAACAAAAGCATCAAATATCTTTTCATTAGCAAGTGCCACTATGATCTTTTTGGGTTGCTCATGACACAGGTATGCAACCTCTGGGGGGATATCATAGGGCCTTTTTTTTTTTTTTTCAGGTATTCAGACTGGACTTGTCTTGGTGCTATGTCACTGGTATTTAAGGCAGAGTATTTCCTGGGGCCTGTGAACCATCTCATGGTGCATCTCATGGACTGGTTCTGTCATGAGCTCTTGGGAAAACTCTTCATTTTTGATATTCAGTAATACCTCCTCAACTGCCTTTTCTAGCTAGGTACTCCACAACCACATACCTCTGGGATACTCCCTTTTCCCAGGTTTTGTATAATACATGACTGCCCCCAATAGTACAAGACTGTCTTCTTTCTTCTATGTCTATCTAAGCCACAGAAGATCTCTCTGCCTTACTACTCAAAACTTACACTATTGCACATTATTTCACTGTGCTCTCCTTTCTTTGCTTAGCCATTTATCCTCACTTCCTACCCCCTTCTCCATTCAAGAGGACAGGAGGCAGATCAGAGAGTCCTTCTTAAGTGGTTGAATGGTCAGAAATGAGATGCCACTCTTTTGAGCCTTCTTACTTGGTTGTAAAAAAGATGACAAAAACATGTCCCCATTCCACTACCACACAGGAAAATAGAGAAGGGTCCCAGAACTCTCTTCTCTATGCCAATGACCCACCATTCCATGTATAGCCTTGAATCTTCTCCTACTTTATAACTTTTGCTCGAAGAGATGAATGGGAAAATGGCTGAGGAAGCAGACCATTTTTGATTGCCTGATTTAAGTTCTGGGGAGCTATCTGGACACTTCAATGTTGACTCCTTTTAGAATGTAGTAGTAATCATCACTTCTTGTGTTCATTTTTGGACCTCATTCACTAATTCTGGAGCAACAGCAAAGGATCTACTGAACATTCTGTTACAATTGCAAAGATTGAAATCTCCTAAATATAAGATATAATTCTTCTTTTATTTTAAAAAAATCTTTTTTTTTTTAAATTTGGAAAGTAGAACATCATAAGACTCTACTTGTTGAGAATTTGGGGAAATGCTCAATTTCTAGGTGTTGATACTAGTCTTTAACAAGAAATGCATTTTATGAGATTCAACATAAATGACCTCAGGAACTCTTGACTATGGGTCCCACAACCTCTATACTTCTCAGTGGCCAAGTTAATTGGCATGTCCACAAGAGAAGTCACACTGCCTAGAGTAAGTGCCAAAATCTGTAATTATTTAATTTTGAGCCAATGGTTTTATCAATGACAAACTATGTATTTATGTCCATGTTTGTGGCTTTACTGTGACATATGTTAATGACTTATAAATCTGTATGCAGCTAGTCCTCTCCTGAGCTCCAGAAAAAAAACATATGCAATGCTCATGTCTAATTCAACATGATCAATACTAAACCTATCATCTTTCCAAAGTGTTCTATTTCTATATTCATTCTTATAAAAGATATATTTTGAGCATTACTCTCACAGATTGGTTAGTCTCATGGAGGTAGATGGATAACAAACAAATACCCTGTGAGATAATAAGTAGTATGGAAAAGAATAAAGCAGGGAACAGAGGGTGAAAGGAGTGCTATTTGACATAAGCTGGCCAGTAAAGTCCTTTATGATAAGATAATACCCAGCTTAAGGCATGAAGGAACTATAGCAGTAAATCATATGGATATCTGGAAGAATCCTTTAGAGACAGGAGTGGGGCTGGAGCATTTAGGGAAAGTCAAGGTGGCAGGTATGTCTGGAGCATAGTGATCAAGGAAAAAACTGGTAGGGAGTGAGGTCAAAAGAAGTTCTTTGGGTCAGATCACATATGGTCCTACAAGCTTATATAAGAGCATGGCTTTTACTCAGGGTATTATGTAAGGCCATTCAGGATTTTAAGCAGAGAGATAATATGAACTTTACTTGATAATGTAAAAAGAGTCATGTGAAAGAAGAGATGTAGTGACAAGAGGAATCAGTTTAGCAGAAGACATTATAACAGAATTATCAAAGTCAAAAACAAAGCAAGACATTTGAAAACAGCAGGAGAAAAGTGTCTTGTCATTGCAAGGGGAAACCCATAAGACAATCAGTGGATTTTTCAACTGTAGTGGATTCTCTTGACAGGCCAGGGGAGAGGAGGATGGTATATTCAAAATATTGAAAGGAAAAAAAAAAACAACCTTGTGAACCAAAAATACTATACTTGGCCAAAGTATCATTCAGCAGTAAGGGGAGATAAAGACCTGGAACAAACAAAACCTAAGAAAGTTCACTACCACTAAACTTGACTTACGAGACTTGTTAAAGAACATTCTTCAAGCTAAAAAATGTTACTATTTAACATTGTAAAAACACAAAAACATGTAAAACCCACTGATAAGGGAAATATATAGTGAAAGTTAGATTCTCTGATTTTGTAATAGTGCATAAATCACAACTCTGGTTTAAAAGTTAAGAAAACAAGGGCACCTTGGTGGCTTGGTGATTGAGCAACTGCCTTTTGCTCATGTCATGATCCTGTGGTCCTGGGATGGAGTTCCACAATGGGCTCCCTGTAAGGAGCCTGCTTCTCCCTCGGCCTATGTCTCTGCCTCTCTCATGAATAAATAAATAAAATGTTTTAAAAAATAAGTAAAAGTTTAAAAAGCATATCCAAAACAACCATAATTATAATAATTTGTTATTGGATATGTAATACAAAAAATGTAAATTTTAACATTAATAACCTAAAAGGTAACGAGGGGAGGAAAAAGTAAAGGTACAAAGTGTTTGTGTGCTACTGAAGTTATCAGCATAAAATAGGATTTTGTAAGTATAAGGTTTTTTATAGAAACATCATGGTACACAAAAGAAAAACCTGTGGTAGGCCCACAAAGATTATGATAAAGTATATTACCACAAAGGATGATATGGAGAGGGAAAGCAAAGCAAAATAGAAAAGAGAAAACAACAAAATAACAATAGAAAATCCTTACCTATCAATAATTACTTTAAATATAAATGTATAAATTCTGTAATCAAAAGACGGAATGATTGAATAAATAATAAGAAAAAAAAAGCCAGATCCAATGATGTGCTACCTACAAGAGACTCAATCTGACTTTAAGGACTGATATGTAGGCTGAGTGTGAAGTGATGGAAAAATATTTCAGGCAATGATAACCCAAAGAAACAGAGGTAATGAGGCTTACATCAGACAAAATGGACTTTAAGCCAAAAATGGTCTCAAGAAGCAAAAAATTCATTATATAATGATAAATGGATCAATTCCTTAAGAAGATATAACAATTGTAAATATTTGTACACCCAACATCAGAGCATTTAACTACATAAAACAAATACTAACCGGTATGGAATGTATAATGGTAGGAGTGTAAAATAGTGCAGCTGATGTGCAAGACAGTTTTTAAGATCCTCAGTAAGTTAAATACAAAATTACAATACGACCGACGAATTCCACGCCTTAGTCATGAAAAAGGATGGACATTTTTTCAATTAAAAATATATAATTATAGACTTTTTCTCTGGAGTTACATGTTTTATGGAAGAAGAAGCTGAGATTGTAGTTATATTGCACGCGTTCAATAGCACACAACTATAAATGATGGAGCCTGAGAAAGAAGTCACATTTCCAGATTCAGTTTTCACAGATGGCTAGTGATTGAGTATAAACTCTCCTAGAACATCAGTGGAGCTCCAGGTAGCTGTGATGTGTTACTATGTAGCAATTCAAACTGTGCTGAATGAAAATAAGTGCATCTGTGCATAAGCCCTGATAAACTCTAGGTGCTTAAAAAAGGAACAGATCCCAACTCAGAGATGATTTAATATCTTCTGATCACCGTAAGTAAGTGTTATAGTTACAACATGCCTTTTCTGGCCATAAGCCTGAGTAGTCACCCTAAAAATAGCTCCTGACTCAAAACATATACCAAAATATATCAAGTATCATATATAATATATAGCTGAGGTCGTAGGAATAATGAACCTTGAGACTCCTGATTCGAAGGAAAATGGGAATGGAACCACAGCATTAACATTTTGGAAGCCAGGAAGCTTTATACTCGTGATAATGGAATGAACAGCACCTTAAAAAAAAAAAAAAAAAAAAAAAAAAAAAAAAAAAAAAAAAAAAAAAAAAAAAAAAAGCTGGATTCTAAGCTGGAAGCAGGAAAAGCCAAGCCAAGAAATGACCGTATTTATACAACACAGTCCTGCCCCCAACCCCCAAAAGGCTCAGAACTTTGTAGCATTGGGTATCTAGTAATTGGGGTAAATTTGGGGATAAATATACAGAAATTTGTTGAAATTTGTATGAGAAGCCCCAAACTGCTTCTCCCACTGGCAGCAGGCAGGAGGCTACCCCTGTGGAGAGGGGGTAACAGAGTCTCTGGCTTGGGTAACACCAGGCTCAGCTGTTAGTTAAAATTTTACCGGAAGAAAACACACACTCCGTGTTAAGAACTCAGCATTCTTCCTTCCATCAGCTCTCAGAGTGCTGGCAGCCGGTCCCTGAGTTCCAGCAGAACCTCACAGAGCCTAACCAGCCAGGGCAGTGCGAGGTACCAATACACAAGGCTTCCCGATTGTACTGCTTTCTCACGCCACAGGAACAGGGTGCCACGAACTGGGTTGCTTAAACAACAGAAATTTAGTGTCTCATATTTCTGGAGTCTAGAAGTCTGAATTCAAGGTGTTGGCAGCATTGCTTCCTTCTGTGGGCTGTGAGGAAAGAATCTGTTCCAGACAGACCTCCTTCCTCGGCTCGTACATGGCCGGCTTCTCCCTGCACATCTGTGTCTCCGTATTTGCCCTGTTTATGAGGAAAGCAGTCATGTATGATAATGCCCTGCAATAATAACCTCATTTTAACTTTATGATAAATATCCTGTCTCCAAGTAAGGTCACACTGTGAGGTAAGGTCCTGGGTGCCAGGACTCCAACATGTCCATTTGAAGGTAGACACAATCCAACTCATTAGACCAACAAAACCGCCAAGCTCCATGAATGTAGACAAAGCTTCTGGTCTTCCTATTTATGCTTTACTGTTAAATCTATGTAGACAAAAAGATTGAGAAGATAACCAAAGAAGTTGATATGTAGGATGAAGGTAATGAAGAAACAAGTCTTTGGACAGATATGACAAGATATTTGCAAACAAAAACAGGTGTTCTGATTGAGTCAGGGGTTAGCATCAGTTCTATTCCTACATGGGGGTTTTCCCCCCATTTTTTATAGATCTAAGAGCTGAGAAACTTTGTTCACATAAAAAAGTAGATGAGAATGGAGGAAATTTCCTTGTAGCTCTTAACTGCATGAACCCTTATATATCAAAAACCACACAGAGATCTATCCCTAAAATTTTTAAAACACACATTAATTAACAAAAAAGATGAGATCCTATGGACATCTTGTTGAGAGCAAAGTGTTATGAACCACAAACCCCATGTAAAATTATGTTGTATAGTCAGGAGATTCATTTATCCTTCTAAATAAACTGCAATGTTTTAAGCTGTCCTTCGGTACTCAAGGAACTTTTATATTTTGGAGCAATGTTCCATGGTGTAATTCTGAATGGATATGCAAATTTTTATTTTTATTTTTTTTTATTTTGCTTTAAATAAAGATTATTTTATATGTATTTTAGTTTGGATGTATTCTTATTTTTCTGTACGTATAGCTCTGTGGATCTCTAACACAGGCATGTGAACCCTGTGCCAGGGAGGAAACAGAAAGTTGTATCAGCCCCTTCTCCCAAAAAGTTTCTTTGCACTCCCTTGATGCTTTGTATTCAGGCTCTCTTCCCCACATCCCTTTGCTCTTGGCAAACACTATTCTGCTCTTTATCACCACATATGTGTTTTTCCAGAATGTTGTAATAATGCATTCATATACTATGTAACCTTTTGAGACTTTTTTTTTTTTTTACATTTAGCATTATGCCTTTAAGATTCCTATGAGTTCATTCCTTCTAATTGCTGAGTAGTATTCAGTTGTATGGATATAACACAGTTGTTTATTCATACACACATCTAAAGACATTTAGGTTGTTTCTAATTTGGGGCAATTATGAACAGATCTGTTATAAATGGTTGTGTGTGATTTTTGTGTGAACATAGGTTTTCATTTCTGTAAGATAAATATGCAGTATTGGGTTTGCTGGGTCTTATGTTAAGTATGTATTTAACGTAGGAACTGCCAAACCAATTTCCAGTGTGGCTATGCAATTTTGCATCTATTGGCTCTCTATGAGAATTACCATTTTTCTATCACTTTACTGTCACCTGATATTGATATTTTCAGTATTGTTTATCTTAGCTATTGTGATAGGTTTATGTAAAATGAGAAGGAGGCATAGGAAAGGAAGAATAATAGCCTGACGCCCTAACTGTAGGTACCTTTTCAAGAAGATCATGTGAGGAGAAAAAGTTTTGTGGAAGATGGAATTAATTGCTTCCATCTAAAGCACTATGCTCAGGGCACCTGCATCCTCATTCAGTTAAGTGTCTGCCCGGGTCCTGGAATTAAGCCCCATGTCAAGGTCCCTGCTCAGCAGGGAGTCTGCTTCTCCCTCTCCCCCACCCTTCCCTTGGCTTATGCTCTCTCTCTCTCTCAAATAAATAGTAAAATCTTTAAAAACAAAAACAAAAGCACTATGCTCACACCCCTATGGAGACATTATATGTTAACTTTACCAAAGTTTGAAGACCTGCTTTATTTATGTCCACTAAACAATGCAATTCACTTCATCTCTTCTGTTCATATTCTCCATTCCAGTTTCTAAATTTTAGACTTGGTTGGGGAAAAAAAAGAAATATTAAAAACTGATGATTATAATTTCCAAGATTGCTGATATTCTTTATCTCCAGAAACTCATTTTTTTTTATTTAGAAGGCAACACATAAAAATACTAAGAAACCAACTTTTGAAGCTAATCTTGATGGCTCTTAAATAATAAATCCAGTATGAAAAATAAATTTTCAATGACTAACTGGTCAGCAAGTTCATGTAAATATGCCAAAATTTTTGGTTAGCTAGTTCTTTATTACAAATGGGCTAAGCTACTAAAACAGTTGCTAGAATTAACTCAAAACAATGCTATAAAGAACTAATTGCAGGAGTGATAGTGTTCTTGTTTTGTTCTTTATCTGTATACTAGACTTTCTGTGGACTTCGTTTCTTTGAGCATCATCACTTAATACAAAAGTTAATTTAAATAATTATCTATGAAAGAAGTGAAATTCCATTTTACCCTAGATGTATCAATTGCTATTATTTTGCCTTCTTAAAAAAAAATGTATTTACACAGTAGCTAATCTTTGAGCTAAGGACAGACCATCTGGTTCAACCATGTAGTGTCCAGCACTCTTCAGAGTACCCCTCTTTCCCCAAAGCAAGCAGATGTTTGTCGAATGACTGAATGAATGAGCAAATAAGTAAAACTTACTAAAGCATACTTTTTAAAAATGTAGTGTTTTTTATAGCACTATAATTAGGTCTTACGTATATTATTTGATTATATATTTGAGCACTTGTTTCTAAATTCCACTTTTAGATTATCTTTCTCACTTATATTTCTTAATTGACTAAATTTTTAACAATAATATTAGAGTCTTGATATCAGTCTACCCATTTGAGACATTTCCAGACGTAGGTGACTTCTAGGGCTTTGACAATCAGCTACAGAAAAGGCCCGAGGCACCGCTTCATAGTGTAAATGCCAATGAAATTATTCTAGTTTCACAGATGTTTAGATTTATCTGTATCAACTCTGACTATGAATATGTGTCTCCATATATAATGATCTAGAGCAAAAGGATGAAAGCTGTTCTTAAAAGAAAAAAGGCATTCTGAATCTTTACTGTAAATTATACACTATACAAAATCAGTCCAAATTGTTCAAACCCTTGGACACTCACAGTGTTATTATGCTCACTGCTCGGAGTGCTGTATAATTATCCCAGTTAACAGCAGTTTGCTAGTGCTGATCCCCTAAGAAGAGATGCAAGACTCACAGAACTAAAATAAGTACAGATGTGGGTCTCTGCTTTTGTTCTCTGACTCTGCATGTGAAAAACAACCACTTAATTCCAGGCTTTTTTCATTTTCCTAGTTAAGATGTTAAGCTAGACAGATCAAGTGGTCGCTTGGTAAATAAGAATCTCAACAGTGAGCTGAAAGGCAAAATGCCGTATGCATCTCAAAAGCTAAACTCACTTAATGGGAATAGACATGAATTTCCCTTACCTAATGAGGGGAATGCACTTATCCCATTGTGTTTTTGCTTTTTTTTTTTTTCCTTTCTAAGCATAGGGAAATAATTTTCGAAAATATTTTGGCTTTCGGTGATACTTTATCATTATATATTGCAGTATCAGGAAATAAGTGAGGAAAAGACAAATGGATGGGCAAATGGAATAGAACCCTAAAAGGAAACCAGAACCAGGAAAGGGTATTTGATTTAAGTAAATAAAACTAGAATGAGTGAGAGCAGTTTCAGGAACAGTATTACTGTGGGTTCCCCCACCCTAGTGCTTGCACTTGGAGAAGAACTGGGATGTCAGGAAGGAAGTCAATATAGAGTATATAAAACCTTCTCCCGAGAACATAAACCTCACTCTCCTAGGGCTCCTCTGGGTCCTGTAAATCAGTCTTCACTCTTAATTGTGTCAATTAACAGTGCCCTGAGTAAGCCACAGGGGCAAAGCCGAAGAGCCAGAGAAGGAGGTGAGTCGGTGGCAATTCTCCCGACATGATGGAGTCTAACCTAAATTACACACTTTATTATAATGGCATTACTAACCTAAATATCATTGCGGATGATTCATTCCCATCATAATCATGAGGGAATCCTGCAAGTCAGCTTGAGAGAGAATTGGATCTTCATTTTTTATAGTTTGATTTGACGCATTCTGCGCTCTGCAATATAGCAGGTGGAGAGTGTGTGGCATCTGCAATCCACCTCCAAGCGTTGCTCTCTTAAATCCAGCCTAGATCAATATGACCAAAATTTATGGACATTTAAATATAGTTAAATGGAGATTGGTAGGAATGAGGATGTTTTTATCCTGCGTGGTTTTTTTCTTTTTCTTTTTCTTTTTTCTTTTTTTTTTTTTTTTTTTTTGAGTTAGTTACTGTGGTAACTGGAGCTAATAGGACAGCTCTCCACGGGCAAAATGAATCTGAGAGTTTGCAGCAGTGACCTAGATAATCCAGACAAACTGCCCACTTTTGTCTGGAGTGTCAGGGAAATTGCTCTAATTCCCCACTTCACTTTGATAGTGGGAGCCTACTCTGTTTTCTTCAGCGTCCTATTAAAGCTGAGCTCCTCTCCTTGGTCCATAGGATGGGGCTGAGTGTGTCACTTGGAGCTCATTCTCTGTAGCTCTGGCTTTGATTGCTATTGAACTGAATGGGACTGAAATAATAATTCAGTTGAACCCACGGGAGCCATATGGCCCGCTGTATAGTGCAATCATTCTTGTGTCATTTAAAGTGATGCTGTGTGAATGGCAATAACTGAGTGCTCCAATCCTGGTCACCCTTTGTTATTTTCGTCCATCCTACAGATACTTATTAAGTGTCTATTACATGCCTGCAATGGTTCCAGGGATCAGGATGTACGTGGATGTAGTGGAATTGGTCCTTTCTTTTGGCCACTGAGACCCAGAAACTGTTTCTTGTGTTTGGGAAATCCCCCAAATTGTTTGCTCCCTACTCCTTCCTCTCTCAGGACATCGTGTTCACTTCTTCAGCTTTGCTTTTCAGTTATGGTACAGGCTAGATTTTAAAGAGGAAGCTAGTGAAAGAAAGTCTCAGGCTTGTGTGGGTGGTGGCAGCTCTGAGTTCCAGAGCAGCAGAGGGAGAGAAGCCCCTTTAATAAAATGCCTAACACTGTGATGCTGGTGGTAGAAACTGAAAGGTCCATGCTCAGGATAGTAACAGTGAAATCTCTATTGAAACAGTTCAATGATGTGCTTGTGAGCATTCATTTGGCTCTGTGCCCTCTATGATGATTCTGTGTCTTACCAAAGGATTGATAAGCTACCCAATATATATTAATAAATATTTTTTTCTGGATAAACTAGCTAGAGTTGGTTTCTTGTGTTTGAGATTAAATAGTTCAGGGGGGAGACCAAGACAGATGGTCAGCTCTTCTCAGGGAAGAAGGGTGTCAGGAACAGAATCATACATGAGGCCATCTCTGAGCTGAGACTTGAAAGGTGAACACAGACCTCTTCTCCATCCCTCCCCAGACCTCCCCATCCCTCATCAGTTCGACCAGGATTGCATGGACATGGTAGTAATTCAGAAGGGTTTGATTGAAACAGATACAAGAAATGGACAGATAGATGACAGCTGTCAAACCCTCTAATTTAAATTATGAATTATTACTATTATGCTTTGCTATGCTTGAAAAAATAGGGGATTTCAAATTACACATATGAGGTTTGAGTCCTCTCATTATATTAGCGAGGGTAATTAATGCAACACACAGGTTCTCAAATCTCCATGGTGTAACAGAAAATGAACTCTCAATCATGTCAATATCTGTGGCTGGTGATGCCACTCCTTAGAAGAGTTCTTCTAAACAGTGGGATTCAGGCTACATCTAGTGGAACATGAAGTCTCCAAAGTCCCCTCACTATGGCACAGGAAGATAGGGAGGATGGGACACACCCCGAGATCAGAAATGACTTCCTTCCTTCCTATTGCCTTGGTCAGGTTACTTTCATATCTCCCACCCAACTTCCAAAAAGGCTGAGGAATAGAGAGAAGCACAGAGATATTTGTTATGCCTTAACAACCTCTGCCTGTTAATCCTTGGGTCACTCAATATCCTATTCAATTCTTCCAGCACAGAAATCACACCCCCCTCCCTCCCTAAGGGAGATGACCCTGAGTCCCATCTAGTTACCACAGTTAGCTCAAATCCAAGATTTCTGGGTAGGCCATATCTTCTTCATCCAAATGTTGTTCCTTTTGCTCCAGAGGCCCATGGGTGAAACATGGCAAATTATCTGTGCTCCTCCCCCTCTACATATACCCACTACATATAATGTTGAAGCAGGAGTGAGAGATGCAATAGAATCCCCAGTGGGGAGGAAGAGGAATGGGATAGAGCTGTAAATGTCCTGTGGCAGTGATGAAATCACAGAGAGCAGAAGCTGCAAAACCCCCTTCCCTGTATTGTGGGAGGCACTTGGACTACATTTTTGTTCCTCTCCCTGAGAAATTTCTCCTGTGTTCCATTTCTTTCTGGGAACTCCAGCTGTACCCTCCTGGCTGTTTTGCCCTTTCCATGGTCTTTGGCAACATCTGAAAAGGATGTTGAGGAATGTGACCACTTGGCAAGTTGCACAACTTTCTTGCGACCTGCTTCCCACATATATTCCATATATATGGAAAATAAGGAGCTTACAGAGCATGTCAATTTTCAAAGTGTGAAAGGGATTTTATTTATTTACCTATTTATTTTGATTGAGGCTTGGAATTCATTTGGAAAAATAGTGTATCAATTACCCCCACCAACAAAAATTAGTAGGCTTCCAGTGTCTTTGCATCCCATCTGTTCTATGGGCCAGTAAGTCTACTCAAAATTCTCTTTGAAACATGGTTCTTAATCTGATTCCCCTCCTCCTTTCTGTTCTGCTGAGATGCTTACTTCTGTCAACTCAGCTGTGTTTCTACTGGCCCCCTCATGTGCATCATGTCCAAGCCTGGGTGCCATATTTTGATTTCTCTGTTGTTGCTCACCCAGGCCCACGTGGGTTTTGACCACTTTCCTCCAAGCATAATCAAGCGGTACATTTCTACAGACTGGGGTCAAGTATCTTTTCCTTCTTCTTCCAGGGTTCTTTGATGTCATATTGGATGTGACCTCCTCAGGGACCCTTCACATGCATACACCAGAAGTAGAATTGCTGAAGAAATGAATGTAAATGGATCCACTCTTGGCTTTTGGGGAATGGGACACAATGGATAAAGTCTCTCACCTTCTATTCCTTGGTATACAGCTCTGAGATGAACTCTGCAAATCTCACAATACTGTGCAAAACTTAATGGCATTGTCTAGAGCAAAGGATAACTCCGAAAGCATTTCCCTAATGGTTTTCCTTTTCCTTGACTCACTTCATATCCCTCATTCTCTCTTCCCAAATAAGATTTTTGCATATAAGCCTTTTGCTTAGGCCCCACTTCTGATGAATGCCTAGGTAGGGTAAGCTAGTGGATGGGTGGGAGCTGGCTGCGGGGTGGTGGTGGTGGTGGTGGAAGGACTCCCTTAGTGTGATCCTGACTTCTTTCATCCAGTTGAGCTCAGGCATTTCCTATATAGTAGAAGTTTTATAGGACTCTTGCCACTTAAAGCCTTCTTGACCTCATAGTTCCCCTGTCCAACCTTGGATTTCCATTTGTTTGTATGCTGGCCTGCCCACCTGCTTGGAGTTTATAAGCACTCAGTTTCTCAATATATCTGGTCCCTGAATTTTGGAACATCATCTATTTCTTTAAATTTCTACTTGCCTCTCATTTCCTCACCTCACATCTATAGCATCTTGCCAAATATTATCAATAGTGGGCAATTCACAAAACACTTTTCTACTTCTTAAGCCTTTTCACTAATTTGCAAAAGCAGTAGGCCTGTGGCTCACCTCCCATAGGAGCATGTGTGGCACCGTCCTGGGATGTTTCATGTCTTCCTAACCTAAATCACCAGTGTGCCAGTCCATCCTCTGTACAGTTTCTACATTAGTCAGAATACTTATCTCTTGGGGCTACCAGTGTGAACCCTAAAATCCAGTGGATAATATCATATAGATATATTTCTCCTGCTCGTGTTGTCCACGGTATGTTGGGCAGCCTCCTCCACTGTGCAGAGAGGCCATCTGGAACACACAGACTTTGTGTGTGTTCCAGAACCCTCAGGGCAAGGGAAAGACTGGGAGGAGGCTCACTGCCCCAGCTCAGAATGACACCATCATTTCTGCTTCTGGTCTGTTGGCCACTCAAATCAAAAGGCCCTACCTTCAGGGCAAGAGCATCTGCAAAATAGATGGGGAGCATGTGGATAGCTGATCAGCAGTGTTTCTGCCACCTTCATTTTGATTGAGTGTTAAATTTCTCATCTGTGGAACAGGAATTATAAAACATGCCCTAGTTTTAAGAGTCATCATGAAGTTCCGATCCAATATGCTTTTCCTGCACTTCTAATGAAATATAAAGTTTAGACACACAGTAATCCTTCATGAAAAAGAAGAATAACTCCTCTTTTAGCATTTTGTTACACTTTCTTATTCATTCCTGGAAAATCTTCAAAAAGAGAGGTTGGCTTCCATATTTCGAGGAGGACATGATAACCATGGTTGGTTTCCTTGGCTAGTTATTCCTCCCAGGACAGGTTGGTATTAACTTGGGCTGGTTTGCTCTATATCATCAACTACAAATAAAACAAAACACATAAAAAAGTGTGTCTTAAACTGATAGGCTTGCTATTTGCACTGTAATCTCATATTCCCATTCTATTCCAGATCGGTTTCTGATGGCTTCTGGTTTGCAAATCTCTCCCACAAGAGATTCATCCCAGCAAAGTGACCTGATCTGACCTATTACATCTGCTCATCTCTGCAATAAATCCTATCTAGCTTCCTCCTCAAATACTTGCATCCGCCCTCCCCAGGCCAGAGAGTTCACTCTTGTAGACTCACTGATCAGAAGGCCATCCTGCATTTGTATCAATCTCTCAGAATTTCAGGATACTCCTTTGATATTATGTAACTGCGTTTCCTCAAAATTATTGCCAAAAATCTCTCCCCTTCCTGAAGAACTTTCATCTGGTGGGTATTTACTACTGCAGTTCTGCTCTGTGTGGTCCGGAGGATGTTGGAGGAAAATCATCTGTACAGACTAAAGA
Organism: Vulpes lagopus; assembly: GCF_018345385.1. Lineage (NCBI taxonomy): Eukaryota > Metazoa > Chordata > Mammalia > Carnivora > Canidae > Vulpes > Vulpes lagopus. Next base: position 4,357,883 of record NC_054833.1, read on the forward strand.
AGTGGAGTTTTTAAAGGCTAAATGTGGTCTTTGTGGACAGCTAATAAAGATTATTGTTATTATTTTACTCCCTTAAAATATTCCAGACTCAGGATGATTTCTCCACCATTCTACCACACCATTTTGATTAGCTGATATAGTCTGCAAAATATTAATATTTTACTAATCTTTTATTTCAAATATAAGCTAAAATTCTTAATGGTGCATATTTTTTCTTTCAACTGAAGATTTTATATATATATACACACACACACATATATACATATATATATAACTGTAAGATACTTTCTTTTTTTTTAAGATTGTATTTATTTATTCATGAGAGGCAGAGACATAGGCAGAGGGAGAAGCAGGCTCCATGGAGGGAACCTGATATGGGACTGGGTCCTGGACTCCAGGATCATGCCCTGGGCCAAAGGCAGGTGCTAAACCGCTGAGCCACTGAGGCATCCTTTATACGATACTTTCAACTTACTATTTTTTTTTAATGATAGTTCTTTATGCAACAGTGGTTCATTTCTCAGAGTTCTTGTTGCAGTCACATCACTTATTGTACAACAAATGTCTTTATGTGCAAAGAAGCAGATGCATTCTAATCTGCACAGCAGTAAGATTCACACCTCCAACTAGATATACAAACAATTCCTTCTGTATGCCTTTAACTTATTTTATTCTGAGCTGCACAATAACTTATGGTCAAGACAGCACTTCTGATATCCTTCCTCACTGGGTCAACCCCGAATCACTAAGATGTTCCTGCCCTCAGTTTACCATGATCCCCTGAGCTGTACGGACATTAACATAATGAGTAGCATTTGTGTTGGTGGTAATATTTAGTGTAGGCTAATTCTGCCCATTAGCTTAAAGTACTTTGTGTGTAGTCTTTGAACATCAACAGGCTGGCTGGATGAATGCTAAAAATATAAGAAAAAAAAAAAAAAAAGAAAAGCTGCCCGGTCCCATTGTTTGATTTTTCAACTTCAAATTAAGGTATGTTGACAACACACAAAAGGAAAGTTTTCAGATAAAAACACTTTTTGAGCTGTATAAAATGCCATTAATTGTGATGCTTTTGTAACACAGCAAATCTTTACTCTCTGCATCTATACTGCTCCTGGAATATGTCTACGTTGGGATTGTTTCGTGATAAAAAGAGGTGGGGGTGGGAGAGAGTATGTTTTCACTCAGTCCCACATACACATATCCGTAGATGAATGCAGGGGACCACACACAGTACATACAAAGAAATTGATGTGGCACAGGATATTTACTTCTGAGCACAGCAATTAATCACTCAGGACAGCCGAATTAACCTTGCTAGGGGCTGTGAAGAATAAACTGGACCTTAAAAAAAAAAAAAAAGAAAAGAAAAAAAATGAAAAAAGAAAAGGCAGAGGAAAGAAACTGGAAACTTTGTGACTCCTTGGCATTGGACAAAATACTCTAATCCAAAGTAGGCCCTAAATAGAATGTTACGAAGGCCGCTTTTCCCTCACATATCTTTCCACCTTGACACAGGTTTGGACTCCTGCATGGAGTTTTTTCCTGCATGAGCAGTTTTTCAGTGAATAGTCGCAAGATGCAGGATTGCACATTCTAGAATTTATCAAAATATTGAGTCCTTTGATCTATGGTCTTTAGTGATTTTCATGTGTTTTAGAACTCCTCAAATAACAAAACATCCAAGCCTACAGTTGAGAGAAATTTAGTGTAAATGTAATTTTAAAGAGAAATAATACATATTTTTAATTTATATACAATCACCAATTTTTTGGGAATCTGCTCACTGTTCACATACCAGATGATCTTTGTTCTAGAATTACCTATTTACTTTTAAAACAAAAAGCAATCTAGGTACATAGATTTTGTTAAATCCAGAGAGAATTTGACTCTTGAGAAGCTTATTTTATAGGCTAAAATTAAAGTCCAGAGTGTCTTCAGGAAAATCAACATTCTGTTAAAAGCAGGACAGATTCATAAGACCTCAATATTGCATATTTTCTAAGTGTCAACTGTTGTTGTCTGAATAACCCAAATTGCTTCTGAGTTAGTAGGATTCTTCTTCTTTCTCCTGCCACTCTGAATCTTATCTCCTTGCCTGTTTCCCAGTGCATACACATAAAGGTAATTGGAGGTTAAATCTGATCAAATGAATACCCATCTTTCCCTTAATTCAAAGCTACTTTTTGCTTTTATTTGAGAAATTGATATGTTCATCCTCGTTTCATAGAAATGCAGAGAAAACACGTGTTTCTAATTCCAACCATGAATCTACTCTAACTTTTGGATCCCTCTTCTGCTGAACTGAAATAAAGAATCGAGCTGTTTTGAAAAAGTGCCTAGCATAACATAGTGGAGGCACAAAGAAAACTGGAAAAGAAGGTAAAGTGATGTCCTCTTAAATTTTTTAGCAGCCAGGTCTCTCGACTGGGTTTACTTGAGGAAGTATGAGAATAACAAGAGTCACTCCATGTTGAGCAAACAAGTATGCCTGCTGGAATGGCAGTTTCTATAGATTTTTCCTTCTGGCTTCACAGGGTGTCAAACCCCAGGGCACTTGGCAGCGGCTGTCTCCCCGTGTCCAGGAGGCTGCTGGGGTCATGCAGTGGTTCTCCTGCACGAACACTTCCCAGGATTCCAGAGAGTCATAGCACTTTGCACTGCAGTCACCGCTGCCCTGCTGCCACACTTCACTTCCCCAAACGTGTCCACTTGGCACAGGCTGGTGCGCACCTGGCTGGGCTCCCTGAAGGAGCAGGCTCCTCCTCAGCAAGGAAGCCAGGAGCTGTCCCTGTTCCTGTGGACCAAGAGATGCTGCTCATGCATCCCTACCTGGTGGCCTCTCTCTGAGGCAATCTCACCTGTTTCGGACCCTCCTGCAAGATCTTGGTGCTTCCTTTCTGTCCCTTTGTCCCTCAAGAAACGGGGTCCTCCCAAACTATGGAGAACAGTTACCCCATGTCCACATGGATCACGTGTTTCCTTCCCTTCCCTTGAGAGGCATACCATCCATCTGCCAACAGTCAGGCTGCCCTTTAGAAACAACTGCTGTTTTTATTTCCCAGCTGACTCCATGTGTTGTTAGAGTCTGTGTTTATCTGAATCTTGATTTTAAAAAATGTTCTCTCAATAACGGATGGTTCTGTGATGACTTTGAGTTTTTTGTTTCCTTTTCCCTAAAACATTTGCTTCATGTAAGTATGGCTTCTAAGAGTCTCTGAAATAGTTCTAATTTCATTTTCAACTATTAATCAGCGCTAATGAGTTTTTAATGATTATTTTATAAAGGTTATCTGCATTTGTGTAAGACTTTGTTTTTTTTACCTAAAGAGTCAGATTCAACAATACGTATTTACTTCAGGTTATTTTTTCTTTTGGTCATTCATAAAGTAGTTTTTATCATGTGGGAATCCTTATTGTCTTTCTTTTACACTTCCTCAAAGATTTCGTTGCAAATGTAATAAATCATAATACATTTTTAAAAATTAAAATACACCTTAAATAAAATAATTCTGTCTGATAAAGTCTCATAAGAAAATCATCTTGGTTTTCTCTCTTAAAGTTCTGGGTATGAAACCAAGCAGGCAAAACAAACATAAAAACTAAACAAAAAAACCAAAGGAACAAAATAAAAAGTGATAATAAAATTACTTATAACTTGGGCATTACAGAACTTACATTTGATTTGGGCATTGTCACTCGCTAGGTATGCAACCTTAGCCATTCTGTGATTCAGTAACTTCTTGACTTCCATTTCCTAAGTAGTCAAATAAGGATGATGGACTATCTTATTTGTATAGTCTCTCCCGATTCCTAAAATACTGTTAATTTGGTAACTTTTCCTGTTTGGGTCAGATAATTTGGGTAAGTAGTCAGTATCTGAGAAAAATTCTGTATAACTATGAGTAGATTAAAATCCACTGGAGATCTAAACATAAGCCAAATATAAACCCGCTAACATTTGTGTTTGTTCTAGTAATTTCATCATTAAAATATTATTAAGGATTTTTAGATAGGTTTTCATGGTAATTATTCATTTGTAAAATATAAGCCTAAATTTGGGTTTAAAAAAGAAATGTTTAAGGATAAGGCCATTGCATAGAAAATAACAATTGGTATTAAGCAAGAATAGTAGTTACCATTTGAAACTAACTATAAAGAGCATTAATAGCTACTACTGCTTGTATGATCTAGGAGATGTGGACCAAAAAAGTCAAAGGGGAGGGCTTGACATGACACGTGTTTGAAGTTTTTAGTTCATATATTTTAAATGCCATTTGTGTTAGAAAATGGAGCTCTCTCAAATAATTGGCAAACATCAGAACTAGTCCCGTCAGCATTTTGCTGAGTTGAAATTTGCTGCGTTATCAAAGCACAGATTTTTTTTTTTTTTTAAACAAGTGAAGAACACTTATTCATGTAGCTGACATGAAGTTAGTCTAGCTGGGAGGCCTAGGATATTTCCATCACCAACAACAGCATCTACAGTTTCCTCCTCTAGTTCAGGATCACAAGTGTATTTTTTCGGGTCCTTCATTTGTCCTCTTTGCTCAGGGGAAGTGAAGTCAGGTCTACCCTTCATGATGTGTTGGAGGAATTCTATCATCTTGTGCTCAGAATGTGAAGCCCTTGACACCCGGTTTTCTGGGACAGGCACTTTAACCAGAAGACAGAGATCATTATCTGTGCTTGGCCATCACTGTGTCTCTGATTCCCTCCTTATCCAACTTGATGATTTTTGAGCCCTTGATTCAAAGTTATTGGAATTTGCCCGAAAAGGTGAATTTCTGAAAATAAAGTGGGAAATGTGATGATATTGGTTCTGCTAGCTTTTCTAACCATCTCAGCAAGTGTGGAGTAATTTTTTTAAAAAGATTTATTTATTTGAGGGGTGGGGAAAGGGTGGTGGGATGGAAGGAGAGGGAGAGAGAATCTTAAGCAGTATCCCTGATGAAGTCTCAAGACCCTGAGGTCATGACCTGAGCTGAAATCAGGAGTTAGACTCTTAATGGACTCAGCCACCCAGATGCTCCCAAATATGAAATGTTTTTTATGTATCTCTCTTTAGGATATAATGCATGGGTTTAGTAATGTAGGCAAATCCAATTAGTTCTGTACTGAGATCTCAAAACTTTCCTCCTTTGGATGCTCTGATGTAGAGAAAATTCTATTTTCTGTACAGAACTATGAAATGATAACCCAGATAATTTTTTTCTACCTTCGTTTAAATGATAGCTACAAAAATCAGGTATCCAAATATTTTTCTTTTAGCTAAATGTTCAGTTCCTTATGGGAATACAAACCTCTATATTTTAAAATTTCTTTAATGTTTAATCATGTTAATATGTACAGATACCATAATGTATGTAAAATGATCACATCTTCTTGTATGATTTACCTTACCCATAAGTTTAACATTGTCTAACAAGCTCTTGAATAGCATGTCACTGCAGAAAATGTGATGATTTTTACATAAACAATGAGAAAGAAAGTTCCTTCTCAAACTTTCTTTTTCTTTTTCTTTTTTTTTTTTTTTTTTTAGGGTTTCAGAATATAAGCAGTTTGCTTTGGTTTTATTCTAAGAAATACTCATAGTTTCACTTAATTTTATTTTACAATACATTGGTTCTCTTTCTAACAAGCACTTTATGTGATCCTTCTAAGTATTTGATTAAGTTATTTAAAGCCAAGGAAGAATTGGGGACAACAAATATGTACAATAATTTTTCTTAGCAATGAGCTTAAAATTACATAATCAATAAGCATTTAATTTTAATTGTATTACTAGAGATTAATCTTATAAAGTAGGTCAACTATGTAGTAATTTAACATAACTCAGGATAAGTAGATATTAATTATTTAGGTGCGGAGAAGCACTGAGACATACCACACAAATTGAATGCAATTTAAAGTGATTAGCTTTACACATTTTTGATATAGTGTCATTGAATCTGAGAACTTGAAGCAGAAGAGAAGTATGAAGCCAAAGAGCTTTTGTGACTTCCAGACCACCCGTGAGAATGAGCTTCTGGTGTTGGATTTTCTTCTTCTCCCTCACATGGTTAGTCTTCACATTCTTTTCGAGACACTTCAAGTCACACCAGTATACAGAACATTGTGAAATTCCTTGAGATAAATTCATTTGTATTGGTTTGTTTTAAGAATATCTGTTGAGTAGCTGTTCTTCTCACAGAGAGAAAATGTGGACGTGCAGACACAGACGTGATCATGGAAGTGGGAGAGCAACATGAAGGTTACCTGATGGAAACTAGCATTAGGAGGGGCACAGAGAGAGCCAGTGGGAGTAGAAACAGGAGGCGGACTACTCAGCAGTGGGAAGAATGTGCGTCTCCCCATGAAAGTGCTGAGCGAGCAAGCTGATTATGCCATCTCTGCTGAGGAGGATGACAGTGTCTGAGATGAATCATTTATGACCATGAGACCTGCTGCTGAGATCCCTACATCACCAAATCGGGCTACACAAACAGGGGGGCAGATAATTTGAGTAACAATCTCAACTGCAAAGATGAAAACAGAATAGAAATTCACCAAATATTAATGAGAAGCTAGAACAAAAAAAATGAATGTCAAACTCACTAAAAACAATGACTTACACCTGAGGAAAATACACACTTTTTTTTTTTTTAAATACACACTTTTAAAACAGCTAGTGTACCTTCAGTGGAGAAGGGATAAGGAATGAATGGCACTAGACACACACTGGATAATCCTCAGTTCATACTTTGCATCACATAGGAATGATGAACTCACAGTGGATTATAGGGTTAAATGTAAAGTCTAAAGCCATAAGACTTCTAGGAGAATATAGAAGAGAAAATCATGTGATCTGGGCTACACACAAATTTCCTAGGTGTGACACCAAAAGCAGAACTCATAAAGAAAATGAGCTGCTAATTGGGACTTTATCAATTATATGAATATCTGCTTTCTGAAGGATTCTGCTAAGATAATTAAAATAAGTCATAGAAAAGACCAATCACCGATATACAAATTACATATTGATTAAAGGACTAATAATATTCAGAATATATACAGGATTCTCAGAACTCAAAAATAATGCAAAAAAACCCCACAATTCAACAATACAATGGACAAAATAATTGAGCAGTTACTTGCTAAAAAAAGATCTGTGGATGATAAGTAAACATGTAAAAAGATGCTCACTATCATTAGTCATTTGGAAAATGCAAATTAAAACCACAGTAAGACACCAATACATACATATTATAATGGCAAACAAAACAGAATGAAACAAAACTGCCATTACCAAGAACTAACAAGGCTGTGGAAAACTACAGCTCCCATGTATTGTGAATGGCAATGCAAAATGGTTAAAACACTCTGGAAGAACATTTGATGTTTCCTATAAAGTTAAACATGCACTTACTGTATGCCCCAGCAATCCCAGTCCTACGTGTTTATCTAAGAGAAATTAAGATGTATGCACATACAGACACCTGCTGCTGGGGACTAGGTAAACAAACTTTGGTATATCCATTCAATGAACTGCTACTCAGTGATAAAAAGCAACACATCCCCGAAGCACTCAAAAACATGGGTGGATTGCTAATGCATTATGCTAAGCAAAAGAAGCCAGACTCCAAGGGCCACATATTTTATGATTTCATTTTTATGACATTCTTGCAAAGCCAAGCTATCAGTGGTCACTAGGAAACAGGAGTGAAGCCAGGGGTTAGTTTCAAAGAAACAAGGAAGACTTTTTTCAGGTGATGAATATCTTCACTGAGGCAGTAGGTACTTATATGATTATGTGTTTGTCAAAACTTGCAGAACTGAGTACTGTACTGTTTTTAATGCATTTACATTATACTTCAATGAAAACAAAATTAAACACAAACCTTAGATAAGGGAGAAAGCTGGAAATATAATAAAGCATATAAATAAATGAATACAATTCAGTAAACAAAGTTATGAAAAAAGAACAAATAGTTCTCAGAGATCTTAGAATAAAAAAATAATTATAGATTTGTAAAATCAGTATATGGAATGAATAGGAGAAGGATAAAGGTAAAAGAAAATTCATATCAGGTATAATTCAAGTTAGTCATCAGATGCTATATCATATTTATACAAATATATTCTTGACAACAAAATGATTCAATAACTATAAAAATGAAAAGGTGGAAAAAGTTATCTTGGTACAGATTAAATTAAATCAGATTACACTATTGGAATTATGAAAAAAATACTTAAATGTCACATAGAACATTCAGGTACATAATACACTGACTGAAGTTATGTGTGATGCATGTGTTGGAAAGAAGTGATAGGTACCATAAGTCCCATTGGCTTGTTGACTCATATTTCTCTGTCTCCATCAAGATAAGGCTTTTCCTTTTATTTATTTATTTAAATATTTTATTTATTTATTCATGGGAGACACAGAGAGAGAAAGAGGCAGAGACACAGTCAGAGGGAGAAGCAGGCTCCACACAGGAAGCCTGATGTGGGACTCGATCTGCAGGCTCCAGAATCACGCTCTGGGCCGAAGGCAGATGCTTAACCGCTGAGCCACCCAGGCGTCCCAGGCATGTCCTTTTAATGACCTGGCCAGAACCAGTCTGCATCAAGATGGGTGTCCTATACCTTGACTCTTGATGGGTAGTTACTTGGTATCGACATCTCTGCTACGGCTGCCAGGAAAAACCAAAGGCCTCCACGATTTGGCTCCTCAGCAGCAAATGCAAAAGCATAAAAGCAGCACCATTGCCCCGTTTTCTTTTTGGAAATCTCACAGCACTGTATCATTGTAGCAGGGAATACAACACATCTGGAATCCTAGTTATAAGGAATTCTAGAGAATATAGGCTTTTGCACATCTGCATGTCGGAAGTTTAAAAATAGGTTTTGAATACAATCTGCCACACCATCAAAAACATCATCTAGCGTGTGTTGCGGGGGGAGATACACATATATGTGCATATTACACTAGGCTTAAACGAGGTTTCTGTGCCTTCACAGATATAGACTGGCATCTGGTATGGAAGGGATATTTACTTTTCATTGTAAAACTTGTTCATATTGTTTATACATATGCAGGTACTTTTTACTATATATAGGTACTTTTTATTAAAAGACTGGGTTTTGAAATAAAAGCTCTTACAACATGCAGAGTGTTCTATTTGGTCTTTATAGCAATGCTGAGAGAAAGACTTGGCAAACATTGTTAATAACATTTTATAATAGTGGATCACGAACTGCCACATTTTTAGTGCTGAAATTCACCAGCCTTGAAGCATGCTAAAATTTATTTAAAAGTGTAATGTTAGTGGGACTGGATAGTCTTTACTTGAGGGCAATTCAGCAATATTTATAAAAATTAAACATGTTTATACCCTTATATTTAGCACTTCTACTTGGATTTTATTCTGCATAAACATTTCCACAAATGTTTGAGAGGACATCTACAAGAAAGTTTCTTGTAGCTTCCTTCATAAAGCAACCGGAAAGAATCTCAGGGGTGCCTGAGTGGCTCAGTTGGTTAAGCGTCTGCTTTCTGCTCAAGTCATGATCCCAGGGTCCTGCAATTGAGCTCCATGTCAGGCTCCCTGCTTAGCAGGTAGTCCGCTTCTCCCTCTCCCTCTGCCCCTCCCTCCCGCTTATGCCTGAGATCTTTCTCTCTTTCTCTCTCTCGTAAATAAATAAAATCTTAAAGAAAAAGAATAATCTCAATACACACCAATATGAAACTGGTTAGATAATGAAAACCTACATAGCCCTTGAAAGTAATGAAGTAGGTAATATGTGGACGAGCAAACTGTGCCCTAGACATATTAACAGAAAAAAATCAAGTTGAAAAATATTGAATATATTCTTATTCATGTGTAAAGACAGTATTAATATTTATGGTGAATATATTAAGACTCATGAAAAGCATTGTAGTTACATGCCTGGAATTACTCAGAGTGTTACAACTGATGGGTGAACATTTCAGAGGCTCTTGTTTTCAAGTTTTGTTTATATAAGGTCTGCATTGAATTAACTATATGTAATATCTGCAATATGAAAGTAAAAATATAAAAATAAGACAATAAAAACATGAGATGATTAAAAGAGATGTTTTCTATGATTCCCATAATATAATATTGTATGAGTTTGGCTTGTGAATCTGCTAAAAGCCCAAGGGGACTGACGCAATGGTTTCTTATCCCCACCCTTAAAGGAGTAGGCTGGTAGAAGGGAATTGCTGAGTAACTGAATGTTAGAAGTCCTACTGCATTTGAATCAAAGCTCTGTCATTTCTTTAGCAACTTGTATAATATAGCTGAGCCACATTTTTCTGATTTGTAAAATGAGAGTAATAAAAATACATAGAATGCTGCTCAGAAAATTAGATAAGATGATTTAAAGAACCGGTGATTAAAATCCAGTGTATTGTTAACGAGATACATAAAAACTACTTTATGAAGAGCTGTGACCATACATATTCAAGAACTATCTTTGAAAATATTATAAAAAATAACAATGCGTAGATACTCTGAGATACCCAATATAGGATGATGCCACCAGCCAGGTTGGCCACCAGCTCCAAGGATGGAGATCCACGTCGTAGAAGAAGAATGTGGAGCTCCTGACTGAAATCCAAATTCAGGCTCGTGAAGGGACTAGCAGCACAATAACTTTCACAATTGCCTGTCCAATGAGGGTTATTATGATTATTTTCATCACGTTTCTGGTTTATCAACATGAGTTTTGGGATATAGGTGGTTTGTTTGTTGGCTCAGCCCACTGTGGCAATTGGGTTTTGTCTGGTGTAATGTAAGCTGTGGGTATATTATTAATTTGCATGTTGATGTTCCTACATCAAGTTAGTGGAATTTTCCTCCTAAAAACAAAATAATCCTGTACTAATGTAGTTCAAATTTACACAATGCATTTCCATATACAATATTTAGGAATTGGACAGGCACAGTGCAATTTAGATACTTTAACATTTAATAATATAAAATGCATTCTATTTTATTGTGATATTAATTCAAGTTATTTTATATTTTTAACCTTTTTGCCTTTTGATATTAGGAGATATTTCATATGTATGCAAAGCATAAAGAATAACAAAATGATACCAATGTACTAACTACCTGGATCTATCAAATCCTAATGTTTTGCCATGGTTGCTTCTGATACTTTTTTTTTAATAAATTTATTTTTTATTGGTGTTTAATTTACCAACATACAGAATAACACCCAGTGCTCATCCCGTCAAGTGCCCCCCTCAGTGCCCATCACCCATTCACCCCCATCCCCCACCCTCCTCCCCTTCCACCACCCCTAGTTCGTTTCCCAGAGTTAGGAGTCTTTATGTTCTGTCTCCCTTTCTGATATTCCCCACACGTTTCTTCTCCCTTCCCTTATATTCCCTTTCACTATTATTTATATTCCCCAAATGAATGAGAACATATAATGTTTGTCCTTCTCCGATTGACTTACTTCACTCAGCATAATACCCTCCAGTTCCATCCACGTCGAAGCAAATGGTGGGTATTTGTCGTTTCTAATGGCTGAGTAATATTCCATTGTATACATAGACCACATCTTCTTTATCCATTCATCTTTCGATGGACACCGAGGCTCCTTCCACAGTGTGGCTACTGTGGATATTGCTGCTAGAAACATCAGGGTGCAGGTGTCCTGGCGTTTCATTGCATCTGAATCTTTGGGGTAAATCCCAGCAGTGCAATTGCTGGGTCGTAGGGCAGGTCTATTTTTAACTCTTTGAGGAACCTCCACACAGTATTCCAGAGTGGCTGCACCAGTTCACTTTCCCATCAACAGTGTAAGAGGGTTCCCCTTTCTCCATGTCCTCTCCAATATTTGTGGTTTCCTGCCTGGTTAATTTCCCCCATTCTAACTGGTGTGAGGTGGTATCTCATTGTGGTTTTGATTTGTATTTCCCTGATGGCAAGTGATGCAGAGCATTTTCTCATGTGCATGTTGGCCATGTCCATGTCTTCCTCTGTGAGATTTCTCTTCATGTCTTTTGCCCATTTCATGATTGGATTGTTTGTTTCTTTGGTGTTGAGTTTAAGAAGTTCTTTATAGATCTTGGAAACTAGCCCTTTATCTGATATGTCATTTGCAAATATCTTCTCCCATTCTGTAGGTTGTCTTTTAGTTTTGTTGACTGTATCCTTTGCTGTGCAAAAGCTTCTTATCTTGATGAAGTCCCAATAGTTCATTTTTGCTTTTGTTTCTTTTGCCTTTGTGGATGTATCTTGCAAGAAGTTACTGTGGCTGAGTTCAAAAAGGGTGTTGCCTGTGTTCTCCTCTAGGATTTTGATGGAATCTTGTCTCACATTTAGATCTTTCATCCATTTTGAGTTTATCTTTGTGTATGGTGAAAGAGAGTGGTCTAGTATCATTCTTCTGCATGTGGATGTCCAATTTTCCCAGCACCATTTATTGAAGAGACTTTCTTCCAGTGGATAGTCTTTCCTCCTTTATCGAATATTAGATGACCGTACATTTCAGGGTCCACTTCTGGGTTCTCTATTCTGTTCCATTGATCTATGTGTCTGTTTTTGTGCCAGTACCACACTGTCTTGATGGCCACAGCTTTGTAGTGCAACCTGAAATCTCGCATTGTGATGCCCCCAGCTATGGTTTTCTTTTTTAAAATTCCCCTGGCTATTCGGAGTCTTTTCTGATTCCACACAAATCTTAAAATAATTTGTTCTAACTCTCTGAAGACAGTCCATGGTATTTTGATAGGGATTGCATTAAACGTGTAAATTGCCCTGGGTAACACTGACATTTTCACAATCTTAATTCTGCCAACCCATGATCATGGAATATTTTTCCATCTCTTTGTGTCTTCCTCAATTTCTTTCAGAAGTGCTCTATAGTTTTTAGGGTATAGATCCTTTACCTCTTTGGTTAGGTTTATTCCTAGGTATCTTATGCTTTTGGGTGCAATTGTAAATGGGATTGACTCCTTAATTTCTCCTTCTACAGTCTCATTGTTAGTGTATAGAAATGCCACTGACTTCTGGGCATTGATTTTGTATCCTGCCACGCTACCAAATTGCTGTATGAGTTCTAGCAATCTTGGGGTGGAGGCTTTTGAGTTTTCTATGTAGAGTATCATGTCATCGGTGAAGAGGGAGAGTTTGACTTCTTCTTTACCAATTTGAATGCCTTTAATGTCTTTTTGTTGTCTGATTGCTGAGGCGAGGACTTCCAGTACTATGTTGAACAGCAGTGGTGAGAGTGGACATCCCTGTCTTGTTCCTGATCTTAGGGGAAAGGCTCCCAGTGCTTCCCCATTGAGAATGATATTTGCTGTGGGCTTTTTGTAGATGGCTTTTAAGATGTTGAGGAATGTTCCCTCTATCCCTACACACTGAAGAGTTTTGATCAGGAATGGATGCTGTATTTTGTCAAATGCTTTCTCTGCATCTAATGAGAGTATCATATGGTTCTTGGTTTTTCTCTTGCTGGTATGATGAATCACACTGATGGTTTTACGAGTGTTGAACCAGCCTTGTGTCCCGGGGATAAATCCTACTTGGTCATGGTGAATAATTTTCTTAATGCACTGTTGGATCCTATTGGCTAGTATCTTGTTGAGACTTTTTTTTTTTTATGATAGTCATACAGAGAGAGAGAGAGAGGCAGAGACATAGGCAGAGGGAGAAGCAGGCTCCATGCACCAGGAGCCTGACGTGGGATTCGATCCCGGGTCTCCCGGATCGCGCCCTGGGCCAAAGGCAGGCGCCAAACCGCTGCGCCACGCAGGGATCCCCTTGTTGAGACTTTTTGCATCCATGTTCATCAGGGATATTGGTCTGTAATTCTCCTTTCTGGTGGGATCTTTGTCTGGTTTCAGAATTAAGGTGATGCTGGCCTCATAGAACGAATTTGGAAGTACTCCATCTCTTTCTTTTTTTTTTTTTTTTTTTTTTTTTTTTACTCCATCTCTTTCTATCTTTCCAAACAGCTTTAGTAGAATAGGTATGATTTCTTCTTTAAACGTTTGATAGAATTCCCCTGGGAAGCCATCTGGCCCTGGACTTTTGTGTCTTGGGAGGTTTTTGATGACTGCTTCAATTTCCTCCCTGGTTATTGGCCTGTTCAGGTTTTCTATTTCTTCCTGTTCTAGTTTTGGTAGTTTGTGGCTTTCCAGGAATGCATCCATTTCTTCTAGATTGCCTAATTTATTGGCATACAGCTGTTCATAATATGTTTTTAAAATCGTTTGTATTTCCTTGGTGTTGGTAGTGATCTCTTCTTTCTCATTTATGATTTTATTAATTTGAGTCTTCTCTCTCTTCTTTAATAAGGCTGGCTAATGGTTTATCTATCTTATTAATTCTTTCAAAGAACCAACTCCTGGTTCTGTTGATCTGTTCCACAGTTCTTCTGGTCTCGATTACGTTGAGTTCTGCTTGAATCTTTATTAACTCTCTTCTTCTGCTGGGTATAGGATCTATTTGTTGTTTTTTCTCTAGCTCCTTTATGTGTAAGGTGAGCTTTTGTATTTGAGTTCTTTCCAGTTTTTGAATGGATGCTTGTATTGCGATGTATTTCCCCCTCAGGACTGCTTTTGCTGCATCCCAAAGATTTTGAACGGTTGTATCTTCATTCTCATTAGTTCCCATGAATCTTTTTAATTCTTCCTTAATTTCCTGGTTGACCTTTTCATCTTTTAGCAGGATGGTCCTTAACCTCCACGTGTTTGAGGTCCTTCCAAACTTCTTGTTGTGATTTAGTTCTAATTTCAAGGCATTATGGTCTGAGAATATGCAGGGGACGATCCCAATCTTTTGGTATCGGTTCAGACCCGATTTGTGACCCAGTATGTGGTCTATTCTGGAGAAAGTTCCATGTGCACTTGAGAAGAATGTGTATTCAGTTGAGTTTGGATGTAAAGTTCTGTAGATATCTGTGAAATCTATCTGGTCCAGTGTATCATTTAAAGCTCTCGTTTCTTTGGAGATGTTGTGCTTAGAAGACCTATCGAGTTATAGAAAGAGCTAGATTGAAGTCACCAAGTATAAGTGTATTATTATCTAAGTATTTCTTCACTTTGGTTATTAATTGACATATATTTGGCAGCTCCCACATTCGGGGCATATATATTGAGGATTATTAAGTCCTCCTGTTGGCTAGACCCTTTAAGTATGATATAGTGTCCCTCTTGATCTCTCACTACAGTCTTCTGGGTAAATTTTAGTTTATCTGATATAAGGATGGCTACCCCTGCTTTCTTCTGAGGACCATTTGAATGGTAAATGGTTCTCCGACCTTTTATTTTCAGGCTGTAGGTGTCCTTCTGTCTAAAATGAGTCTCTTGTAGACAGCAAATAGATGGGTCCTGCTTTTTTATTCAGTCTGAAACCCTGTGCCTTTTGATGGGGTCATTAGGCCCGTTCACGTTCAGAGTTAGTATTGAAAGGTATGAGTTTAGTGTCATCATATCTATTCAGTCCTTGTTTTTGTGGATTGTTTCACTGAACTTCTTCTTAAAGGGGAATTTTAAGATTTCCCCTTAAAATTTCTTGCAGAGCTGGTTTGGAGGTCACATATTCTTTCAGTTCCTGCCTGTCTTGGAAGCTCTTTATCTCTCCTTCCATTTTGAATGAGAGCCTTGCTGGATAAAGTGTTTTTGGTTGCATGTTCTTCTCATTTAGGACCCTGAATACATCCTGCCAGCCTTTTCTGGCCTGCCAGGTCTCTGTGGAGAGGTCTGCTGTTACCCTAATACTCCTCCCCATAAAAGTCAGGGATTTCTTGTCTCTTGGTGCTTTAAGGATCTTCTGTTTATCTTTGGAATTTGCAAGTTTAACTATTAAATGTCGAGGTGTTGAACAGTTTTTATTGATTTTATGGGGGAATCTCTCTATTTCCTGGATCTGAATGCCTGTTTCCCTTCCCAGATTAGGAAAGTTTTCAGCTAGTATTTGTTCAAATACGTATTCTGGCCCTCTGTCCCTTTCGGCCCCCTTGGGAACCCCAATCAAACATAGGTTTTTCTTCCTCAGGCTGTCGTTTATTTCCCTTAATCTGTCTTCATGGTCTTTTAATTGTCTGTCTCTTTTTTCCTCAGTTTCCCTCTTTGCCATCAACTTGTCTTTTATGTCACTCACTCGTTCTTCCACCTCGTTAACTCTTGTCGTTAGGACTTCTAGTTTGGATTGCATCTCATTCAATTGATTTTTAATTTCTGCCTGATTAGATCTAAATTCTGCAGTCATGAAATCTCTTGAGTCCTTTATGCTTTTTTCTAGAGCCACCAGTAGCTGTATAATAGTGCTTCTGAATTGGCTTTCTGACATTGAATTGTAATCCATATTTTGTAACTCTGTGGGAGAGAGGACTGCTTCTTTTTCTTTCTTTTGAGGTGAGGTTTTCCTGCTAGTCATTTTGCTCAGTGCAGAGTGGCCAAAAACAAGTTGTATTGGGAAAAGGAGAAAAAGAGAGGAGATAAAGAAGCAAAGAAAAGAGAAAAAGAAAAAAGAAAAAAGGAAGAAAAAAAGAAAAAAAAAGAAGAAAAAGAGGAAGAAAAAAGAAAGAAAGAAAGAAAGAAGAAAGAAAGAAAAAGAAAAAGAAAGAAAGAAAAAAGAAAGAAAGAAAGAAAGAAAGAAAGAAAGAAAAAGAAAAAGAAAGAAGGAAAAAAAGAAAGAAAGAAAGAAAGAAAGAAAGAAAGAAAGAAAGAAAGAAAGAAAGAAAGAAAGAAAGCAAAAGGGGTGGGGGAAGCAAACAAATCAAAAAGAAAAAAAGAAAAAAAACCACGGGGGAGTATCTTCCGATTCTGTGTACTTTAAGTCCCTTGACTTCCCCTGGAACTGGTCCGTCTCGCTGGTCTTCTGGGGGAGGGGCCTGCTGTGCTGATTCTCAGGTGTTAGCACTTGGGGGAGCTGCTCTGCCCCTGCCTGGTGCAGGGCTCGGTGGGGGTGTTCACCCCGTGAGGCCCCGGGAGGAAGCCACAGTGGCGGGGGCAGCTCTGGGACCCTGGAGTCAGCTCCCGCAGTAGCTCCGGGGCTCTCCTTCTGCAGGGCCTGGGGGCTCCCGGGCGGGGCCGCTGATCTGCTCAGCTCCAGGCAGGAGCGTCCTTGCTGTCCTGGGCCCTCCCGGCCTCTGCCTGTCCCGGGGGAGGCCGGATCCTGGGCTGTGTCCCGGCGCCCTGTGCCCTGGGGCCTGCGCTGTTGGATTCGCGCTCCCGGCCCCGCAGCCCCCTCCGCGGAGCTGCCGCCCGAGCCCCTCCGAGCTGTTCCCGGAGCCCCGCAGCCCCCTCCGCGGAGCCGCCGCCCGAGCCCCTCTGAGCTGTTCCCGGAGCCGCGCAGCCCCCTCCGCGGAGCTTCTTCCTCCGCCCGAGCCGCCGCCGCCGAGCTGTTCCCGGAGCCCCGCAGCCCCCTCCGCGGAGCCGCCGCCCGAGCCCCTCCGAGCTGTTCCCGGAGCCGCGCAGCCCCCTCCGCGGAGCTTCTTCCTCTGCCCGAGCCGCCGCCGCTGAGCTGTTCCCGGAGCCCCGCAGCCCCCTCCGCGGAGCCGCCGCCCGAGCCCCTCCGAGCTGCTCCGGGTCCCGCCGAGCGCTGCAGCCCTTAGGGAGCTCGGCGCATCTCCCGGGGCGCAGTTCCTCTGTTACTGTCCCCGGGAGCCCGAGGGCATCCCCGCCTTTCTGGGGATCCTGCTCCACCTCCCTGCGGGCCCCTTTCCGCGGGGAAGGTCGGTGCAGCTCCTGCTCCTCCGGGACGGGGCTCTCCTGCCCTGGGGACACTCGCCCCGGCCTCAGCCCGGCTCCTCGGGGCCCCTCCCCCTCGGAGGCCTTTTGTGTCTTTATTTCTTTTTCCCCGTCTTCCTACCTTGATAGAAGCGCGAACTCTTCTCACTGGAGCGTTCCAGCTGGTCTCTCTTTAAATCTCAGGCCGAATTCGTAGATTTTCAGGATTGTTTGAAGGTTCTCTAGGTAATTTGGTGGGGACAGGGGACTTGGGGACCCTGCTCTTCCACCATCTTGCCCCTCCTCCTACTTCTGATACTTTTAAGAAAAAAAAAAATGTTTCAGAAGCATTTGAAGACCCCTACGTATCCAAGTAAAAATTTACTTCTTCTCTACACAGAGATAATAACCATCTTGAATTTAGTATTCAATGTTGTCATGAATATCTCCAAATAAGTATGTAAATAGGTATCTACATATAATATGTAACATTGCTTGGCAAATTTTAAAATTTATAGAAATGACTATACTGTGTATGTTGTGCAGTTTGCTTTCCTTACTCAACATTATATACTTTTTAAGATTATATTTATTTGTCAGAAAGAGTGAAAGAGAGAGAGAGAGAGAGAGAGAGAGCACAAGCAGGGGGAGAGGCAGGCAGATGGAGAGGCAGGCTCCCCCCTGAGCAGGGAGACCGCAGCGGGGCTCAATTCCAGGACCCTGGGAGATCCTGACCTGAGCTGAAGGCAGAAGCTTAACCAACTGAGCCACTCAGGTGTCCCTCAACATTATATTTTGATATTATTCATATTAATAATGCAGTTCTGTTTCAATCATTTTAACTTCATTTAGCATTCTAGTGTGTATATGCCAAGATTTTCAAATTATCGCTGAGTACTGAAATTATTTCTATTACTTTTACTATTATAAGATGCTGCTGTAGATGTTTTTATACATGATTCCTGATACATATTGTTTTTCTAAGATATATGCAAAGATGGAGAATTATAGGATCAAAGCTCATTCATATCTTTATCTTTACCAACTGTTGTTGTAATTGCTCTCCCAAGAAGTTTAATTAACACTGACTTCCACTATCTCAGTATGAGACTTCTTTCTCTATATCTTCTCAACACATTTTTAATTTCTGCCTCTCTGATAGATGCTAAATTATGTTTTAGTATTTTAACTAGTGTTTCTCTGCTTGTGGATGTAATTGAGCATGTTTTTGTTTCTTTTGGACATTTGAATTTCCTTACTTGGGAGTTCCTTATACTTAATGATTTTCCATTTGGAGTGATTGTTTATCATAGTTTTGGAGAAGATAATTTTATAATCTGAAGGCTAATCCTTTGTTGATTAAGTATTTGCAGATATATTCTTCCAAATGGCAGTTTGTGTTTTCTACTCTTTAAAATGCACCTATTGTTTTACTTTTAATGTGGTCAAGCGTATTTTTTTTCCTAGTATCTAATTTTTAAGTCTTAAGCAGAAAATGATTTCCTGGCCAGATATATATACAATATTCTATTTTCTGATAAAAGCCAATTGACTTTGCTTTTCACATTTAAGTTTTAGCTCCAGCTATAGTTCTATTTCTTTATGGTGTGAGGTAGGGATCAAACTTGAATTGTTCCAACTAACTGTGTGACCTACGATCTCAGCAGCAAGCAGCTGTTGTCTACTCTTTCTAACTTCACCTCCGTCATATATTGTTTTCAAATAATGTGTGGGTATATTTCTCTGCTTCTTATTTTGTTTCACTTGCAGTTTTTTTTTGTCCCTGCACTTCAAGTATGGATTATTATTATTATTTAAGGTATATTTATTATTTTTTTAGAGAAGAGAGAGAAAAATAAAGTGTGTAAGAGAGAAGGGCAGAGAGAGAGTGCTGAGCTCCATGTGGGGCTGGATCTCAAGACTCTGGGATCATGACCTGAATGGAAACCAAGAATCAGATGCTTAAGTGACTGAGTCACCTAGGTGTCCCTAATTTATTGTTATGTGTATTAATCTTGTTATCTGAATAGAGCCAAAAATATGTCAGGAAACACCATTCTCAGGCTGACTCTTTGTACTTTCACGGGTATTTGAAGGTAGGTATTGAAGGTATTATGCTGCATCCCCAATTCCTCCTTGCTTCAGAAGGGCAACCTCTTCAAAGAGAGGATCAGTTAGAACAGAAAAAGAGAAGTTACTTGGAGTCAGAATATGTTGGTTTTGGAGATGTCTTTCTGTTACTTTTGTAATACAAGATATATAAAATCAGTGGTGATTTTATACATCACTGCAAATAAAGTGATGATTATACTGAAAACCATTATGCTAATAATTTTCTCCTTAGAATAAAACAAAAGCATTCTTAAGAACTGGCTTCAATGAAAGATTAATTTGCTATACTGAAATGGGGTTGGGGAAATATCAGGTACAATATTCTCTTGGTTCTCGTTTTTTTTTTTTTTTTTAAGATTTTATTTATTTACTCATGAGAGAGAGAGAGAGGCAGAGACACAGGCAGAAGGAGAAGCAGGCTCCCTGCAGGGAGCTGGATGAGGGACTCGATCCCCAAACCAAGATCACTTCCTGAGCCAAAGGCAGATGCTCAACTGCTGAGCCACCAAGGCATCCCTGGTTCTCAGTTTTAACAAGGATTGGAAATGACCCCATGGATGGAGGAGTTTTTGACAGTCTTCAATGATTAATTCTGTGACAGTCATTTGAAATGGTGTAATACCTTTGCTTTAATTCCCTTCTGGGAACTAACCACTGCTCTATCCTTGTTATTCACCATCTCTGCATGCAGGATTTCTGCTCCATAGGAAACATGTGTGTGGGTGGGCATTGTTGGAGTCACCCTGGGACCCTCTGCTCTACTCCTTAGGAGTGGCTCTGCTTTGTTTTAAAGGACTAGCATCTTGATTCCTTTTTGATTTATCACTGTTAATGAAATAGAATGAGAATCCCTGACACTTTTCAACTGGGTGTGCAATTTAGTTTGACTAAGCAAGAGAAAAAAATATGAAATGAGAGGTTTGCTTTGGAAATGTGTTCAAAAATTATTTTCTTCATAACAATGAATGTGGCATTTAATAATGAAAATAAGAACACCCCCCTCCCACATGGACAATTTATATAAAGCTAAGGAAATGAAGTTATATAAAAATGCATTATAGCTTTTTCTGTGTCATATGATTCTAATACTGGTTAAATAAAAGTATTGTACTTTTAATTTTTTTAAAGATTTTATTCACTCATGAGACACAGAGAGAGAGAGGCAAAAACATAGGCAAAGGGAGAAGTAGGCTCACTGCAGGGAGCCCAGTGTGGGACTCAATCCTAAGACCCTGGGATCATGACCTGAGCCAAAGGCAGACGCTCAACCACTGAGTCACCCAGGCTCCCCTGATTAAATAAAAGTATTTAAAAATAAAAAATAGTTACAGAAAGTCACAGTGTGCTGTGAACAGACTCAGAGAAAAAGGAGATATTCTATACCCTTTAGAATAAAAACAAATGTGATATGAAACCCCATTTTTCTTGTTTATTTTTGTGACTTTTTGAGAGTTTTATATATACACACATTCCTCTTTGTCTGTCTGTCTGTCTCTCTCTCTCCCCACAAACACAGACACACAGAGGTACATATGCATATTTACATTCCTGAACAGGAAAACTATTCAGTAAAGTACATAAAAACAGTAAAGTACACCAAACATATTTGTAGTGGTTTTGGAATGATAATCTAATGCCAAACATGAAGAAGTGACAGAGACCAAAGTGCTAATAACTGGATGCCTGGAATATGCTTTGTCCAAAACTCAGTAAAATGTCTTTTTTTTTTTCTTTCCTTGGCCTACATAATATGCTCAGGCACTCAGAAACTGTAGTAATCCTTTTGGACCACAAAATTAGAGCTAAGTGTTTCCCTGTATTATACTCCCGTGACCTGGGCCAGTGGGCTCGTTGATGTGGCATACGCTTGTGGAAGCCTGCATCCTGCCAGTCACTGTACTCGGCATTGGGGGTGCAGAGAGTGGGGTAAGAGTTTGGTACACCAAAGGACCAGCAAGAAACAGAAGGAAAACAGATGTGCCTCATTGAGAGAGAGTGTCAAGATGAGATAGGGGCTGCCTATCATTAAGAGACGTATTTAGGGTTTTGTGTATTTTCCAAGTACAATAGAAAATGAATGAAGGGTCCCATGTAATGAAATGTCATATTTGAAGTCAGTTTTCATACAGATAGCTGCCATTTCTTGAGTGTGCATTATCTGTTAGGCATTGGGCTAAGGGTTTTTTCTCTACTTGATTCATATTCCCAACAACCCGAGAATCACTTCCTAAATGGGGAAAAGTCAGTCTGAGAACTTGACGCTATTTTAACTGAAATCAGGTGGCCGGAATTTGGCAGGGCTGAAATTAGAACTCAAGTCTCAATCTCTGAAGCCCACTCATGCCCTTGACCATTCTGCTAACTGACTTTCTAGTGTATATAACTGGGCCAGTAGCTCACATATTTCAGGAGGTAGAAGAATCAGGCACTATCTAACTTCTGCCTAGGAATTTTCTAGAACAGGCGGCTAGTTATTATTTCTTGAGCTATCTTCTGTGGTTGTGTTTAAAGAGTAAGTAAAGGGATCTCTCCTCAATGACAGTTACCTTCCAGCTGTGCCCACCGTTTGGATTGGTTAGCATGAGAAAAAAATGAAATGGTAAGCTCCCTCCAGTTAGCATTTATTTGTGTAATTATCTGTTAGGAAATGGCACCTCAAAGGCTACCCTGAAATGGGACTGCCTAGCTGGTTCTCAGCTGGCGGCTTATTTTGGCCCATGTTTTACAGACACCATCTCTCTTCCCCAAATTAAAACAAAAAACAAAAGACAAAAAAACCTATCCTAATTTAAAAACTGCTCCTCATGGCTTTTTCCTTCTTAATTGGCAAACCTTCCTACACATTATTCACTGTTGTTCTGCTCATCTGGGAGCACAACTACTTTTATATAAGGTAGAGATCTTATCCTAGGTAACTCACTCACAACATGATATATCATTTGGGCTAGAGTTAGGCAGATTCAGTAAATGCTTAAAATGTTAACCCCTCTGGGGAACCTGGGGGGCTCATTTGGTTAGACATCTGCCTTCAGCTGAGGTCATGGTCTCAGAGTCCTGGGATTGAGCCCCACGTCGAGCTCCTTGCTTGGTGGGAAGACTGCTTCTCCATCTCCCTCTGACCCTCCCCTGCTCTTGCTTGCTTGCTCTCTCTGTCAAATAAATAAAATCTTAAAAAAAAATATTAACCCTCTAGATTGGGCCCTACATCATTTACCCCACTCTTAATCTCGGTCTTAATTTGTTTACTCCACTCTTTTACCTCAGCTCTTTCTCTTCCCTTACCTCATCCCTTCCTAAACCCATGTCACATCCCCAAACTTTCTTTTCTTTCCCTAAGAAAGCATCAAGAGGGGGGGTGCCTGGGTGCTCAGTGGTTGCGGTCTGCTTTTGACTCGGGTTGTGATCAAGAAGGCCCAACAGCTACCATCTGTAATGAAAACTTCCCTGACCTATTACAATGACCACAGCTTAATGATATTTTTCTGGTTCCTAAAATAGAGATGTTAGGACTACTTATTGCCAACCACCCTAGACAAACTCTTCATTTCAACTAATGATGGTCAGAGAGAAGTGTTGGGCTTATAACTGAAGGATAGGTGTATTCCCTCTCAATGCTAACATTGTCTGAAATGAACTGTGGAGAGTTAAGAGTTATCATGCTCCTTCTTGTTGATTGTCCTCCCTCCTTGTGCACTTTGGAGAGTGCCTGAACCCCTTTTAAATTCATACATAACTGGAGTTCACTCAAAATAAGAAGAGCGAGCACATAATTTGTCAAACAAACTGATAAAGTCCGAGTTAAGTGGGATATTATAAATAACCATTCCAAGGTCATGTACATAAAAGTACTTTCCTAAGGGCAAAGAAAATACAGTCCACCTAAAAATATGTCAAGAGTTCACAGAGTAAAATGACATGTAATTAACATTTTCTTTTTCTTTCTTTTGTCCTTTCTTCTGACTGTTTCCCCCTTTCCATGCTTTGCTGTTCTTTTCCTTAAACACCACTTAAAAATTCAGGTGTTTGGGGCATCTCATGACTCGGTAGGTTAAGCATCTGCTTTCATGTCACGACTCAGGGTCCCAGGATCAAGCTGCGATCAGGCTCCTTGATCAGTGGGGAGTCTGCTTTTCCCTCTGTCTCTGATCCTCCCCCCTACTCATTCTCTCTCTCAAATTAATAAATAAAACCTTAAGATTAATAATAAATAAAAATCGAGTGTTTGCTATGATGAGCACTGGGTGTTACATGTATGTGAAGAATCACTAAATTCTATTCCTGAGCCAATATTATACTATATGTTAACTAACTAGAATTAAAATAAAAAAAACTTGCAACAAAAAAAATAAAAAAACACATTCTACTTTCAAAATAAATAAAAATTCAGATGTTAACCCATACTAGTTTTACCTATCTGCTTATGGGATATGTTTTTCTTTTTTTAAGTTAATTTGTATTTTGTTTTCTCCTAAGAAGCTGTGTGGACCCCTACTTTTAGGGAAGATGGACAAGAATATTTTCTGTAATTGGGCTTCTGCTTCAAAGGGAATAGGTGTTGTGACCTTTATAATTTCCTCCTCTGGTCCAGATGTTATTAATCACATCATCCGAGCATAATTTAGTTTTCTCACTTGAGGCAAATTCACTAGGCAGTTCTCACTATTTTTAATTAAAAATATTAAACATCAAACTAGCAAAATGTATCTCAATTTTATAACTTGTTTAATTTATCTATTCTGGGAAAAGACATCTTGATTTTAGTGTGATTTATTTAATAAATACAGATAATCATAAAAACTATTATTAATTGAATGCAGAGAGGCAAACATCTCTGTTGGAATGTAAAGGTGATTTTGACAAAGGGAGCCTTACAACACTGTTGTACTCTGTAATTTTAGACTGAAAACTGGCAAAATAGAGAGAGAGAGAGTGAGAGAGGGAACATGAGAAATATTTCTAAAACAGCATTTTGAGTCAGAATAAAAACAATGGAAATGATGTTAGGTTGGAAATCCCGCAGTTAATACTATGTTCATAGCCCGGTCTATCTGATATGGACAATTAAACTCTTTGGGCCTTTTCTTTCTTATAAAAGAAGTTACGTTGTATGTCATTGCCAAAGGTCTCTAAAATTTTTTAAATTAGTATTAGTTAGTAAATCTGTAAACTCTAGCATGATTTGACAAGGAGAATCTCACTTGTGTCTGGCTCCGTACCTTTGATAGAGCTCCCAAAAGTCAACCCACAGCGTGGCAGTATATGGCAGGTAAGCATAGGGGCTTGCTCTTTGTGTGATCCTGGTTTAGATGTTAATTTGTGACCCTTAGTTTCCTCAACTGTAAAATACTGTGTTAGTACGATCTTTTAGCATTGTTGTGAAGATTGGCAAAGAGTGTATTGCAATTTATTACTATTATCATCATTTTTGGTTTTGTTCATCCCTATCATTATACCTGATGGTGCATTAACATAGTTAAAATAATTCTAGAATCATAGGTCCCCATTATATTGATGAAAATGGAATCTACCAGTCCACAAAAATGGACATCTCACTGATCACCAAATGTGCTACACTCATTCCCATTTCTCTGTGTCTCCCTGTGCAGATCAACTTACTTGGAGTCCTCTTGACTTTTTTCTGCCTATCCATCCTTTAAATCAAATCCTACCTCTTGAAGTCAGTCCCTACTATGTCAGACTACACTGGTTGTTTTCTGTGAATCATTGTAAAAAGTAATATCATACCTATTGAGAGGATACCTCATGTCACTATAAGTGACTATTAAGGGAAAGAATGTAAGCTGTAGAGTTTATACACTTAAGTTTCCATCCAGGATTTTTATAACTAGGAAATGAACCAAGTGATTTTGGAAAATTATTTAACTTCTCTGGTTCTGTTTCCTAATTTGTAAAATGGAAACCATGTAACATACCACCAAGGGTTGTTTTGAATTGTAAGTGAAATAAACATGCCAAGTACCTGATGTACAACACGAGCTTAGTCAATGTTTATTTCTCCCTGTTGCCTATTACAGAAATCTATAATAAATGCATGTTGATCTGAGTATATATATATATATATATATATATATATATAGAGAGAGAGAGAGAGAGAGAGAATACATAGAAATGTATAAAAATCTTATTTTCCTAAGAAACAATATAAGCCATTTAAAACAGGATGATTCCTTTTAATTTTTCATTACAAAGTATAACTTTTGAGTACATCATAATCAGTAAGTAAAATATGCATTAAAATATTTGTCAGACAAAGATTTTTATTTGCATATAGAACAATCAAAATAGAGCAAAGTCTTGGGTGAATAAGAGTACTTATTTCCTTAATCATATTAAAAAAAGATATGAGTAGCTTTATAACAATGCTCATATAATATGATAGAACAACATAAGTAAAGAGACTTATGTAAAGGCAAAAGGATTATAAAATAAAATAATAAACCTGACAATCAAAACTAATGCCAGGAATTCCTATCTAATTGGTTTTTTTTTCTACCTAATTGTTAAAGATGAGTTGAAAATTTGATCCTGAGCCTATTCATAGAAATGGGTGGATATCCTTCACTTATATTTCTGCCTATAACTTTTCTATTGGTTCTGGAAGACTTCCTTGAGGTACCAGAAAAAAAAAAAAAAAGTCTTGGCATTTCAAAATCAATGATTTTTGCCCAGGTCTACCTAGGTGTAATGAACAACATCTATCACGTCCCTCTGGAGTTTATCTATCTGCTCTACTTTACAAGATTAGATAAGTCAGTAGCATTCAAGTGTGCAAAGTTTCAATGAAAGTGGCTCCAGGGATATACATTGAGTTTTCTGAAATATTGTTTCTGAACCCTCACGGAGAAGAATCAAGGAACTAAACTTGTGTGAAGACAGGTAATTTCAGAAGGAGACAACTTAACTTTCTGCCAGGCTATACTGGAGAAAAATCATCAATGCCCAATTATTACTTGTCTCATTGACTGTCGTTGAAATAAGCAGTGATAAAATGACTATAGAATGTTCTTTGCTTTATGAATAATACTTGTCTCTGACTTTTTCTTCCATTATGGCAATCTTTCCTTGGAGATCTATAAATATACTTCACTTTCCTTATGCATTTTTTCATCCTAAAGGCACTGTTTTGTACACATATTAATAGATCTCTTTACTGTGGCTGAATGCTGAGACATAAAAAGAACAATGTTGGTTAATCGGAATGAAATTACTACTCTGATAAATTAATTTAATAATTTAATTTTAATAGAATGAGCAATCTCTTAAAGTACAAATTAATTTTGGTTGTTTTTTTTTAAAAAGCAACTTTCACAACATGCCTGGAGATGAGTATGAATTCTGCTCATTTTTCTTTAAAACTTTAAGATGTATAGCTAATTGTATAATTATCAAAATCCACAAATTATGACTCTTTAGTCATTCTCCTTAGTTGTCAAAGAAAAAAGAAATCAGCCTTAGTGTCCCTATAGAAGCAAAGAAGTGGACTACCTCAATGTTTCCCATGTGTGAGAGGGAAAGTTTTTGTGGTCAAGTATGTTGGAGAGACATGGTTTAAAACAAGACAGCCATTTGGGACACCTGGGTGGCTCAGTTGGTTAAGCGTCCAACTTTTGATTTAGGCTTAAGTTATGATGTCAGGGTCATGAGATGGAGCTCTGTGTGGGGCTCTGTACCGAGTGTGGAGCCTATTTAGGATTTGATTCTTTCTCTCACTCTGCCTCTGCCCCTCCCCCCCCATGCTCTCTCTCTTCCACTCTTTCTTTAAAACAAGTGAATAAATCTTAAAAAAAAAAAAAAAGATAGACATTTATGCTATCTTTAAAAATCCCCAAAGCATGAGTTCTTTGGTTAATTGGAGACTTCTAGCCCAAAGCACAGGTTTCTTGAATATGCTGATTAAATTTTCTGAGGTGAATTTCCCCTTTGGGGAACACCGTTGACTGTAACCAGCCAAAATAACTTCTAAATATTCTTAATATTTTCCTAGCAAACAATTGGGGTTCAAAGACTGTGGTAGATCCTTCTCAAGAAGGGGCCATACTTGAGAGTCACTGCTGTTCTCCCTTTAACATTCTGAACTATAGAGACCATCCTTGGAAACGAGATTGAT
Organism: Vulpes lagopus; assembly: GCF_018345385.1. Lineage (NCBI taxonomy): Eukaryota > Metazoa > Chordata > Mammalia > Carnivora > Canidae > Vulpes > Vulpes lagopus. Next base: position 4,385,824 of record NC_054833.1, read on the forward strand.
TAGCTAGAGCCAGAGCTCTTCTTATGTATGGGTCAAAGAAACCTTAGAGAAGATAAAGTCAAGTTAATTAGGCTTGGTTCAATTTTAAGAGTGTCAGATTTAGAAGGTAGTGGTCATTTTAAGGTGATTGAGCCCAGGATTTTTCGCTTGCCTCTTCCAAGCCAGTCCATAAGAGCTCTTGTGTGAGTTTTAAAGAGTGCCATCTTAGTTCAAATATCCAGACGAGGGGTCTTTTAAACAACAGAAATATATTTCTCACAGTTCTAGCTAGTATGAGATCAGGGTATCAGCATGGTTGGATGGGGGCTCTTTTCTGATCAAACACTTCTCATATCCTCACATGTGGAAGGGACTTAGGTGGAGTTTGGATCTCTCGGGAGCCTCTTTTAAAAGATATGGGCTCCTCACCTGTGATGCAATCCATCTCCCAAAGGAGATCCTAATAACCTCCTAATACCATCACTTGGGCATTAGGTTTCCAACATACGAATTTTGAAGGAACACAATCAGATGAGAGTAAATGCCAAAAGAATGTACTACAGTAGGAGTAAAATCTGAGTAACTTGTTTGTCGAATTTTCTTTATAACACTGAAGATTTAAATGTGTGGCCTTGTAACAAGGGTGATCGATGAATATTATCCTCATTTGGGATTCTGGGTTCCACACTGAGCCATGGAGAGACATAGCAGCTTAAGTGGTGATTCACAAGAGCTTCCTTCCATGTGCTAGGGAGAAGTAGTTGAGTATATGGCTTCAGGTTAACATTTCAAAACACGAATTAAATTTCCCTAGATTTTCTTTGTAGTTGATTCTTTGATCCAGAGATTAGTCACAAAATGAATCAAAAGTAGAATTTCATAATTCTTCATAGAGGCTCAAATTTCATTAATCTAAGGTTTCTTTCTCTCCCCCTTACTCCTTAGATCCGAAGAGCAGAAAGAAGGGCGGGGGGGAGGTGAGGAAAGGGAGAGAATTTTTACTGATCTGCTTAGAGTTGGTCAGAGGAGTCCTCAGTGGGTGGAGTCGGCTCTGGTGACTCTGGAGGAGAAAAACAATAAATATAAATGCATATTTGATGTAAATTTATGATGAGTTCTATAAAGAAAAATATAGGAAGAACAGAAAACAAAGAAATATGTATTTATGTGTGTATATGTGTGCATTTATGATGATTAAGTGAAAGGTTTCTACTGTAGTAACGAGGAAGCAAGTCATCCAAGTATCTGTCATAGCAAATACAGAGGCATTGAAGCTTACTCTCTGGGACTGCAAGGAATTCTGTATGATTGAACCAATATGAGCAAGAAAAAAGCAAATAGGACCTGAGGTTAGACTGGTAACTGGAACCAGGTCATGGGTCTTGCAGGCCATGGTGAAACTCTTGATTTTTTACTCCTGATGAGATAGGAAACCACTAAAGATTTTATGCAAAGTGACATTTGCTTAATGTTATCATCAGTTCCAAGATACACTTTATTTTTTTTTTTAAACCAAAGACTAGGCTAGGCTGTAGCTAGGTTGAGCTACAGTTACTTTATCCCAATTCAAAATTCTTGAGGAAGAATTCTGATTGTTGTTCTCTTGGCTCTCGGGCCTCACAATGACAAGTCAATTGCCATAGCACCAAGCATTATATCATTACATGTCACGGTCCATAGGCAGGCAGGAAGTGGGGACTTCTTCTCGTACTTTTCTCTTGATTAGGGAAGAAAATCTTTCCTGGAGCACCTTCAGGACATATACAGTTGACCTTTGAATAACATGGGTGTACATTGTGCAGGTCCACTCATATGTGGATTTTTAAAAATATGTAAATACAGTACCAAACTGTAAATGTATTTTCTTTTCCTTAGGATTTTCTTAATGGAATTTTCTTTTCTGTAGCTTACTTTATTGTAATAATAGTTTATAAAACATATATAATATATAACATAAATGTATGCATTAATTGATTATGTTATTAATAAAGTTTGAGGTCAATAGTAAGATATTGGTAGTAAAGTTTTTGAGGAGTCCACATTTATACAGGGAGTTTTTTGACTGCTTGGGGTAGAGAGGGTCAGCACCTCTAACTCCCATGTTGTGCAAGAGTCAACTGTACCCTCAGGTTGCATTGGAAAAAAAACCAGCAATATCCCCACTTCCAACCCATAATGGCCAAGGGAGAGCAGGACTCACATGACTGACTTAGGTGCAATATGTTCACCTCTTAAAGCTGAGCTTACATTTCTTGAACACAGTACCTTCCTCATTCTCAAATATTTGAACAAAGTTTGGGTTCTATTAGTAAGGAAAAGGTGTTGAGTAGGAAACCAGCAATGTCTTGACTAACCCCAAAAGGAGATCCATATCTAACTGAACAAACACAGAGAAGAGAAACATGATATAAAGTCCCAATAACATTCCATAAAAGAAGACTACTAACAAATGTTGTCTATTACTTAAGTCCCCTCTCTTCTCATTTTTTTCCATATCCTAATTCTGTGGCTTTGTGTAGTCTTTCATGGTTTATTAAACATTTCAGAAATCTGCTGTTCCCAAAGTTTATTAATTTTTCCCAAGTCATTTGGTTTGCAGGGCTTTCTAAATATGGAAGTGTAAAATGTTTATTTACTTAACTTCAGGCATTTAGTTATTGGATCATCCCTTTGCTAACTCTAAATTGGTCTAAAATATAGTTCAACTCAATGCATTTTTCCCTTTTTAGGAAGAGAGTGATAAAAATAAGAAAACCCATTCTAACAAGAGAAAAAAATGCTCACCCTAGAAATCAGTGCAGAAAAAAAGATAGTTTCTCTTAAAATACCCCAGATCATTATCCTTAGAGTTGGACTCAGTTATAAATTTCTTGAGTTGGTATGTATGTGTCCACATCCCCCTCATCTGGTGCCCTTTGATTCCTTAGGGAAGCCTCCTTTTCCTATTCTCACAGAGCTCTAATGTTATTTTGCTTTCTACTTTCTCCAGTCTTTCAAAGTTTCAGTAAAGAATTTAATAAATCAAAATTGCCACATACAAATGCAGAGTTAGATTTAATTAGCTATCATTCCCATGGGCATTTTAGTTGAAGAGTAGATCTTGTATCAAAAGAATGCATCTCTAAAAAAAAAAAAAGAAAAAAGAATGTATCTCTAAATTGTAGTATCTAAGTGCAGTGCCAGGAAGCCATTGAGAATGTGCTTAGACTATGTGGAGGCAGATGGCACTATTGACCTCACACAGTGTATTTTTTTTGTTTACTTGTGAAGCCAGCCTGATTGTCCCATTTGCTCTAGAATTGATGCATTGAGTCTCCTTCTGAGAGAAAAAATGACAAACATACTTTCATCTTAAAAAAAAACAATGTATAAGATAATGAAGTCAGTTAAAAAACACTCAAGAGGACAGAATTGTAACATGGAAAAAATACTGGACTGAATATTGGGAGAACAGTATTCTAAGCCCAACTTTTTCTCTGATGAATTCTAAGACTTTAAACTTATGTCTCAACACCCATGAATGCACTTCCTCGTGCTTCAGTTGAAGGACCTAGACTACATAATCTCAAGTGCTTTTCTAATTCTTCTGATTCCTTATCTTATGCTTCTTCAGGAACCAGTACTCTGTAAGGAAAAAAAAAAAAGAGGAAAGAAATGGGACCCAAATATACAAATAATTCTCAGGTGTTGATAGATTTGCAAACTGTCTGGGGAGACAATCAGAGATTAATTGCCAAACATATGTAACCAAAGCAAATTGTATGGTGCCAATGAAAAGTGCTCTAACAACGCACTGTCAAGGACAGTCAATGGAGTACATCCTAGGGACGATGTGGCAAAGGAAATAGGATAAAGACTGATGACAAACGCTGAAGGGGAAGAGGGCAGTCACAGAGGAGACCAATAAGCTATTGCAGTGTGGGGAAGACATCAGAAATGGGATAATCACAGGGTCATATATCAGGGTACAGAGGTGGTAAATTAGGATGGATTCAGAAGAACCTGATTATAAATTTCCTCATAAACAGGGAAACTATGGATTTTATTATCCTAACTGGGATATGTACAAAAGTAAAAAGAGGGACCGTTAATAATTACTCTAGAATAATGGGTGTAAACTGATACTATCTCAGGAAAGCTGGAACTATCCCAGGTCTATGTTCCTCTGATTATTAGGAGTTCACTTCTTTTCCCCTGTAGACTTGGAAGCTACTGAATCCTAGGTTGAAATCACAAAACCTTTATTTAGGTAGTAAAAGCAGAGTTTGCTTGGATATGATCTACTCTAAATTTTAGTTCTCTCTCTGTCAGCTCTCTACAGACACAAACATATGATATGGCATGTGTTATGTTGCAGATATTTCCTGTGTGGGATTGCTAATTATACCTAAGGGAACAGAATACCTCCCTGAGAGTAGAAACATGATGTGAGAGTTATAAACTATTGAGCTAGACCTACACACGGAGAGGAGAGATGGAAGAAATCAGAAACTGTAAACAATTCTAAAAATTGTCTTAGAATATACACTGACACTTCCAGATGGATCTCTTAGCCCACTTTCCCTGACATTCATGGGCAGTTCCTGCCTCTGAAATCTCTGCATTTTGCTCATGGTAGACGATGCATGGCAATTCCCAAAGCCACCGATGCTTGCCACGAGTGCTTGCTCCATGCTTGGCTCATTCTGTGGCCACACCGCAGTTGATTTCCTCTTTGCCCAGAACACTTCTCTGAAACTCAGCCCATCAGATGAGCAGATGGGACAAGATAAATATGGTTCCTGCTCTCATGGAGCTTGTTTCTTGGCAAGGAAGAAACAAGAAAGATCCTATGAAGGAGAAGTTCAAAATTTTATGGCAGCTGTAATTAGGTGATCTCCCCTTAGCTAGGACACCAGATAAACTAGGTTACATATTAATGGTTAAAATAATACAATAACAAAAATAACTACCATTGAGAACCTATTATGCATGAGCCCTTTTCAAAGGCCTATGCAAGCATCTTGAATCCTTACAAAATTCTGTGGTATCAGTAGTAATATCACTGTATTACACATAAAATGTGGGTGGTTTTGAAAGGTGATGTGACTTTCAAAACATCACATGACTGATAAATAGCGGAGCTGAGATTAAGACTGGATCCCAAGTCCACGTGTTTTCATTGTGCCATATATTTTTTTTCTGAACCCTATTCTCTTCATGTGTGAAATGAAGGTTTGAAAATCTAGCTTATGGCAATGAGGATTGCACATGATAATGTATAAACAAAAGCCTGGTGCAGAGCCTTACACATGATCAGATTAGACATCCCAAGCCTCTTTGAGGTCTGTGTCTCAGAACCAAAATATTCTGAGTACATATCCCTTTACCCCTTTCAAATGGCTTTTGCATCTTTCAAACTGTAGCCCTGATGGAGTTCATACAACCTACCTCTCCTCATCAGTGCCCACGGTTCTTGTCTTAATTCCCAAAGTAACAACAGTCATGAGAAGAAATGTCCCAGAGGTATGAGTGAAGCACTTACTATATTGTATTTTGCAAATACAACGGACTCTCGAATAACACAGGGCTAGCCAGACATTTGGGTATAGCCTGTGACTCTCCAACAACTTGTGTATTAATAGCCTACTGTTGACCATCAGCCTTAGCAATAACCTAAACATTTGATAAACCACATTTTGTGTGTTATATGTATTATATAATGTCCTTTTACAATAAAGCAAGCTGGAGAAAAGAAAATGTTATTGAGAAAACCATAAGGAAGAGAAAATATACTCCCAGTGCTATGCTATAAAAAACTCATGCATCAGTGGACCCATGCAGTTCAGAGGGCTCTATGTTCAAGGGTCAACCCTGTTATGTAATTGAATTTAAGAAAACTATGTGATAGGCACTTTCATTATCCATACACAGAGCAGAGAAAACTAGGCCACAGAGAGCTTAACAAGCTCTCCACGATTCTACAGTTAGTCAAGGTCAGAACTGGATTCAAATCCACAGTTTATCCCTAGACCACATATTCTTCACCACTGTTGAGACAATTTGTGTATCCTACAATATCCCATGAGTTTAGAATTTACCTACACATACAGATGATTCTCTAAGTTAAACAATTAAGATAGATTGATAGAAGGTTGAAAGAAAACTATTCTTTCCCTCAAACACATGCTTATCTAAGTAAGACCCAGTCTCTTCACAGAAGCCATTTTATTATTTTTTAAAATTTTATTTATTTATTTATTATTCATGATAGACCGAGAGAGAGACAGAGAGAGAGAGAGGGGCAGAGATACAGGCAGAGGGAGAAGCAGGCTCCATGCCAGAAGCCCGACGTGGGACTCGATCCTGGGACTCCAGGATCGCACCCTGGGCCAAAGGCAGGTTCTAAACCTCTGAGCCACCCAGGGATCCCCACAGAAGCTATTTTATATGGAAATAGCTTTGCAGAATTTAAAGTTGAAAGAGGAGGTCAGGAATGAGGAAAGTATTTCAGAACAGAAGCAAAGAACACTGCCAGAGAAGCATGAAAAGTATTTTTCATGTGCTAAAATGATAATATAAAGGAAACTGGAAGAGACCAGGGTGGTAGAAAAGGTGAGGTGATTTGATACCAGGCTGAGAAACCATCTGGAGATCAGAAGGACAATGATGTGTCAAAAGATACCAATTTTCAAGCCATGAAATCAGCTGGGTTACAGAAGAACTGACTGGGGACTGAGTTTGTAGGGTAAACATTTTAAAAAAAAATTTTTTTAGAGTAATTTTTAAAAAAGAAAATCAGAAGTATACCCAGCTCTGAATGCCACACTCTGAATGTCCTAAGGTGGCAGGAAACGCACTCAGATCTAAACTTGAGGAAGTGCCTGGAGAAATCAGGAAAGACAAAGATATTTGATTCTTAATTACTGAGGAATTAAAAAAAAGGAGCAAAGGAATAAGAAATATATTTGTAAACTTTTATTACAATAATTTATTCTACATGAAGTCTGCAGAAATAATATGTAACTATGTAAGTTTTCCTAAAGCTTGTCATATTTTAACAAGGTAGGTGCATCTCCTCCTTGCCTTCAGGCTTACAGTGTCCCTACTTGAGACAGGTATGTCCTGAGCCCCTGGGCTCCAGAAACTTCTCATTAACTTTCCGTAGCCTTCATCTCTTCAGTCTGGTGTGGTTGTGACTTCCTGGGACATCTAAGCAATATTTGCCTTACAGGTCCCGATTCACTCTCATAAAATTCATGATCTGTGTAGTTGATTCTCTATAGCCCCTTCTCTCCGTTGCAACCACAGTGTCCTTAAAATATTCCTTTGTTTGGAAGGGGGTGGATACATTTGTTTTCTGGGGCCTCTGTTTTAATGAACTGTCACAAACGGGGTGGTTTAAAACATTTATTTTCTCACAGTTCAGAATGTCACAAGCCCAAAATCAAAATATAAGCAGGGTGGGTTCTTCCTGGAGGCTCCTAGGGATGATCTGTTCCATGCCTCTCTCCTAGCTTCTGCTGGTGTCTGCAATCCTTGGTGTTCCTCAGCTTATAGATGGATCAGTCCAATCTCTGCCGCCAACTTCACATGACATTCTTTTCTTGGTTTCTCTGTCCCAATGAACCCTCTCTTTTCTCTTAGAAGGACTTTAGTCATTGGATTAAGGATTTATCTCCAATCCAGGATCATTTCATCTTGAGATCAAGTTAATTATATTTGCAAAGACCTTATTTCCAAATAAGTTCACATTCAAAGGTTCTGGGAGTTAGGACTTGGACATATCTCTTTGGGGCTACCATTCAACCTGCTATAGATATTCTATTTTTCTGTTTGGACTGTAAGAGACAGAATGGTCCCCACTCTCACATTCTCAGGTGTCATTGTCTAATAGAACATTCTATGATGATGGAGTTGTTGTCTGTGCACTGCCCAATTCAGTAGCCGTTAGCCACATGTGGCTCTTGAGTATTTAAAATGTGGCTGGTGCAAATAAGAAACTGAACTTTACAATGGATTTCCCTTGAGTTAATTTAAAATTCAGACCATGCATTGGACAGGGCAGTTCTATAAGGAAAAGTTAGCAAACAACCATCACATTAATTCCATGTAACGAATGCTATGAGAATGGGCACCTAGCAGGAAAGTGGAGTCAGTGACAGTCACAAAAAACAAGGACATGGGGGGGTGGGGGCTTTGCAAGATCGGAGAGCAGCTTTCAGATATCAGAATAACATGTGTGAAGGCACAGAGGAGAGAAGGAAATGCCTTAGACATCTCAAGCACCGGGTCCTGGTCCCGGGATAAGTGAGGCTCCAAAGATAACTCATGGAGCGGGGCGACGTGACTCTTGTCCACCTGAGTAAAAAGACGGGGGCGAAACTTCAAAAAATTTTTTTAATTTATGTTTTCCAGCTTTATTGAGGTATAAGTGATCAAAGACTGTACATGTTTAAGGTGTGTGACCTGATGATTTAATATACATATCCATTGTGAAATGATTACTGCAATCAAGCTAATTAACATATCCATCACTTCACATTGTTACCATTGTGTGTGTGTGTGTGTGTGTGTGTATGTGTGTCCAGAACACCTATGACCTACTATATTAGCAAATTCCAGGTATCAACTATAGTCGTCAGGCCATACACAGTGTTTAGTCATCCTGTGTAACTGACATCTTGTATCCTTTGACTCTGCATTTCTCCTACTCCCAGCGCATCAAGCCCACCATTCTACTTTCTGCTTTTATGAATGTCACATTTTTAGATTCCCCATGTAAGTGAGATCATACTTTTAAAACTTAACCTTGGAGCACCTAGGTGGCTCAGTCCATTAAGCATCTATCCGCCCCTTGATTTCTGCTCAGATCATGATCTCAGGGTTCTGCGCTTGGTGGGGAGTCTACTTGTCCCTCTCCATCTGCCTCCACCCCCTTTGTGCTCTCTTTCTAAATAAATAAATAAATAAATAATAAATAAATAATAATAAATAAATAAGTAGATAAATAAATATCAAAATAATAATAAAATAAAATAAAATAAAATAAAATAAAATAAAATAAAATATAACCTTACCTGAAGGCAGAATAGACATAATTGGAGCACGGGGAGCCCAGAACAAAGTTTCCTATTCCAGCACTCTGTTAATATATATATGGTATGTGCCAAAGAGCACAGTCACCCAGATTTGAGAGTTGAGGAAACCAACTCAACCGTGTTGAGTTTATGCACAAGAATTACACATATGTTTCAGTTCTGTTTGTGCAAGCTAGTTAGTAAAGGCATTGCATTCCTTAGAGCATAAAAGCCTTTAAAAAAAATCTTTGCTAATTTCCAAGGCAGTGGGGATATTCCCCGCAATATGTAAAAAAAGGAATAAAAAGACCCCCTGTAGTAGTTCACCTTCTACCCAGAATCACTTTGAGAGATGGCAAAGCTGTCCATCTTTCTACTGTAGGCCCTTTAGATTTGGTGACAGTAGTAATTCTTCTTGTAATTCTTGGCTAATGCATTAGCATTCACATTAATTTCTGCTATTAGACAGGTCTACCATGCACCGTGATGGTTTCTACTCTGTAATTGTAGGGATCCTCATTAATCTAAAAGAATATTATGACATTGTGAGCTTACAGGGGAGACAATTCATGACTGACACAATAAAGGCCCAAATTATGCTGCTTTTGATGATGAGAGATACAGAGTCACATTTTTTTTTTAACTTTTGCAAAATTAGGATTTAGCAGCTGTTAAGAAAATTTCTTGTATAATGAAAGTGGATGGTGTTCAGACACAACCAATTCCAGGCCTGCCATGAGGAAACCTCTTATTTCAGGAAGAGATTAAAATTTCAAAGCTGTTTTCTGGTGGCATTTTTATTGATAAACCTGCATGTAAAGCAGAGCTTTAAAAAATGCATGAGATACACATAGCTAGAACATACGATGTTAGAAGCTGCAGCCTGGAGCCTGAAGCTCACAGATTTTTACAGACTGCTCTGGATAGTCTCCAAGATGTGTTTTGACATATGTTAAATTTTTTACACTCAGCTGTACTTGATGAGAAAGAGTTGACCTGGAGGGGTACGTTTTCCTTTTTTATTAAGTAGGTAAAGACTGTTTACCTTTTTTTATTGTAAAAAAGAAAGGCATGGGTTTAAATTTAGACAAAACAGAAAGAAAAGGACTTCTCTCTGTTATCTACCCTTCATATATGAGCTATCATCCATATGGTTCTCATAGGTGACTTGCTATGTACCTCTTTTAAAAATTTAGATTTGCTTTATTTTTATCAATGAGAACATTGAAGCCCAGAAAGGTAGTGACTGCACAAGCTCTCTGATTCTTGGTGACGATCCAGAAGAAAAAAAATCAGCCTTATTTTCCTCTTTTCTGGCCCAGTACTTTTTTTTTTTTTGGTAATATTGTGCTGAATCAATCAATCAATATTTAACATCTACTCTGTGCCTCTCATTGCACTCTCTGTCAGAAATGACTTCAGCACCAGAAGTTTACAATTCTTTGGATAACTAATCTAGTGCACATGAAATTATTCTCAACATCACTAACCAGGGAAATGCAAATCAAAGCCACAGTGAGATATCACCTCATCCCTGTCAGAATGGCTGTCTCAAGAGGACAGGAGATGCAAGTGTTGGGGGGGATGTGGAGAAAAGGTGGCCCTTGTGCATTGTTAGTGTAAATATGAACAGGTAGAGTCCCTATGGATAAGAGTATGGAGTTTCCTCAAAAAATTCAAAATACAATACTATATGATCCAGTAATCCAACTTCTGTGTATATATCTAAAGGAAATAAAAAAGAATATTGAAGAGGTGTCTGCACCCCCCCAACATATTACGGCATTATTTACAATAGCCAACATATGGAAATACGTGTCCAGAAACTCATGAGTGTGCATACACACACAACGGAATTTTGTTCAGCCATAAGCAAGAAGGAAACACTGCCATTTGCAACAATGTGTGTGGATCTCCAGGACATTATGCTAAGTGAGATAAATCAGACTGAGAAAGACAAATACTATATAATATTACTTCTATGTGGAATCTAAAAAATCCAACCCTTAGAAATAGGGAGTAGAGGTTACCAGGGGCTGAAGCTAGTAGGTAAATAGGTTCTGGAGATCTGTACAGCAGAGTGATTATAATTAACAATACTGTATTGTAACTGTGAAGTTGCTAAGAGACTAGATCTTAATTGTTCTCACCACCAAAACTAAAAGACAATTAAGTGAGGTGATAGAAGTGTTAGCTAACTCTACAGTGGTAATTATATTGCAATATGTATGTGTATCAAATCAACACATGGTACACCTGAAACTTGCACAATGTTATTTGTTAATTACATCTCAATTTTAAAAATGGTGGAGCTAGATAAGCAACAGAAGTTAATTCTATGTTGGGAGAATGGAATAATTGCCATCTGAGAAATGTGATAGATAATACAGGGAGGAAAGGGAGTACCAACGCCCATCCTATATAACAGACTCTGGGCAAGGCATATAAGCTAAGATGCAATATCTCAACTGTATAAATAATGCATTGTTAACTGGAAACAATGCCTTATCAGAAACACTTTTGCATTTCTGCTTAGAGATATGTAATTTTGTTTAACCTCTTCCATTACTTATTAACTCAAGTGGAATTTGTTTCAAATTAATGACACATAGGGATTTCAGTGGTTTGTTGGTCAACTTTATCTCTCCTCCTGAAAGAACATATGGAAATGAAGAACAGTGTCTCTTATGTATGCAGCTGATATGACCTCACTGTATGGACACTCTTGCCCAGAATGTGGTCTTGAGAAACTTTGTTGAATTTCACATATCATCTGCACTGTCAGAGGAAGACTATTTGACAGGGTATCTCTAAGAATAGGTGCCCTTTTACCATTCCAGAAACACTTCATTCTCTAGAGAGAAGGTCAAAAATATTCTCCCTCACTAGCGAATAGGTTTTGTGTTGACAGCTCCTGATTCCAGTGGGAATCCATTAAATTAGTTTCTATCAAACTCTGAATATTTCAAAACATAACTCAGGGTGGACACTCTACATATCCCAGAGAAGCATGCTCAGAGAAAAACTAATATTCCACCCAGTGCTGTATACTTGTTCTCAAGTCCTATCTCATTACAAGCACTTATTTTCCAAAGTGATCAGTTTCATTGAAATTTTGTGTTGTTCACACCACATAACATGTATTAGTTTTCCAAGAATGGAGTTTTTGAGTTTTCTGCTGTAAGTTTTAGGAGTTTACTTTTTACCCTATACTATGTATGCAGAGATTTTAAAACAAAACTAACTTTTGTTAACTTTTTATGACAATGATCCATGATCCCTTTATTGGCCAATATATAAAAACACGAAGAAACAATAAATTTCCCCAAATTTATAGAAGTAACCACTATTAACACATGATTCCAGACACAGTTTTGCTACCCAAAGAGATGAATGGATAAATAGAAATAACTTTATAAAAAGAAATGATACTACACATGCTCTAAAAGAAATAAAGGTGCTACATATCAGTTCACTTGCATTAATCAGAAGAAACATGAGTTATAAAAAAAGGACTGTAGTCTCCAGATTCCAAATAAACATTTTCCCCATGTTCTTTTTCTGTGAGAAATACGATTTCTATGAATTCTCAAGGTAAATGATCATGAAGAATAAGGAGAAATTGAAGCCGTGTTACTTTCTAAACTTCATTATTTATTTCAATTAGTAGAAATAAAAGAAATTAAAGGATAAGACATCAGTACTTTCATGCTAAGTATTTTAAAATTACTTTTCTATTTGTATTTGTAAAATTGACATTATATTCTATAATCATAATTCCTATAATTGTTTAGTGTGTATTCTATAGTTAGAAGGATTAATGTTTCCCCACCACGACAGCCACACACCGCCCCCCCCCCCAATTCTTGATTCCTGTGGTCTTTATTTCTGACTTAACAATTGTTTGGATGAATTTCATCACCTCTCCTTTCCCAACTGTCTGCAAAGGGCTTCTATATGCTATTTTCTCTGAGGTTTTCTTATTTGAGAAAGTTTGCCTATTGCCTTTCTACACTTGGAATGATGACTAATACATAAATGCCTTGATAGACACCAAACCCTGGTCTTCCAAGATTAAATGTTACTGTGTATTCTCTCATAGATTAACCTATCACCAAAATTTCCCATAGTATTAATCATATCAGCTGAACTATATGTTTTCCATTTTTATTGAAAATTTCTTTTCTGGAAACATCAATGATCCTTCTAATGTGGGCTGGTTTCTCTCCAGGACTACTTCAGAGTTTCATCTTGAGATTTCTTTTGCTGTCATCCTTCACTATAACTCTGTGTTGGTATCCTTAATTAATGATTTTCATATCATCCTCTTTATTGGTTTATGCCTGTATATTGGCCATTCCCATTCTGGAGTTATATTGTTAGGTCACAAAGATTATACAGTATGCGGAGGACACCATGGTGTCTATCTTGTGTCTTGTGGGTCATACTGCTCCAGTTCACCTGGCTGTCTTCTACACCTGCTACACAATGCTCATTCTACATGCCCCCCCCCACCCCCCACCATTACTGGTCTTGCTATATACTTCCCTTTTTTTTTTCTTATTTGGATTCTCTCTTTTTGTTATTTTTCTACTTTATACTACTTTTGGTTTACTCACTAGTTTTGGTAGGGTTTTCTTGCTTTCAGTAGTGCTAGTAAAATCATTATTCTGATCTTTGATCATTAATCTGTGACTTCTTTTTTTTTTAATTTTTTTTAAATTAATTTTTATTGGTGTTCAATTTACCAACATACAGAAAAACACCCAGTGCTCATCCCGTCAAGTGTCCACCTCAGTGCCCGTCACCCATTCCCCTCCAACACCCGCCCTCCTACCCTTCCACCACCCCTAGTTCGTTTCCCCGAGTTAGGAGTCTTTATGTTCTGTCTCCCTTCCTGATATTTCCCAACATTTCTTTTCCCTTCCTTTATATTCCCTTTCACTATTATTCATATTCCCCAAATGAATGAGAACATACACTGTTTGTCCTTCTCCGATTGACTTATTTCACTCAGCATAATACCCTCCAGTTCCATCCACGTTGAAGCAAATGGTGGGTATTTGTCGTTTCTAATTGCTGAGTAATATTCAATTGTATACATAGACCACATCTTCTTTATCCATTCATCTTTCGATGGACACCGAGGCTCCTTCCACAGTTTGGCAATTGCGGCCATTGCTGATAGAAACATCGGGGTGCAGGTATCCCGACGTTTCATTGCATCTGAATCTTTGGGGTAAATCCCCAACAGTGCAATTGCTGGGTCGTAGGGCAGGTCTATTTTTAACTCTTTGAGGAACCTCCACACAGTTTTCCAGAGTGGCTGCACCAGTTCACATTCCCACCAACACTGTAAGAGGGTTCCCTTTTCTCCGCATCCTCTCCAACATTTGTTGTTTCCTGCCTTGTTAATTTTCCCCATTCTCACTGGTGTGAGGTGGTATCTCATTGTGGTTTTGATTTGTATTTCCCTGATGGCAAGTGATGCAGAGCATTTTCTCATGTGCATGTTGGCCATGTCCATGTCTTCCTCTGTGAGATTTCTCTTCATGTCTTTTGCCCATTTCATGATTGGATTGTTTGTTTCTTTGGTGTTGAGTTTAAGAAGTTCTTTATAGATCTTGGAAACTAGCCCTTTATCTGATATGTCATTTGCAAATATCTTCTCCCATTCTGTAGGTTGTCTTTTAGTTTTGTTGACTGTATCCTTTGCTGTGCAAAAGCTTCTTATCTTGATGAAGTCCCAATAGTTCATTTTTGCTTTTGTTTCTTTTGCCTTCGTGGATGTATCTTGCAAGAAGTTACTGTGGCCGAGTTCAAAGAGGGTGTTGCCTGTGTTCTCCTCTAGGATTTTGATGGACTCTTGTCTCACATTTAGATCTTTCATCCATTTTGAGTTTATCTTTGTGTATGGTGAAAGAGAGTGGTCCAGTTTCATTCTTCTGCATGTGGATGTCCAATTTTCCCAGCACCATTTATTGAAGAGACTGTCTTTCTTCCAATGGATAGTCTTTCCTCCTTTATCAAATATTAGATGACCGTACATTTCAGGGTCCACTTCTGGGTTCTCTATTCTGTTCCATTGATCTATGTGTCTGTTTCTGTGCCAGTACCACACTGTCTTGATGACCACAGCTTTGTAGTACAACCTGAAATCTGGCATTGTGATGCCCCCAGCTATGGTTTTCTTTTTTAAAATTCCCCTGGCTATTCGGGGTCTTTTCTGATTCCACACAAATCTTAAAATAATTTGTTCTAACTCTCTGAAGAAAGTCCATGGTATTTTGATAGGGATTGCATTAAACGTATAAATTGCCCTGGGTAACATTGACATTTTCACAATATTAATTCTGCCAATCCATGAGCATGGAATATTTTTCCATCTCTTTGTGTCTTCCTCAATTTCTTTCAGAAGTGTTCTATAGTTTTTAGGGTATAGATCTTTTACCTCTTTGGTTAGGTTTATTCCTAGGTATCTTATGCTTTTGGGTGCAATTGTAAATGGGATTGACTCCTTAATTTCTCTTTCTTCAGTCTCATTGTTAGTGTATAGAAATGCCATTGATTTCTGGGCATTGATTTTGTATCCTGCCACACTACCAAATTGCTGTATGAGTTCTAGCAATCTTGGGGTGGAGGCTTTTGGGTTTTCTATGTAGAGTATCATGTCATCGGCGAAGAGGGAGAGTTTGACTTCTTCTTTGCCAATTTGAATGCCTTTAATGTCTTTTTGTTGTCTGATTGCTGAGGTGAGGACTTCAAGAACTATGTTGAACAGCAGTGGTGAGAGTGGACATCCCTGTCTTGTTCCTGATCTTAGGGGAAAGGCTCCCAGTGCTTCCCCATTGAGAATGATATTTGCTGTGGGCTTTTCGTAAATGGCCTTTAGGATGTCGAGGAAAGTTCCTCTATCCCAACACTCTGAAGGGTTTTGATCAGGAATGGATGCTGTATTTTGTCAAATGCTTTCTCTGCATCTAATGAGAGTATCATATGGTTCTTGGTTTTTCTCTTGCTGATATGATGAATCACATTGATTGTTTTCCGAGTGTTGAACCAGCCTTGTGTCCCAGGGATAAATCCTACTTGGTCATGGTGAATAATTTTCTTAATGTGTTGTTGGATCCTATTGGCTAGTATCTTGTTGAGAATTTTTGCATCCATGTTCATCAGGGATATTGGTCTGTAATTCTCCTTTTTGGTGGGGTCTTTGTCTGGTTTCGGAATTAAGGTGATGCTGGCCTCATAGAACGAATTTGGAAGTACTCCATCTCTTTCTATCTTTCCAAACAGCTTTAGTAGAATAGGTATGATTTCTTCTTTAAACGTTTGATAGAATTCCCCTGGGAAGCCATCTGGCCCTAGACTCTTGTGTCTCGGGAGGTTTTTGATGACTGCTTCAATTTCCTCCCTGGTTATTGGCCTGTTCAGGTTTTCTATTTCTTCCTGCTCCAGTTTTGGTAGTTTGTGGCTTTCCAGGAATGCATCCATTTCTTCTAGATTTCCTAATTTATTGGCGTACAGCTGTTCATAATATGTTTTTAAAATCGTTTGTATTTCCTTGGTGTTGGTAGTGATCTCTCCTTTCTCATTCATGATTTTATTAACTTGAGTCTTCTCTCTCTTCTTTTTAATAAGGTTGGCTAATGGTTTATCTATCTTATTAATTCTTTCAAAGAACCAACTCCTGGTTCTATTGATCTGTTCCACAGTTCTTTTGGTCTCGATATCATTGAGTTCTGCTCGAATTTTAATTAACTGTCTTCTTCTGCTGGGGGTGGGGTTTATTTGTTGCTTTTTCTCTAGTTCCTTTATGTGTAAGGTGAGCTTTTGAATTTGAGATCTTTCCAGTTTTTGAATGGATGCTTGTATGGCGATGTATTTCCCCCTCAGGACTGCTTTTGCTGCATCCCAAAGATTTTGAACGGTTGTATCTTCATTCTCATTAGTTTCCATAAATCTTTTTAATTCTTCCTTAATTTCCTGGTTGACCTTTTCATCTTTTAGCAGGATGGTCCTTAACCTCCACGTGTTTGTGGTCCTTCCATACTTCTTGTTGTGATTAAGTTGTAATTTCAAGGCAATATGGTCTGAGAATATACAGGGGACTATCCCGATCTTTTGGTATCGGTTCAGACCCGATTTGTGACCCAGTATGTGGTCTATTCTGGAGAAAGTTCCATGTGCACTTGAGAAGAATGTGTATTCAGTTGAGTTTGGATGTAAAGTTCTGTAGATATCTGTGAAATCCATCTGGTCCAGTGTATCATTTAAAGCTCTCGTTTCTTTGGAGATGTTGTGCTTAGAAGACCTATCGAGGGTAGAAAGAGCTAGATTGAAGTCACCAAGTATAAGTGTATTATTATCAAAGTATTTCTTCAGTTTGGTTATTAATTGGTTTAAATATTTGGCAGCTCCCACATTCGGGGCATATATATTGAGGATTGTTAAGTCCTCTTGTTGGATAGATCCTTTGAGTATGAGATAGTGTCCCTCTTCATCTCTCACTATAGTCTTTGGGGTAAATTTTAATTTATCTGATATAAGGATGGCAACCCCTGCTTTCTTTTGAGGACCATTTGAATGGTAAATGGTTCTCCAACCTTTTATTTTCAGGTTGTAGGTGTCCTTCTGTCTAAAATGAGTCTCTTGTAGACAGCAAATAGATGGGTCCTGCTTTTTTATCCAGTCTGAAACCCTGCGCCTTTTGATGGGGTCATTAAGCCCGTTCACGTTCAGAGTTACTATTGATAGATATGAGTTTAGTGTCATCATATCTATTCCGTCCTTGTTTTTGTGGATTGTTCCACTGAACTTCTTCTTAAAGGGGAATTTTAAGAGTCCCCCTTAAAATTTCTTGCAGAGCTGGTTTGGAGGTTACATATTCTTTCAGTTCCTGCCTGTCTTGGAAGCTCTTTATCTCTCCTTCCATTTTGAATGAAAGCCTTGCTGGATATAGTATTCTTGGTTGCATGTTCTTTTCATTTAGGACCCTGAATATATCCTGCCAGCCCTTTCTGGCCTGCCAGGTCTCTGTGGAGAGGTCTGCTGTTACCCTAATATTCCTCCCCATAAAAGTCAGGGACTTTTTTTCTCTTGCTGCTTTAAGGATTTTCTCCTTATCTTTGGAATTTGCAAGCTTCACTATTAAATGTCGAGGGGTTGAACGGTTTTTGTTGATTTTAGGGGGGGATCTCTCTATTTCCTGGATCTGAATGCCTGGTTCCCTTCCCAGATTAGGAAAGTTTTCAGCTAGGATTTGTTCAAATACACATTCTGGCCCTCTGGCCCTTTCGGCGCCCTCAGGAACCCCAATTAAACGTAGGTTTTTCTTCCTCAGGCTGTCATTTATTTCCCTTAATCTATCCTCATGATCTTTTAATTGCTTGTCTCTTTTTTCCTCAGTTTCCCTCTTTGCCATCAACTTGTCTTCTATGTCACTCACTCGTTCTTCCACCTCGTTAACCCTCGTCGTTAGGACTTCTAGCTTGGATTGCATCTCATTTAATTGATTTTTAATTTCTGCCTGATTGGATCTAAATTCTGCAGTCATGAAGTCTCTTGAGTCCTTTATGGTTTTTTCTAGAGCCATCAGTAGCTGTAAAATAGTGCTTCTGAATTGGCTTTCTGACATTGAATTGTAATCCAGATTTTGTAACTCTGTTGGAGAGAGGGCTGTTTCTGATTCTTTTTTTTGAGGTGAGGTTTTCCTTCTAGTCATTTTGCTCAGTGCAGAGTGGCCAAAAACAAGTTGTATTGGGAAAAGAAGAAAAAGAGAGAGAAGGAAAGAAAAGAGAAAAAAAAAGAGAGAAAGAAGAAAAAAAGGGGGAAAAAGAGAAGAAAAAGAAAAAGAAAGAAAGGAGAAAAAAGAAACAAAAGGGGTGGGGGTGGGGGAAGCAATCAGAAATCAAGAAGAAAGAAAAAAAAGCACAAAACAAAACAAAAAAACAAAAAAACAAAAACAAAAACAAAAACAAAACAAAACAAAACAAAAACCACGGGGGAGTATCTTCCGATTCTGTGTACTTTAAGTCCCTTGACTTCCCTTGGAACTGGTCCGTCTCGCTGGTCTTCTGGGGGAGGGGCCTGCTGTGCTGATTGTCAGGTGTTAGCACTTGGGGGAGCTGCTCTGCCCCTGCCTGGTGCAGGGCTCGGTGGGGGTTGTTCACCCCGTGAGGCCCCGGGAGGAAGCCACAGTGGCGGGGGCAGCTCTGGGACCCTGGAGTCAGCTCCCGCAGTAGCTCCGGGGCTCTCCGTCTGCAGGGCCTGGGGGCTCCCGGGCGGGGCCGCTGATCTGCTCAGTTCCAGGCAGGAGCGTCCTCGCTGTCCTGGGCCCTCCCGGCCTCTGCCTGTCCCGGGGGAGGCCGGATCCTGGGCTGTGTCCCCGCGCCCTGTGCTCCGGGGCCTGCGCTGTTGGATTCGCGCTCCCGCCCGCAGCCCCCTCCGCGGAGCTTCTTCCTCCGCCCGAGCCCCTCCGAGCTGTTCCCGGAGCCGCGCCCCCCCCCCCTCCGCGGAGCTTCTTCCTCCGCCCAAGCCGCCGCCACTGAGCTGTTCCCTGAGCCGAGCAGCCCCCTCCGCGGAGCCGCAGCCCGAGCCCCTCCGAGCTGTTCCCGGAGCCGCGCAGCCCCCTCCGCGGAGCCGCCGCCCGAGCCCCTCCGAGCTGCTCCGGGCCCCGCCGAGCGCTGCAGCCCTTAGGGAGCTCGGCGCATCTCCCGGGGCGCATCTCCCCTGTTACTGTCCCCGGGAGTCCGAGGGCGTCCCCGCCTTTCTGGGGATCCTGCTCCAATTCCCCGGGAGCCCCTTTCCGCGGGGAAGGTCGGTGCAGCTCCTGCTCCTCCGGGACGGGGCTCTCCTGTCCTGGGGACACTCGCCCCGGCCTCAGCCCGGCTCCTCGGGGCCCCTCCCCCTCGGAGGCCTTTTGTGTCTTTATTTCTTTTTCCCCGTCTTCCTACCTTGATAGAAGCGCGAACTCTTCTCCCTGTAGCGTTCCAGCTGGTCTGTCTTTAAATCTCAGGCCAAATTCCAATCTGTGACTTCTTTAAAACTTTATGGAATCTATTCCCTTGATTCCTGGCACTATGAAGTTTCACAATAATGGGCTATTGGTGACAAAAAACTCGAATTATTTTTCCTCTTTATTTTTTTCCTGTTGTTCTCTCTGGGGGATTTATTATTGTTCAGATTTTTGACCTTCTAGACTAGTAATCCCAGTTTTCTTAATCTTGTCTTTTTTTCTCCCCTTTTAACTCTATTTTGGGAAGAGTTTCTCAATCCTACTCTCCAAACTTTCTGTAATTGAAGGGTATTTTGAAAATAACCACTGATATATTTGAATTTCTGAGGGTGTTTGTTTACCTCATTCCTGTTTCATTTTATTCCATTCTTCTTCCATAAATGAAATTTTCCTTCTACTTCTCTAATGATATAAATAATGGATTTTGAATATTTTCCTTTTTGTATTTGTCTTCTCTCTACAAACCATTTTTTTCTTTCTATTTTCTTGTTTGAGTCTCTGTGTCATACATAAGAAGCTTTCTTCAAGAGTTTGGAAATTCTCAGTTTTGAAGCTCATGATTAAGGTGTGTGTGTGTGTGTGTGTGTGTGTGTGTGTGTGTGTGTGTCTAAAAGCCTAATTAGAGGTTTTGTGGACATAGAGGGCTGTCAAACTGAGCTTTACTATATGGTAACCTGTTAGGCTCTTTGTTGGACCTAAGGTCAGAATCTTTAGATCTTTTCTAAAGGATGATTGGTTTCCTTAAAGAGGACCCTTTTAGTTTCCTGACTAGAAGGTAAGTGTCAGGCTCTAGAATAGTGGGACAGAATGAAGTCTTCTAGGTTCCTGAGACTTTTGAGGCTTTTAGAATATGAATTAGACTTTTTCACATGCTTGGATATTTAGTGCACATCAATATGTTTTCTAGTTTCCAATAGTTATCGCTATTTCTACTTCTTGTATTCTCAACTTCCTTCAGAGCTTATGTTGAAAGAATATCTTTATGAGTTGTAATTGCAGTTGTAATACAGTTGATTTTTAGAATGGGGTGAACTTATTTGCATATATCCAATCTAAGATCTAACCTTTGAAGTCTATCATGTTATTTTAATTTTACTAATTTCCCTTTTTTCTTTTAAACTTGCTGAAAGTATCTCAAGTCTTTTCTTAATTCCATTAAATTAATTTTCAGCTCGATCTGATTTATTCCATGTCCTTTGCAATCTATTTAACCATACCCACGTTAGTTAGCACATCAGAAGATAGTATTTTTACTCTCACTTCAGAGATGAGAAATGAAATCTCCCAGAGGTTATGTAATTTGCTCAACATTGCACTTAGTAAGGGGACAAGTTAGACTTCAAATTCAGGAAATGTTATAACATGCATGTGCTAATAACTGCTATAGTAGTCTAGCTTGGTGATGTTATTGTACTTCCGTATTTATGATCTGAAACATTCCCATTCATTTTTATTTTATCATTTTATGATAAAATGTCATAATTTTATCATTTTATTATTGAAATGTACTTCTGTTGAATTTTTGTTCTTATGTTCTTCAATACATAAAACACTGCTGGGACTTTGTCTTCTGTTTCTTGCTTTAATTGGCTTCCACATCAGATTTTTTCACTTTGTAGGAAGCTATGCCACCTTAATTATTATTATATTCATTATTATTACTCCAAAATGATATTCTTTTACAGTTAACATAACTTTTCCCCCCAGTACACCTATGCTTAATATAAGCAAAGTTAATAGGTCTGATGTTGTGTGGGAGACACATACATACTAGTTTATCCTCAGCTGGAATATTGTATACTTCTCTTTGAACTATTACTTAAGAGAGGGATAATGCTTTTCCTTGAGTTGTCCTTAATCAATATGAAAATTCCTTGATAGGAGACTTGAAAGAGCTTTTCTGTTCTTGACTACTTTTTAAATGAACTGCATCACTGCTCAATACACCTATAAAGTCCTTCAACTTGGTTCTTCAGCCAACCCTAGACCCTGGAAGATCTTTGAGGCCTTTGTCTATGCTAAAGTCCTGGAGTGGTTTGATGTATTTCTAAAAAAAAAAAAAAAAAGAAAAGAAAAGAAAGGAAAGGAAAAAAAAAAAAGCAGTTTATTGCAATCATGTCAGGAGCTGTTGTAAACATACCACCCCAGACAGACTTTCATTTGCAGAATATTTTTAAATTCTCAAGATGTTGCCTGCTTAGATTCTTTCTTTGCACGTTTTCTGGGGTAGAGATCACATAGAAACAACATTGAGATAGTAGGAGTTTTGCCACAAATAAATCTCCTTCTAATCAAGCTTATATCTTGAAACTATAAACTATTTTCTGATGAGGAAAGATAGTACATTTTGGGTAGCTTTTTACAAAACTATTTGGAATTGTTTAAGTATAGAATGTAGCAGAGGTATTCGGCAATCCAGTCTCTCTCCACTACTTCATTTCAATTATACTGGTACTCACTTTCAAAATCTAGCAGAACTAGAGACAGAAAGTCAATCTGAATTAAAAAAAAAAAAATAGAGATCAGAGGTGATCTCAGTATAAAGGGATTCAGTAAATTTTTGTTCCTGCTGGGGGATATGGGAAATGGGGAACAGAGAAAAAAAATTATTTTCCTTTTCCTTCATCCATTGAGGTCATTTCCATACTTTAGACAATTCTAGACCTTAGCTATTGTGAATAAATGCTGCTATGAACATGGAAGTATAAATATCTCTTTGAGATAATGATTTAATTTCATTTGAATATATACCCAGAAGTAGGATTGCTTGATTATATGTAAGTTAAAATTTACTTTTAATTTTTAATTTTTTGAGCCATATTGCTTTCCATAGTGGCTGAACAAATGTACATTCCCACCAATAGAGTACAAAAGTTCTTTTTTCTCCACATCATTGCCAGTATTTATTATTTCTTGTCTTTTTGATAATACTCATTCTAACACGTGTGAGATGCTACCTCATTGTGATTTTGGTATGCATTTCCAGGATGATTAGAAATGTTGAGCACCTTTTCATGTGTCTGTGGGCCATCTGTACATCTTCTTTGGAAAAATGTCAATGTGTGTCCTTTGCACATTTTTTAAATTGGATTGTTTTTTGCTATTGAGTGGCATAAGTTTCTCACATATTTTAGATATTAATTCCTTATCAGACATGTAGTTATATCTTCTTGTAACTGATTTCTAGTTTCATATCATTGTGTTTGCAAAAGATGTTGCTATGATTTCAATCTTCTTACATTTATTAAGACATTTTTTGTGGCCTCACATGATTTATCCTGGAAAATGTCTCATATGCACTTGAGAAAAAAAATGTGTATTCTGCTGCTGTTAGATGGAATGCTCTGTATTGGAATGACTCTTAGGTCAATTTGGTCTATAGTATTGTTAAAATCCACTGTTTCCTTATTGATTTTCTGTCTGGATGATCTATCCATTGTTGGAAGTAGGGCATTGAAGTCCTCTCCTATTATTGTATTGTTGACTGTTTTTTCTTTCAGATCTATTAATATTTGCTTTATATATTTAGGTGCTCCTATGTTGGGTGCATGAATACTTACAATTGTTTCATCTTCTTATGATTGACTCCTTTATCATTATTGAATACCTTCTTTATCTTTTACTACAGTCTTTGGCTTAAAGTCTATTTTGTCTGATATAAGAATGGCCTTCTTTTGACTTCCTTTTGCATAGCACATCTTTTCACATCCATTCACTTTCAGTCTGTGTGTCAAAGCTGAGCTGATTGCCTTGTGTTCTTAGTTTTTTGTTTTGTTTTTTGTTTTTTTGTTTTTGGTTTTGTTTTGGTTTGTTTATTTACACATTCTTTTTGATTGAAGACTGTTTTTTTCTTCAATTGTTCTTTTGATTGAAGAATTTAGTGCATTTACTTTTGAAGTTGTTATTGGTAGTTGGGACTTCCTATGGTCATTTTACTAATTGTTCTGTGGTTGTTTTGTAATTCCTTTGTTCCTTCCTCTCTCTTTTAGTCTCAATTACAAATATTTGTAATTTGATGATTTCCTATAGTGATTCGCATTAATTCTTTTATTTTTTGTATATCTACTTTAGGTTTTTGTTTTGAGGTTACCATGAACTTACATAAAACATCTTATATTTATAATAGTCTATTTGAAGTTGATAATCTCTTAACTTTGAACATATAAAAAAGCTTCCCCACCCTCCACATTTTATGTTTTTGATGTCATAGTTTGTATCTTTTTACATTGTGTATCCATTAATAATTATAGTATATTTTTAATATTTCTTGTTATCTTCATACCAGAGTTATAAGTGATTTACTCACCATCATTACAACATTGTAATATTCTGAATTTAACTATATATTTACCTTTACCACTGAGCTTTATTCTCTTATATGTATTTGTGTTACTACTTAGCACCTTTTCATTTCAGCTTGAAGATCTTCCTTTAAAATTTCTTGTGAGACTGTTCTAGTGCTTCGGTTTTAATTGTCTGAAAAGCTCTACCTCTACTTTAATTCTGAAGGACAACTTTGCTGGGTAGATTATTATTTTGCAGGTTTTTTTTTTTTCCTTTTAGCACTCTGAATATATCACCCCAACCCCTTCTACTCTTCAAGGTTTCTGATGAAAAATCTGCTGACAGTCTTATAGTGATTCTTTTGTACACAACAAGTTGTTCTTTTGCTGCTATTAATATTATCTCATTGTCTTTAATTTTAGACAATTTTATTATGAAGTATCTCAGTGTAAGCCTCTTCAGATTCCTCTGGTGTCTGGTATGCTTCTTCGATCTGGATGTCTATTCTTTCTTCAGATTAGTGAATTTTCAGCTATTATTTCATTGAGTTAGCTTTCTACTCCTTTCTCTCTTTGCCTTCTGGGACTCCCTATAATGCACATACTGATTCATTGAATGGTATCCTATTAGTGCCTTAAATTGTCTTGACTATTTTTCTATTAGTTTTTAATTTTTGCATCTCTTTTTAAAATTATTTTCAAAAAGATTTTATTTTATTTTATTTCAGACAGAGATAGAGGGAAGAACAGAGGAGGAGGGAGAAGCAGACTCCACCGAGCAGGGAGCTCGATGCAGGGCTTGATCCCAGGATCCTACTGTCATGACCTGAGCTGAAGGCAGGTGCTTAACCAACTGAGCCATCCAGTGCCCCATTTTTTTTTTTTTTGCATCTCTGAATGAATCTGACTCCCCTGCCTGTGAGTTCTCTGATTTTTCATTTGTTTGAGCTAGCTTGTTGTTGATTCTTATACTGAATTTTACAGTTCATTTGTTGTATTCTTTAGCTCTATGATTTCTGTTTGGAACTTTAAAAGTATCTTTCATATCTCCCTATTGAAATTCTCACTTTGGTCATGTATTGCTTTTGTGGCCTCAGTAAAGATCCTTACGGCCATTATTTTGAACTCTCTATGAGATAAATCCCTTATCTTCATTTCATTGAGATCTGTTCCTGGAGTTTCATCCTGTTCTTTTGGAACAAGTTCTTTTAGAACATATTCTCTTCTTTTTCCTTGACACTCTATTAGTTTCAGTGCATTAGATAAAGGAGTCACCTCTCCTACTCTTGATGGAGAAGTCTTGTGTAAGAAATAAGCCCAACACTCAATAGTTTCTAGTTGTCTCTCAAAGTTTTGTGATTGTCCAAGCTGCCTTCTTTGTTCTTAGTGGCTGAGTAGTTGAGGGTGTGCCAAAACTCATCAGTGTCCAAAAGGAGAGCATTGCAATCAAAACCTAGCTGAAGACTGATTAGATGCTGGACTCTGAGGCAGCAGCTGGGAAAGTATGTAGTTAAGGCTCTTCTAGTGAGAAACTGACAGATGGCCAATTTTGCCTGTTCTCTCTGTGTTGGCCCAAGTGTATAGCTCCAGTGGTGCTCTCAGAGTGCCCATTAAGAACTGTGTTTGTTTGTTTGTTTGCTCCAATCCTGTGGGACTTGTGAATGCAAGCCCCATTGGCTATTTGAGCCTAGCAGTACAAGGCCCCATCTCTCAGGTGAATGACACAAAAGTTTTGGTGCCACATGTGTATACTAGCTCCTTCTATGGAGTTAGTGGTGGCTTGGTTTTGTTATTGGAGTAGACTGGAGGGAGAAGCCGTGAGAGATGTCTGCCATCTTCCTTGGTCTCCAGGGGAAAAAAAAAATTCACAGCTGCCCTTAGAGACTTGCTAAATTAGAAGCCTGGCCCTCAGGGCAGAAACTTCAAAGTATGCAGATAAGCCTCTTTTAGTGAAAGTTGAGAGATGGGAGATTTTCTCTGCTCCCTAGCTGCTGAGCCATGGGGGACGGGCTGTGAATGCTCAGGCAACTGTTAAGAATTGCTTCTTTGTTTGCTATAGTCTGCCAATCTCACAGGCACAAGTACTATTGTGTTTTAGGATACTACCTCTTCCTTGGAAGGTTTGAAATTTGGACTGCTACATGGTGTTCAAATCCCTCACTTGTCAGGGAGAAAGTAGGAGTTGGGGGGGGGGGTCCCGTTTTGATGTTATGCTACTGGGTTAGAGGTGGGGTTTATGGCAAAAATGTATCTAGGTCTTTCTTACCCATTGTGATGTGGGCATTTTCTCATGCTTCTAATGTGTAGAAGTGACTCAGCTAGTTTCTAAATCTCTTTCAGAAGGAATTATCTCATGTATAGCTGTACATTCAGTGACTCCATGAGACTCTTAATATATCAAGAGTCTCTTCTGTTGCCATCTTGGTTGATTTGGAATGTCTTGCAATCCTCCCCATTCACTCAAAACAAACATTGTTAAAACAGGCATCAGAAATATGCACATCCCCCTTTTTTAACCCTGGAAGTTATTTTTGTAATTACTCTTTCCTGCACTCAGAAATATGCATTATCTTCTTACTGTACTTAGTAGAATAACTTGTTATACTGTTCACAGGAAAATTATTCAATATCCATGTAGGTTGTTGTCTCCTTTTTGGATCATGTATCAATTATAACTAGGTTCTCTCAATATTCAAATATGTGGTCATTATTTTGCTGAATGATATGAAGACGTCCAATTATTAGTTTTCAGCTACAATGAGAAATGTTTACAAAAGTAGCTATCTTAATTGCCAAGCACTGAGCCCTTTAAATATGCCTTGAGTGGTCCTAATATCACCAGTAGGTCATTTTTTTTACCCCAATTTTAACCAGAAAATTTGAGACTCAGAGGAAATAGGTCTTGTGCCTATGTTTTTGTTGTTGTTTATAAGGACTTGAGTGAAATAGAAAAACAAGTCTATTTTTCTCAAAAGTTCATGTATACCCTTTCCCCTATACTGGAAGGCATTATACTAAAAAGAAAAAAAATTACACTCCCATAAAACACTTTAATTAAGAAATGAGTTTACCAACATTATTCTTTAATCTTAGGGTTTGTATACTTCCTTTCAACATTAAAATAAAGTAAAATAGAAATATTCAGTAGCTTCTGAACTTCCAAATAACATTGTAAAAGAGATATGAAAGGTAAATACCTGACATGTCTATCATGCATGAATTTCTAAATATTATTTTGAAGACTGTTATCCTTAGGTACATATTTATTTCCTTCAATCAATACTTACTACATTTTAAAGACAAGGCAATGGTATCCAGACTGATTTTTCTTATTTATTATGAATTTCCACTATTTCTTTAACTAGTTCTTTATTGTTTCAGGGAAAATATATGTTAAGGAATGTAACTAGATACTATATTACATTTGGTTTTTGTACCTTAGCTACTCAGGTACTTTGTTGTAATCACTTATTTCTTTTTTTTTATTCATGGTAAAATATACATTACATAAAATTTACCATATTAACCATATTTAAAGCATACATTTTAATGGCATTAAATATATCCATATTCTTGTGCTACTATTACTACCAGCTGTTCACAGAACTCTATGTTTCAAAACTGACACTCTGCACCTATTAAATGATAACTTCCCATTCCCTTCTCCCTCCAGATGCTGGAAACCACCCTTCTATTTTCTGTATGCATGAGTTTGACTGTTGTGGGTTTCATATTTGTGGGTTCATATAGTATTTCTACTTTGTAATTGGCTTATTTCACTTAACATATGTCCTTAAAGTTTGTCTATGTTTTAGAGTACGTTGGAATATCCTTCCTTTTTAAACTGAATATTCCATTGTATGTATCTACCACATTTTGTTTATCCATTCACCTATTTGTGGGCACTTGGGTTGTTTTTACCTTTTGGCAACTGTGTATAGTGCTGCCATGAACATAGATATACAAATCTCTCTTTAAATCACTGATTTCAATTCTTTTGAGGATATACCTAGAAATGGAATTCTTAGATCATATGGTAATTCTATTTTAATTTTTTATGGAACCACCATACTGTTTTCCATGATGGCTGCATCATTTTACATTTCCACCAGTGGTACATAAGGGTTCCAATTTCTCCACATCTTTGCCAATACTTTTTACTTTCTGGGTTTTGTTTTTCATGGTAACCATGTTAATGAGTGTGAGGTAGTTAATAGCCTATTTCTTTTCTCTGAGCCTCATTTTTTCTTATTTGTCACTGTAACATGTTTGTAATATGCTTCTTTATCACTCATGGTATTTGTACTGATAAATCTATTTGTGGCATATAACAGGCTTCAAAATTTAGAGATTTGGTGTTATGTCCTATGATCAGTTGGTAGTAAGTTCATTCAAAGTCAAAGAAGGACCTGGTTTACAGAACATTTAAGAATACATGTACTTCTATTACATTCAAGAACATTAAATATACTATAAAATAAATAACAGAGGGAAGTATTAATTCTATGGAATATTAATTTTGTGAACATACAGATATCCCTCATTTTTAATTAATATATTGATTGAATGCATATGTTATTGCCAAAATTTTCTTTTTAAATATAATTTTACTTGCAAAGATTTCACAAATGCATTTAAAACTTAAACAATTCCAGAAAGCAGTTCAAAGGAATTCTAGCATTAAGATATAATCATATATGACTGTTTTGATAGCACTTTTCTTCTAGCCTGTATACATATATTCAGTTATATTTATGATGTATATGTACTTTTATATGATGGTGTGTTCAAAATATATATCAAGAATATTTATATTTCAAGAATATTTTCTTGTCCTACCCAACTTTCTGAATATTAATTGAAAAAATTATTTTTTTCAGAATAGTTATGTGCTCTCCAATCAATACAGAATAAGTTACATAATTAGGTTTTAAAATTTTATTATTGTTAATAATGGTGTGATTATTTTCTTAATATTTACCTGTATGCCCCCCAAAAAAAATTATATTCTAGAAGTCAAATTAGTTGACTAAGGGAAAAAATATTTCCAAACCATTGACTCATATTGCTATGTATTAAACTACTATAGAAACCCCAAATCCTGCACTGGTGTGATTGCTTGTAAGATTCTGATTAGACGTTTTGCAAACATATTGCATTCTTTTTTTTTTTTTTTTTTAACATATTGCATTCTTGCATATACCTTACCTCTCATCTAATGGCTTCACATATTTGTTTATGTGACTCTAACTATGAGGTCAAAGAGATCTCAGGTTGCTCAACTACAAAAAAAAAAAAAAAAAAAAAAAAAGGACAAGGGGAGGAGAAGGAGTGATAGATTATATATTGCCAGGATCTCAACTATGCTGACATTTTTATTTAATAAATTATGGAATTGGTAGGTAAATGCAGTATTATTTGCTGATTTTTGACTTGTTATTACCAAAATCTAGGGACTTTTTTCTTTCTAATTTTGCAGAATGGAAATCTTTGTATAGCTGTACTACTGAGCACTTAATTTTCTTACTCTCAAGAAGTCTATTAAGAATTTTAAAGTAACTCAATTATTCATTTAATTTTTAGCAAAATGGATATATTTTAAGATAGTATTTTAATGAACAAAATAAGGCTACCTTCCTCCAGAATCAAAATAGTTTGCTACATAGAGAAAATGTCTTTAAATAAAAATTAGAAATATTTTCCCCATTCTTTTTATAGTATAAATATTGAATTCTGATTCTCTTATCATTTTAGTACTTAGTGGAATTATGAATCTAGGGAACATGATTTACCTTCATGTTTTCTGTGTAATAGTAAGAAACCCTTGATATTAAGATTACTCAACTTTATTTTTACTATGACATATTAACTTACCAGTCTTGATTTTGTCTTTTATACACATTTAGAAAAAACATATTGCTCCTTACAGTGAAGCTGTTTTAGATATACCCAACTTGAGGGGAAGGCACCGTTTGGAATACTAACTTAAAGACTTTATTACTGGCAAGAATATTTGACTTGTTTGCCTAGTAATAGATTAAGATAAAAAGAGAATTTGGTTATATTCTGAAGAATTAAATACCTAAGCCTATAGCTTAAAAAAATATTATCAAATGTATTTAATAAATATTTTAAAACACACTATTGTGGGATATTTTTCAAACCTGGTACTTCTTGTAAGGAAGAATTTTCTCTTTTTTTCCCTAAAGAAGTTTCTTAAATCACAGAAATGATGTTTTCATAGGATTTTAGAGTCTGTTGTAACATTCTGCTCTTCAGTTCTTGTTTGTATATTCACACAAACTGTTTTCTCAGCATTTCCGCCCCGCTGTATATTCTCTAGAAGGGGAAATCTTTGGGTGCAGTTGGTTTGGTATAAAATATACTGCATATTAACAAACAAGGCTTTGTTTGATATGTGGAAGCTGTACATGATCCTACAGCTGCCTAATAATGAAACCAAAAAAGAAAGAAAAAATATATGTATAAAAGATAGAAAAATATTTCAACTTGACTGCTAGCAATAGACTTACCAGGAAAAACAGCTTCTCTATTGGGAACAAAATTGTTCCATAACTTGTAATGCTGGGAGCCCCAGTCAGAGAAGTGTTCTGGAATCTTTCAATTTTAGATCAGTTTGACACAGGAAACAGACTGTGAATAGGAATAAGATACAGATATGTAAAATAGCCCTGCCCTTTAGAAACTTTAAGCATAGGGTGTGGGTAGGAAGCAGTTTGAGTGTTTTCCGTACACTAAGAAAGCTGCAAAGAGAAGCATGGAGAAACAGGGTGTGTGGGGGACATTTCCCAAAAAGAAATGAAAACTTAGCAGGTTCTGAGGGACATTTAAGTAAAAGAACTTGCCAAACTGATGGGCGGAAGCAGAGGACATCTCAAATAGAGAGAGACGTTTAAAAAAAAAAAAAAACAAATTTTTTTAAAAGGAATCACAGCTATTTTACTATTGAGCATAAAGTGCAAAAGAGAAGTTAGTGCTCAAGGCTTGGGTGGTAACAGTGGAATTATTTTCCTCTGTTATATTTTCAACTAACTTCCCTTTGTTTTGTGTGGAAAACACAAAGTCCATAATGTGTGGAACTAGACAGAGAGAGACGTGTGACAAGTGTTGTTATGCAACAATACTTAGTCTGAGAAATTAAGGGATCATGAATTGAAAGTAGTGTACCGAATCAAAACATATTTAAGAGATAAGGACTGAAGGGATTGATGAATGGTCATAAATAGAAGGATGATTTTAATTGATGAAGGTTGCAGAATCTAGTGAGGTCTAGATGAATGTGTTGTTAAAAAATCCAAAAGTAGGCAGTAAACTCTGGCTGTGTTTTCTTAGCTTCTGTATTCGTCTATTTGGCATCCATTGATTACAGGGCCCAACTAATGAACAGGGTTGTTTACATCCTGTGGTCTGGAACCCATTCTCTGCATCTTTTCCTTACCTAATAAACACACCAAACCCATATATCCCCCACCCCCAAATCAACCCAGGGCCAGGTAGCAGACAACCAGGAAGAGCACCTGTGTCAGAGGGCGCACCAGAATGATTGAAACTAGCCCATCCTAAACTGTTTATCCCATAGATAACCCCAAAGGAAGTTCTAATCTGGGCTCTCCCCTCATCTCATGGCAAAATGTGGTGTTTCCCCATGTGGCTCTGTATGGGACGGATGCTGCATTCTCTCATGAAATCTAAGAAATAAATGGTGCTTTCAAAGGCATTGTCACATGTTTGTTGCCTTACTGATGAAAACAAATCCAGAGAATAAATGTTGAAACAAGCAGTCACTGAGAAGGTGCGAAGTGTAGGTTGAAGATGGAAGGCTGAGGAACAGAGGGCATCATGCATCAGCAAATAGAATTAATATGAGAAGAACCAGGAGAGCTAGGCCTTATTAGTAATATTATTTATTATTTTCAAGTAAAGATACTTGTAAACCACATCAGTTAAAATATGGACTGAAAAGTATCCACTAATTTGCAAAATGAGGTTATCATTATGCTGTTATCAAGTGTTTAATGGGTATGGTAGGATCCAATGATTAGAGATTATATATGGATTATATATGGATTTTCTTTTCTCAGATAAAACTCACCTAAAGCTGTGATTTCTGATCTTTAAGAACCTAAGTCTCAACTGTAATTTGTACTCTGCAGGGTACTTAGGTAAGTGCACTACATATAATATGTGCCCTCTCTATATATATTTAGAAACAAAATTTCTCAACTGCAGTGTCATGATTAGAGAAAGAAAAAAAAATATGTGAACTAAATCATAGACTTAGAAAAAGGATTTGGAAAGAATCGAGGGTATGAACAAAATCATCACTAGACTTGCAGTCAAATTCAACAGACTTACTGAAATTGCATAAATTTAGAGGTCTGGAGAGCATTTAACAATATAATTATGCTTCCTAATTTTGGAGGGGAAAATGAAATTTGAAAAAGTTAACTTGCCTAAGGACTCACGACCCCAGGTGTTCTGGTTATTTGCACAAAGCTTTCCCTCTACTGCATAGCACATGGCCTTCCAATCATTTTCTGTTAATTCTTTTATCTGGTTTAGCTTCATGAAAAATGCCTGACATTATCATAATTATATGATATAAGAGATTAGTCCTTCCTTAATATTCCATTTGACAATAGATTCCTCTTTTCTTCAGGACCCCCCCCCCAAACAACAACAACAACAACAACAACAACAACAACAACAACAAAACCCAAAAAACCAAACCCAACCCCTTTTTTAAAGCCATGGAATTGTCCTGCCCATCTGATTGTGTTTTTAACAGCATGGGCAGGGAGACTATGACATACAGACTTTTTTTAGAATGATGGTGATGATGAGAGGGTTGAAATATTTTATAAGAGGTATGAACAGATAGATAATTGACCTCTGTTTCCCATGTAACACAAATGCACCCATTGGCAGAAAGGAATCATAGATCTTGTCCTATATTTTATTTATTTATGTTTTTAAGGATTTTATTTATTTATTTATTTATTTATTTATTTATTTATTTGAGACATAGAGAGAGAGAGGCAGAGACACAGGCAGAGGGAGAAGCGGGCTCCCTGTGGGGAGCCTGATGCAGTACTCGATCCCAGGACCCCGGGATCATGACCTGAGCTAAAGGCAGACGTTCAACCACTGAGCCACCCAGGTGCCCCTCATCCTATATTTATAATTTGAGTAAATTTTTTTCCATTAGTGATATTTATTTCAAAGATTATGCATTTCCTCAAAATCCCTGATCTATAACAATTATTGAAAACTGTCCATTTTGCACTAATAATGGAACAAAAGTACTTTCTGAAGAGAACTTTTACTGGCTTTGTCTTTTTCCTTCTTTCCTTGAAACCTGTCACCATTCCA
This sequence comes from Vulpes lagopus, assembly GCF_018345385.1. Lineage (NCBI taxonomy): Eukaryota > Metazoa > Chordata > Mammalia > Carnivora > Canidae > Vulpes > Vulpes lagopus. The sequence goes on from NC_054833.1 coordinate 4,419,555, forward strand.
ACAACTCTCTCTGTTTTTATGTCCCCTTCCTATTTTTCCTCAGCTTCATGGAAGTAAGTAGCTATTGATCACGGTTGCCCTAAACAGTCTGAGGAGAAGAGCTGAACCTGGCTCAGAGAAAAGAGGTTGTTTGTCAAATGGAAACAAATTACTTCCAGGCTTGATTTTAATCAGATAATTGTATCTTGAGTCCTTCTAATGAGGCTTTTGAAAGTCTCCCAAAACCGTAACAAGATTGAACAAATGTTCTGTTATGGGGTGTGTTTCCTCATCCAGCACAAAAGGAAAGATGGAAGGAAGGAAAGAGGGGAGAAAGGAAGGAAGGAAAGAAAGAAAGAATGAAGGAAGGAAGGAAGGAAGGAAGAAAGGAAGGAAGGAACAAAAATAAAGAAAAGGGAAGGTAGGGAGGAAAAAAATAGTGAAGACCTTCACTCTCTAGTAATATTGATTCAATTTTGTGGATGTGTTTTTTTAAAGAAACTGTTTAGTAAACTGTATTATTTTCATCTATTTTGTGTCTTCAGTCACCTTAAAAATTTTGAACGAAACTGTGATTTACAGAAAAGTCACAAAAGCAGCGTGGTTTTCCTCACTCAACTTCCATTAACATCTTCCTTAGTCTCTACGGAAGGATCTGCACCAGGAAATTAACCTTCTGGACGATACTAGTAATTCAACTAACAGCTGCATTTGAATCTTACAAATTTACTGCCAATATTCTTTGTTTTTTCTGTTCCAACATCCTATCCAGGTTCTTACCCTGTGATTCGTTGTTATTTTTCCTTACTCTCCTGTAGGCTGTGGGAGTACCTCCATGTTCCTTTGTCTTTCATGACCTTGACACTTTAAAAGATGATTGATCAGTTAATTTTCCAGTGTTCCTTAAATATTAAGGAGTTAAATATTTCCCCTTAAATATTCCAGTGTTCCTTAAATATTAAGGGGTTAAATATTTCAAACACATTTTGTAATACTCGGGTGAAATAGAGTTATCCTTTCCTCTGTGTTCCCCCTAATCTGGGCTTGCTCAATGTTTTCTAGTCTTTATGCTGAGATTATACATCTTTGGCAAGAGTATGACAGAAATGGGGTGTCCTCCTCACTCCATCTTGATATATCATGGGGCTAATAATGTTCAGATACCTTATTACTGGTGACACTGACTTAGATTACTTGGTTAACATGGTTTCTATTGATTTTCCCCACTATAAAGCTACCGTCCTACCCTGGGTAGTTCATAAACTCAGGGAAGATATTTTGAGACTGTGTGAATCCGGTTTCTCCTCAAAGTTTCGCCCACTGAATGTAGCACTCAGTGGCTGAGGTTGTCTGTAGCAATTAGCATTGTGGTATTTGCCTAGTGGTGCTTTATGTTTCCTCCTTATTTTTTTTTTAAGTTTTTATTTATTCATTTGAGAAAGAGTGAACATGAGCAGGGGGAGGGGTAGAGGGGGAGGGAGAAGCAGATTCCCCTCTGAGCAAGAAGCCTGTTGTGAGGCTGGATCCCAGCACCCTGAGATTATGACCTGAGCTGAAGACAGATGCTTAACCCACTGAGCCACCAGGCACTCCATACTTTCCTATTTATTAATTGGAATTCTGTAAGGAAGAACTTGTCCTTCTCTCCTACTTATTTATTTTTAAATATTTTAGTCTGTGGATCAAAATCTAACACTCCTATTATGCATTTTATTATTCAGATTTTTCCAGTTCTGTCTCTTGGGGGCATCCTCAGGTTGGCTCCCTTTGCTTTGACAAGCCCACATCTATTTTGAGTACATTCTTCCTTTGTGATACCATCAGATGTCCCAGACTCATCTTGTGTTTTCTGTGCCTTAGCCCTGGAGTCAGTCATTTCTCCAAGAAATACTGGTTCCTTCATTGTGGAGAATGGGACTGAGAAACCTAGAACTCCTGTCAGTGTTTCTAGGCTTTTATAGAAGGCAGAGCTGGGAAATATATGTCTCTGTTAGTTTCCAAAGGCTGTCTCAATATTACCCCAAATCTGACAACTTAATGTAACAGAAATGTGTTCTTTCAAAGTTCTAGAGGCAGAAATATCATAGTATATTATTATGGTGTATTGATTAATGTATTAGTAATTAGTAATGTTTTGATTCTGCTTGCTGATGTTTTCTTTAGAATTTTGAATTTAAGGAGTAATACGGGTCTACACTTTTTTATTTCTCTTTTTTTTTGTACTATCACTATCTGGCTTATTTATTAGGGCTTAAAAAAAAGGAAATCAGGTAGTTTCCCTTCCTTTTCAGTGCCTGGAATAATTTAGAGTATTAGGAATATCTGGTCTTTGAAGAATTTGGTAGCATCCCCCCGTAAAACCATTTAGTCTTTTTTTTTTTTTTTTATGGGGATGATTCCTTAACAATGTTTTGTCCTTTTACTTAATAATTGGAATTTTATGTGTCTTATAAGACAAGGGAAAGGTGACTGATGTACTATTCACTTTAGGCAGAAAGTATAATGGGGCACCCCAATACTCGGTAATCAAGATAAACAATATTTTAATGCAGTATTTCAAAAGATTAAACCTACAAGGTACAGCCTATAGGATAGTTTTCTGTTTTTATAAATAAAGTTTTATTGAAATGTGGGCCAGGATCATGATGATGTGTGAGAGGCAGGAAGTGAAAGGGTAGCTATTGTCTTTACTTAAAATTTCATGTTCAGCCATCATAGATTTTAAAATTCTGCTGATTGCCTTAGTGTAGATCTTACAGACATTTATGGTGCTCTGCTATACCTTACTTGCCTCCTCCAAGTGAAACCAGGTCTCCTATTCTCCCCATATCACCTGCATTTCCAGCAATTGTTGCTTCATGAAGGTGGTGACTATTTTTTAATTTCTGGTATCTTCCCTTCGAAGACATACTTTGAAATTCCTTCTGTGCCCTTCTTATTCTGATCTGCCCAGTTACTTCTCCCAGATTTGGTGCAAATTAACTTTTTTTCTGATGGTCACACCAGCTCATAGTCAGGCCCCTTGGCTGATCTTTCTACTCTGATCCCCTTGGTTGTTTTTGTTTTGTTTTGTTTTGTTTTATTTTATTTTATTTATTTATTTTTCTGGTTTTGTTTTTGTTTTCTCAATCTGTGCTGCTGATCATACCAAGGGCAGAGTTGGGGCGGTCCCATGTGTGACTGGCACTTGCTTGTCTTTTTTATTTTTTCACTTTTGCATGCAGTTATTTTGCCACGTTTGCTTTCTGTGTCTTCAACTAATTTTGAGTGTGGTTTTGCTTTGAAATAGATTTGAAATTATTTCATATTACTGGGGAGGTGATTTGGGGAAGTTGTTCATTATATGCCTGCTGGTGCCTGCAGCAACTTGGAAGTCACCTGGTCATTACTGTTAACCTTGTAATTATATTTATAATCCTTTACAGTGGAGTGCATACTCCCAAGTTATGCAAACAAACTAAAAACGCCAAAAATATCAAGAATTGTTCACCTTAAACACCTTTCCCTATAACAGAATGATGATAGGACATGCAGGCTTGTGTTTGATTTCCTGTTTAGGGCACGTGTTTTGAAACTGAACATATCTTGTTTGAATCACCAGATGCACAAACCTGAACATGTCCTTTAACTTTCCTAAGGGTCCTTTTTTGTCCTCTACAAAACCTCAAGGCTGTTGGGAGAGACGATCAGATCACGTATTAAAATTACCTCCCAAGAGTGCCTGGCACAGTGTGTGTTCAAAAATGTTTTTGAATTTACCATTTGGTTTTCCCTTCCCTACAGTTTTTTTTGGTGTAATACGAGATCTGGAGTGTTCCCTCTTCCTCACATTCCTGCGTCAGAAAGATGGTCTTTTTCCCATTCTGACACAATTTTCTCCTGATGCTCCCACTCTGCTGAACACTAAGTCAGCAGTCCTACTACATTCTGACATCAACAATTGTCGGTGAACAGAACCAACTTTGGTTCTCACTGTGGAGTCCCTACTGCATAAAAAGTACGTGGAAATATCTGACCATCAGTTCAAACTGTTAACACTGACTCCTGTCAGGCACAAGTTGGGATTTGTGATTGTTTAGAAGTTCTTTTTTTTTCTTTTCAATTTTATGCTGTTTATTTGGGTTTCCATTTTTCTCTTTCCGTAAGACTTCACTCTTTATTGTCCTTTTCTTTTTTTTTTTTTTTTTTTTTTTAATTAACTTTTATTGGTGTTTAATTTACCAACATACAGAAAAACACCCAGTGCTCATCCCGTCAAGTGTCCACCTCAGTGCCCGTCACCCATTCCCCTCCAACACCCGCCCTCCTCCCCTTCCACCACCCCTAGTTCGTTTCCCCGAGTTAGGAGTCTTTATGTTCTGTCTCCCTTCCTGACATTTCCCAACATTTCTTTTCCCTTCCTTTATATTCCCTTTCACTATTATTCACATTCCCCAAATGAATGAGAACATACACTGTTTGTCCTTCTCCGATTGACTTATTTCACTCAGCATAATACCCTCCAGTTCCATCCACGTTGAAGCAAATGGTGGGTATTTGTCGTTTCTAATTGCTGAGTAATATTCCATTGTATACATAAACCACATCTTCTTTATCCATTCATCTTTCGATGGACACCGAGGCTCCTTCCACAGTTTGGCTATTGTGGCCATTGCTGATAGAAACATCGGGGTGCAGGTGTCCCGACGTTTCATTGCATCTGAATCTTTGGGGTAAATCCCCAACAGTGCAATTGCTGGGTCGTAGGGCAGGTCTATTTTTAACTCTTTGAGGAACCTCCACACAGTTTTCCAGAGTGGCTGCACCAGTTCACATTCCCACCAACAGTGTAAGAGGGTTCCCTTTTCTCCGCATCCTCTCCAACATTTGTTGTTTCCTGCCTTGTTAATTTTCCCCATTCTCACTGGTGTGAGGTGGTATCTCATTGTGGTTTTGATTTGTATTTCCCTGATGGCAAGTGATGCAGAGCATTTTCTCATGTGCATGTTGGCCATGTCCATGTCTTCCTCTGTGAGATTTCTCTTCATGTCTTTTGCCCATTTCATGATTGGATTGTTTGTTTCTTTGGTGTTGAGTTTAATAAGTTCTTTATAGATTTTGGAAACTAGCCCTTTATCTGATATGTCATTTGCAAATATCTTCTCCCATTCTGTAGGTTGTCTTTTAGTTTTGTTGACTGTATCCTTTGCTGTGCAAAAGCTTCTTATCTTGATGAAGTCCCAATAGTTCATTTTTGCTTTTGTTTCTTTTGCCTTCGTGGATGTATCTTGCAAGAAGTTACTGTGGCCAAGTTCAAAAAGGGTGTTGCCTGTGTTCTCCTCTAGGATTTTGATGGAATCTTGTCTCACATTTAGATCTCTCATCCATTTTGAGTTTATCTTTGTGTATGGTGAAAGAGAGTGGTCCAGTTTCATTCTTCTGCATGTGGATGTCCAATTTTCCCAGCACCATTTATTGAAGAGACTGTCTTTCTTCCAATGGATAGTCTTTCCTCCTTTATCGAATATTAGATGGCCGTACATTTCAGGGTCCACTTCTGTGTTCTCTATTCTGTTCCATTGGTCTATGTGTCTGTTTTTGTGCCAGTACCACACTGTCTTGATGACCACAACTTTGTAATACAACCTGAAATCTGGCATTGTGATGCCCCCAGCTAAGGTTTTCTTTTTTAAAATTCCCCTGGCTATTCGGGGTCTTTTCTGATTCCACACAAATCTTAAAATAATTTGTTCTAACTCTCTGAAGAAAGTCCATGGTATTTTGATAGGGATTGCATTAAACGTATAAATTGCCCTGGGTAACATTGACATTTTCACAATATTAATTCTGCCAATCCATGAGCATGGAATATTTTTCCATCTCTTTGTGTCTTCCTCAATTTCTTTCAGAAGTGTTCTATAGTTTTTAGGGTATAGATCTTTTACCTCTTTGGTTAGGTTTATTCCTAGGTATCTTATGCTTTTGGGTGCAATTGTAAATGGGATTGACTCCTTAATTTCTCTTTCTTCAGTCTCATTGTTAGTGTATAGAAATGCCATTGATTTCTGGGCATTGATTTTGTATCCTGCCACGCTACCAAATTGCTGTATGAGTTCTAGCAATCTGGGGGTGGAGGCTTTTGGGTTTTCTATGTAGAGTATCATGTCATCGGCGAAGAGGGAGAGTTTGACTTCTTCTTTGCCAATTTGAATGCCTTTAATGTCTTTTTGTTGTCTGATTGCTGAGGCGAGGACTTCCAGAACTATGTTGAACAGCAGTGGTGAGAGTGGACATCCCTGTCTTGTTCCTGATCTTAGGGGAAAGGCTCCCAGTGCTTCCCCATTGAGAATGATATTTGCTGTGGGCTTTTCGTAGATGGCTTTTAAGATGTCGAGGAAAGTTCCCTCTATCCCAACACTCTGAAGGGTTTTGATCAGGAATGGATGCTGTATTTTGTCAAATGCTTTCTCTGCATCTAATGAGAGTATCATATGGTTCTTGGTTTTTCTCTTGCTGATATGATGAATCACATTGATGGTTTTACGAGTGTTGAACCAGCCTTGTGTACCAGGGATAAATCCTACTTGGTCATGGTGAATAATTTTCTTAATGTGTTGTTGGATCCTATTGGCTAGTATCTTGTTGAGAATTTTTGCATCCATGTTCATCAGGGATATTGGTCTGTAATTCTCCTTTTTGGTGGGGTCTTTGTCTGGTTTCGGAATTAAGGTGATGCTGGCCTCATAGAACGAATTTGGAAGTACTCCATCTCTTTCTATCTTTCCAAACAGCTTTAGTAGAATAGGTATGATTTCTTCTTTAAACGTTTGATAGAATTCCCCTGGGAAGCCATCTGGCCCTGGACTCTTGTGTCTTGGGAGGTTTTTGATGACTGCTTCAATTTCCTCCCTGGTTATTGGCCTGTTCAGGTTTTCTATTTCTTCCTGCCCCAGTTTTGGTAGTTTGTGGCTTTCCAGGAATGCGTCCATTTCTTCTAGATTTCCTAATTTATTGGCGTACAGCTGTTCATAATATGTTTTTAAAATCGTTTGTATTTCCTTGGTGTTGGTAGTGATGTCCCCTTTCTCATTCATGATTTTATTAATTTGAGTCTTCTCTCTCTTCTTTTTAATAAGGTTGGCTAATGGTTTATCTATCTTATTAATTCTTTCAAAGAACCAACTCCTGGTTCTGTTGATCTGTTCCACAGTTCTTTTGGTCTCGATATCATTGAGTTCTGCTCGAATTTTAATTAACTCTCTTCTTCTGCTGGGGGTGGGGTCTATTTGTTGCTTTTTCTCTAGTTCCTTTATGTGTAAGGTGAGCTTTTGAATTTGAGATCTTTCCAGTTTTTGAATGTATGCTTGTATTGCGATGTATTTCCCCCTCAGGACTGCTTTTGCTGCATCCCAAAGATTTTGAACGGTTGTATCTTCATTTTCATTAGTTTCCATGAATCTTTTTAATTCTTCCTTAATTTCCTGGTTGACCTTTTCATCTTTTAGCAGGATGGTCCTTAACCTCCACGTGTTTGTGGTCCTTCCATATTTCTTGTTGTGATTAAGTTCTAATTTCAAGGCATTATGGTCTGAGAATATACAGGGGACTATCCCGATCTTTTGGTATCGGTTCAGACCCGATTTGTGACCCAGTATGTGGTCTATTCTGGAGAAAGTTCCATGTGCACTTGAGAAGAATGTGTATTCAGTTGAGTTTGGATGTAAAGTTCTGTAGATATCTGTGAAATCCATCTGGTCCAGTGTATCATTTAAAGCTCTCGTTTCTTTGGAGATATTATGCTTAGAAGACCTATCCAGGGTAGAAAGAGCTAGATTGAAGTCACCAAGTATAAGTGTATTATTATCAAGGTATTTCTTGAGTTTGGTTATTAATTGGTTTAAATATTTGGCAGCTCCCACATTCGGGGCATATATATTGAGGAGTGTTAAGTCCTCTTGTTGGATAGATCCTTTGAGTATGAGATAGTGTCCCTCTTCATCTCTCACTATAGTCTTCGGGGTAAATTTTAATTTATCTGATATAAGGATGGCAACCCCTGCTTTCTTTTGAGGACCATTTGAATGGTAAATGGTTCTCCAACCTTTTATTTTCAGGTTGTAGGTGTCCTTCTGTCTAAAATGAGTCTCTTGTAGACAGCAAATAGATGGGTCCTGCTTTTTTATCCAGTCTGAAACCCTGCGCCTTTTGATGGGGTCATTAAGCCCGTTCACATTCAGAGTTACTATTGATAGATATGAGTTTAGTGTCATCATATCTATTCAGTCCTTGTTTTTGTGGATTGTTCCACTGAACTTCTTCTTAAAGGGGAATTTTAAGAGTCCCCCTTAAAATTTCTTGCAGAGCTGGTTTGGAGGTTACATATTCTTTCAGTTCCTGCCTGTCTTGGAAGCTCTTTATCTCTCCTTCCATTTTGAATGAAAGCCTTGCGGGGTAAAGTATTCTTGGTTGCATGTTCTTTTCACTTAGGACCCTGAATATATCCTGCCAGCCCTTTCTGGCCTGCCAGGTCTCTGTGGAGAGGTCTGCTGTTACCCTAATATTCCTCCCCATAAAAGTCAGGGACTTTTTTTCTCTTGCTGCTTTAAGGATCTTCTCCTTATCTTTGGAATTTGCAAGCTTCACTATTAAATGTCGAGGTGTTGAACGGTTTTTGTTGATTTTAGGGGGGGATCTCTCTATTTCCTGGATCTGAATGCCTGTTTCCCTTCCCAGATTCGGAAAGTTTTCAGCTAGGATTTGTTCAAATACATATTCTGGCCCTCTGTCCCTTTCCGCGCCCTCGGGTACCCCAATTAAACGTAGGTTTTTCTTCCTCAGGCTATCATTTATTTCCCTTAATCTATCCTCGTGGTCTTTTAATTGCCTGTCTCTTTTTTCCTCAGTTTCCCTCTTTGCCATCAACTTGTCTTCTATGTCACTCACTCGTTCTTCCACCTCGTCAAGCCTCGTCGTTAGGACTTCTAGCTTGGATTGCATCTCATTTAATTGATTTTTAATTTCTGCCTGATTAGATCTAAATTCTGCAGTCATGAAGTCTCTTGAGTCCTTTATGGTTTTTTCTAGAGCCACCAGTAGCTGTAAAATAGTGCTTCTGAATTGGCTTTCTGACATTGAATTGTAATCCATATTTTGTAACTCTGTGGGAGAGTGGGCTGTTTCTGATTCTTTTTTTTGAGGGGTTTTCCTTCTAGTCATTTTGCTCAGTGCAGAGTGGCCAAAAACAAGTTGTATTGGGAAAAGGAGAAAAAGAGAGAGAAGGAAAGAAAAGAGAAAAAGAAAAAAGAGAAAGAAGAAAAAAATAGGGGAAAAAGAAGAAAAAGAAAGAAAAAGAAAGAAAGGAGAAAAAAGAAAAAAGGGGGGGTGGGGGAAGCAATCAGAAATCAAGAAGAAAGAGAGAAAAAAAAAGCGCAAAACAAAACAAAACAAAAAAAACAAAAACAAAAACAAAAAAACAAAAAACAAAAAAAAACCCACGGGGGAGTATCTTCCGATTCTGTGTAGTTTAAGTCCCTTGACTTCCCTTGGAACTGGTCCGTCTCGCTGGTCTTCTGGGGGAGGGGCCTGCTGTGCTGATTCTCAGGTGTTGGCACTTGGGGGAGCTGCTCTGCCCCTGCCTGGTGCAGGGCTCGGTGGGGGTTGTTGACCCCGTGAGGCTCCGGGAGGAAGCCACAGTGGCGGGGGCAGCTCTGGGACCCTGGATCCAGCCCCCGCAGTAGCTCCGGGGCTCTCCGTCTGCAGGGCCTGGGGGCTCCGGGGCGGGGCCGCTGATCTGCTCAGTCCCAGGCAGGAGCGTCCTTGCTGTCCTGGGCCCTCCCGGCCTCTGCCTGTCCCGGGGGAGGCCGGATCCTGGGCTGTGTCCCGGCGCCCTGTGCTCCGGGGCCTGCGCTGTTGGATTCGCGCTCCCGGCGGTGCAGCCCCCTCCGCGGAGCCGCCGCCCGAGCCCCTCCGAGCTGTTCCCGGAGCCGCGCAGCCCCCTCCGCGGAGCTTCTTCCTCCGCCCGAGCCGCCGCCGCCGAGCTGTTCCCGGAGCCCCGCAGCCCCCTCCGCGGAGCCGCCGCCCGAGCCCCTCCGAGCTGCTCCGGGTCCCGCCGAGCGCTGCAGCCCTTAGGGAGCTCGGCGCATCTCCGGGGCGCAGTTCCTCTGTTACTGTCCCAGGGAGCCCGAGGGCGTCCCCGCCTTTCTGGGGATCCTGCTCCAATTCCCGGGGAGCCCCTTTCCGCGGGGAAGGTTGGTGCAGCTCCTGCTCCTCCGGGACGGGGCTCTCCTGTCCTGGGGACACTCGCCCCGGCCTCAGCCCGGCTCCTCGGGGCCCCTCCCCCTTGGAGGCCTTTGTGTCTTTATTTCTTTTTCCCCGTCTTCCTACCTTGATAGAAGCGCGAACTCTTCTCACTGTAGCGTTCCAGCTGGTCTCTCTTTAAATCTCAGGCCGAATTCGTAGGTTTTCAGGATGATTGGATGGTTTTCTAGGTAATTTGCTGAGGACAGGTGACCTGGAGACCCTACTCCGCCGCCATCTTGCCCCTCCCTCTGTTTAGAAGTTCTATCCATTTTCTCTTGTCATCTGATTTCCCATTCCTGGATTCTTCAAGAAATCCAGAAACCTACCTTGGTGCAGTTCTACCTTTCATTTGGCCGATTCAGCTCCACTCAGAGGAGAGCATTCAGACCAGTTCCTTTCAGATCAGTTCCATTCAGTTTCAGACATTCCAGCTCCCACTTGCAGCTCCTGTGCCACAGATGGGGCCCTGCCCTTGTCACAGAATATAAAGGGGCTAGAGGAGCTAAAAGTTTTTAAGACAATCGGCAGCAACACCAACCAATATTACTAGTGAGTAGGACATGATGCAGTAGGGTCAAAGAGGAAGGGGGTGGATTCTTCTTGGGTTTTGGAGGAGGGACAGAGAGATAGTGACATGGGAGCTGGTTGCTGTGCAATGTATAGGATTTTGCCAAGAATGAAATGATGGGGAACTGTGATGACCTCCAGTTACATAGCAGTCAGCAATTTTTGAACAGAGTCCTTAAAGATCTAGACTTTCCCTGAGGACTTCAGAAGCTGTGGAAAGGACGAAGTCTGAAGGGAGAGGGGGGCGATAGGAGTGTGCAGACTGAGCATCCGTGATTGTAGACCAACTATTTCATGTTAAAACATCATCGACAGAGTTGAGTGTCAAAGATCTAGCTGATCTATACCCTAATTAAAGACTCCGCATCCTCTCAAAGTTCCCTGTTGTTTAACATATTCAAACCTTATTTTCTTCCTTATCACTATTTGTCTTCATATCTGACACCTGGTCCCATCTGCCTTTCATTTACTGCTGAGCTCCTGTAATGCCCTTCATTCTAATCATTCTGGCTTTTTCACCGTCCATCAACTCTCTGCTCACCTAATATATATGAGCACTTTCAATTAGGTTGCCCAATTGGATTGCGAAAGCATTGTCAGTGTTAAAGACAGGTACCAATGAGACAGTTATTAGGGAAATTCTGGCCTAGAACAGCTTATAAACCTTGGCATTCTCCATCGTTTGAAATAAACGTTCCACATTGCTTTTCTTTTTTTTTTTTTTTTCCTTTTCTTTAGCTTCTTATAAAAAACATAACTCTGTGGAGACTTTCAAGGAGGAACAACCAGATTTCATCACATTATTTTCCAGCTGGATGTGAAGGCAAAGGGTAGCCTAGAAGCTTCTGGCCAAGGATGAAAAAACCCCTGTCAATCTGCTTTCCTGAAGGATCAGCCAGGTCTTCCCCATCCCAACCAATTGGGCTTTGGGTGACTAATAAGCGTATGGTGTGACAGCGTGGAGATTTAAGGGCTTATTTACTACAGTAGCCAGCGTTATAAACCATCAGACACTGGAGATATAAACCTCTGCCTCTTTACCTGTTTTCTTTCTTTTAAGGTCCATAAAAAAAGCTATGAAACATTTCTGGGAAAACTGTGCTGCTGGAGACTTAAGCAGACCAGCATAGATATCTCTGAGTAGAGATGGTCTTTGTTGGCTTGTTGTTTGTTTGTTTTATTGGGAATTATCCTTAAGCAAACATTACTATGACTGCAGTCAGGGGAGGAGCTTTTTACATAAACAAGGTAAGGACAGGGATGCCTGGGTAGCTCAGTGGTTGAGCCTCTGCCTTTGGCTCAGGTCCTGATCCCGGGGTTCTGGGATCGAGTCCTTCATCGGGCTCCCCATGGGAGCCTGTTTCTCCTTCTGCCTGTGTCTCTGCCTTTCTCTCTGTGTCTCTCATGAATAAATAAATAAATATTTTTTTAAAAAGATATTGAAGTGCAGACTGCTTCTCCTGGGTGTATGCAGGTAGAAAGACCATCCTGGAATATACAAATATTTATTTTCTAAATTGGGAGGAAAACAAATACGTCTTGTATTTTCCCAAATATTTATCATTTCCAGTGCTCGTCATTATTTCTAATGGAGCTTGTCATGACTCCACTGCAGCTCAGAGAACTTCCTTTGTCCTGTGTTGCAGATCTATTGGCAACAGGTTTTTAGTTTTAATAAAATGTCTTTATATTATCTTAATGTTTGAGGAGTATTTTTGTCTGGGAGTAGAACTCTAGATTGTCTTGGGTTATTCTGTCTTTCAGTTCTTCACAGATTATGTGTTCTGGTGACCTTGCCATCTTTTTATTTTGGATTTCAAGAGTGGGGTTTTCATTTTATTTGTTCTGTTTGGGGTTTGGTAGTCAGGTCACAAGCATAAATGTGTGTCTCTCCCCAAATTTGGACATTTGGGGTCATGATTACTTTAAATATTTTTCTTCCCCATTCTTTCTCTTCTTTCTTCTTTGGACTCCATTTGCTCAAACATTACATGTTTTGCTATTATTTTACAGGACGTTAAGATTTTTTTTCCAAAATTTTCCGACTTCCTTTCTGATATGGAGATTTTTTTTTCTTACTTTTCTGAAGGGCTTGGAGCCTTCAGTGCAATGTTGAATAGAAATTCTGAGAGTAGATGCTGTTGGGTTTTCTGGATGATATAGGTGATATATCACAAAAGGCCTCCTTTTGTGATTAAGCATGATGTAAGCTGTAGATTTTCCGTAGATGTTCTTTATTAGGTTGAGGAAATTCCTGTCTGTTACCGTTTTGCTGAGAGCTCTTATTTTATTTTCTAGAATTTTTTTAAAATTTTTATTTATTTATGATAGTCACAGAGAGAGAGAGAGAAGCAGAGACATAGGCAGAGGGAGAAGCAGGCTCCATGCACCGGGAGCCCGAGGTGGGATTCGATCCCGGGTCTCCAGGATCATGCCCTGGGCCAAAGGCAGGCGCTAAACCGCAGCGCCACCCAGGGATCCCTATTTTCTAGAATTTGTATTGAATTTTGTCAAATATGTTTTTCAGCATCTATTTCAGTAATTATATGCCTGTTTTTCCTTAATTTGTTAATTCGGCCTGAATCACACTGATTGGTCTCCTCATGCTAGGTGACTCTTGTATATGTAATATAAACCCCACTTAATCATAGCCTATTAATACTTTTAGGTAGGTTTGGATTTGATTTGCTGGAATCTGTTCAGAATTTTGACAACTATATTCAGGAGAGATATTAGTCTGTAATTTACTTTTCTTACCATGTCTTTGTGTGTGGGTTTGTTTTGTTTTGTTTTGTTTTGTCTTTGGGTAAGGCAATCATCATAGAATGAGTTGGGAAAATAGCTTTTTCAGGTTTTCAGACTTTATGTATAATGGTGAGTTTCCTTCCTTTAACATATGGTTTCTTGGAAAACTGTATGGACTTGATGCTTTCTTCATGGAAACGATTTTAAATATAAATTAAATTTTTCAAAAAAGATACAGGGCTGTTCAATTGATCAGCTTCTTGATTGAGCTTTGGTGGTTTATTTCTTTAAGGAATTTGTCCATTTCATTCAAGATATCAAATTCCAAGGCATTAAGTTGTCCAAAGTATTCTTTTTCTTAGCCTTTTAAATCCATGGACTCTGCAGTGTGGCTCCTCTCTCATTCCCATTGTTTATGGTTTGTCTAGTTTCTCTTACCCTAATCTGTCTTCCTGGAGGTTTATTGATTTTCTCAAAAATCAAATGAGGAAATCAAAAATCAACTTTTAAAATTTTCATTTATTTTCTTGATTTTCTCTTTTTTATCATACTGATATGTGCTCAGATTTTTATTATTTTTTTCTACGTATTTTGTATTTGATTTGCTCTAATTTTTCTAGTTTCTTAGGGTGGAAGCTAAAATCATTTGAGACCTTAGATTTCTTCATAGATCTTTCAGCAGAGAAGAGGGAATGAGAGTTAACAGTAACACAGTGCATAATTATATATCAGAAGTTTAGAAGCACCATGAAGAATAATGTAGTGGTTGGTTAGAATTGACTGGAGTGTGGTCCTTGCAACAGAGTTGCACATTTCAACAGGGTGCTCAGTGTAAATACCATCGAAAAGCAATCTTCAGGAAGACTTAAAGGTTGACAGAATTGCAGAGTTAGTCCTGACACCTGGGGAAAGAAATTTCCAGGAAGAAGGAAAAATCAATGCAAAATCTCTAAAATGACAAGACACAGGAGTTTTGAGTAAGAGCAAGGAAGCCAATATGGCTGGAGAGTGTGGGAGGAACCAGGGTAGCAGGAGGAAAGGTGGGGCTGTGATGAGGGAGGGTATGTTACAGTGTGTAGACCATGGAATCTCCTCCATCTCCTCCTCTCCTCCTCCAGTGTTCTATTTGGTCCCATTTTGGTCCCATTTTTAAATTAGACCCTTGGAGGATATAATCAACCTCTTTAGAGCTGGTCTTGCAGTTTAGAAGACCTAAAAGGGAAAAACAAAACAAATGGATATTCCTTGTGCAAAACTGAAAAACTGAAAGAAAAATGCCTAGTCTTTATTTATATTAACCACAATATGTTTATAATTTTACCACTCACCCCGTCTCTCCTCATTTTTACCTTCCCTTCTGATTGAATAATAACCCTCATGTGGCATTGTTAATCTTGGCTTTCTAGGGTAAATAATCGATTTCCTCATTTGAAAGAAAAAAAGAAATTGAATTTGCCCAGATTCTGCTGAAATATACATTTTTTTTATGGATGGAATGGCAAAGTTGGTACTTGGATGAATGCATTAATAATTTGTTTTCAAGGATCAAATGAATATTTTTAAAGGAATAAATTGTGTTATGTGAAAGAACGTAAAGATTTTTGTCTCTGATCTTCTAAAATTGGATGACACATTTAAAATAATTTCATGGTACACCTGAGCATTGTATTTCTAGTATTTTCTCCTTTATATAGACCTTTTTCAAAGTTTTTGATCATTGCTAAATAGAATAGGTTTTGTGGTACTTTAATTATGGCCAGATGACAAAGAATGCTGTTTAATTTCTTGCATCTGAAAATTGCATATCCTTTTTTAAAAAATTTAAGTATAATTGCCATGCAATATCCTATTAGTTTCAGGTACACATCATAGTGATTCATTATTTTTATATATTACAAAATGATTTCTGTGATGTCCTTTTTAGTTTATATTCATCTATATGCTCCCTTCTATTCTGGAAGTATCTTTTTTTAAGATTTTATTTAATTATTTGAGGGAGAAAGAGAGAGCATGAGCCAGGGTGAGAGGCACAGGGAGAAGCAGGCTCCCCACTGAGCAGGGAGCCAGATGCAGGGCTCAATCCCAGGACCCTGGGATCATGACCTGAGCTGAAGGCAGAAGCTTAACCCCCTGAGCCACCCAGGAGCCCTTGGAAGTGTCTTATAATGTCATTTGTAACTATGGAGGAGAAATAACAACAGAAACAAATAAATGAAAAAGCAAGCAAATGTTTTCTGATTCCTCTAAAGATTCCATGCTTAAGGCAGGGTCTTTTGCAGGTTGTCTTCTAAATCAAGAGCTTTAGCAGACACGTACGAGGGGCATTGCTGTGACACATCATGGAGAGGATTCAGGTGTGCCTGTTATCCTGTTATCTTATCCTATCCTATTGCATTTCCCATAACACTTGCTTGCCTTCTTTGTACTATGCAAATACAATTCTGCCTCTGAACACAGTTGTTATGTTTTTTTTTTTTTTAATGATTGGCTTAACCCAAGAAATGCTGTATCTACAATCAATAATGTTTATCATTAAACCACCCCCACATAGCACAATCCTCTTGTGCAAAATACTAGAAACCATGCCTGTGCCTGAAGGGCTCACACAGTTAAGCGTTGCACTCTTGACTTCTGCTTGGGTCATGATCTCGAGGTTGTGGGATCGAACCTGAGATGGGGGTCCTCACACTGGATGTGGAGTCTGCTTGAGATTCTCTCTTTCTCTCCTTCTGCCCCTATACCCCAACTCATGCTCGTGCGTGCTGTCTCTCTCTCTCTCTAAATAAATAAATAAAATATTAAAAATTACTAGAAACCATGCCCCGGTGAGTGTAGAGGAAAGTGAGCAGGTGAAAATAGCATTCATAAACCTGAATTTGTAACTATAATGATAGTGATGAGGGCAACCGCAGTTTAAAAAGCAGAAGTTGAATTTTGTGGGGAAA
The DNA here is from genome assembly GCF_018345385.1 of Vulpes lagopus. Taxonomy (NCBI): domain Eukaryota; kingdom Metazoa; phylum Chordata; class Mammalia; order Carnivora; family Canidae; genus Vulpes; species Vulpes lagopus. The sequence continues at coordinate 4,436,069 of NC_054833.1, forward strand.
AAAAAAACCCCACAGTGTTTTTATAACAATATTAATAATTAACAGTAGCTAAGTCTTACATTAAAGTTTTGAAATTGTGCAAATGTCTCCAGGTTAAACATTCAGGAAACATCAGGAAATTCAAAATCTTTGGATAGTGAATTCTAAACTGTGTTTTCTACTATTGCTACATCAGGTCAGCACATTAGTAGGCAACCAGAGGTTGGTGCTGCTCTGGTTTTCATCTCGTGGATAAGAACTCTGAAATTCAGAGTGAATAAGTGTCGTGCAAATATCACTCAGCCACTGTGCACTCACATCAGGACTTAAACCAAGATGCTTTTGCTAAATCCCATGCTCTTTGTCTTGCACTCTTGCGTGCTGACATCTTTAAAAATTGGGCACATTTTAGCTCACTTCAAACAGTGAAAATGACCATTGTCTCCTCCAATTTATTTATTTATTTATTTATTTATTGGGTCTGACTTTCCTGACCTAAATATTTACAATTGAGTTCAAATAATGTGTCAGTTGTGGATTTCGGAGCTCCAAGAGACAGGTTGGCTATAAATGTTGGGCATCTCTGATTATCTACATTGGTACACTGCTGTTTAAAAAGCTTACTTTAGGACTTCAGCATCTTTAAACATCATGATAGGATACTTGGGGACCTATTTGGTATTTTTCTCTTTGCTCCACCCTGTCAAGGAGCCAAACTATAGCAAGGGACATGTGGCGCCAGAAATATGAATCTTAGTTAATAGTGTTTCTTCTTTTCTAAATCATGTTACTCTCATGGATGCACAGTGGCAGGAATATTTAGAATTTTATGTTTTTCCTTCTTATGAAACCAAATAATGTCTTTCTTAACTCATTTTCCTGGTGAATATATATGTGGTGCCAGAAATTATATTTAAACTACTTGCTTATTGAAGTAGTTACTGCAATTTTCATGCTTTCAGTGTGAAGGCATCTTAGATGTGGTGCATTTAAGGGCTTAAAAGCAGCAACAAGGCACATTTCCACTTCCGGTTGTTGCCTCAAAATTTGAAATCCTTCTTATGTAGAAGGACAAAGAGGCAGGGTCACCTACCTATGCCTTGTGCTTAAATTGAGGAGGGCTAATTCATGTCTTTGCCTTCTTTTTTCCTTGAAGATAACTGCTATTTTCGCCACAGAGGGGAAAAAGCGTTTTACTGTACATTTCTATAATGCAGCTAAAAGAGTCCAGTAGCTTGTCTGAATTGAAAGGTCTAATTAGATTCTACTTTAATGTAAGATCTTGGCTTCAAGGTACTTAACCACTAAAAGAAAGGGCTTTAAGAGAGGAAGCCATAAAATGTTTAAATAGGAGCATCTTAAGTATATATCTAGGAAATAAAAATACAGTGCAGGATATAAACTGGGGATTTTCTAACTCATTGTGAAAACTTTTTTTTTTTCTTTTCTTTCATGCTTGTTTCCGTTCCAGCTGTATCCTGGTCTCATAAAGGAAAGGGTGACAAAGGAGGTGAGCCATGGGAGAAAAGATCCCAGGGAGATCTCCAATTTTAAAATAGAGGCAAGCTTTTCTAATATACTAGTGATACAAAGAGATTCACCACTTCTTCTCCTGTCCCTTCCAAAGGACAGTATCCGCCCCCCAATCCTATGTTACTGTGGATAAAAGATTTTCCTTTTCATTTTCTTTTTCATTTTCTAATTTTTCCAGATTGGCAAAATAGAGACCCTTAATGAATATGCCATTGTTAAGTGAGACCTAACAAGTTACTACTATTCTTTTGTCCACATACAACTTGGGGACAGATGTTTATGAAATATATCTGCATAGTGAGAATTATTGACTTGAATTATTCAGCGATTCCGTGTCATGAAATCCTAATTCTTTTAGACCCCTTGTAAATTGGGACTTTGTTGGGGCAGGTGAGACCTTATAACCCCTCTACCCACCTCATCCCCTTGAAGCCATTTAGTTAAAACAGCTCCCTGTTGAAGACAGAGTTAAAAGCACTGAGGGAGGGGAAGAAAAAAAAAAGAAGATTCTCAGACATGAGCTCTAGAATCTGGAATTCTCTTCTACTCCAGGATTAATTTTGTCATTGAAGAGCCTTCATGAACCTTTCCACTGTGTAATTTTGTAAGCTCACGTGTATTGTTCTTTTGCTTCCTTCCATTTAAAAATGCTCCATGCCTCTTATTGCGATTCTCATAGGACTGAAAAAAAAAAAAAAGTTTTGTGAAAGAACATGGTTTCTGGCTTCCATGCTATCATTGATTAGAGATTAATTTGGTTCTTCCTCTATTTTCAAGTAAGTAGAATCTGAAAGAATCCTTTTAAAGGAATGTGGTGATGAAGAGCTTCTATTTTTTTGGTGACTGTAACTTTTTTCCCCCTTAAAATAATATTTTTGTCTGGGAATTTAAGAAAGGACACTCTACTAGCATACAGGATATATTTATTGAGTGACTGTTACTTAGGGAGCACTAGGGAAAGAATAAAATGTAATATTAAAAAATATAGATTGCAACATTTAAAAAAAATACCTGGATGAGTGGAGGCAGTCTAGTGTGGTATGTGGTATGCTATACCCTGTTTTTTGGAAGTTGCAAAAATATATCAGAGTTCCTGTACACACTGCAAGTTTCCTCCATTGTTAACCTTACTGTGGTACATTTATTGCAACTAATGAACCAATGTTCATATATTATTACAACTCAAGCTCATACTTTATTTCAACATCACTATTTTTTTTCTTGAATGTCCTTCGGTTGTCCTAGGATCCTATATTGCATTTATTCAAGATGTTCCTCAGGCTCCTTTAGACTGAAAATTTATGAGACTTATCTCGTTTTTGAAGACTTTGACAGTTTTAAGGATTACTGGTCAGGTATTTGGTGGAATGTCCCTCTTTTTTTTTTAAGTTTTTCTTGTGGTTACACAAGGTTTGTGGGTCTGGGGAGGAAAGATCACAGTGGGAAACCATCTTTCGTTGAGCAAAGATATGTGGTACCTGTTCAAAACATGATTTACACTTTTATTAATCTTGATTATTTGTCTGAAGTAGTGTTAATCTTTTAACAGTGTTTGTTAGGTTCTACCCTGTAAAGCCCCTTCTTCCTCAATGTTCATGTCCTCTTTGGAAAGAAGTTACTATGTGCAGGTCCCACTAATGAGGGGGGAATTATGCACCAACAGTTTGAGGCATGAGCATTTACCAAAATTATTTGAAATGTTTCTCTTTGGGAGATTTATTTATACTCCATTTCTTTATCCTACCTTGTATTTATATCAGTATGGACATAGGGATATATACTGTATATTTTGGTTTATAATTCAATACTATATTATTTATTTTGTTGCTCAAATGGTTCTAGTTGTAGTCATTAAGAAATCTTTCAGTTGGCTTCTGTGTCCTATGAACATTCTCTCACTGTTTTTGTTTTTGTTTTTTAGCTCATCTTTAAATTTTGGGACTTAGTTCATCTTCCAGATTCTCTGCTCCAACCCTAGAACCATCCACTTCTCCAAGAAGCCCTCATTCCTTTGATTGATTTTCTCATTGTACTGGAAAGTTCTATGGGTTTCAACAAATGCATAATATTGTGTAATAGTATCACATAGAATGGTTAAATTGTAAAAATGTTTTGTGTTTTACCTATTCAACCGTAATACTCCCCAAAACTTGGCAACCACTAATCTGTTTTCCATTTCTAGGGTTCTGAATTGGAATCCTATGTTATTAAATGGCCTCTTCAGACTGGCTTTACTCACCTAACAACACTCATTTTTATAGCCATTTATGTCTTTACATAGCCTGATGGCTCATTCCTCTTTATGGCTAAGCCATTTTGAATCTCCACTAGCAATGAAGGAGAGCTCCTGCTGTTATTCCTTTTCCTCAGCAATTGGTATTATCAGAGTTTTTTTTCTCTCTAGCTTTTAGCCATTCTACTAGGTATGTAGTGGTATCTCATTGTTTTAATTCACATTTCTCTAATGACTAATGATGTTGAGTATCTCATATGTTTAGTTGCCATCTGTATGTCTTCTGTGGTGAGTTTTCTGCTCAGATTATTTGCCCATTTTTCAAATGGATTTTATTTATTGCCAAATTAAGTTCTGTATATATTCCAGATGCAAGTTCTTTATCCAATATGTGATTGACAAATATATCCTCTTGATCTGTGACTTGTCCTTTTATTCTTTTGACAATGACTCCCACAAAACAGAAGGTTTTAATTTTAATGACATCCATCTTACCAATTTTTGTCATGGATCAGGCTTTGATGTTGTATCTAAAAACTCATCACCAAAGTGAAGTTTACACAGAGTTTCTCCTGTTTTCTTCTAGACTGTTTGTATTTTATACTTTATATTTATAAATTGATACGTTTTTAGTTCATTTTTGTGTAAGTTGTGAGTGAGGCTTGTGTTTATGTTCTTTTTTTGCATATGGACATATATGTATATTATTTATATACATATCTCATATTGACACATATATATAGACAAATGTTTTAGTCCCATATGTCAAAAAGATGCCTCTTTTCATTGTATTGTCCTGTATCTTTGTCAAAAATCAGTTGACCACATTTGTGTGGATCTATTTCTGGGTTTGGTATTCTGTTCCATTTACCAATGATGTCTTTTCTTTTGCCAACATCACACTCTCTTGATTCTGGTAACCTAACCATAAGTCATGGGAAATGGAAATCTTCCCACTTTATTCTTTTTCAGAAGACAAGGGACCTAGAAAACAACAACAACTATGCCCTTGAAGACTTTTATTGGAAGTGAAAAGACAAAAGTTAAAATAACTATACCTATAAAATTTCTTAACACAAGATAAAATGTAGATCATGAAAACGAAAACATTAAGTATTTGGCAGGGGGAGAGTAAAAATATAGAGCTACATGTTTGAATTTTGTTATCAGGGATTTTTAAAAAACAGGTTTTGGGTGTTTATTACACACACAACCATGCCATGTACAATAGAAGATAGTTTTATTTCTCCTTTTTGCCTTGTCGCACTACCTATGACTTATAAAAGTTGAATAGTACTGCTAAGAGTCCTTGCTTTGTCCCTAATGTTAGTATGAAAGTGTTCAGTGTTGCATAATTAGGTATTCCGTTAGCTGTAGATTTTTAATTTTTTTTGCATTTTTATCAGGTTATAGATATTTCCTTCTATTCCTAGTTTTTAAAAGAGTTTTATCATGAATCAGTAATTTTGTCAAATGATCTTCCTGAATATGTTGATATGATCACTCTTTTTCTTATTTCATCTGTTTGTGTGACAAGTTATGTTGGTTACATTTCAAATGATGAACCAGCCTTGCATTCCAGGAATGAATTCAACTTGGTTGTGCTGATTTATTCTGCTATGCGAGATTAGATTAGCTCATATTTTGTTAAAGATCTTTGTCTCTATCTTCATCAGAAATTAGTCTGTGCTTTCATTTTCTTGCAATAGCTTTATTTTATTTTGGTGTTAGGGTCACGCAATCCTCATAAAGTGAGAATAGGTGGTCCCTATTCTACTTGGGGGGGAGATTATATAGAATTAGTTTATTTTTTATGCAAATGTTTTAAAAATTCACTGAGGAAACTACGTGAGCTATTTTCTTTCTGTGGAAGATTATTAACGGCTACTTCAACTTCCTCAAGAAATATTATAAAACCTTTTGGGTTATCCATTTCTGCCCTACTGGTGTATTTTAATAGTTTGTGTGTCACCAGATAAAAAGCCCATTTTATCTAAGTTATTAAATTTGGATTTACAAAATTGTTCCTATTGTTCCCTTATGGTCCTTTTACTATCCATGGGATCAGTAGTGATTACACTCTCCTTCATTCCTGATATGGTAAGTGCTCTGTTCTCTTTTTCTTGGTTAGCCTGACCAGAGATTTATCATTTTCAAAGAACTGGCAGTTGGGTTCACTGTTTTTTTAAAATTTCTTTTCCATTTCTAATTTGATTGAATTCTGCTTTAAATTTTGTTTTCCTCCTTCTAATTTCTTTAGGTTTGATTTGCTCTTCTTCTCTAGTTTACTAAGATGGAAGCTGGGATTATTGATTATAGATATGTCTTATTTTCAAATATATATTATTACTAAATATTATTAGTTGGAGCCCCCAAATTTGGAGGGAGTAGCTCCACTTTCATTTAGTTTAAAATATTCTTTACATTCCTTTGATTTTACCCATACCCCCATTAAGTATGCTGTTTAATTTCCAAATACATGGCGATTCTCCAACTGTTTTCCTGTTCTCAAGTTCTAGTTTCAATCTGTTGTGCTCTAAGAACATATTCTGTGTGATTTATATAATTTTAAATTTATTAAGGTACACATTACAGAACAGAATGTGGTCTGTCCTGGTAAACATTCCATGTGAGCTTGAGAAAAATGTGTATTCTGCTGGTGAATAGAATATTTTATAAATGTCAATTAGATCAAGTTGATTGATAGTGTCATTCAGGTTATCTATAATCTTACTGATTTTCTGCCTGCTTGATCTTTCAATTACTGACAGAAGGATGTGGAAGCCTTCAACTATAGCTGGGTGTCTTTCAGTTCTAATCCACTGTTATTATATTGGATACTTGTCGGTTATTGCAGGATTGGAAGAGGAGGGGACTTTCTATAATTTTCTCATTAAGTCTCAGTCATTAGTGGGCCTGTGTCTCAGAGGTAAAACTTGCCCAGTTTGCTTCTGTTCTTTCTCGAGGAGTACAATTTTTCATTCCCCATTCTTCTTGTCCCTTCTCTGACTGCCACAATCCCAACCTGACATTTTTTGTTTCCCAAGGAAGACAGGAAGGCTGTAATTGGGGCAGGATTTCTTCCTGAACTGGGGTTAGGTTTCAAGTTTGCCATCTGGTGAATCCCTCCCCTGTCAGGTCTAGGCTTTTGTCAGGGTACAGAATCTGAGTAGATGTTAAGATGACTTCTTCTCCTTCCCCCAGCCTGCCAAGAGGGGATCATTCTCTGATCCTCATCAAGAGAACCTGGTGGGACTTCTGAAATGGAAAGTTTGCATAGAGTGTGGGGCCTCTCTAAGATGGCTACCCCCAACACTGTCTCATTTTCACACTAGTCTAAACTCAATCTCTATTTATTAAAATAGTCATTCAACTATTACTACAAGGTGTGGATTGCAGTGACTTCTACTCCAGATGAACAAACGTCAGAATCTGCATCTCTCTGGATGTACCTGTCTCTTTAGATTCCAGAATGCTGGTTTGTCCTGGGGCTACAGGTCTCTGATTATTTAAGAAAAGTCATTGATAATCTGTTAGTTCAGACTGTTTTCTTGTTGTATGGTTGGGAGTGGCAATGTACCAGTTCTATATATGTTAGAGTTAAACTGAAAACTCTGGGACATGCTTTTACTTAGTCATGTCTTCCTGGACCTATCACATATAGTCTTTGAGCATCAGTTTCTTCACCATCTCTCTCTCTCTCTTTTTAAAGAGTGTATTATGGATTCTAAATTCCTTCAAACAAACACAGTAGGACTCTGAAGGATTTGTGGACTTTCAAAGTGGAATTGGGCCCCAGGAACACAGGATTTTAAAACCCCAGAGGGGATACAGAGATTTAACTCAACATTGGTAAGCTACTGTCAGTATCAAAATGTCACTTACTCCTGAATATTCTCTTCCTCACACTTAACCTCCTGGAGGCCTGCAATCTACTGATCAAATACTTAGAATTCATAACAGAAGTTGAGAACTGATTCCAACAATTAAAATTTACCAATCACCCATGAATTCATTCTTTCCTCCTTACTTTCTCACTCCCAACCAATATGGCACATCCCATTAATTAGCTAGAAGGTTGTGCTTTCCTCATGATAAAAATGATCAAAGTGACTGAAAACAAAACAAAAAAAACCCCAAAAAGCCAAATGAGTTTTACTTTGTTTATTTGTATGGCAGAAGAGTCCAGTTACTTGGCATGAGTACCTCAGATTATCATTCATCCTCCTATGTTTCTAAGATCAAAGATTACTACCCCTAGGACAATGAGAACAAAACCAAACGGCACTACCATAAACAGAATAGTACATACTAACTTATCTGTTTCATTTAATATTGTATCATTAAACCTTTTGCATGAAAAAAATTTAAAAAAAAAAACAACCTTTTGCATGGGGGCTAAGAGAGGTTTGAGTTACCCATGGACAAGTTATAAATGTATTTTTAGTTGGCCATGTCCTCTAATAATGACCTCCTCTACCTCATCATTAGACTCAAATACAATTTGGGATGTCTTATATGCAATCTTTGGGATCAAATTGTTTAAGGCTTCTAAATGGCCTTTTTTAAACAGAGATCAAAGGTAACATGTCTTTTGTTCTACTCTAGTCTTTTCTCCCATCTCATGTAGATTATTCCTCTATTTTGCCTAGCCAAAATCCTTAGAAATACCTTTGACTTTGTATTCTCTACCCTTTATATTTTTCTATCATAAAGCCATGTTATGACTTCTGACCAAACATCTCTGATTCTCTCGTTTCTCCATTCAGACTTATTAGCATTCTAATTTGAAGCAACACTAAACTATAAAGCACGAAATTTAGGATGCAACCTAAAATAGCTTTATTTTAGATTGAAAAAATCTTAAGTTAATCAAAGCTAAAATTTGCTCTGTGTTTTTAAAAAATTTTATATCAGTATCTGTATTGCCAGAGCCTTAAAAATATGTTTTGCCTCTCTAAGAATGTAATAAAATGTATTAGGAGATTATAATTAACAAGTGACAAGACAGCAAGGTAGTTGGGGACTTGGGAAGAAGATGATACCTTCTGTGTAATAACCTGAATACAGAGAAGACATGACAATCTTTCCATTCTTCCTCTTTCTAAATCCTGGGCTGTGAGGAACATTTTGTTGTTGTTGAAAGAAATATTTTATAGGAATATGCAAAGAGGTTTATGAGTCTAAATGAGTTCACAAATTAGTGTTTGTTTCTATGTTTTTGATGTTATTACTCTATATTTCTTCCCAGACTAGTTTCAGAACAATGGCACAGCAGAGCCAAAATGACCTACTTTTTTTAGGAGAATTCATTAGCACATTACAAAGTCTCCTTTTTAAACTTTCTATGGCATTTTTCCACATTAACCTTATTTGCCATAATGGATTTGTATTTTATTAAATTGTGAAAATGGCACTTTCTATAATAAGGGATTGGTTAATTTGCCATTTTACTGAAATGGCTAATGGGATGATTTTCATATTGAATTAGCATTATTACACCATAGATTTGAAAACGCATAACTGACTCTCCATAATGCCTCTGTGATTGCTTGTTTATTCTTTAAGTGTTCCTATGGCAAAATGGGCCGTCTGTCTCAAGGTCTGAAGATTCTGGGTATCCTGTAAAGATGCTGGTGTCCTTTCTTTATCACATTGCCCTTTGGTTTCAAGAATAAATTCAGACTTTTATCCTGGCTGTTTGGTTTGGATGCTTGGGACATTCTTTGTTAAATCCTATGAGACAGGGCAGCCCCGGTAGCCCAGCGATTTGGCACCGCCTTCGACCCCGGGGTGTGATCCTGGAGACCCGGGATCAAGTCCCATGTCAGGCTCCCTGCATGGAGCCTGCTTCTCTCCCTCTCCTTCTGCCTGTGTCTCTGCCTCTCTCTTTCTGTCCTGAATAAATAAATTTAAAAAAAATCCTATGAAACATTTTGTTGCTCCTACAGTTTGAGTAGATATTTAAAACCAACTGTTTCAACAGTTACTTTAAGAGAGCTTTTTTAAATATTGAGAAGAAAATCATACAGGGATGTCTGGGTGGTTCAGTGGTTGAGCACCTGCTTTTAGCTCAGGTTGTGATCCTGGGGTCCTGGGATCAAGTCCTGTACTGGGCTCCCTGCATGGAGCCTGCTTCTCCTTCTGCCTGTGTCTCTGCCTCTCTCTGTGTGTCTCTCATGAATAAATAAATAAAATCTTCTTAACTTATTTATCTATTCATTATAGACAGAGAGAGAGAGAGAGTTAGAGAGAGAGAGAGAGAGAGAGAGAGAGAGGCAGAGACACAAGAAGAGGAAGAAGCAGGCCCCATGCCGGGAGCCTGACATGGGACTCGATCCTGGGACTCCAGGATCGTGCCCTGGGCCAAAGGCAGGCACCAAACCGCTGAGCCACCCAGGGATCCCCCAATAAATAAAATCTTAAAAAAGAAAATAATCCAGAAGCTGATAAAATTGAAACCCATTAACACTGCTTTATGTTTATTAGTACATATATATACACACAGATATGTACATATATATATATTTACACACACACACACACACACACACACACACACACTGCTATCTATGAGATGCTCACATGAATGATATATCCTTATCCTTAACATATGACACATTTTTGCTTTTTCCAAAAAAGTAGCAAATATATAAAGTAATAGACACTAAGAAAAATTGGCAACATTGAAAAGCAGAATGAGAATTATATATGTGTTTTACCAACTCAGCTCACAACTGAGGCCATTCATGGGGATTTCCCTTACTTAGGATGTTCAGTTATAATAATAATTTATACATGGTGTACCCCTCTCCTTCACTTAGTATGAAATCAGAGACATTGTCCTATGTGATTGCTTTCTCTAAAATTTCCTTAGTTTCTCAGTTATCATTCCAAGTTAATTCCGATTCAGTAAGGAGACACCAGAAGAAGTGATTACATATCTACAAATGTGGAACAGCACTTGAGAAGTAACATTTGCCTGTGTTCTAATTAAATTCTTGAACGTGGTTTCTTGTACATTAAAAAGAACACATTTGTGTAAGTAAGAGTGGAGGGTAAATGAAAGATTAATAACCCCAGGTCAGAGTTGGGTAATGGCCAAGGCAAATAATTGCTATGATTGTAGTATTATCTGGATATGGAAAATGGTCTTCAAATTATTGACCTGTGCCTTTAATAGAAAATGATTATAATTATGTTATGTTCTTGGTGTTATAAAATTATGAATTTCATACAGATGGCTATTGTTGCTTTCTATCCTAACATAGTAAGGATAACATAATTCCTTCACGACTGTGCTATAGGGTGAGTTGAATAAACTATTTTAGTATAATCTCAGGCTGCATAGAACCATGTTTTATGAATTTGAATCAACTTCAACCAAAACCATATAATGCTTGCTTATTGTAGTGGATGCTGAGAAATCAAATTTCTGTCAATTTCAAACAGTTTATGCAGAGTGTTGTTGCTTCTACTTATACTTTGTGTTACCTTAAATGAGGAATTGTTTTATTTTTAATATGAATAAATAAATTTGTATCCATATGTTCATGTGTTATTGGAAGAAAGTATTGACTCAATTAAAACACTTTGTCTCATGATTATTTGCTCGGCTTTTTTTCATAGGATTTTATTGATCAGAATTACTTAAAAAAAGTATAGTGGAAATTTATGAAGTTTGCAGATTTGAAACTGAAAATGCAGGTAGGAGAATAATAGAATATTCTTTTTAAAAATATGTTATTCCTCATCAATCAAAAATAAGTTATTTGATCTCCTAGTATCTGTTCTGAGTTCCTGAGCACTATCATTCCTGCAGTGAAACCCATATCCCCTTTACTTGGATAAGATGCTTTTATTAAAGACTTTTTAAAAATGTGTCTTATTAGACAGAATGCTACTGAGCTATTCAGATGACTTAAAATGAAATACATCTTTTCTGATTAATTTTTAAATAATATCCCTGAGAGAGATTTATGTATGGTTAGTATATATTGCTTGTTTTTTTTACAGATTTTATTTATTTATTTGAGAGAGAGAGAGAGAATGACAGAGAGGGGGGGGGGAGAGAGCACAAGCAAGGAGAGGGGCAGAAAGAGAAGCAGATTCCCTGTTGAGCAGGGGGCCTGATGTGGGACTCGATCCCAGGACCCTGAGACCATGACCTGAGCTGAATGCAGATGCTTAACCAACTGAACCCCCCAAGGACCCTCGTTTGGCCATTGAAATGTTGTCTCACTAGACATAAACCTGAGGTATTTGTTGATTCTGACGCATTTTTGGAGTAATTTTGTTTTTAAGGCTTAGTCCGAATGTTTTGGATACTTAGTTTGGTAGTTTAATAAGTGTTCAATAACTCTGTGTTGAGTTTAATGAACTTCATGATATTTCTTTAACAAATACAGAAATCAGACACATTGCTTAGAAAATCTCACAGATTCACCCTTAGGAGATAGAGTTGTTATAGAATGTCTTCACTGACTTTTTGAAGGTAGAGCCCTGCATATTGTGTGATGAATTTCACCTTTTCTGGATCATGGGGAATGAAACGTTATTATAAGATAGCACTTTTGTTTAAATTTTAAGATCAGTCAACCTTTTTTTTCAGAAACTCACAAAACCAAACCTGACTGGGGAGCACAATGAATCTTGTCCAAAGTAGTTTTATATATACCATATATATAATATTTATTTATTATATATTTGTATATAATACATGTAGTATATATACTATATAATTAACATATAATACAAATTTATGTATCTATAAAATATTGTAAATTTAAATATAATTTTCCATGACTTCCCCTCCTCTTGAATGAAGTCACTATGATTTTTCTCAGCAGAAACCATCTCATAAAGGGTTCAGAGGTGGAAAACTCACCAATGTCTGGTTCTAGAATTTGTAAGAATTGCAAATATACTGTATATACTTTACATTTTGGATTCTGTGTCCCATTGGCTGGTTCCATTGACTTAGAACAGAAATATAAAGTAACACACATTTCCTTTGAGGTTTGTGACTATAACATTGAAAAATATTGACCTCAATGTCAAAGAAAAATAATTTTTAAATTAAAAATTTATTTGTGCTAGTCTTTATATTATTACAAAATACTTTTATAAAATCTGTTTCTTAAAAGAAATCTATTTCTTAAGGCTAGAGTATACACTTCAAAATAACTTGCAATTAATTTTTTGGACCTTAGGACATACTTTGATTTTTCCATAAAAAAGTACTGTAGGGAATCAGGTTACTTATTATTATTATTATTATTATTATTATTATTATTATTATTATCAGCTTTCTAAAAGGCCAGCATTTTGAAAGAAAATGGACACATATTATTCATTAGGCTACATTCTTTTCTTTTTAAAAGATTTTTATTAATTCATGAGAGACATAGAGAGAGAGAGAGAGAGAGAGAGAGAGTGAGAAGCAGAGATATAGGCAGAAAGAGAAGCAGGCTCCATGCAGGGAGCCTGACGTGGGACTCCATCCCGGGACTCCAGGATCGCTAAACTGGTAAGCCACCCGGGCTGCCCAGGCTACATTATTTTCAACCTAAGTAAAATCGATAAAATTGTGGCCATATTTTCTTTATTAAAAAAAAAAAAGAGGGAAAAAGAAGACCTGGAATCTCTGATTCCATATGAAGGCCCAGTTGCTAGTTGATTTGTCTGTGTTGATAGGAAAGGAAAGACTGGCTTTTTATTTAAGTCCTATATTCTTCTGGTGCCTCACTAGTTTCTAGTGTTCAGTCTGTCATTATCCATTTATGTATCAACCAATCTCATTTTGCTCTAAGAAATTAACTAAATTGCCTATGTCATAACTTTGTTTGCATTTAACAGTTTAAACTATCTTGTCGCTAGTGTCTTTGTCATCCAAATAATCTCCCCCAACTCTAACTACGTATGGCTCCATGTTTTCAGGTTTAAAATTAAGTGAAATGATATGGTTTTTGCCCTCTAGAAGTTTATAATCTTAGAATCTTGATTTTTGTGTGTGTGTGATTTAGCCTGTGATTGTTTCCTGAGCCCCCTTCTAAATTTCTATCACCAGATATATTATCTTTGACTGAAAGAGCAGAAGGTTGCCATGGGGTGTGGTGTGTGTGTGTGTGTGTGTGTGTGTGTTTCCATGTGCACACATAAAGGCATGCATCTATATCTTAATTAGGAGGCAACATTTTAGTAGGCCATAGACCTGGCATAATTGATTGACTTAAGCCAGAAAGACAAAAGAAGCATTTTCACAATTTCTCAGCTCAAGTATAACTCTAAGCTCAGTGCTTTGCCCAGCACAGTGCTCCTGACCAGGGAGAAGTAGAGAACTCAGAAAGACACCTTTCCCTGATATCACCCTTTTGCTTCTGGGCCAGCCTGATACCAAGTTAACCCAGTTGCTTCTGTGGAGAAGGCAGCCACCCATCTCCTTCCACAGCGTGGAGTTGTAGCTCATAAGGCACTGGTGATTTCTGTGAGCCCAATTCAAGGAGAGAAGCAGAGGTTGTCTTTTAGTTTTGTTGACTGTATCCTTTGCTGTACAAAAGCTTCTTATCTTGATGAAGTCCCAATAGTTCATTTTTGCTTTTGTTTCTTTTGCCTTCGTGGATGTATCTTGCAAGAAGTTACTGTGGCTGAGTTCAAAAAGGGTGTTGCCTGTGTTCTCCTCGAGGATTTTGATGGAATCTTGTCTCACATTTAGATCTTTCATCCATTTTGAGTTTATCTTTGTGTATGGTGAAACTGTGTGGAGGTTCCTCAAAGAGTTAAAAATAGACCTGCCCTACGACCCAGCAATTGCACTGCTGGGGATTTACCCCAAAGATACAGATGCAATGAAACGCCGGGACACCTGCACCCCGATGTTTCTATCAGCAATGGCCACAATAGCCAAACTGTGGAAGGAGCCTCGGTGTCCATCGAAAGATGATGGATAAAGAAGATGTGGTCTATGTATACAATGGAATATTCCTCAGCCATTAGAAACGACAAATACCCACCATTTGCTTCGAGGTGGATGGAACTGGAGGGTATTATGCTGAGTGAAATAAGTCAATCGGAGAAGGACAAACAGTGTATGTTCTCATTCATTTGGGGAATATAAATAATAGTGAAAGGGAATAGAAGGGAAGGGAAAAGAAATGTTGGGAAATATCAGGAAGGGAGACAGAACATGAAGACTCCTAACTCTGGGAAACGAACTAGGGGTGATGGAAGGGGAGGAGGGCGGGGGGTGGGGGTGAGTGGGTGACGGGCACTGAGGGGGACACTTGACGGGGTGAGCACTGGGTGTTATTCTGTATGTTGGCAAATTGAACACCAGAAAAAATAAATTTATTATTAAAAAAAGAAGAAGAAGAAGCAGAGAGCGGTGTGAGGGGATGCAGGAGGCTTTCTGCTCCTTTATCTCCCTGTCTTCCTCAACATGGCCACTTCCAGACCGTGCACATTATTAATAGCTGTCATTTTTCTTTCTGAACAAATCACCTCTATGCAGTTTGCACTCGAGGGTACTGGTGAGTGTCCTGCCTATCTCCGTACATTAAATAACCTCATTGCAGCGCTGAGCCTGGCCGTGTCTCTCTCTTTCTCTGTGGCAGGTGTATTTATCATTTTCCTCACTCTGACATTCCTAGCTCCAGCTGCCAGACCAGGCCTGGCGCCTTTCTCTCTGTAGATTAGTTTGCATTCTACAGGATTAAAAAGGTTTAGGGAGCAACTGGGAGTTGGCAGGAAGAGCCTGGGTTGTTTAGAAATGTCAGAAAAGCGTCAAGACTGCCAGTTTTCTGGGGGCCGAGGTGGGGGTGGGCGAGGAACAGTAGTATTTTTCAATCAGATTCTAGCAGACAAAACACCACGAGAAAGAGTCCGCAAGGATCCCCAAGATGATCAGAAATGCGTGTATTCTGAGAGGGGTAGGAAGAGCAGAGGAGGCAGTGGGCAGTAGAAGGGACAAACAGCTCTGCTTTTCCAGCAGGCAATTGAAAGTTGACAAATCGGACAGCCCAGTACATCACACTCCGGTGTCACTCTGCTGCGTTAGTCAACGGTGTGTAAAGCCGCCACCAGAGAGAAGACAAAGCAGGAGCTGGAGCGCTCTGAAAACACACACAAGGCTGATGCACTCAGCAGCACCTCGCTTTCCCATTTCATTTTCTGCCTCTATTAGGATTTCTTTGGTTATTTGTGGAGGAGGGGACTTTTGTTTTTGATGCATTTCCCTGGAGAAGGGAGCCACTTCCCAGAGCTCAGAAAGAAGCCTTGATCTCCCAAAGATTCTGCACAGGTGACAAAGGAAATGAAGGAGTGAAATGTCTTAATGTCGCATCTATCCCATGCATAACCACAACTCCTGAGAAGGAAGGGGATTGGCATGTCTGAAAACCTAAAAGCTGAGTTTAGCATGAAAAATGAATCAGGGAGTGTCATTACTGCCCTGAACACACAGATGCTTGGGCCACAGCATCCTGCCAGTGTTTTGTGCCTGCACTGGAGGATGTGTTCTGAGCAGCCTTGGAAACTGTATGATCTGTGCACCAAGAAAAAAGACCAAGGTCTGGGAAACTTGGAAAAGAATTTCCTTGGGTTTGGCTGAATTGGAAGGGAAACACTCAAGTCATTTGGCAGACCTCCACAGAAGTGATTTCCACCATGATTTGTGCCAGCTTATATAGCACTTTGGGACCTTCCTTGGGGTAGAGAAGGAAGAGGAGCAGATAACAGCAAAGATTTTGGCTTTTTCTTCATGACATGATGTGTGGGAACAGCCTTAAATTAGGAATCAGAAGCGAGTGTGTTAGCCAGACTCTTGAACTTTTTTCTTCATTTGTAATATAGGTTGGGTGGGTCATTTATAGTATGGTTATATAGTATAGTATAGATTGATGATTTTTAAGTTTCCATCAAAATAAAATCCTATAATTCACTTATTAAACTTACACCCCTGGCCATAGGTGGATTAGGCTGGTGAACTCTGCATGTGTTCTGTGTAAAGTTGGCATTAAGGAAGAGGTAAAATCATCTCTGCTATGATTAGTTCTTAACTAGATATTGGGAATTCGGGGGCCAATGCTCAGGGCATCTGACATATAGAGCCAGTCAACAGGAAACAGGAAACTTCCTTTTGGCCAAAACATTGTTTGCAAGTGCAGCAAAATTAGCCAATCCCTTTTGTTAATGGATAGCGGATTCCTAAGGAAAGGTGGGTGTTCCTCCCACATTCCAGAAAGATCTGGATCTTGTCCTCTCGAGATAAATCCCTACACTTAGGAAGTTCTTTACCTCCTTGCATGAAGCCTCATTCTACCAACTTCTCTCTATACCTCCTTCTCCTTGGGTTTCCTCCCCACCGGTCTGCGTGTATGCCCAAGTCTCTCTCCCTTGGCTGTACCTCAGTCCAGATAGCTGTAGTCAGATCTATCCAGCGTATATTGTTCTTTGCAATGCTACATCAACATTTTAGGAGCAGGGCAGCAAAGGCCCTTGCTTCATGCAATTTAATCTCCAGTATGCTGTGAAAGTGAGGAGGAGAATTAATCGGGAGACTAATAAACACAAAACATGAACACCAATGAGATACCTTAACACTGTTGGTTCACAGCCATCTTGGGAGCTTCCTGGGAGTGATTTGAAACTTGCCCCATTATGGGAAGGGGAGGGGGAGACCCAAGAAGGAGAAAGGCCCACTTCAGGTTGGCAGGTATCAATTTTAATAAGCAAAGGGAACTTCAATGGGCACCAGTAAGACCAATGGATCCCTGTACCTATTTGCCAAATCTTAAAAGTTTATAAAGAGATCCTAACTGGGCTCAGTCATGTGTACCATGCAGGTGTTCACACCACCTCACTAACTCAAGGCTGGGTCCCTGGAGCAGCCTCTGGGAGCAGGAGAGGCAAGGACAACCTACATCCCCAGGACAGGGAGGGTAAACAGTCTCCAAGGGCCCAGGCCCAGCTAATGAGTCAACTGGCCACATCTCTTTGAAAGAGACCACATCTCTCTGATGTTGTTCCCCAACAAACATAACGTACGTACTTTAAAACAATAAAGTAGGTGACATAATAGAGTGAATGAGAGGTGGGACATGGGACTACTTTTGATGATGAAGTAAAGGGACTCTTTCTGAGGAAATGATATTTGAATTGAAGATGGGAATTACTGGAAAGATCTGGTGTTGTAAAGATCCATAACAAAGCATTCGAAACAAAGGGAGTAGAAAGTGCCAGACCCATAGACTGGCAGGATCTTGGCATTAAGAAGAGTAAAAGGAAGCCAGTGAGGTTATATAGGAGCGAGTGGTAGGGAGTGTGATAGGAGAAACAAACAGACATGGGCAAGGCTGGACCCTGGCAAGCTGTGGTTAGAATTTGGAGGCTGACTTTTAGACACTTTTAAGCAGGAGGTGACACAATCCACCCTATATTTAAAAAAAAGATCATCCTTGCTGTTGTGTGGTGAACTGATGGTAGAGAAGCAAGAATAGAAGCAAGAAGGCCAGTAAGTAGATGACTTCAGTTTCAGGTGAGACATGATGGTGGCCTGGACCTGGTCCATATGGTGGCTTGGAAGATGGGAAAAGCAGACATATTCAAGACACAATTTTGAGATTAAATCAATAGATTTGGAGATAGATTGAAGTTGTCAAGCAAAGGAATTGAGAGTGCTAATGATGGCTTCCAGATGTCTGGCTTGAGTAGTTGAGCATGAAGACATGACAGTGACAGAAATGGGGACGGCTGGGAGAGTGTCAAAGTCTGAGTGTCAAGGAAGGTTTTGTCCTTGGCCATCTTTTTTCCATTGTATCCATTTTAAATGTATATTATGAGTCCTCCTGGGGGCAGTGGAAAACACCTCACCTTCTCTGTCACTCGAGCTGTGGTGCTTCTAGTTAGACTAATACTATTGACTTCTCTCTGCCCCTCCAGGACTCAGACCTGCCCTGAGAGGAAAACTGAATTACTTCACTAACACATTTATGAGCAAGAAGGGGAGTGCTCCACTCTGCCTTTTCCATTGTCTTTTCTCCCTGAGATTTGCCTTCACTTGGACTTACAGCCTGGAATTCCGGTGGCCACTCACTTCTTTTGTCACAATCATTCAATGTTCATGATGTTCACATTCATTCTGTGGATGAGCCATGTCAGTTCTGTTTCAGCTCTTGTATATCCTTTTCCCTGTCATTCCCCAGGTACAAATCCTCATTGAAACTTTGATTACCAACCTGCAGTCTCTCCCTATGTTTGCAATGTTAAATGAACATTTTGTATCAATAATTTTTAATAGTTTGGGCTGAAAAAAGGTGTCAGATTCCCTTAGACCACTTGTGATTTAGTCCCAATTAATTCTTTTTTAAGAAAGATTTTGCTTTTTTATTTGACAGAACACGAGTGGGCAGGGGTGAGGAACAGAGAGAGACAAGCAGACCGTGCTGAGTGCAAAGCCAAACATGGGGCTCAATTCCATGACCCTGAGATCATGATATGAGCCAAAATCAAGGGTTGGATGCACAATCGACTGAGCCACCCAGGTACCTCTGTTCCCAGTTAATTCTTGCCCAATTCATAGTAGTATGAAAAATGTCTCTGCTTCTCAATATCAATTTTTGCTGTCTCCATCCATGATTCATGCTATTCATGTCTCCATCCATGATTCATGCTATTCCCTTAGCCTAAAAGCTTCTGAATTTCTGCAAGTCCAATTCTTGCCATTCTCTAAGATCCGGCCTCAGTGACACCAGTGAAATGAAGTACCTTCCTATTGACATCCCTAGATGGAGATAATTCCTCTCTTCAAGTATTGATTCAAATATTATTTACATCCCAATAAACATACTGGGAATTTCATAGAAAATTTTATGCTGGTATGCAATTTCCACTAACTTGCAACTCTACCTTTAAAATTGTCACCATGATGCTTTGTAAGAGTCGTTCTCAAATATTAGTTGTCAGATTAAAAAAAAAAAAAGGATAGTTTAAAGGAATTTTTGGTGATCTGAATCCTGATGCACATGACAGCGCACCAGCTATCTCAAGGATAATGTGAGTCAACTAGTAAGGGAGAAGTAGAGAATAAGACAGAGGCCAATGTAGTCTGTTTCTTTCCTTCTCTAAAGCATTCAGCAAAATCTCAAGGGACCCCAAAAAAGCACATTTTTAAGTTCTTTCTGTGGAATGAGGTCTTAGATAATAGTTTTTCCCCTTCGGTCTGCTAATTACCTGCCAGTGAGAACTTGAATCACTACGTGAGTCTTACACAATGCTCTCTCATTGCACTCACTGTGCAGCAGATTTGCAAACTAGTATTTGGTAGCATCAGAGACTAAATTCATCAGACCATGGAAAATGAGTGCAGGTTTACAAGTTCACACACACATATACGTGTATGGACGTGGGCAATTTGTGGTACCAAAAAATGTGGCATATTCTTCTAGTCTTTCAGTTTTGTCACATTTAATATATATGTTAATTTTTGTTCATTTTTTTTTCTGAAGACATTATTTATTTAAGAGAGAGAAAGTAGATGAGTAGAGGGGAGTGGCAGAGGGAGAGGGAGAAGCAGGCTCCCCGCTGAACAGAGATCCCAAAGCTGGGAGATCCCAAGATCCTGGGATCAAGATCTGAGCTGAAGGCAGATGCTCAACCAACTGAGCCTCCCTGGGAACCCCTAATCTTTGGTTCTTGATGAAATGTATAACAGAGGCAGCAGCTAAATGAAATAAAATACCACCTATCTTGGGGGGCCTGGCCGGTTCGGTTGGTATAGAGTATGCAACTCTTGATCTTGGGGTCATAATTTTGAGGCCACACAGTGGGTGTAGAAATTACTTAAAAAATGAAGTCTTTAAAAATACTATCTTACAGAATTTCTTTTTTTTTTTCTAGAAGTTTGATGTGAGCTGGGACCAACCCAAAACTATATACAATGAGAAAAACCATTTTCAGAAATATCTACATTACACATTTCTTTTTTCATCTTTTTTTGGTCTGTGTTCAAAACTCTTTTAAATATAAAATTGGGAGGAATAGCATTTCCAGTGGAAAATAATTGGGGATTGGATGTTTTCTGTCTCCTATAAAATTAGGATTGAACTAGTAAGAATGGCAACTTTTTTGAGCCATAGGAATGACATGAGTAGCACCTCTGGCCATGTGAGTCAGTACTCAGAAGTGCACCGTGACTGCCCACCTAGTACCTTTGCTCATCCTGGCCCAGCCTCCTGGAATGTCTTTCTCCTGGGCACTGGTGTAATCCCAGTCTGCATTTTATACATCAGACCTAAATCCTACAGATCCAGAATTTGTATTTGCTTTCTAGGGCTGCTGTAACAATGTCCTACAAAATGAGTGGCTCAGATAACACAAATGTATCATCTCAGTGCTAGAGGGTGGAAGCCTAAGATCAAGATATCAGCAGGTTTGTTCCCTTCCGAGGGCTGTGAGGGAGATGGTGGTCCAGGCTTCTCTGCTTGCCTGAGAGATAGCTGTCTTCTCCCTATGTCCTCACACCTTTCTTTGTACTTTCTCAAATGAATGTCTTGTTGTCTGCCCTCTTGGGATTTTTTTCAGTGCTATTCCACGTATTCTTTATCCTGGCAACTTCTATGACAGCTGAGACATACTTGATTTCCTCTACTTCTTCGTGCCCCAATCTAGAAGGGTGTCCTCCATGTAGAAGCCTTCAAAAGAGTTAAGTAACAGCTATCCACAATGAAACCATTAGGTAAGGGTCTTTGAAAGTGGAAATGGAATCCATTTGGCAATGTTATATTTCCTAGATTTTGAATAAGGCATCCTACCATGTGTGAGCCTGTCGTCAGTTGAGGGCTCATCAATATTACTTGCTTAAATTTATGTGTAGATTCAAAGGTAAACCTCGCAAGAATATATGAGTTTGTGGTAAGGATTGAGACTCAAGACTGGTTTCTTTTAATTCATACTCTTGTCTTTAATTCTGATTTACTTTCAGACTGAACATTGATTTACCTTTTTTTAGTGTTTTCTCACTTTGTTCTTCTTAAGCCCTTTGTTGGCTTTCTAAAAGTTATTGCCACTGAATTAGATTTTAATGGAGTTAATATATCAGTATGTTATTTAGGGTTTTAGTCTGTGATTAATCCTAGAAAAGCTGGGTGAGTGCCTTACCAGAGGGCTGTGTTTTCTCCAGGTTGTAACATTATTCATGTCAGATGCAAACGTACAAATACAGAGCGGCAGGAAAAATGAAATGAGGAAGCAGGGGAATCTGGGCTTTGGCTCCAGAGAGCAAGGGGTACAATTTTTTTTTCAGGGGGCTCAATTTTCAATCCAAGAGTCTCTGATGAAGCAGGTCAACTTGAATTCTGTGCTAAGGTTAAGATGTTATTTGTTTCTGATCTATGTTTAATGATAAATTAACTGATTTACTTTTATATTCAACTATACAATATACTGAATCGAAACAAAGGGCAGATCATTGGATAACATGACCCAAGACAACAGTTTTATCTGTGTTTCTCCGTGGCTGACAAAAGTTGCTTCATCTCTATGCCACTCTTGTAAATGATACTGGGAGCCAATTAAATCAGATCCCCCATGTTATGTGTGTTATGAAACATGCATCAGCCTCACACCCCATCTCTGCATGTCTTCTTTCTCTAGGGAGCAACTCTTCATCCTATTGCTTTCCTAATTGACATGTGAGGAGAGCACCAGCAGAACATTTACCTGAATCCCCCTCTCAAGCACCGATGATTAT
This sequence comes from Vulpes lagopus, assembly GCF_018345385.1. Classification (NCBI taxonomy): domain Eukaryota; kingdom Metazoa; phylum Chordata; class Mammalia; order Carnivora; family Canidae; genus Vulpes; species Vulpes lagopus. The sequence goes on from NC_054833.1 coordinate 4,458,559, forward strand.
GAAAACCTGGGAAGAGCTCTAGAAACAATCCCATTTATATTTTTCTATTCAAAAGGTGGCCTGAGAAGCTAGAGATTATGCTAGTCTGGGCTATGGGGTCATCATAGCCTCCTACCTAGAGTTCTTCTCTCAAGAACATGGTTAGCAATGAGCATCCTCCCTTCTGAATGTCTTGGCCCTGTTGGGAAGAGCAGTGCTCTTTTCATCTGAGATACCTGGAGCTAGAGGTCACTTTTTAAGCCAGCAGAAAGGCTCGGTAATGCTAGGTTACTTTGACATAGGTAATGACTTAAAATTCTTCTGAGCTTAGATTTTACACTTCACAATTCTCCAAATTAGCTTCTGCTATCCCTATAGGTTTTTCCCTTTTGAGCTTTTAAAGTTAAAAATCTCTAAATATAGCCAGGGCAGCAAAGTCCCTAGGTTATGGGGTCACACCTTCCTGCAGGATGTGATGGAAGGGATATATGTATATGTTAACAGGGGTGAGGTAGCTAGTGAAATAAAGAATTGATTATTTGTCCTATAATAGTAAAAGAAATGGTGCTGGATATCAGCCTCAAAGGCCACCACTAACACCTGATTGAATCTGTACCAGAACTGGACAAAATTGTGAAAAGGGAGAATTATGGAAGGTTATAGAAAGACAGTATTTCTTCCCTCTTGACTTTTTTTGTATACTTTTGTACTATGTAAAGGAAAAATAAATAAAAATCTTTGGCCAGAGTTTTGTGTATCATGTCCTCTGTTTTGTGGTTAGGTTTAGCTGAGAATCCTCTAAGTGAGTCTTCACCAATGTCAAATATCTGTCAGCAGCAGATATATTTTGAGCTGCTTATGGAAATGAGTGGCAAATATTATTTTCTTTTCATGGAATCTGAGGGCTCAAAAGGAAACCAAGATGCCATCAAAACTGTCTGCCTAGCGGTGTGCAAACATGGCCGTCCTTACAGAAAGCTATGGATGTAGGAGAATCTGGACTGTTTTCAGGAGATATGGATATTCACCCCTTGAACAAATCATGCCTGCTGTTTAACAACCTTTGCAGTTGGGATGTGCCTTCTCATAAAGAACTTGCTTTTAGACTTGACCAGAGTTCTTTCATTTTGCTGGAAGGAATAGACTACTTTGTATTGTTTGACCACATATATGAAAGCTTTTGTAGCAAGGAATTCATTACATGGTGAATGCACTGGTTTGGTGGATATTTCTTCCCAGTTATGCTCTCTCCTTCCTGTAAACCTCCACAATCTCAAATAGAATTGTCTCCTAGATATTTTTTCCCTCCCCTCTGGGTTACGGCACATCACACTAGATGGCAGTAATACCCCAGTTTGGGAATCCATTTACTGTCTCCCCTACCCCCACACACAACCTTTTCTTGTCCAGAATAATATGGAATAAAACATGCAAATAAAATCCGTTCATCTTGTACAAGATTCATTCAGAAAAGCTGATATACAATTAAAGCTGGTAAGGAAAAAAATATATGTTAAACAATATTGAAAGCTCAGGCATTATGGGGATTTTTGCTGGGGGGGGGGGCGAGGAGTGGTCTACTGGTTTGTTTCTTTGTTACTGTTTTTCAGATATAGTTTAATTACAAAAGGAAATTGGTTGGGCCAAAAATCTAAGCTTAAGTGAGAAGGTAAACGTGTATTTCTGAGAAAGAAAGGAAGTCAGCCATGCCAGTTGCTTCTGTTTTTTCAAATTCTATGCTTCTTCCAGCAGATTGGCTATGCTTTTATGCAACATTAATCTGGATTTTATAGACAGAGATGGTCAGATGCAAACTGAGAGCCTTATGTGTATTGCCCACTAATTGTGAATAGAATGATTGGAAGGAAAACCAAACCAATCTAAAAGCTCCTGTTATAATGAGGACCTCTTTTCATTGTGTTTGTGTAAATCTGCAGATTTGCTGAGGACTTAGAGGGAGACAAAACCAGTTTCTGTAAAATATTCTTGGTCAGCTAATCCAGAGCCTCAGAATGCCCTACTAAGTGGGAACCATCTGAGAAAAATATGCAAAAAATGACTCTACTCGGACTGGCACTAATTCATTTTGCATATAAAGCAGTGAAAAGGTAAAATATTTTTATCAAAACAAATTTGTCAAACATTTAACTTGATGTTAGAGAAATGTTATTTTTTTTTCTCTGACAATTCACAGCCCTGGGCTTTATATTGGAATTCACAGGTACTAGGCTCTCATTTTAAAGGAGAGCATGTAATCACCTTTTAAAGGTTACTATACAGAAAACTGAAGCATCATAAGAAGCAGCGTGAATTCATGAGCAAATACGAAGAATGTTACTCAGCCTGCATGTGAAAATGCTTAATGCATTATTTATAGATATTGTTTTACCACAGAGATCAAGGTCATGCATTGGCCTCCCGGGCAATGGGTCAAGTCTTGAGAGGCCATCCTGATAATCCCAGCTGACAGTTTCTTGGATAGACTTGGTGTACTTTAAGTAGATGCATTTTCCAACTTGGAAGGAACAGTCAAAACTTTTTTTTTTCTTAATTAGCTAGCTACTCATTTATCCAACTTGATCACAACTCATTAATTTTGATCAGAAACAGTGCACAGGGTTGTGAGGTGTTGCTGTGTTCACATTCTCTCTCCCTAAATTTTATGAATCATTCTATTAAGAGAAATAGGCAATTAACCTTTCCTTCTACCAATTCTTTCTTGCCTCTATCCTTTGCCAATAATGTTTCCATATATTCCAGTGTCTAAAAGCAGACTCAATTATAATGTGGCTTATAAGAAGATATTGGAATCCTGGGACATTTACTCTAGAATTTTCGATGGCAAGTTATTTCTAAATACTTTTTAAAATCAATATATATTAAATATTACAGAATTCCATGCTTTTGTTATCCGTACTGGGCCCTTTTGTTGTATGTGGCTCCCTTGGGTTCTCTTGTGTAGTACAGAAGATGTAGAACTGCTTGTTCAAATAATCTTGGGACATGATATTGAGGTCCTGACCTCTCCTAGCATTAAGCAGGCAGTGGCATATGGTGGGGAGATTAGGGAGAGTGAGATGTCCCTGAAAGGCAACAAGGGGGTATATCATCTACAGAGAATTAAAAGCAATAGTAAACCTTACTAAAAATAGCACTGGTTTTTATTATTACTGTGCACCAGCAATTTTAAACAATATCAGTAGCAAAATCGTCTTCCACACCAAGCCTATCCTTCCTACTCTCTGTCTTCCTTTGAGGGCTGCTAAAAAGGGGAAGGTTCTTGATGCCATCATCTTAGGTCAAAGGGGCTATATTTTCTACTCAAGCTTAAGTGTAAAAAAAATAAAAATAAAAACAAAAACACAAGAGTTCTCTCATCCTGCCCTTTAATCATTTTTCCCAGTTCTAATCTTGCTAGGTTTCACATAGTATTTTTGTGAGCATGGAGGATTTCATGGCAGTTAGCACTTTCTCTGAATACTGGAACATTTCTGAATCTATCTGGGCTTTCCTCATAATCTTGGAATCACATATATTCCTTTCTATCTTTCCTACCTCCAGGATCAGTAGATTAAAAAATCAGTCAAAATAACATATATTTTTTATGTTCACAGAACACTATAAGATCAAAATGTTCAGAAAGAAGCATCCCTATTTAATAAGTAATGGGATTCAGGATAATAAAAGGTGGCAAAAGAGCCTTCTGCAGGAGAACAACTAGCCAGAACTTGTCACTGAAGCTGATGTGAATCAGGCTAGCCCAAAGCAAGCATCTCCAGGCATCTCTGTTTTCATTAAGCACCTCTGCATCATTGGCCAGGTGTTTCCAGGCCAATTAAAAAAAAAAAAAATCAATGATTGAATTTACAGTAAAACAAATGTATGAATGGAAAGCCGGGTTCTTATTGTTTGCACATCAAGGAAGGTGTAGAAATAGAAAGCATAGATCTTGAAGTCAGTAAACTGAAGATTTAGTCCTGGCCTCACCACTTGCTAAATGTGTGACATTGAATACATTTCTCTTTAAGACTTGGTTCTCTCGGGGGTCCCTGGGTGGCACAGCGGTTTAGCGCTTGCCTTTGGCCCAGGGCGCGATCCTGGAGACCCGGGATCAAATCCCACGTCGGACTCCCTGCATGGAGCCTGCTTCTCCCTCTGCCTATGTCTCTGCTTCTCTCTCTCTCTCTCTCTCTGTAACTATCATAAAAAAAAAAAAAAAGACTTGGTTCTCTCATCTGCTAAGTTGGTATAAAAATAGTATAATAATAATAATAATAATAGTATATTGTGGGGTTACCATTAGATTGAGATAATTTGATGTGGGTAAAATGCTTCCCTAGTTCTTGGCATTTAGAAAGATTTCTGTTTCATAACTATTTGATTCCGTATAGAATTCCATGTGTACAGTGGGTGATAGAATAATAATTCTTTTTGGCCTAGTTGAGTTACCAATTAAGTTGGGAATGTGTTCATAAGGCTTTAAGCAAATGATCACTCGAGGTCCTCACCTTATCTTTCTATATTTACTCATTTCTTCACATACCAGTTCTAGTCATTCAGTCCAGGTCTGGTTACTTAGAATATATCCCATGTCCTGTTACCAGTATGTAAATAATAAACAATATCATACTCCTAACACAAGTGGTGGATTTTCATCAAAGAAAGAAAAAAGCAAGAGAGTATCAACTGAAGTAAGAGAAGTTTCCATGGGAGGGGAGCAGTTGGGGTCAATCTCACAGGTTCAAACAAAGGGGAGCAGAAAGTGGTTCCACTCGGGTGGAAGAAGAGCCTGAGCAAAGTAATGGGTGCAGAGAGAGAAAATGTGCACAGAAGGAAGAGGCAAACAGCATCACGGGTGTAGGAAGTTGTGTTTTGAGTAGATCAGGTTGGGTACAGAGGCAAGGCATCCTTTAATGCTGGATGGAATTCTATGGACTTACAGCAGAAGTCACGTGGGGTTTAAGATTCAGGGTTGGTGCTGTGATGTAGGTGGACACTGGGGCTAAGGTTGGAGCTATAAGTTCTAGTTAGGGTTTGAAACTGCAACTGTGGTTGAGGTAGGTTTGAGGCTACTCATGAATAAGAGTGAAAATGTATATGTGCATGGATGCATATATTTCACAGGATTCAGACTCGCTCAAGCTAATGAATGGGCTGTTTAAGAGCCTCTGCTTCTCTCTCTATGTGTATATATGTGTATTTACAAATGAATTTATACATATGACTACAATGTCTGTACACACATGCATATAGCCAAAGCGGTCATTAGTCTTATTATAGGAAATGCTGTCTGATCTGTTTGCTAAATAGAATAATAAAAATAATAACAAACGTTTATTCAACCCAGGCACTGCCCTAAACAATACCTGTGTGTTATCTAACATAATTTAAATCTAATGGAAATGGAAGAGAGAGATTACAGTAGGGGTGGGAAGGGCACTGGGGTCAAGGAAACCAGTTAGCAATCTGCTGCCAAAATCCAAAATGGAACCGATGAAGCTCTGGTATATGGTAAATGGAAGTGGGAATGGAAAGGAAGGAGGAAGATATGAAAAATATTAGGAAGGGAGAGATGATCTTGCTTTGAAAGACAGCAGGCAGAAGAGCTCTTAGACACGGGACACTGGAAGATGTTTGAGAATTGAATAACTTTGGGAGGTTACAGGAATACGAGAGGCAATGGAATGTTTGTAAACTGTAGTGTGCTTATGAATGCACAGCATTCATATTTTACCTATCCAAACAATTCTCTAGAAAAATACTTGAGTTCCTGCTGTACATTATCCTCTGTTCTGTGGGATGCTTTAATTAATATCCTTTCAGCCTGTCCTGACTTTGTCTTCTTCTTGTTTCCAAGCAGATGAGAGAAAACACAGTCATGGCCTGACTTACTCCAATGACATCAGACCCCAGGACTCTGTCTGTTCCAATCAGGACATGGTCACCCTAGCAACCAGCTACTCTTTTTTTTTTTCTTTCATTTTCTCTTTCAAAAGTATAAGTTAGTTTACATAGATTAACTGAAAAAATTCTATTCAATTTATTTTGCATTTTATAGTTCGGCTTCTTGAAAGATATCCCAGTGTTTTTCTTTCTTAAATGGTTTAGACTCTTCTACATTTTTCTGAATATTTTAATACACAATTTAAACAAAATAGACTAGCTGGTAGAAAAAAGTGATGCCATCATGAAAGCAAAAAATTTCACTCCATCATTTTTTTTTTCTGAGACTGACATTGTATTAGATGGTTTGCCCTCCTGAACTTTAACTCCAAACTGAGATAATGAAATTATGATTTATTTTTCTCAAATCTTCCATTCTGCTTTCTTGTCATTTCTTGATTGGAATTCTCAGATACAAACATCATGGTTGTTTTTACACTTCACAGGATAAGAATGACATTTATCTAAAGGAGATGGTGCATGTGTAGAATTAAGGAATGAGGTGGTAGGGATGACGCTTTTCCTAATGTGATAACTTCTGTGAAGGAAAGCTAATTGCCCAGGTGAGCCAATTTTGTGTCAGGCATCCCCTGAAAGAATAATCCCTTGGCACAAAAAAAGATATCACTGATCCCTTTGGCATTTTGAACTAAGTTTTCCTTAAATACTAGTTCAATTCATATTTTCAGCTCCCAGTAGAATAATTTTAGAAGAGACAATAAGGAGACATTCAAGACTACTATCTAACTATATGTTCACCAACCTCAACTCATATTAGAGCCGTTCCATACTACTGGAAGAATTAGGTTTTGTGCAGCAAAGGAGAATTTTAAACAATTTGAAATGGCTAGACTTATACTAGGGGATGGTACAATCTAAGCATCCATGTAAAGAGCATTTTTATTATAATTTGTTAAGTGTTTATGGGAACTTAAATGTTCTAGAGATTTGGACATTGTCAAAGTTTTAGAGATTAGTTTAGAGTTCCTGAAGTCTAAGGACAGTAGGATGATCAGAGTGGACCTCAGGAAGGAATGAGGAAGGTGACTGGAGCAGAGAATGGAAGGGAGTGAGGGGCAAGTCACGAGGACTTTTTGGGGAAGAAAATTATAGCCAGAGAAAACGTCCAGAGAAAGGTCCCAAGAAGGAAAAGTGTCTAAATGTTTGGAGAAGACTAAGGAGGTTGGCATGGGCAGCATGATGCAACAGTAATAAGTATTGAGGTCAGAGAGGTATGAGGGCAAGGATGCAAGGAGGAAAGTGTATTGGTATAGGTCATTGTGAGAAATAATTGTAAAGATGTCAGCTTCTATTCTGAGGGAAAAATTTCTACTGAAAACCTCTGCACATAAGTTAACAACTTTTTCACATCTTTAGACTTGTTTACAGCAGGATTGGTACTCCCTTTTACAGAAAGGTGAATAATAAATATTTTAGGCATATGAGCCTTATGGCCTCTGTTGCAACCACTCAATTCTACTATCATAGTGCAAAAGTAGCCATAGGCCATATGTATAAAATGGGTGTGGTTGTGATCCACTGAAAATTCATTTACAGAAACATGCAGCCCACAGGACATAGTTTGCTGACCTTTATTCTAGAGATTCATGTGATTTATTTATATTTCTTCCAGGAAAATTCAGCTAAGGGAAAATGGAGAAGAAATTTAAAGTGACTATCTACTATGGGCCAGCATGTGTTCTAGGTATTATATCTACACATAGTCATTTATTTCCATCCCTATTATTTGTCAATTGTCCAGGACACCTTTATCTCTCAGGAAAATAACTTCAATAGATGCCTTTCTGATTCAATTTTGCTTGAACATCTTCTCAGTGCATTCTGCCAGATTAATCTTTTAAAATGTGATCATGCCAAATATTTAAGGAAAGAATAACACTAATTCTATATAATCTCTTCCAGAAGATGTCAGCTCCCAAGTCATGTTATAAAGTCAGCATTATTCTGATATCAAAACCAGACAGAAGAAATATAAGAAAACTTTTGAAGAATATCCTTCATGAACATAGACCCAAAAATTATCAACAAAATATTAGCAAATTGAATCTCACAACATATAAAAGGAATAACATACTAACATCAAGCAGAATTCATTCCAGGAATGCAAGAATGAATCAATATTCTAAAGATGATTCAAAGTAATCTGCAAATGAAGGTTCAAAAAAAGCAAAAGTACATAATGATATCAATTGATGCAGAGCAAGCATTTGACAGTACTTAACAACCACTCATGGTGTAATTTCTCAGTAAATTGGGAGTGGAGTGGAACGTCCTCCACCTGTTAAAAAGCATGTACAAGAAAACATACCATTAACGTTGATGGAAGACTGAATGCTGTCATTCTCACAGAAAACAAGTTAATAATGTTCATTCTCACCATTTATATTCATCATATGATTAGAATACTAGCCTATACAATAAAACAAGAAAAATAAATGCATACAGATAAGAAAGAAAGGGAACTTTTCTGTCATGAGTTGATGATGGCACTCATATTTCTACATGTGAGTACTGAACAAATATAAACTGATATTAAAAATAAAAACACTTAGGATAGTAACCCAAAGAGCTAAACACTTAGGTAAAAATCTAACAAAACATATATACAATCTGTATAGTCAAAAGTACGGAATGATGATGAAAAAAACAAAGATTTAAATAAACAGAAAGATGGATTTTGGTCATGGATTAGAATACTCAACATAATGGTAATACTCCCCAAATAGATCGGTAGGCTTAATGTAATTGCTGTCATAATCCCAACAGGATTTTTTGAAAATATAGATAAGATGATTCTTAAAAAAATATGGAAATGCAAAATAGAGTAGTGAAAACAATTTTGACAAAAATAGAATAAGTTTGGAGAAATAAGAATACTCAGTATTAAGACTTATTTTATGGTTACAGTTAACAAATCAGTGTGGTCCTGGCAGAAGGATAGATACTTAAGTCAATATAAAAAATAGTGAAAGGGAATAAAGGGGAAAGGAGAAAAAATGAGTGGGAAATATCAGAAAGGGAGACAGAATATGAAAGACTCCTAACTCTGGGAAACAAACTAGGGGTGGTGGAAGGGGAGGTGGGCGGTGGGTGGGAGTGACTGGGTGATGGGTACTGAGGTGTGGGCACTTGCCGGGATGAGCACTGAGTGTTATTCTATATGTTGGCAAATTGAACACCAATAAAAAATAAATTTATTTAAAAAAAAGAAGAAACTAAGAAAAAAATGGAACAGGACAAATCAATACAGAGAAGCAGAACTGATTTTCAACAAAGGAAGGACTGATCTTCCCCTAGTTATCCCTACAGTTAATTGAATCTTCATCCTTTTATTTGATTACAGTATAAGTGGTTGACATTAAACTCTTTAGTGCTGAGGCATCCATTTCAAAAAACATTCTCTCTCTCTCTTTTTTTAAAAAATTTTATTTATTTATTCATGATAGAGACACACACAGAGAGAGGCAGAGACATAGGCAGAGGGAGAAGTAGCTCCATGTAGGGACTCCGATGTGGGACTCGATCCCGGACTCCAGGATTTTGCCCTGGGCGGAAGGCAGATGCTCAACCACTGAGCCACCCAGCTTTCCTCAAAAGACATTCTCTTGAATAAATATACCACCAGTTGTGTGACACAGCTACCAGTAAAATCACCACCCAAGTAGTGCCTCTTTCAAAAAACCCTGGGTGACCTAAATAATTGACTGATTCAGTTACCCTACATTCATTCTCCCATGCCCTAATTCCTGCTCTTGTGCTTCAAATTAGCCAGTAATGAGTGACCCCAGAAACCATAAACTTCTCAACCTTGCACCCTAATAAAGGCAGAGTATCAGATCCATTCTCTCAATCTGTCTCTCTCTCGCAGTGAAATCATTGTGTGGCCCTCAGGCAGACAGTGTACCCCATGGGACTTGTAAGTAATAGATCTTGTTCCTCAAAGTTCCCTGATGGTTTCATGGTGAAGTTCATCCTGTGATCGTAATAAGAACTACAAGAGTGTGTTCATGTCTGTGGGGTCTCTCCATCAGTAATTCTGATTGGGTGAGGGTTTCAGGTATTCCTAGCTGAGAGCATTACCTTCAATATACTGGGGCTGACACAGCATTGGTGAAGCCCAAAACTAGAGTCACCCTTGATTCTGCTTTCTCTCACACCTTAGTTCAATCTGTTGGAAATTCCTGTCCACTCTTTATCAAAGCATACCCAGAATCTGACTACTTCTCACCTCTTCTGCTCTTATCATCACCATCCACACCTTATCCAAACTGTTGCAATTGGCTCATAAGTGGTCTCAATACCTCTACACTTTGCTCTATAGTATATTATTGTATAAGTTGACAAAAGAGTTATTTTAAAAGTTAAGAAAGATGGTATCAATCCTTGACTCAAAGTCTTCAAATGACTGCTCATCTCACTGAGAGTACAGCCCAAAGTCATAACCATAGGATTGGAAGATTGCGCATGATCTGATCTGGCCTCTCTACCACCACTCTGTTCTCAAATCTTCTCTCTGTCTCTATCGCTCATTGATTCTTCTGCTGTCACACTGACTTCCTTTCTTGAACAGGCCAAATATACCCAGCCCTTGTAATTTTTGCACTTTATGATTCTTGTGCCCAAACTGTCTTTTCCCAGGACTCAGAAAAGTTCACTCTCTCACTTTTGCTAGGTTTCTGCCAATATGGCATCATCATATCAGAGAACTTTCTTGATCACCCTAAATAAAACAACCTACCCATCTCTGGCATTCTCAAGTCTTCTTACCCACTTTATCTTTTTCTTTCTTTTCAGTATGTCCAACCTAATAGTGAATTACATATTTATTGCTTTATCAAGCTATTCCATAAATAGAATTTAACTTCAATGAGGGCAGAGAGTTTGCCTGTTTGTCTGTTTATTGTGAAATCTAGAACAGCCTCAGCCATATCACAAAGTACTCAATACATAAGTGTTTCATGAATGAATCTAATAGAGGCATGGCCTTGATGTGTAACTCAGAATCCATGAATATACTTGATAAATCAACCAAGCTCTGTCTTTTATGAATATACATTTGGAAAGTACTTTTAATAAATAATTTGGGTTATATAAGTATTACATTATTCTTTACACGTTTTCAACATAAGCCAGTATTATTGTCCATTCCTCTAGTTCATTCAAGGTAAATTCTCCAAGACACTCCATCATGTACTGTTAATCATTTTATATTCTATTATTTATCATTATCATATTGAAGGTCTAGATTCCATGCTCAATAGGCTATTTTCATCTTTAGTGTTTTGGCAGGAATTAATGAATGCTACTACTGGTGTGTAACCAGGTTTTTGCCATGTGTTCCAACTAGTCAGTTTTAGTACAAGTGTATTTAATTCAAAGAGAAATCAGTGTTTGGGGTCTTTTTTCCCCCATTCAAATGTCTTTACAGTAGCTTGCGTTGACAAGATTATTCATTTCCATTTTGAAAAGAAGTTGGCAGATATTATCTAACAAATACGTATTTCCTTTTCAATATATGTAAAGACAAATATAAAACTTAAAGTCATACTTAACAACTGTTACATTACATAGAACTTGTGTCATAAGCCTTCTCAACAGTACAGCTCTTGACTTTTATATGGCAGAACCAAATAGGAAAAGGGATCAGAGCACCTAAATAAGTTTATATAACACAAGAGTCATGACATCTCTCTTCTCAATGATCATGACACTACAACAATAAACAAAACAAGACCAAAAGGATGGGTAAGCATCCATGATGTACCTAATTCTATAGGAAATTACTATCAGCAAAAATGCTTCTTAAGCAAAGAAAGATAATGTTTATCCTTAAATTGTCTACAATCTAGGTCATAGGAGAAGCCAAACCCTCAGCTCTCACCACATGACAACAGATGAAAGAGAGACAAATTATTACTGAGTTTTGGGTTTCAAAGCCTTTTAGGGACACTGGGAACTTGCAGGGATTCCAAAGAAGAGCCACAGAGATGATTAAAGAGTGTAAAACAGGACCTCTGAGGGAAGGTTAAAGGAATTGGGATTATTTAGTTTGGAAGCGAGGTGATTAAGAAGTGGTTTCAAAATAGCTTTAAAAATACACAGTGTTAGCTAATTGATAACGGTGGCAAGCTTTTTCTCAGGATGAGAAAGGGATAACAAAATGCTACCTGAGAGATTTGGTTAAATATGTTAGTAAGGGGGAGTTGTCTGAGATTAAAGATAGAAATGGATGGTCAAACTACAATGCTGTTTTCTTTTGGTTTATTTACTGTTTAAAAATAGAGAAGAGATCCATATAACTGACATGCAAAGGCAAAGAGTGAAAGTAAGTCATTTTTAAAGGCTCTAGCACTACAAGACTTTTCAAAAAATCTTCCATGTGTGTGACCTTTGGACTTTATTTAGCATTTTGCCAAGTCTGTGTCAATTTTTTTTAAAGATTTTATTTATTTATTCATGAGATACAGAGAGAGAGAGAGAGAGACAGAGACAGAGACAGAGACACAGGCAGAGGGAGAAGCAGGCTCCATGCAGGGAGCCTGACATGGGACTCGATCCCAGGTCTCCAGGATCACACCCCGGGCTTAAGGCAGTGCTAAACCACTGAGCCACTGGGGCTGCCCTCAATTTTGAATAGGATATCCTCCAACTGAACTTTTTCCTCTCATCTTTGGTTTTTATATAACACTAATTATCTCTATGGATTGAAATTTTAAGTGCTTAGTATTTTGTATCCACTTATAATCAGGCACAGCAAAATATCACAAAGGAAAACTTTGTTTGTTTTCTTTAGGAAGTATTTCATAGTTCATTGGTAGTTGATGTATAGTCTTCTGGCATATGAAGCCAGGTTGGCAATAAAAATTACTTCCTGGGGGATTATAACTTATCCTACATTTAGTATCGCCAAATAGTTTTGATAGAGAAAAAAAAAACCCTGAAGCAATCAAGCTGAGTTTCACTTCTTTTTTTTTTTTTTACTTATTAAAGCCTAGTTAAAATAAAAGGACTGCTTAATGCAATGATTATGAAAATAAATTTTTCCAGTCCAAAGGCAATCATTCAGTTGAAAAGCTCATAAAAATGGGGTACTCTGACACAATTCATCTCTGAAAGCTTGAATAATGTTTGATTTCTTCCAAACCAAATTTTAAACAGCCTAAGCAAACCCAAATTTATTTGAAAACCCAACTCCCATTGTTTACTTTTTCAGTGGGTTTTCGTTTTGGCAACAAAGAGCCTGAAGTCTTAATAAAGTTGGGAACTTACTTAAATGCAGTGATGGAGAAACTGGGCCAATGTTTAGGGAAACTGTTTGCTAAGAAGTTTTAGAACAATTGCATTTTAAGTATTGTTCCATTTAAGGGGTGGAATTAAACTTCTATGGAGCAAAACTGCCATATATACCTTCTTGTTGTAGTATGCTTTGCACAATCTAAATGGAATTAGGTTTCTCATTAATGAAGGGCATAAATCTGAATTTATTTCCCGAAAAGGCAAGATATGGATTCCAATAATAGTATTTTAAAATACACTCTTGTGTACCTTATCTACATTATAGTATTTCAAAGTAATAGAAATCTTGGCCATCAAAGGATATCTTCATTAATTTCACACTGCACATGTCAATAAACAGCTAAGCTCAGCACAGACTTTCTAAATCTTTCAGCCCCATCCACTTACCTATTATTTTAGCTTCATTTGCAGGGATGTGAGAACCAGCTATTTGACTGCCTTTTTGGTGCATGAATCATTGCATGTTAGAGATAAAATTGTTTTTATCATGAATTACTTCCATGTAGGTGGGAAAAAAATCTTTTTAAAGAGTGAGAAAAAAGCCACCCATGACTAGGGGAATGAGCTAGTCCTAGTCATGGCAATGATGGGATAGATGATACTTGGAGGAGCAAAGTTTAACTGACTTCTATACTTCTGTATGCAACCTCCTTTTTTTAAAAAAAAATAATATCCTGTTTATTTTTAAAAGTAAATTGCAGAAAGAATATTTCTCTTTTTTTCAAAAAGAATATTTCTAAGAAAATTGGGAATCTTGTTCAACAATACAGATCAATGCTAGAGAAGTGTGATACTCCCTGAATGGAACACCTGCAATTAGAAAACTCATTTAAAGACATTTTACTCTATGTTAGTTAGAATACAAAAAAAGAAAGGCCATCTGGGTAAAATTATGATCATCAGATTTTTACCTCTGAAGTTTTCAGAGATATGCTCTCCCACTGAGGCTCCATTTAGGCAGAAATTAGATTTCTACCCTTATCAGCTGTGCAGGCTTCCATGGAGTCATGCCCACAGAGCTTAATCCAGACAGCAGTGTTTTGTCATCCACAAATCTATTCTATTCTAATCTGTAGGTGTGTTTAGAAATATGAATGTGGCATTTTCATAGGCCAGGCTGCAAATTGGAAGCATACCATGTGGTAAAAAATATGAGCTCATGGGGGGAAAAAGCTTAGGTATTTTACTCTAAATTGACAAATAAGATGTTCCTGATCTCAGAGGAATTCTCTGGCTCAGTGTTTAATTGCTATTAAAAAATGTATTGCTGAGAAAACATGCAAATTGAGATCCTTTAGGAAACAGAATTTCAGTAATTTTGTATTTATAGGAAGAATTAGCAGCACTGATTTAAATGTAATGTACAACGAATTAAATTTAAAAAGCCTCTATTCTTGGGAATCTTATGATGAAGGACTTTGATACAAAAAGTAACACAAAGAATAAGAATGTCATTTCTCATGTAGATACCCAAGGGAGAAAGCAACTTGTAGTCGCGTGTTTAGACCTGAGAAATTGCCAAATATCCTCTTGATAAGGTTTGATTGGGAAATAACTCAGTTGATAGTTAAATGTACAAGAGAGTGGGGCTTTTCAGGATTATGGGGAAAACAGAAGAGAAGCTCTGAGCATGTGATGCTGTGGCTGGAAAATGAGTGAAGAGGGGAAGCGGATGTGTCCATAAAAGACAAAGGCACCCAGGCTTCTCCACTCTTTCTTAAAATAACACTTTTATTGTGTGTTTAATAAATGTTCTAAGAAGTACAGGGTGATCATAGATATCTGTTAAAAAGTTTGGAGCAGGGTGGTCCCAGTGGCCCAGCGGTTCAGCGCCACCTTCAGCCCAGGGTGTGATCCTGGAGACCCGGGATCGAGTCCCATGTCGGGCTCCCTGCCTGGAGCCTGCTTCTTCCTCTGCCTGTGTCTCTGTCTCTGTCTCTGCCTCTCTGTATCTCATGAGTAAATAAATAAAATCTTAAAAAAAAAAAAAGTTTGGAGCAAGTCCTGATGGGAAGTTTAAAGGTAAATCTTTTCACACTCTCGTCAAAGTCACTGGTTGAAAAAGTAACTTTTAACCATCATCTGCTGGCTGCTTTTGGTTTCTCAATATACTTGGCATTGGCACATTACAGTATCATAAATCTTTCAGAGAAGTGGTATTGGTAGGCATCCAAGAAAGTATGTGTGAGATATACATACGCGCATGTGTGCATGCACACAAGTGCTCGGGAGTTCACATGTATGCATGCACATGCACACACATATATGCACACATACCTGTAGTCTGAGTCTCCTTTAAGTCTATGCCAACTTTGACCTCTATTTTTAAAATTTTCTTTAAAATAGTTGTGCTAGTTATATTATTGTTGTATAAGAATTGAGTTATGAAGATGTAATAATATATTTATAGAAATGGTGTGAGTAGACTACAGTTTATATAAAAGTCTTGGAAATAATTTATTTGGGCATATGGCAGGTATAACATATCAAGCCATTTCAAATGCATTTGCTTTATTTATTTATTTTTCTTTCCTTTTTTTAATTTAAATTCAATTACTTAACTTTATTTTTAAAGACTGCCTGTTATATTAAATTCCTTGGGTAAGTTTTAAAAAACCATTTATAATGAAATGGGTAACTCTTAAAAGAAAATAAATGTGTTTTAGTGGTTGTTGATGGGTTGTTAATGATTTAATAATCTGTGTCTAATATTTTCTGTATCTATTTAATATAATTTATAACCATTCAGTCTAGGAATTGAGAAATAGAAATGAACCATTAAGGCAACTTGTTCCTTTCTGCTTTTTCTATACCCCATAAATATGCTTTGTCCATTCTTGGTTTCAATAACTCTAGTGTGGATTCATCTATCATATCCTGATCCTGTGGGAAAGCTGTCCACACAATGATAGCTCAATGTTTAGCTATTTTCTTTTCTCATAGCATTAAAATTTAGTCCTTAATGTATATAACAAAATATGTTGGTTGAGGTTTGCACAGAATATTCTCTAGGGAAATAAATGCATAGTACATTTTCAGATTTATAAGCTATTTCTAAATGTCTGCAAAATCCATGGCAATATGCTTTAAATTGTTTCATTAACATGATCTCTCATTGAGATTTAGATCCTTAAAACTCAATTTTTTTTCACACACACCCACCCCCACCCCCACACACACCCACACACGCATGCATATCTCAGTTCCATATCTCTTGTTAGTCACCTGAAGAGGTCTAAATGTAAAAGAATCACTTCGGGGATCCTATATCATTCTGCCTTCTTATATCTCTGATTACCCATGCAGCACTTTTAGATGGAGATACTGGCTGTTGTTTTTTTTTTTTTACATCAGGTTGTATGTGTTTATTTGTATTTGTCCTATCTCTGACATCAAACATTAATCACTACAAGGGTCATCGTCTTAAGCCCAATAGCATAATTAGAGAAAATTTTCTTTTTCATACAAATGTAACTCACCTTAATAAGATCTAAATGGAAACGGGTACACTGAACCAAAAATGAATTTGGGACATTCAAGATGATTTATTGCCTTTATGTTGCTATGCATTTTTTTAGAAAGCAGCTGTACCATAGGGTTAAAAAGTTCTGTGTCTGAAGCTGTAGTCTCTGGGTCTAAATTCTATTTACGTGTCCTTTGGAAATCTAAGTGTTGTGTCCAAGTTTCTTTATTTGTGAAAAGGAGCTAAAATTTTGGTAGATTATAGAGTTTTTGTAAATATCAAATGAAATGCATTTAGAACACTTACTAGAGTATCTAGCTCATACTTGGCATTGAATAAATATGAGCTATTTTTATTGAAAAATCAAGAATGGATAATGAAATAACAAATTGCTAGTAGTAGCATGGAGGTGTGCATATAGATCTCCTATGACGAAGGACCTGAGGCCCCCACTGCTGTAAAGTGGTCAGAATACCAATGCTTTCTGGAATTGCGTCTGCTGTCCAGAGATACTGCATCCTTTGGGCGAAGCCATGTGCATTGACCAAAGTATAGGTGTAAAAGTCTTGCCATTTAGGCCCAAAGCAGGACAACTGAGACAGGTGGTTTCAGCTGGGCAGCTCCAAGTGGAGTTGGCTGCGGCTGCAGCTTCATCCTTTGCCTGCATCTGTTTCCTGTCCCTCCCTTCCAGAGAGCTTGTGCTGATCTCACGGGCTCTCCCTTACAACATCTTGAACACTGAACTCTGTCTCAGAGTTAATGCTCCAGAAAATCCAAACTGCAGCCTTGATTTACAAGAGGAGTTTTAAAAATACTAGCTTTTCTAACAAATATTTAATTAAAAAATATAAAAAAGTAAGAAAATAATCTTCCTAATTAAAGGTGTTATTTCAAGCCCAGCACACCTGTCTTCAATACTGCTTACAGTTAGATTCCTTGGAAAATCATGTAAGTTTAAAGAGATAAGTTTTTAAGATAGTTTTATCCCATGAAGTTGCATTTTTGATCGAAAGACCTCATGTCCAAAATTTTGTGGAAATCATTATTAACATATTTTACACATTACATATTACATATTTTAACTGATATTGTTCAGTTTCAAAGTGTTCATTAATGGCTTGTTTTGTAGCAACATATTTATTTAACTCAAATTATAGAAAATATTATCCAGGAAGACTCCTGGTGGTTCTGTGGTGCCACCTAGAATCAAAGGAATCCCAGGAGAGAGTAGGCAAGATCTTTTGAATATATAAGGACCCAAATGGAAGAGCAGTTTAACTTAAAATGTCATTCATTTATTTCTTTACTCACCAAGTAAATATTTATTGAGCACATATTAGATAACAGGCACTGTGCTAGTACCCATGGTGAGAAATCACAGATGTGCTCTCTGCCTTTTCTCGGCTACTTTTATAGTGTGTGAGACATATTACCACATAAATACCTACAAACTTCCAACTGTGATAAATCCAAGCAGGGGTAGTGTCTTGGTGTCCTTGAAAGATTTTATAATGGAGATCTACCTCATCAGGATGGTCACAGAAGCCACTATTGAACACAAGCTTGAAAGATGAGTAGAAGTTAGCTATGCGGAGACAGTGAATAATGTTTCATGTAAGTACAGGAGCATTTCCCAAGGACCTGAGGAGGAGACAGTTTGGCATATGAAGTTTGGTACATGAGGAATAAATAAAATCTGGTTTGCAAATCTCAGAAGAGAAAGGAAAGGGGTTGATGTTGGGGAAAGACTAAAAAAAATACATTATCCTGAGTTCTTCAAAGTGGCATGTTGACAATTTAAGGGAGATTATAAGAAGAAATATACATACATATATGTATATACAACAAATATACATATAAATTATATCAAATATGTGGATATTTTAAATGTATTTTTGAAATATGATTGGCTAATGAAAAACTAGTCTTACTATATATTGGTGGCTATATAAAATAGTTCTCATCAGACTGGCTACACAGATGCTTCCTTTACTCCCCTCCTTCTATGGATTCAGTGAATGTACAGCTATGCACAGAGCGAGTCCCTCTGAAAGAAATTCAGAAACTAGCTGAGCAACTCCTACAACAGCAGGTGTACCAGAAAAAACCCACATTGAAATGGGTAAGAAGGGCTGAGATATACCTTCACCATAATTCCCACCTCTAACACAGCACCATGCTCCTTAGAAGGAATACCTAACTAATTGGCCCCCAAATGTCAATCTCTCAGCTTTTTAAAAATTATTTTATTTATTATTTTTAAAGAACTTTAGAATTTTTATGTATTTAAAGCAAAATTTAAAAACAAAAACATTTTGTGTTACTCTGTGAACTTTAAAATTACATATAGGAATCCCTGGGTGGCGCAAAGTTTGGTGCCTGCCTTTGGCCCAGGGCGCGATCCTGGAGACCTGGGATCGAATCCCACGTCGGGCTCCCGGTGCATGGAGCCTGATTCTCCCTCTGCCCGTGTCTCTGCCTCTCTCTCTCTCTGTGTGACTATCATAAATAAATAAAAATTAAAAAAAATAAAATTACATATAATAATTATTTATGGTACATATTAAAATTCTTTAACCCATTTTTCTTTTTTTTTCGTTTTTATTTTTTTATTGGAGTTCAATTTGCCAACATATAGCATATCACCCAGTGCTCATCCCGTTAAGTGCCCCCCCTCAGTGCCAATCAATCACCCAGTCAAAACAACACCCTGCCCACCTCCCTTTCCACTACCCCTTGTTCGTTTCCTAGAGGAGACCACAGGCAACACCCTTTTTGAACTTGGACACAGCAACCTCTTGCAGGATACATCTATGAAGGCAAGGGAAACAAAAGCAAAAGTGAATTATTGGGACTTAATCAAGATAAAAAGCTTCTGCACAGCAAAAGAAACAGTCAACAAAACTAAAAGACAACCTACAGAATGGGAGAAGATATTTGCAAATGACATATCAGATAAAGGGCTAGTATCCAAGATCCATAAAGAACTTATTAAACTCAACACCAAAGAAACAAACAATCCAATCATGAAATGGGCAAAGGGCATGAACAGAATCACAGAGGAAGACATAGACATGGCCAACAAGCACATGAGAAAATGCTCCGCGTCACCTTAACCCGTGTTTTAGCTGTATATGTCTCTGGTACTTTGTCAAGAATATACCAAAAAAAATTAATACAGTGTTATTTTAATGTTTTTCATAAAATCATCTGCAATTTGTTGGAAGGGTGTGTTTTCTAGTTAAATAATATTGAAATTGTTGATACATTTGTCTTTTTTTTCATAGACCCTAATATTTTTCTTGTGGCCCATAAGTTTGTTATTGTATATCTTCATTATCATTCAGTTCATAATATTTTGAATTTCCTTTGTGATTTCTTTTTTGACTCCTCGTGATTCAGAGTTATATTACTTTCTTCTTTCTCTCTTAACAGAAACATTGGTATCCAAAAGTTGGATGACAGAAGCAAGGTTTAGAGGTGGAGGAGGTGGTTAAGTGACTGGTTATATTGCTCAAATATGTTAACTGATGGAGCAAGGAAGTAAGTGGAGAATAATGAGAGTTATTATTCTGTCTGAGAAGTTATTTACAAACAGTAATTGGGAGGCCCACAAAAATTCCATGTGTGGTGGCTTGGGATTGCTGTGATACCAAGTAGCACTGAACACACCAAGTATTTAACCTCACTAAAAAAGAAAACCAGGAATGCTCTGAGAAATACCTGGGAAAGGGAAAGGAAATAAGCTTGGCATTTCTTTCTCTTCTCAAAAGAATGAAATTTCTCAAATACCAATGGAGGTACATAAGAAAGACCCAGGAGTCAGCTCGAAGGGCCAAATGTAAGAAATTTGAGAATCAAAATAAAAATAATGAGTCTATCCAGTCAAATTCATTGAATGGAATTGGAATCATTCTGATATTAAAACATGAATCATTGTATGAAATTGGAAGAAGAAAGAAAAGTTCTTCCTTGCAATAGAATCTCTGACACTAAATGTAGGAAGGAAGATGGACAAGATAATCCCCATTTGGTGACCATCTGGGATGTTGGTTGAATCAATCATGAGTCACAGTGCATTAACTGGCTGGTGACTAGAAGCTGGAAGGGAATAGGCTCGAGAAAGATTTGGCAGGGCATAACAGGCATTAGTCCTTTCTGGCTCTATAATTATTAGGATCTCAACTGTGATGGCTCACAACAAGGCTGGAGGTATCCCAGACAGTTTACCTGTCTGGGCTTACTTTTAACCAGAGGTGTGTTCTTTGGTTTCTTCTCCACATTTCATGTACTGAGCCTGTGCGAGCATGGCTGGAAGAGCTTAGATTGATTTCAAAGTTTGTTATGTAGCTTTTGCCTTCCCCAAGGATGTGTCTTTGAAGGAGTCCAAATGGGAGCTGCACAGCTTCCTTTGAACTAACCTCAGAAGGGTGGAATGTCAGCTTGCTATATTGTACTGTCAAGCCAAGTCAGTGGGTCCAGTACAGATTTGAGGGGAAGGGAAATAGCCTTTACCTTTAAATAAGAGGAGTAGCTAAAAATCTGACATCATTTTTATCTTACTACACTCTGTATTCCAAGAAAATTTCTTCTCCATTGCTATTTTACTCAGTAAGGGCATTTTGTTTTGTTTTGTTTTGTTTTTACAGTAATGAAATGTTTCTCAAAATGTGTATTTATATTATCATCCACCTAAATAATTTTCTCTTTGGAATACTGCATTGTTGCAATAATTTGAATTTATGCTAATGGAACCAAGACAACGACTCTATCATTTTGGGTTTATTAGTTCATAGGGACATTTGGAATTTAAGATGAGTGAAATTAAGTTTTAAAATAATCATTCAATCTAACTAAAAAGTCATGGTTCACACAGTTACAGGTAAATGCAACTTTTATAGCTAAAGATATGGAAAAGCTTTATTTGAGTTAAATAATTGTGAACTCTTGAAGTAGATACCGATTATCTTCACTGGATCTCTGACTTAGTTTCATTTTATCTGTAACATAGCTGCTGTCACTATTATGGATGCTAAATATTGACAAAATCATTTTGCGTTGTTACACGTTCATGATCAACTTCCAAAAGAAACAAACCTGTCAGTATTTAATTTTTCATTAAACATGCAATTTTATTTTGTAATCTAATTGTTGATGGAAGATTTACCACACAAAAGTTTACAATTGATAAAATAATTATAGATACGTACCCAAAGCTGACAAATAACACGTAGCAGAGGAGTTAAAACTACTTTCACAACCTCTACAGAATGAATTCTGGGCTCCTATACACCTGTAGTTTTTTATTTTTTTGTTGTTGACTATGCCAACTGGCAGCCTGGAGACTTCACGCATATCATAGGACTTTGTGATCTGTCTCTAGCTGCTTGTGTCTGAATGCATCTTTTCAAGCAGCAAGAGCCCCACATTGTAATTGAAAGAGAGGTGTTGTACTGATTCAGAAAAAGAGACATGAGCTTTTGCTGGCTGTATTACAAATGTAATAGACTTTAAAGTGAGAACTCTGTCTCTTGCCTATGTATTTCATACGTGACTAGATGGGCATTGGCAGAAACTAGAAGTACAAAATAGACGTCTACCAAACACAGACTCATTTTCCCTCCTGGCTATCTATCTACTATCTATCTATCTATCTATCTATCTATCTATCTATCTATCTATCATCTATCTATTTAAGCTTCACTCCCAACGTTGAGGCCAGTGCAAGGCTTGAAGTCAGGACCCTGGGACCAACACCTGAGCTGAAATCAGGAGTCCAGGGCTTAACCGACTGAGCCACCCAGGAGCACCCTGCCCCCCTGCCCCTGCTTTTTTAAAAATGCAACTCTTCCTGATGCTACTTTATCAAAAATTCAGAAATGAAGACCAGCTGGGACAACAGGCATATACCAAGACCATACTAGGAAATCAAGACATATGATCATGTATAAGAACAAAATGAAAAGTCAATTATTTTAACTACAATGCATTTTGAAATGATCACCCTAGGGCATTGTGAAGAAGGAGCTGGAGGGCATAAGAGAAGATACTGAGAAACCAAATCACAGAAGAAGTTATCATTACATGCTGTGTGACAATTGAACTATGTTGATGGGAACAGGGATAGTGAACAGTGGATGGGTTTCTATTAATACTTAGGACATAAAAGCAAAAGGATTTTGTTCTATATTGGAGTAGGACAGAAAGTTTCAAAAATGACATGACGTACATGGTTTTCTTACCTGGGTGGATGACTATTTTCATTCTCTGTCAGAGAGAGGCCAACAGAAAAGATCCAGAACTGTAAAGGGACTTTGAGATGAGATGGCTTTTACTCATTCAGAAGATGTCAGATCTCTGGACATACAAGTCTGGAATGAATGAGGATAGAATACTCTTAGATAAACAAGTTTTTAAATGAGAACTTAAAGTTTTGTCTGATGAATTAAATTTCCTCAGCCAAGTAGGAGACAAAAATTCCATTGCTAATGGCTGGAGGTGAGGGTAGAAAGTAAGAGGGAGATGGAGAGATATAAAGAGAAAAATAGAGAGAGACAGAGAGACATTAGGAGATTGAAATTCATCGTATTGCCTTGAGTATTTGCACGAGTTGATCAGGGACACAAAAGGGCACCAGATGGACATGGGAGTTTTCTATATTGTGATATGGTCATCCCGAGCCAAGTGCTAGGAGTCTGGATTGCTCTAAAATTCTATCACTGTACATTCAATTATGAAAAGAGGGGAAGCTCTGTTATTCATGGTCTTTGTTGATTACATTTTAAACTGATCACGTCTTTTGTGAATCAAAGTCACTTTTGTTGATCAACATTTGAAAAATACTTTTATACACTTTGATGAGCTGAGCTGAAAGCAATTTCTAGTTTTCCAGCTACAGATTTGCATTGGCACTTCCTAGTTCTCATTCTAGAACAGGGTTTTGAAATCGCTATGAGGTTGAAGGGCAGCATTCAAGAATAGGCCAGGAATCACGGACCAAAATATCTGTGGCTCAAACTCAATCATATAACCTGTTTTGTGTTTTCTTTTTCCTAACCACTGCATTCTAGAAGAGAGAGGGTGAAGAGACTGTTTGCTAAATCCCTAGTACTACTTGCAACATAGGTGAAGAAAAATGATTGTTAGCTACAATTCTTTATTCATGCACTTAAATATACTGTATGCTTTATTATAAATGAATTTGGGGTCCATATCTATCAAAGTGATGTTCATAGACAATAGAGTTCTATCATTTAGAATTTATAAATAGTACTTCAACAGAACTCATCCTATGGATTGTGCCACGTGTCAGAGGCCACCCTCAGTCTTCAATGCCACTCATATTTAAAATGTAAACAAAAAAGGATCAGAGTTAGTTACTATGGATGACATTTCTGTGTCTAGGGAAAAAAAGGCTGATTGCAAACTTGAGACAAAACTATCCCAACTTCTAATCACATAAATCGTTTTTTAGATGTTAAAACATATTTTAAAAAAAACCTAGTCTTGAGTAGCTTCCAGTCTCAAATTGAAGCTGTATGGACAGTAAGGCTTTCTGCCCCATCAAATGTCATTTATGTCACAGTCCTTAAAAGCTTTTACCCTTACTGTTTTTTTAACCTATTAGTTTGACAGGGAAGTGAATGCAGGATGCTTTGTGTGTGTGTTAAGCACCCACCATCTATCTTGTCCCAAACCAATGTGACCAAGGAAGTGGGAGGTGGAATATTATTCTTTCAGTAAGCTCTGCCCAGATGACTGGCAATAAAGAAAAAAAAAAGAGGTGTTTTTTAGTTTCTTTCTTTCTTTTTAAATAGTAGGCTCCACACCCAATATGGAGTCCAACGTGGGGTTTGAACGCACAACTCTGAGATCAAGACCTGAGCTGAGATCAACATGCAGGTGCTCAACTGACTGAGCCACCTAGGTGCCCTCCCCCCAAGAAAAGGTTTTTGAAACTCAGTGTTGAGAAGACTAGGGTTAACTTTTTGAGTTATCACTGTCATATTCATCGGATTTTTATATGCACTTTGCACTTACCTCTTTATATATTAGGTTTTTTTTTTTTTCATTTCAGGCATTACTCATCCATATGGGTAACTCCAAAATGTCAGTATGTTTGAAGTGAAATACAGCAAATTCATATGCCAAACCTACAGCTGTCGTTTACTTTTAAAACTCCAGGAGTCTGACAGATTTGGTAGAATTTCTGTGATGGACATCATTCTTTGAGATAGATCCCTGTCTTGGTAATGGACTAGAACTAGGAATTAAGAATATTCACAAATAATCATGGACTAAAAAACGTTTTTAACATCGAAACATTTTAAAATTACAAACTCCAAATAGATTAGAAACATTTGCTAATGTGCTAGCTGTCTGGCTTTCTGGTGGGTGAGGGGGTGCAGGGGTGTGTGTGTGGTGGGCGCGCCAGTCTATGTCTGATACTTGTGGGAAGAAGAAAGATGAGTCAGCTGCCCATGTGAATAAGCAAGTAAACATGTACCTGCCTTGCATTTTGGAGGGTTATGTTCAGAAACAATGAAAATCTATCACAGCCAGGGAAATTAAGTAATTGCTTTAACCTGCTAACGATCCCTTCTTACTCCATAATCTATTTAAGTCATGAAGTTTCATTTCCACCCACCAGAGCATATGCACAGGTGTGACTGGTGACAAATACCACATTGCTTGAAGGTCCCTGCGAGTGCTCCCTAAGAAGCTAGGGGGAAAAAAGATACTGAAGTGCATTTGTGAATCCAAAGACATCCTCTAATATCTGGTATAATTTATTGTTTAAGGAAAGCTGTAACCTCTAACTCATTTGTGAAGTACAGCATTGATTTTGTCCCTAATGTAATAAATATATTCCATAGGTAACCTGCACACTTCGTAAACTTATTTCAGCAGACACTAAGAAATTTCTCAGGTGGCATGATGGGTGACGTTTCCCCCTTTCCATTCTTCATTGTTGTTTTTCTCAGAAAATCGCAAAATCCAGGCGATTTTTCCACAGTTAAATGGACGTGACCTTCACAGACAGATCTTGAGCCCAAGGGCGGGAATAAAATGCTTAATTGGTGGTAGTTTCCCATAAAACTTGGATATGGAATATAATTGCTATTAATACTTTCACATATAGGAATGTACAACTATAATCATAATTCTAGAGCAATAGTCCTCAACTTTAGCTAGCATTACAATTACCCAGAGAACATATGAATATTTTAGACATATGCTCTTCACTATTTCTTAAAAGTCTTAGATATTCCCCATTAAAAAATGTTTTGTGTTTTGGAGCAGGAGCAGTCTGTGGCCAATTACTATGTACAACAAGTGCAAGAATTTTACTTAAGGACACACTGTCTCTGGCATTTATAGACTCACCTACCTACACTCATTTGTTTATTTGAAACACATTCATTGAGTGCACTATATGCTTTACAGGACACATAATCATTTAAAAATAAATAAGTCCTTCCTTCAATGAGTAAACAACTTAGAAAGAGAGGAAGATAATGCAAACAAAATGTTATATTCCTATACAATAAAATAAAATAGTGCTGCAGAAAAGAATATAGATTGGAGAGGAAGCCTATTAACTTCTCCCGTAAGTCCCAGACTTTTCTATCCAACAGCTAATGTGAAATCTCCAGTTCATGTCTGATAGACGTTGCATACTTAGCATGCAAAAAATTGGGCACTTAATATTTCCCAGATTATTCCTCCTCTACTTTTCTTCAATTCAGTAAGTATCAACTTTACCTGGTACACAATGGGTAAAGTCATCTTAAGATTCGCCCTTGCTGTCATATACAATGTCAATTTGTCAGCAAGTGCTGTGGGCTCTATCTTACCCTTTGTTGTGATTTTATTCCAGTTCCTTACCGTTTTTCACTTGAGTGATGCAATGGTCTCCTACCTGGCTCCCACATCCACCATTGATCCCCTTTACACATTTTCAGGCAACAACCAGAGTGACACTGTTTGTTTGTTTGTTTGTTTGTTTGTTTGTTTTAAGATTTTATTTATTTATTCATGAGAGAGAAAGAGAGGCAGAGACATAAGCAGGCTCCATGCAGGGAACCTGATGTGGGACTCGATCCTGGTACTCTAGGATCATACCCTGAGCCTAAGGCAGATGTGCCCAACCACTGAGCCACCCAGGGGTCCCCAGAGTGACACTGTTATGTCTAATCATGCCTTATGCAACTCAGAACTCTCCATTCCCATTTTACTCTGAGGAAAGACCCAATGATCCATGAGGATCTACAAAAAAAATCTAGTTGCCTCTTTCTTCCATTGACCTCAAATCTTAATGTTCTCCATCTTGGTCATTCTACTGCAGACACATCTCCTATCTGTTCCTTAAACACTATAGATGTACTCCTGGCTCAGAGCCTCTGTTTGGGATGCTTTTCTCGAACGTATCTACATGGCTTTCTCCCCTCTAGATCTGGGTTTAACAGTCAGCATTTGGGGAGGCCTGCCTTGACTATCCTTCCTGGTATTAGTTAGGGGAGGCTAGTTACTATAATACATAGACCTGACATGTATCCTGGATCACGTACCATGGATGTTTATTTCTCAATCTCATAATAGTGCAAGGCAGGTGATCTTGTTGGGAAGAATTCTCGGTTGATGGAGTGCTTTTCTCTACGTGATGATTCCATTCTATTGTATGAGTCAGCCATCCACTACGGCAGGAACCTGCCTCCTGGCCAAATCTGGCCCACACATGTGTTTCTGTTTTTGCTCCATAGTAATTTCTTTTTACATTTTTAAGGAGTTTGGGGGAAAAACTAAAAAAAAAATATGCAGAGATATATATAGCCTACAAAACCTTAAAAATTTTGCTAATCTTTAGTCAAGAGTCTAGGCTGTATATTAGAGTCAAATTAAATATAGTCATCTAAAAACCCTAAAGTTATGTATTTTTTCTTTTTTTAACTAAACTCTTTAAAAATGAAAAAGGAAACAAACAAACAAACAAACCCTAGTTTGTGAGCTATACAAAGAGATAGAGGGCTGGATTTGGCCCAAGGCCATAGTGTGCTGACCCCTGCTCTGGCCATTCACTCACTTTGGTGATAAAGTCATTGGTCTAGGCTTCCATCTCAACAGACATAATTGATTTTTTTTAATTAGCAAGTATAAAAACTACCAGCTTGAGACTCTCACCTTGTGTTAAAAGAGTGTGGTTTGCTAGTTAAGGGGAAGAGGTAAAAGGTACTTGTTTCTCTTCAGTGTCTTTTTGTTGCTCTGACTGCTCTCCAGCCATAGACTGTTGGTCAGTGGGAACCAGGAATCACAGCATTCCCAGTTCCTAGGCAGGCCATGGTGATCATTTTTACTTGATCTGAAGTTTTATTTTAGTAGTCTGTTGGGGTAGATAAGGAAAATAATTACTGTGTAAGTCAGGACAATGAACCCCTGTGAAAAGGGGGTGCTCCCCCATATGTCCCGATAAAGCTTAAGGCAAAACCCACTTGTCACTTTGAATATATCTCTACTGTGGTCTCTGTATTCATGCCAGCAACATTCACTGTGAATTGTAACATTTCCTTACATGTATGACTAGAATGATAAAAATAACAACCTGTGATAATAGAATTTATTTACTTTGTCTTGAATTTCAAGCATATGAGCCCCCAGTGGAAATATAAAATTGTAACAAGCTGAACCAATGACTGCCATTGTTTTGAAAATATGAGAAATAAAATTTTCCTGAGTGACGGAGAAATAAATATTTGAATAGGAACAACAACAAAAAAAAGGAAATGGAAACTGAATTTGCCAAAATAAAAGTCATGGGGTGAAATTTCCCTTTGTCCTCATGTGAATTGAGTTAATATCAGGTAACATTGAACTTGACAATGAGGACATTGGAAAATAACTGGCTGCTTTGGTACAAGGCCAGTTCGTACCAGTCCTTATTTCCAAAATGGAGACTGTTGGAACATTGAGGATTATAATGTAGTTAAATCAGCACAGGTAGTATGTTTCTATTTCAATTCAATAAGTATTTGTGGAAGTCCTGTTAAATTCCAGGCTTGTCGCTAGTGGAGATGGATATAATAATAATTATGTTATCACCTCTGCATTTAGGAGTCTACAGGGTGTTGAAGAAAACAGCACTCAGAAAGCCCATTATGATACAATGTGGTCATCACTGCAAACAAAATCACCCAAACAGAAGAAGGCTCCTTAGGTGGTATTAGCCTGGGAATAAGCTGATATGAATTCAAGTCCCCGATTTGCTGTGGAGGCCTTGGGCAAGATACGATGAACTTTCTCTGCTAGGTCTTCATCTGTAATATTGGGGAAATATTAACTATCTTACACGAATGAGAGGACAGATTGATGGATAAATAGATTACTATGTAGATGATTGATAGAGCGATCTGTATATGATAACACTTTGCATAGAGGGTGCACAAAGGAGGTGTTTCTTCTTTTCTTTACCTAATCCATTAGCTGGATAAACCTAATATACCTCAACATATCCAATAAGAGATTAAAAGTAGTCAGTAGTATTTTTCCATAGATATTATAGTTGTTTGCTTTGATCACTACTCCATATTTTCATAGTTACTTCATAAATTTCAAAGCTGTTTCATTTTTGGCACTGCATACATTTACCGACCTACTTTCCTGACATCATTCAATAACTAGAGGGGCTCCCACATTTGTGAGTTAAAGACAGATTGCCCACGTGTGATTCCAATAACATCGATAATAGTATCATTAAACACAATAACAAATGCATTTTGTTTTAGTGTTTTGTAGGAAATGTTCCTTTATTAAAGTAATTGGAATGTGATTATTTTTCTATCTCTGCCTTTAGCTATTGGGTTTTTAAAATGCTTTTGATGATCATGTATTCGTACAGATGTAACACCTGCAGAAATACCTTTTAATCAATTATTGGATGTTCACAGTACAGTAATTAGCATACATGTGAAAATGTATGGTTTGAATTTTAACAAGTAGTTAAAATCGTGACAAATATGTATCTATTGTTTATTTGAAACATCAAGAAGCCTTGCAACGTATATCTTATTATAAATGTTTTAAATTTATACCACAGGTATATTTTATTATAGAATATTAGAAATGAATTCATTATGCATCCCACATGCATTAGCAGAATTAGCAGAATCCTTCTAGTAGCATGTATGCTTTCTCCCAGCTGTGTGTTCCACCATGGCAGGATTAGATAGGAGGGTCTATCTCACAAGAATCAGGGAATTCAAAAGGGAACTCTGAGTTATGTTAGAGGACAAAAATAACAAAATA
The DNA here is from genome assembly GCF_018345385.1 of Vulpes lagopus. NCBI lineage: Eukaryota > Metazoa > Chordata > Mammalia > Carnivora > Canidae > Vulpes > Vulpes lagopus. The sequence goes on from NC_054833.1 coordinate 4,488,560, forward strand.
AATAAATAAGGGGCACCTGAGTGGTTCAGTCGGTAGAGCATCTGCCTTTGGCTCAGGTCATGATCCCAGGGTCCAGAATCAAGCCCCACGTCAGGCTCCCTGCTCAGTGGGGAGTCTGCTTTTCCCTCTCCCTCTGTGCTTTCTCTCTCTCTCTCTCTCTGTCACTCTCTAAATGAATAAATAACTTTAAAATAAACTTAAAAAGAGAAATAAAAAAATAAACTTGTTTTATCTCATTCTCCAGAAAATCACCCAATGAGATCATCTTCTTTCCTCTAGTGTTACTTTATTTTCATGGGCATAGGTTTCAGTAAGTGTTTGTGCATTTTCCAGTGTACCAGACGCCTGGCCATCGGAGACGTCTGTGTGTGTGTGTGTGTGTGTGTGTGTGTATGTCTTTATCTAATTACCTTTCTGGATACAGCGGGGCTGCTGAAAGCTTCTCAGGACCTGAGTTCTCAAGGATGAGCAGCAACAAGAGGAGGTGACCATCTGGAAATAGGAGAGAGACACGAACTGAATGCTTGTGTGTCTGGAAAAGAAAGGGCTTTCACTTCTAGGAGGAGATGGTGGGAGCCCACAGCTGGAAGGCACACAGCCCAGGAACCCCAAGTGTTGGAATTTGTGTTTAATCTAAAGGTCAACTGGTTGCCACAAGAGCTGCTAGCACATTTGTGGAAAGGGCAGCAGCTCTATAGCATCTTCATGGTTCTCTGTGCCCCTGAGCCAAGTAGTGGAGACTTAAAAGTAGGAGAAATTGGAGAAAAATATGTGAAGATTCTGTTTTGCTATAAAGAACTTGGGTCAGCCCCAAGACTAAGCATTTCTAAATACGTTGTAGAGAATGGGAAATTCCTGAGAGAGGAGAAAATTGGGGAAAACTGGTGGAATAGGTTGGAGGCTCTCTGCTGAATGTTGTCAGTGTCACCAGCTGTCCTATTAACACATTCCAGAGACCATGGTTCCTCTAAGGCAATATAGGTCCCTGATTTACACAAGTGAAGCCATCCTATGAGTGTGATTAGTGCTCCTGGAAAAAGTAAGGTCAGGATACTTTGTGAACACATAAGAAGGCCTCTTAGCAGACTGGCTGTGAAAGAAGGTTTCCAGAAAGAGACAAAGCCATGCCTGAGTCATGAAGAAAATACAGGAGTGAGCTAGGGGTAGAGGGGCAGAGTGCTGGTCATGAGGGGCTGAGGGTGCAGGAGGCAAGGGCAGGTTTCTAAGGGAGGGCCTGCTGCATGTCCACGTCACCTGGATCTATCCTTAATCCCTTCCTAATGGAGGAGCAAAGACAGAAGGGATGCTAAAGGTGGAGGGAGGGAGGACAGGAGGAAGAAATTTAAAGAACTTAGCAAATAGATAGCAGTTTATATTTATTCTTTTCCACAGAATAAATGGCATTTTGCATATTTTATTTATTTTTGTTTGGTTGGTTTTTGTGTGGGGGGTTTTGATGGGGTTTTTTGGTTTTGCTCTTTGTTGTTTGCATTTTTTTGTTTGTTGTGAGGTGTTTTTTTCATATTTTAAAACTCAAAAAAAATATCCTCACTTTCAGAACACCGTTACTTTAAAATTGTTTTAAAAATGTCAGAATTCTCAGCATTTCTCAGTCATCAGTCTCAAATATATTGACTGCCTATGGATGATTTTTGAGTGCCTGACCCCCAATGTGCCAATCAGGAGATAATGGAATTATGTCCATGCCTTCAAAAGCCTATACTCTGATTTCATGAGGAATTCCTACTCTAAGTGGCTAGGGTTTAAAAATGCATTTCCTCCTTTTAAAATCATTACTAACACAGTTCTCACATCCAGTTTCCTATCAAACTAGCAACTCCTTAAGGAATGACTAATGTGACAAAATTTGGCAGGAAAGAACCACATTTTCAAAGCCCCAAGGACTGTTCTAGACTTGCCTTAGCCATAGCGGATGGCAGCCCAAAGAATCTGATAAACACATTGCAAGTATAGCTCTTCAGAGCGCTTGAAGTTTCAGAAAAAAAGGTTTTTGAATTATACAGGTGAAGGACAACCGAAGTATTTTTTTAACTGGAAGGGATGGTACAGATTATCTAATACAAACTTCTAATTTCATAAGAAGAGAAATGTAAATGATGTATTTAATATCTCACAATTAATGACCCAGTTTAGAGTGGGACCTACATCTTCTGACTCTTGAAACAATGTTCCCTTGCCATGCCATCTTATCTTCCAGTTATTAAGTGCAGATTTGAAAAAAGAAAAAGGAAAACTAATAGGTTTCAGAGTTTATTTCTTTGATCATCAGAGACAAGTTTGAGAAAAACGGTAATTGAGATCAAATTTGATTCAATTCCTTTTAAACAGGTGCTTCCATTTGTAGCAGAAAGAAAAAGAAGCTTTCTCTAGTCAATGAACAGGAATATTATGTGAGCAGCAATGCAAATTGGACCATCTGAATTTCCCTGATCTCTGAAAAACCTTTTGTTTCTAAGTAGAAATTAGCAGGAGAAAGGAGCCCCTTTGCTGGAAAGCCAGGGTGGTAGGTTCTCAGACTTCTTGCTTTCCCCTCCTGCTTCTCTTTTCAACATCTGCAAGATTCAACCGTATTTTCCTCATGGCATTACATTCCTAACTAGGCAGCTTTCCCTTTTATTCTGAATAACAGAAGGATGGTCCCAGAAAGAGGGGAGGGGAATGAGAGGTGAAAGCAGAAGAACACAAGAGAAGAGACAAGAGAAACTCATTCCCTTTTGCAAACTGCAGATCATGATAAGTGCCAGAAATGGCACAGGGGGATGTAGAAATACAAATACTCCAGACTGTCCTGGGGATGGGGCATAGAAGAGAAAAAAACAAAAAAACAATAAAACAACAACAACAACAACAAACTACCTGACAGGAAAGCAAGCAGCCTAGAAAGAATAATAGAAATGAAATCCAGCCACGCATCTTAGCAAGTCCCCCAAAGAAAAGGGAGGAAAAAAATGGATCTGGTCATTTCTTACTGAACGTACTGGACGAGCCCATATCAAACACAAAAGAACAGCGAGCCTCTGCTTTCCTTCTCTGGTTCAGGAGCAGTGTCCAGAGCCACACCGTTCCTTTCGTCCACAACCACCCACTTGTAGTTTCATGGCAGCTGAAGTCCTACAAGATCCTGTTTTCCAAGTAGACACTTCAGCCACCACCCGAATTGGTAACAAAAGACGGCAGCAATGCCAGCCCATCAACCTCTAGGCAGAGACATGGTGGTGGCTTTTATTTCCAACTTTAATCTCAGGTTCAAACAGAAAGCCTATAGCTACAATCTCAAGAATAGATCAATGTCAGAGGTAGCAAAGGAGGTCAAACCGAATGCAGAGAGAGCTTGAGGCAACTGAAAATTATATCAAGGTAGCGGGTCATCGTAATTCCATTTCATGAATACTTTACAAAGCAGGGACTGGTGGTCCCCAAACCATTTAAGGCTTTTATTGCTTTGCCGGGCAGCCTGCAAAGAAGCTCAGCTGTCAGACATTAGCACCTTGAAGGCTCTCCAAGGTTGGTGGAGTTTTCAGTTCATTTGTTGTTCTGTCTATAGAGGAGAAGTCGAGTTTGTAACAGAGATTCTTGCTTGCTGATATGTGGATTCCTGGTATCAGAGTCATGTCTGTAAAGGAGCACAAGCCTCCAGGCTGCAGGGCAAGACACAAACCGTGCGTGTACACATTTCAGGACATTCAACAAATTCAACTCATTCGAATAAATTTACTGCATAAAAATGTACAGAATGGAAAGAGAACAGGAATCAAGGAAGAATGAAGAAAAACAGAAAGGCAGGCAGGAAGGAAACAAGGCGGGAGGAATAAAAATGGCAGAGACAAGGAGGAAGACAAGGACAGAGCAACTGGATAAAAGATGGAAGCTGGAAATCTACTGGATTCAACTATGAGGTCACTGAGCTGTGGAATGGGATTTTTTTCAATTATAAAGTCATTTTTATAATTAGTCATTGAAACAGATGTCATTACTGAACAAGATGTGGTTGTTAGGTTAATATTCACAATCCTTTTTGGTTTTCAGGACAAGCAACCTGAGTTCTAGCTCATCAGGAAATCCAGAGCTTATTTTCTACACTTAAAGTTTTGATATGAAGGAATGCAGAAAAAGTGGGGATGGTGAAATTTGGTAACAGATGTGGGACCTCACGCAAAAAAGACTGTAGATATAACAGTTGTAAAGAGTCTTTGGTATACTGCTTTGAATTTAAAGATTTATTTCTTTACTTTAGAGAGAGAAAGAGAGAGAGAGAGCATATGAGTCGGGGAAGGGGCAGAGAGAGAGACTTTTAAGCAGACATGCTGCTCAGCTCCATGAGGGGCTCTTTCTCATGACCCAGGAGATCATGACCTGAGCCGAAACCAGGAGTTGGCTGCTTAACCCACTGGGCCTACCAGGTGCTTTGAATTTAGATGTGATATTTTACAGTAGTGAGTTGAATTATTATGAGATGTTTATTTGTAAAAGTAGTATCCTATGCTCCAGATGATGTATGTTTATGGTCCTACATCTACTTTTCAGTTAATTCTGACATCCCATCAAAAATGAAATATAAGGGGGATCCCTGGGTGGCTCAGCGGTTCAGTACCTGCCTTTGGCCCAGGGCATGATCCTGGAGTCCTGGGATCGAGTCCCACGTCAGGCTCCCTGCATGGAGCCTGCTTCTCCCTCTTCCTGTGTCTCTGCCTCTCTCTCTCTCTCTCTATGTCTATCATGAATAAATAAATAAAATCTTTAAAAAAATGAAATATAAGATCCACATGATGAGTGCCTTGAATGACACTTTCTCTAAATATCACACACATACACACACACATGCATAAACGTGCACATACACACGTGCACAGACACAAGCATGCACACATACACACTAAGACAAAATCCATTACTTTATGAAACAGTGCCCTTATTCACCTTTTTCAATCTCTCTATTTTTGAGATTCACTATTCAGTTATCTAATTTTCAGTAGCTTGGGAAATACTCCCATAATTTTAGTAAAGAGTAGGATGGAGGCACCCCAAAGCTTTTAGAATTCTAAGTCATGCATAGGGAAGCAATGGATGCACATATAGAATGTGTGATGTTAACACTGGCTGTCTGATGGGTGGATTTGTGGTGATCTAATTGTTTTTCTCGAAGCTTCTATGCATTTTCCGAATTTTCTGCAATCTGGAAATTACCTTTATAATCTAGAACCTATAGTTATATAATGATAATTATATTGCTGGTGTTATTATTTGTATTCAAGAGAAAAGTAAAGTGAAGACTGCATTTCATGCTACAATGACTATTTCTATTTTTTTGAAACATTTGACCTTAGCTTGGGTTCTCAATTTTTGTTTTATTTTTGCCCAGCCCAGGGTTTTTCTGAGAGATAATTCCGCTGTCTCCAACACTGATCAGTACTAGTTCTTAGTAGCCTTCAAGAAGGTCAAGCTCTAATACTAATTCACTCACAAAATGGGTACAGATTCAGACGCACACACCACTGTTACTACTACAATTCTAATATACTTAAAAGAAACATTTTAAGTATACCAACATGTTGGCCAAATTGAAAATCCATAGTCACAATCACTACACAAATTGCTCTTTAAAGACAAAAAATGAGTTTCATGCCTTTATTGATCCAAAAATTGGAAATGAAAACCTTTGGTCCAGTGGTCCAGCTATTTAGTTGAACTACAAAATGATTAAAAATATACCTGGTATCTAACTCATGTAAACATTACCTTATTCAGGAAGCTGCCAATCATCTTTCAAAGTATTTATAATATTTATTAAGGTGAAAGAGAAAAAAAGAGATGGACAATCTTTGAGCATTGAAGAGTTCAATTTTTTTTTCACATTGTATTCTTTATCAAAGAAACTGAGATTAATTCATAGGCCTGTAAATTGGTAAAACCAAGTAAAATGCATCTATTTCCTTCTTTTTTTTCCTAGTTCCTTAAAAAAAAATGTAGCAAGAAATCTTTTGTTGTGGTGAAAGTTTCATCTTTCCTTTGTTCTTACACATGGTCAGCATCATTTTGCTAAATTCTCCCCTTTAAGGAGTCTCTTCAATTTCATTTTGGCTAGATTTAGTATGTATCATAGTTGAGATAGTAAGGAGGGGATGCATCTAGTGTGATTTTTTTAGACTCTCCTTTCTGAAAAGTCATGTGTTTATTTATAGATTCAGAATGCGATCCCTGCATCTAAGACGATGTATCACACAAGGGATATGACCACTCCCCTGCTGAGCCGTACCTTTGTCTAAGAGCAAAAGGTTGAGAAAGAGAGGTCTGTAGAATTATGATAGGAATTGAGATCTATAGCTAAGGAGGTGAGCATGCTAAATCCTTATTGCTACTATAGTCCGTGACATCCCTCGTCCACTTCAGCCAGACGGCCCAGGGAGCCACCAAATGCCAACTTTTCCCCAGGAATGTTCATCCCAGGCAATTCCCTGATTCTGCTTTTCAACCTAACGTGGATGACATGATGTTCACAAACAAGAAGAGCTGCCAAATCCATTATAGAAAATATTTGATTCTCCTGTAAATTTTCCTATAATGACTGATACAGTTAAATTAATTAATTAATTATTAAATAAATAACTAATAAAGAAAGATTAAATAGGTGCTTTTTTTTGCCAGAAATTCAGAAAATGAGGTGCCGGGGTGCCTGGGTGGCTCAGTTGGTTAAGCATCTGCCTACAGCTCAGGTCATGATCTCAGGGTCCTGGGATCCAGTCCCTGGGCAGGCTTTCTGCTCAGCAGGGACTCTGCTTCTCCCTCTCCCTCTGCTCTCTCTCCCTCTCTCTCTAATAAATAAACTCTTTATAAAAAAGACCTGAAAGTATCTAAAGGCATTTGTTCAAAGCAATGAAAGTGACAGGTGAGTAGATGCCCTTTTGCTGCTAGTAGAAAGTCTGTATGTCCCTGAAGTGGCCTGTTTCACTCCTGTGTGGAAAAAAACCTTACCAGGCACACTTAGAAATTCATTGCTCAGCCAGGCTGCTGTGTCAGGATGGTGTAGACATGATGCATGGCTTTCTTTTCTTTTTAAAAGGAAAAAGAAAGACATGAAAAGATCATTCCCTAGCAGAAAGAGAGGGCTAACCCCTGGCCACAGAGCCTTTTTTTTTTTTTTTCTAAACCAATGCTTCAGTCTTGGAAGGGAAGCAAATTCAGGACATAGGCCCTGCATTGTTTTATCTGTTCGGATGGTATTCTTCTCCGTATATCTGCTTAGGAAGTTTTCCTCTTGGATAGATGCAAAAGTTATTTCAGGCAGATGGGAGTCCCACAGGTCCTCAGACTCTCTCTTCACCTGCATTCTGACATTGTAAGAAGGCAGGTGGGGAGTCACACCTCACTGTGCCAGCCAACCACTACTAAGTGACATGCTCCATCACAACAGGTGCATGAATGAGCGTGTATGTGTGTACAGTGCTCTAATGTACAACCACCCACTTCTGTAAAAATATAAAAATACAAACTTTGTCACCTTTGTTTTCACGCATTTCTTCTCCTAAATCTTCTGCCCAACCTTAAGAGAGAAGCATAGACATAACTCATCGTTATATTGAAAGAAGAGGGTGCAGAACATGGGTCTCTTGATGTATTTTTGTAATTATAAGAAAAATAAATAGAAATAGAAACTATTCTGCAGAGTATCAAGAGGACGGCAGTTCGAGGAGCGTGTGTCTCCAAATGAACTCATGCAATTATTTGTCCTCCACAAATCATTCTCTGAGCACATGTTTGTCTTTTAAGTTGACAAGAAATCCTCTGCCAAACCAAATAGTGTCAGGAAGAGATTGGTACCTTACAAACTTTGCAGGGATTTTTTTTTTCTCTTTCAGGTTTAAAAAAAAAAATTTTTTGTAAGTTCATGATTTAGTACCTGTGAAAAGTAGGAGGCTGCTATCCTAGAGAGTTCCAAGATTGATTTCTTCAAGTTCATCCTTGCCAGCCTCATTTGACATGTACAAACACAATCAATACAGTCACACCACAGGTGATCACTCATTAGAAGGACTCCCATCCATCCCAGGTGCCACGTGTATCAATCCATCATTTCATTTCCATGCATGTCAGAAAGGTGTGCTTACTTTTCAAGGGCATCATTTGAATAGAAAAGGTTAATACCAACTTAACTTTACTTTGATGGTAATTTAAATGAAATACTTTGAAGAGCATGAAGACCCAGTCTGCTGAGAAGATTCAATAGGAAAAACCATGTCTCAACAAACCTGTGTGTTAGAAGGGTGGTTGTTAACCCTGTTTTACTTGGTCTCCTCCTTTTTCATGAAGGTTGGTAGGAGACCAGCACCTGTGGGGCCTTGGGCATGAGTATGGAACAAACTTTGGCCACTGAACTACATTGAAGGGAGGTGGCGGTGCTCAAAGCCTGTTGCAAGGAATGTCAATTTTATTACACAGGACTTTTAATGTTCTGTCTTTGCATAATATAATTGTGGAAACAGCATGTGACTGTAATGCTTGTGGCTGAGTCACTTGCTGCTTTTTACCTTATTCAAGAGTAAGCCTTAGCATCGTTTGCCCTAAGGCCTTAGCACTTTCTCTGGATCCCTACCATAGCGTTCCTGCACTGCCGTAGCATTACCTGTTCAAGCATCTGCATCCCTGACTAGACTCTGCTCTGTCGGTTCCCTAGTCGTTGGGCTGTGGTCACAGCTCTTTGAGGCACATGCAAAGCTTAGCAGGCACATCGAAGCACTCTCTTGATATTAATACTCCTTCATAAGTTAGACTTAATAATTTTTTATCTTGTGGTGGGTGTGCTTTTTCTTTCTTTTCTTCTCTATTACTTGTCTTGTGTCCATAGGTTCTACATGTTACCCATGGCACTTGTTTTCAAGATCTGGGTCATGGATTATCACCTGTGGATCCCTTTAGAATTTAAAAAGTGCCTTCAAGAGGCAGCTAAGTGGCTCAGTCATTTAAGCATTTGACTCTTGGTTTTGGCTGGGGTCATGATCTCAGGGTAGTGAGATAGAGTCCTGCACTGGGCTCTCCACTGTGTATGAAGTCTGCCTGGGATTCTCTCTCTCCCTCTCTCTCTGCTCCACCTCTCCTTGCACTCGCTCTTTCTCTCTCTCTGTCTCTCTCTCAAATAAATAAATAAATCTTTAAAACAAATAAAAATAAAAAGTGCCTTCAAAATAAATGAGCTCGCTTAAAGCTAACATTAACCTGTAAACATGAGAACTGTAGTCCTTGGTAGGAAAAAGTCAAGGAATGATGATAGAGTACAGCAGCATTTAGTTTACGATGCATTGTGGCTTTGTGTGTGTGTGTGTGTGTGTGTGTGTGTTTCTTATTTACTTCCTCAACTCCATGTGAGTGAAGAATTCTGTCTTTACTCATCATTAATTTCTCCACACCTGACAATCTTTGGGCACAGTAGATGCTTGATAAATATTTGTCCAATACATTAACATATAAATGAATGAGCAAATATCACGATGCTTTTACTAAATGAAATCTCAGCCGGTGCTCCAGTGCTCCCTTGGTTAATTTTCTCTACCTTGTCTCTCAGTGGATATTCTAAAATTTAATCTTTCTGATCAAGCCTTCCCCTGCTGTCACCTCCCCCGCAGCCAATACCCTGGAAAACACAGAAATTAAGGGGGAGCTTCAGGCAGGGATTCTCTCACCTCCTGGCCTCCACCCATCAAGAAAGCACTGGAACTTCATTTTCTCCCCCACTTGCTTGAAGGCTGATGCTTCCCAACCAAATTCTTCCTTCCACTCCTCTCCAGCTTCTCCTGGATCTTTACCATTAAATATTCCATCTCCCACACAATTATTTTATCCATGACATTTCTCCCAGGCTTTTTTTCTTTTTTTTTCTCAACTGCTGAGCTTGGTGAAGTCACTCTTACTGTCTGACTTCTGTTTTTCTTCTTGGTATCCACCCCCTTCTCCTCCATCACGGAAAAGAGTCTACTGCTTTTATCCTCCCTCTCTCCACCTGTTTACATGTCATATCCTTCTCCTGTGATTTCATCTGGTTCCTAGCCCCCCCGTCCCCCTTGCTGCTAAATCAACCATCACTAAAACCAATGGAACTCCTTCCATTCTTATGGTATTTTCTTTTAAGGGGTCAGTTCTCTTGACCTTTTCCTGGATTTAAGAACACCTTTTCTTTGGCGGCTGCCCTCTCTCTGGTACTTTCTGACCATTTTTCTTCCCTCTTTACCTGCCTTTAAAATGATGGTGCTTCCTGATGTTTATCCTTGGTTCTCTACTGCCTTTCTTGTATGATCCCTTGAGGATCTTATCTATTCCAGTGATTTGGTTACCACAGAAATGCTAATGACTCTTAAATCTAACTCTAATGAGTTGCTTGACTTCTAAATTATGAATCTCTTCTTATGAATTTTTCCAAAATTGAATTCATTATTTTCCTTGGAATCAGTTTATATTCTAAAATTTCATGTCCCTTTTTAATGAGTACTACATCAACACAGTAACCTAAGCCAGTTAACTCAACCATTATTGATCTTTCTCCCCTCTTCATAATCTACATGTAATTGGTTATTAATTCCTTTCAAATTATACTACTACATAATTCTTAGTTTTCTCTTCTTCTCTCCGTTTGTACTCGGGCTGCTTTCATGCAAGCCTTTATCACCTCTGATCTAGACTGCTGAAAAGATACCCTGAGGGGTCCCCGAAGCCCTGGTCTCTGCCCCCCCCATCAATTCCCCTGCCATGTTGTTGCTATCATTTTATTACTGAGGCAAAGACATTATATCCTATATGCCTGTTTTAATCTTTTGGTGCCTTTAAAAAATATTTTATTTATTTATTCATGAGAGACACAGAGAGAGGCAGAGACATAGGCAGAGGGAGAAGCAGGCTCCCTGCAGGAATCCTGATGTGGGACTCGATCCCAGGACTCCAGGATCATGACCTGAGCTGAAGATAGATGCTCAACCATGAGCCACAAGCATTCCAAAAGGCGCTCTTTTTTGGTGCCTTTTGATTGCCACAGAATCAGCATTAAATTCTCTAGCCTGCCTTCTAGAACAAAGATCTAGCATGTTCCCATCAGCTTTATCACCTAGGAGTTTAGGCTTCACTACCCCCACCTCACTCCTTCCTGTCCTGGTTACATTTGTCCTAGTCACACTAAAACATCTGAAGACCCTGAATCATGCCGTATCTTCATTTAAAAATACTTTAAAAGTATTTTTAGTCAGTCTAGGAATCTATTTTTTCATCTCATGCCATTTTTCACTTTTTACGACTCAGTTGTCAACAACTGTTATCTTTCCCTGACTCCATCCCAAGCATAATTGGTGACTTAGTCCTTTCTCTATCTATGGTGATTTGTGTATCAACTTAAACTTCTTGAACCAATGACTGTAATTTTTCAACTTTATATTTCCAGAGGCTTACAAAGAATTGAACACATAATAACTGACAAGTAAATATTACTTGAATAAACTTTAGATAATATCAGTCATACTTTATTATTTACTTTCATATATGATCACTCATTAGTAAGTAGCATTGGTTAGGAATTAGTAGATTAGTCTACTCCTTAGCCTGCTCTTCTTTATTACATTAGAAAAATCTTTTTATTTTAGTTCACTGTCGTAAGAGCAGTTAAGATGAGACATATCCTCTTAACAGATTTTCAAGTTTCTAATACTTACAAAGTGTTACTATATATAGGTGCAGTGTTATACAGAAGATCTCTAGAATTTATTTTTCCACATGGCTAAAATTGTATATCCATTGATTAGCAACTCCCTGTTTTCCTTCCTGTCCTAACCCCTGGCAACCAAAGTCCTTTTCTTTGCTCCCATGAGTTTATTTTTGATACCATTACTTGATATCATATTTTGATACCATATATTTGATTACCATTACTTCCTGTAAGTGGAATCATGCAGCATTTGCCATTTAGTTACTGGCTTATTTCCTTTAGCATAGTGGCTTCCAGGTTCATCCACAATATTGCATATTGCAAGATTTCCCTCTTTTTTGAGATAAGGATTTCAAAGACATATTAACATTTGCATGATCATTCCAGCACTATTCACAACAGTCAAAATGCGGAAACAACTTAATGTCCATCAATGGATAAATGAATTAAAAAAAAAAAAACATTGTGGCATATACATACAATGGAATATTATTCAGCCTTAAAAAGGAAAGGAATCTTGTAAAATGAAAATTATGGATTTTAATATATAAAATCATATTTTTAGGCATAAGGTAACTTGCTTTCCCTCTACACAAAATGAGCACTTAGAAATTATAAATAAAAAAATGTAGTTGAGGTAAATATAGTCAAAGAGAATCAGCAATGCACAGATTAATCTTTTCAATAAAATTCAGAAGAACATAAAAATAGGAGCCAAAGGGAAATTAGTAAATATCTTCTGGTTTGGGCTACATCATCATGTTTGAATCAATGGCTGTGGATATTTTGACGAACACCGTTCAACCCACTTTACCCATCTCTTTTATTTAGTCCATGTCATTTGATTTTTTTTTTTATAAAGTATCACTGGAAGCTGAGACCCAGGAGGTCTGTGATCATTCATATTATTGTTATGTTTAATTCATACCAATTAAACTGGTATGAATTCTTAATACCCCAACATTACCTGTACGTTGCAAAACAATAATTCTGAAAATAATCCCCTAAGACTTCCAGGAGAGTGAAAGCATATTTAAATAAATTACAGGGCACAGTCAAAATTCACCAGGCTTACGTTCTATATACTACTTAAGTGGTGAGAGAAACCTTGATACCAAATACATTATTTCTTCTGACATAATGATAATATTATGTTCATATTTTACCGAAAACCTCAACTTCAGTACTGAAAGAAAAGAACAAGCAATACCTGCTGCCATATGCATTGCATTGCTGAAACAGCTACCACACAAATCTGGTGTTCTTTTCTTGATAGGAAAGCAATAGGGACATATTATGTCCTCTTCAAAATGTCAGGAAGTTGAGGTCATATTCCTACTTCTACTTATTCATTATGTGCCCTTCTGTCATCTCATACACATCATGATGGAGTAAAACCTGTTTCTAATAATACAAGGTTTCAAGTTGCAGGTGGGGTGGAGAGCAAATATATTTGTTGGAAATATGATAGCGCTATCAGCAATATATGGCAGCAGCTACATAGCTGTGAAACATAAGTCTAGTTCATTCTGCTATAGCACAAAATACATATTTTTGTGAAGATAGAAAAAGAAAAACTGTAAGAAAATTGGCATATTACTTAACTAATCCTAACACCTCAATTTTGAATCTCCCTCTTGCCCTCTTGAAATTATTTATTAATAATAAAAATGTATAGCTTAACATTGGCTGGCAAATGCAATTTTTAGCAGCATTAGAATTTAGTGGTTCAGAACATATAACTCGTAGGAAAGAATCATGGGTTTGAGTTCTAGTCCACACCTGCAATTAAGGATGATTTAAAGTCAGAGTTTAAAGACTCTTTAAACTGGAAAATGCATATAACCAAAATACCAGCCTCATAAGTATTTTATGTGGCAGTAAATGTAAAGTGTTTAGTACGTTACAAAACCCATGGTAAATGTAACACTATTATTATCACAGATATTCAGTTGTTACGATAACGCCACTATCCTTCAAAGGCCAAAGTCAGGGCAGGGATGATTCTGAATATAGCACAGGGCAGGGATGATTTCAAATTTGTTATATACGCAGATGCTCCTTTGTTACAGCCAAACTTCTACAGCCCATTGGGGAAAGAGAAGTGATGTCAATGTAGAGGATCTTAAGGAGAGTTCTTCAATGGAATTTTGAAGGGACTTGAATTTGTAAGGAATTAATGTTTAAGGGGGGCCAACTTGTGTGGATTTGCAGAAATGGTGGGGATAAAATTAAGAAGGCGCTGATTTCCTTTTGAACCAGTGGAGATGGAGCCTGAGAGGTACAATTGAGTGAAAGTCATCATTGGGAAACTGGTTATGGACAAAGAAACTCAAGCTACAGGACAATCTGTTATCGCAAGGTGGGGAGAAAGCAAGTAAAAAGAGACAGAGAAAGTTCACTTCCTTGACGACTCATCTTTGCATTCAGTTTAGGGAGTTACTTAAATAAATTTAGTTATAAAAAAACTGGAGGCAAAAGAAATCCCAGTGCAGGGGAAGGGATAGCAGATTTGGGAAAGTGCACAGTTTCCCTGCAGCCATTCTTCTTCCCCCAAAGGCAGAAGAGCAGCTGATCCAGGCTCCTCTGAAGACTCACCAGCCCGCCTGCTTCCACATATGCACATTAGTTATATTATTGTCTAATAATGTCTGCTGGCTTCCTATCTCACAGGGATAGAGAAAGAATTAATGGTATGAGTTTTGTCAAGCACTTCAAGACCCCCGGAGATATGCAGCATAAATATCTTATGATGGTGTACATTATTTCTTCAACTCATTTTGTACCTCACAAATGGGAGAGAAAGATATACGCATTTATCTAGCAAAAACATTGATGTTTCTTTTAAAATAGAATCAAATTTCATTGGCTCCATTCTTTAGATTTTGAGGAAACGTAATATTTTTCTAAAAACCGTTTTACCTTTTTCATGTCCTTATTAGTGATTGACGTGATAGCCATATCCTTACTATGCATTCCGATGTCTAATATATTTGAATCCTTGCAAATAGCCATTAGCAATCATTCTGTATCAACATTTTCTTATTCAAGCACATGTGTTCTCTCCCTACTGGTCTACAGCCCTCTGTATCTTTTAAGAATATATAAGGAAACTCTCTGAAATAAAGGGATTGAGAATACATAAAACAAACCCCATAAAGGATTATTGGTTCTTACTTAAAAACCACATTTCTTTAATGAAAGAATTTTATTTTATGCCCAGCTAATTAAGCCAATATAATGCCATTAACCCCAGTTAAAGAACAATGGCAGCAAAGATGAATTAATAAGATGAACAGACTGCTGACCAGTGGGCCCAGCTCCTTCCTAATGCATACATTCCATCCTGATTCATTTCCAAGGTGCTTACACACGGAGAGGACGTGCTTCTGCATATCTGCGCTAAGCTGTTCTGTTTATGAGGAAGGGAAACTTTCTGTAGCAGTATGCTGTGGATATTTTTCCCCTCAGAGCACCAATGAATTATTTAGTACTTGATTTGTCAAAGAAAAGCTTGGCTACACTACAGTGACAGAGCTATGCTGTAGAAATAGAATATTGTTTAAGAAATTATTGGTGCAAAAAAGGCAACTAAAGCAGAAGGCACAGTTGGTTTTCCAAATATACATACATAGCACTCACATTTATCATAATTCAAGGGCTTTATGGGAAAAAAATCCTAGCATGTTTTGCCTTTATAAAACTGTCTTTATGTCCCATGTGCATATCCTGGCTGGCTTTCCCCCAACCCTTTCTCTGTAGTCGACCATACTGATTTCTTTAGGGGTCTTCTTTTGTCACTTCTATTCAAGATGAGAGGGATATTTCTTTTATATCATATCCCATGTGCTAGTACTTCTTAATCCCACATTGCATGGAATTATCTATATGCATTCAATAGTATTTTTACTTTGTTTAATGTGGTTTTTTTAAGCCTTATTATTATTTTAAAAATTCATTCCTTCTCTCCCTCAAGGCTTTTTCAAAACTGATAGTTTTCATTATTCCATCTCCTTATGTACTCAATCCCAGTTTTGACAGCCCTTGCTTTGCCTGGTGTGGTTTGCACAGATTTCAGTTGAGCAGGTTTAAACAACACGAGTGCCCAAACGATACATTCCAGTTTCAAGGACCACATATGAGTAATGGCAAAGAGTACACGCTTAGCGGCCCCCTCTTCAGCCCACCCATCACGATATCATAACAAATGAACAGCCATGCTTTGGACCAATCACATCACTTCTTCTGAAGTCCTTGATTGGTCCCCACACAGTAGAGATCCAGTCCACACACAGTAAAGCCCGTAGTTGTGTTTCCTTCTGATCACTCAGCATGAAAACTAGGTGACCTTACACAAAAACAGCTACCTGAAGCTGGAAATATACCAACAAATAGGGAGGTCCAGCAAAGAAATAAAACATGGTAACCCTGAGAGTGAAGATGGGCAGAGGCAAAGGAGAAGCAAACTCCCCACTGAGCAGGGAGCCCGGCAGGGGCCTGGATCCCAGGACCCTGAGATCATGACCTGAGCCGAAGGCAGACGCTTAACTGACTGAGCCACTCAGGTGCCCTAAAGTGTTCAATTCTTACTCTGCCATTACTCTGGTTTTCTGCAGCTGGGGAAGGTTCCCTACTTTTAAGGACTTGCAATTAGTTTGAGCCCAGCCAGGCAATCCCCATCTCAAAATCCTTAAGCGTAATAACTGCGAAGTCTCTTTTGCCATGTAAGGTAACGGGACACAGAACTAGGGCCCTAGTGTCTTATTTTCCTGCCTACCACAACACGTGGCAATGAGAACGTGAGAGGAATTCATTTCTTGTGACTCAACTTCTGCAAAACTTGGGATTTCAAAATATTCTCAGTTGTCATAATTGCAAATTTTGCTTTTCCTTCTGACGTTTTTCTGCAATTACTCCTTTTCTATTTTCTGATTTGTGTTAAGATCCTTATCGTATCTGTGTTTTTAGTACAAAGGAGTATTTTTTTCATTAACAAGTAAATTAAACAAAAGTGATATTGTTGGCACCTACTTAATACTTCAATATTTTAATTTGCCAAGTAGTGATGCTAAAAGATAAAACTAGCAGTTTGTCCATTTTAACATAAAAAACGCAGAATGGACATGATCACAGAATAAAGGGTATTTCTTTCAAAGTAAATAGAATGACAAAAGCAATATTTAGCTAGCTATATCCTCATAACTCCAGTTTTATTAAAATTAAAGTATAGATTAAAAAGTAGCTATTTAAAAGAGATTAATTAATTTTTAAAGATTTTATTTATTCATTCATGAGACACACAGAGCGAGGCAGAGACATAGGCAGAGGGAAAAGCAGACTCTCCGCAGGGAGCCTGATGCAGGACTTGATCCCTGGACAGGAATCATGCCCTGAGCCAAAGGCAACTGCTCAACTGCTGAGCCACCCAGGCGTCCCTAATTTATTTATTTTGGAGAGAGAAAGAGTGGGCAGGGGTAGAGGCAGAGGGAGATGGAGAAAGAGAATCTCAAGCAGACTCCACGCTGAGCACGAAGTCCCACATGGGACCCAATATTACAATAAGGATGCATTTTTTTTTAATTTATTTATGATAGTCACAGAGAGAGAGAGAGAGAGAGGCAGAGACACAGGCAGAGGGAGAAGCAGGCTCCATGCACCGGAAGCCCGACGTGGGATTCGATCCTGGATCTCCAGGATCGCGCCCTGGGCCAAAGGCAGGCGCCAAACCGCTGCGCCACCCAGGGATCCCAATAAGGATGCATTTTGATTTAGTATTTGTGTTAACTTCTTCACATGATTGAATAAAGACACCTGAAGTGGAGCCTGAATGACCAAAGTGTTTTGATGTTTTCTATTTATTCTGTTTCAAATGGATTAACTGATGCCAGCACTGAATTTGGAATATTTGTTTTCCAAATAAATATTTCATTGATTTTGTTCTCCCTAAACTTCTTAGAGAGGTTGATATTATGTAGATACCACTTTATGAATGTAAAAACATGAAAGTTATATATGAAGATAGAATTATATTCCCTT
Source organism: Vulpes lagopus (assembly GCF_018345385.1). NCBI lineage: Eukaryota > Metazoa > Chordata > Mammalia > Carnivora > Canidae > Vulpes > Vulpes lagopus. The sequence goes on from NC_054833.1 coordinate 4,506,291, forward strand.
GCAAAATGACATCATTTTTATGGCTTTAGTCAAGGTGGCTGCAAAGGTGTTAAAAATTGGTCATGTTTCCTTTAGGAGTTATGATCGCCCCACCCTCATGCTTCTCTTTTTTGGAGCAGCTGCCTGCCCTCACTTTTTCAGGACTTGTCTTCCATGGTCTCTGCTGAATGGCAGTAAACCAGGCAGCCCCCAGATAGATGTCTGGCCCATGTGAGACCAACTGAGCTCTGACTCCCAGGAAGTCAGGCTTGGAACAGGGAGTGCTGACTCACTTAGCTGGTGGCCCCAACGCCAGGATGATGTGGGAATCAGGCTGGAGTCACTGCTTTCTATCATGTCTATGAATTAGTGGAAAGGCATAGACCCATCACTGAAGACAAGAGTGAATGAATGCAGGAACAGAACGTGGGACCAGAAAGGGAGAATCAGCTGGCTTCCTGGAGCCCTTCTGGTTTGTTTCCAGTGCCTGGTAAAACCCAGTTTCATATTTTTGACCTTGAGTTCCACGTGTCCTTTTCAATAAATTCTTATTTTCAATAGAACAAGAATTATTTGTTGTTATTTATAACCAAAGTCTTTCTAAAACTTTGATTATTTATTCCATGGTAAATCTCCTATGATCCAAATTATGAAATAACATATTTTGATGAGTATGTCAGAGTCAATTAGGCATATGTGATATAACAAATATTTAATGAGTGCCTGTCTTGTATCATACTTGGAACTGGGTCCTAGGGTTCTAAAGATGAAGAAACCATGGTTCCTATCTGGTGAACTTTTGTTTGTTTGTTTATTTTTGCAAAATAAATACACATACATCCTGCTCCCCTTCACTGGTCATTTGTTATACCAAACTCCCCTTCACTGGTCATGTCTTACACCAAATAAATTTTCAATATTCAACAGCAGTGTGTTTCCATGTTAATAAAGCTTGATGTACTGTGGCAAGTTTTATGATCATTCGGATCTGTCCAATTTTAATTTGATTTTTTATTCAAGTGAAGTGGAATGAGCATAGTAAAGGAGTGATGGAAATGTGGTGAATTTAATAAGAAGGATATCTCCTTGAGGAGGATTTACAAGAGTTCCATGAAATCCAGTTATACTCAGCTTTGAGAAATAAAGAAAATATATTTGAAGGGAAAAGCTATTTGAGATAATTATGCTGTTTTCTCTGCCTCTGATGCCAAACCTCTTCTTTGTGGAGCAGAATGCACTGGCTAGGAGCTAAAGCCCCTGATCCAGACTTACAGGTTTTGAATTCTGGTCCTGCCACTTTCCTACTGAATGGTTTCAGCTGACGTATTACTTGCTCCTGTTCCCTCAATTTTAAAAAGAGGATACAGTAGTATCTATGCACAGGGTGACTTTTGAAAATTAAATAAGTTAAAAAACATAGAGCCCTTAAAATAGTAGCTGCCGTGTATTAGGTGTTGAATACATAATAGCTGTTATTATTACACTCTTTAAATAGATCCGCAGAAACACACAGCAGAGCTGCTCACACAAATATGCAAACACAGTCAGCCCAAATAGAATCATCAGAGTCTGGACTCATACTTTTTAGGGCCTAAGAGATGAAAAGTCCTACAAGGAAGAAATGCATGTATGGTGACTAGATTATGTTCAGTGTCCGGAGATAATTATGCAAGCCATCCCTCAAAAAATAAAAACAAGACTTTTACTCTCTCTGATCTAGCTTTGCTAATCAGTAAAAATCAGCCTTATTGTTATTTACCTGAACATTCACTTTCCCTGTTGCAATAATTAATGGCAAAGGGATGTTTATGACTTACTTTTTTTCATCCAAAAAAAAAAAAAAAAGATGACTAGGATACAGACAGTAAATACAGATTTATTTCTGACAATAGTAGTTTAGCTAGGAAAGTTATATGCTAAGTTATTCCTTCCCTGTGAAAGTTATACAGATATAACTGAATTTATTTGATGGATTGAGGTTAAGTGAATGTGATATAAATATTTATAAAACACAATCGTGTTATATACATAATTTATAGATATGCATATATATATTCCATATATTTATATAGAAAATGGAAAAAGTACTGAGGAATAAATTCTGCCCAAAATAATGTGGCAAGGTTATAGCACCTACTTTACCAAAATTAAAAAAATAAGAATACTAGAAAATATAACCTCAAAAATCAGAGATGAACAAATCTAAGATGAGCCTCTAGGATTTTTAAACATGTCTACTCTGCAAGAAAGGTTTGAGCATTTCAACTACTAATTATATATATAAATGATCATCCTTATAATGATCAATAAATACTTAACTTAGATCTAATATTCTACTGTTAATATGTTGTATTGTCCAAGGAAATATATCCCCAGTGTTATCTTAACTTTCCCTCCCTGTATTAATCAAGTGTTGATGACCATGACTTAAGGCCTGAAAATCTTACAGCAGAAAACCTTGGCAGAGGGAAAGCCAGATCGTGCGTGTGCAGGGTTATTTATCATGCTGTCACTGAACCCTGGGGAAGTACAGTTCCAGCTAATTTATTACCATGTTGTTTTCATTTTTACTGGGCGTCAGAAGGACCTATAGAGGGGCCATAGTGCTGTGGTTTCCACTGGAGCACAGGCTGAGGTAGGTCTACCTTGCCTGCACATTTTGTAGGGCACCCAGTTTTTCCTGACTCTTCTCTTTCCCATGATGTTTAAGAGCATTCATTAAACTCAAGAGAAGCCAAGAGCTGCACATGTGTGGTGAGGACACAGGATAGAAGTTGAGGAGATGGAAACACATGAAGGCTGCCCAGCACCATATGCATGTGACTTGGAAGTGACTTGTTTGGGCCCCTGGTGCCTCGTGCAGGGCCACAAAATAAGCAAGGGCCTGCATGGGTGATGGCTCTCCACGCAGATGACAGGACAAGATGGAAGGTGAGGGTGACCCCTGGGATTGCCAACTCTTTCTTTCTCCAGTATGAATGCATGGCAAGTTGGAATTTGGGTAATGAAGAGTGATAGGTAGGGAGTCAAGAAGCCTAAGGGAAGGGAAAATTTGTTGTAATTTTGTGCAAACGCTATACAGGAATTTCCCATTTCTTCTTGTCTCATGCAGATCATTCCAAATGTTCATTTAGAGTTTAGCTTCCTCAAAGAAACTGTAAACCTGGAATCATGTGTCCTAAATTGTGGATGTTTCCTGAGAATGTGTAATATACATATATAAGTAAAGGCAGCATCAAAGAGAAATGCATGCTGATTTCTTCACTCAACTGCACAAAGAAAGCAATACTCAAAAATGACCTTTATACCCTCAGATTTGGTCCATCCTACATCAGTTCTCTCCTGCTTTACTCCCTAGGCACCGGTACAGACTATATCCAGTTAAATGAACATCTGAATCATTTGCATGGGAGGGGGATGCTTTGGTGTGTCAAACATCCATCTTCTAAGAACTGGAAACGATATGAATCATGTGTGTCCTGTGAATATACTTAGAAGTTGCTTTCATCTGCTATTCTATTTAATATCCCCAACAGTGCCTTGAAACGTAGGGTGGCCCATCTCGAACAGCTAAGGTAACTGAGAACAAAGAAGGGAAATGACTACCGTTAAGTCAATGAGCTAGCCATTGTCACTACCAGACCGCAGGACTAAGGTCACTAAATTGTGCTTTGTGTGGACCCTGGAATAGGGCATTTGGATCTCTACACACATTAGTCTTTGTGATATTCACATGTAGCAACAAGCTCCTTGCCCTCAGGATGAAGTCCACACTCCTAGACAAGGGTCCAAAGCCTCTCTTGGACCTTCCAACCGAATCAAATGTCCCTCCTGATTCCCACTGTAGAACACAGCAGAGCTTCACCACTGGCAGTTTATTCCACAGTGATACTAAATGTACCTCTCCTAGGAATGCTCCCCACTGGCCTTTCCTCCTCTCATCCTCTTGCATGTCCTCTAATCATTCCCACCTTATGCACTACCCCCAACTCCCCATTGATTGTCCCTGTTTCCCTCCTACTAGACTAGACCTTAACCTCTACTAATCTTCCATAATTGCTGTGCACACACACAGCCTTCTACTTCACATTATTATTCTAATGTCAGCTGTGAATGGGTGTGGCACCTGCACTGGGCAATGAGCTCTCAGAGGGACAGATATTGATTCTTTTCTTATAGTTTGAGCACAGAGCCAGGTGCCCAGCATTATTAAAAATAGTTGGTGGAAACAAAAACAGACTCTTAGATATAGGGAACAAACTCGTGGCTGCTAGAAGGGAGGTGCATTGGGAGAGAGATGGAATAGGTGAAGGGGACTTACTGTGATGAGCACTGAGCAATGTATAGGCTTATTGAATTATACATTGTATGCCTGAAATTATTATAACACTGTAGGTTACTTATACTTGAATAATAAAAAAGGGTTGATGAATATCTGTAAGGTAATAAATAGTAAATGTCCAATGTAATTATCCAGCTGGTTAGAAGGCATACACTAAAATGGTTATACATCGAGCATACTTAGGAACCAGGTGAGTACATCATTCAAGACACTAAGTCTGGGACATCTAGGTGGCTCATTGGTTGAGCATTTGCCTTCAGCTCAGGGCATGATCCTGGGATCCAGAATCGAGTCCCACATTGGGCTCCTTGTGGGGAACCTGCTTTTACCTCTGCCTGCCTCTCTCTCTCTGTGTCTCTGCCTCTCTCTGTGTGTGTCTCTCATGAATAAATAAGTAAAATATTCGGAAAAAAAAGCACTAAGCTTAGGTGCCTGACTGCCTCAGTTGGTAGAGTGTGTGACTCTTAGCCTCAGGATTGTAAGTTCGAGCCTTGTGTTGGGTATAGACATTACTTAAAAATAAAATCTTTGGGGGAAAAAAAGTAAGCTAACTCTAGCTATATATCTTCTCTACAGTGATGTATGTAGCAGCCCCTTTTAAGAACTAAGCATGATTCTGGGTTCTGCAGAATCAGTTCACAGTGTAGATATATGGAAAGAAAATACTAAAACAGGAATAGTTCTTCTTATCTCACATCCTACTGATAGTTGACCCATAACATCAGCTTAATAAACCAAGCGATAATGTTAGGCATCAGAAAAAAATGTAATACCCCTATCCCAAATATCAGGGTCTAATTTTTTATTACAATATTAAGGAGTTGCTATAACTCTCAGTACATACTGAATTCTTTTTCATCTTAGCATTCAAGTTTGAGAAATCTATAAAATAAAGGTCTTGGGAAGTTATTTTGGCACTTTCTCCAATTATAAGCATAACCTTTATCCAATACATTCATTGATTAAGGACCTATATATAAAAGAATGCGTGAATATATCAAAACATATTTCACCTAGGATTATCATCGTATTTAACCATTAAATTAAAAAAAACTAGTTATGACTAATATTATCAAATTTTCCATGTACCAGAAAAAAGATAAATCATGATTCCCAAGGTTATTAGTAATCCAATTTTTTAAAGATTTTATTTATTTATTCATGAGAGACACACAGAGAGAGAGAGAGAGAGAGAGAGAGAGAGAGGCAGAGACAAAGGCAAAAGGAGAAGCAGGCTCCATGCAGGGAGCCTGATGCAGGACTCGATCCCGGGACTCCAGGATCATGCCCTGGGCCAAAGGCAGGCGCTAAACCACTGAGCCACCCAGGGATCCACCAGTAATTTAATTTTAGAATATTGAAAATTATTTTAAAAAGAGGAAAATTATATCTTCTTCACTCAGTATTTTCCTTTCATACACACTCCAGCCAAATTTATTGATTTCTATACCAGGGCATTATAGATTTAAAAAATGCATTTGAAGTTTTGAATGAATTTAAAAGTAATTCCATGTGTTCCTTTTCCTGACTTTTAAAAATCCTCCAAATTAAGCATATCAATTTCTTTAAGTAAGATTTTTTGTTATCTCCTTCTTTTGTGACAAATTTCTCTTCAGTTGAAAGCCTCAATAAACTATGTCAGAAAGGTATTTCTTTAGAAATATTCCTATAAAATGAAATTCAAATTTAACAATAAAATCAAGAGAATCTTGCTTGCACAAATGCCACTGTACTGGACACTTGCTCCTCACTCAAAACCCCTCCCCTTCACTTCATACCTTCAGCCTTTGTTGCTACAACTGGTCTCATGCAGACTCTCGCCAGCTTCACACGGTGCAGCTAGACAAAGCCTCACCTCAGGCTAGCACTGTATTTCTCTTGTTCCCTTCCCTGGGACCTCTCTAAGATGTGGTAGGAAATAACCAGCAACCCTTCTGCATTCATGGATGGGCAATCTACGAGGTCAGGGTTGTTCATGTCCATGGGGCCAACTTTGGCTGGTGGGATAGAGGAGCTGATGGATCAGTGTTTCCTTCTTTTGTCCTCTGGGGTAGAGTGTTCTGAGGGATATTAATAATGCTCCTCAGAAATCCCTGGGCAGTATTATGATTGCACATTTTTCTCATCTGTGGAGGACTGGGAAAAGGAAAAGGCAGGAAATGAAGCATCATGGTAACAATGATTCTCAAAGTTGGATCCTTGAACAAGCAGCATCAGCAATGCCTGAGATCTTGTTACAAAGGCAAATTATTGTGCCCCACATGGGACCTATAGAATCAAAAACTGTAAGTTGGTATGGTCCAGCAATTTCTGTTTTAATAAGTCCTTCAGGTAATTCAGATGCCAGTAAAGTTTGCAAAGCACTGTGTTATATGATAGCTGTGGCACCTCAACAGTATGGGGGCATTCATAAATAGGATTGTGAGGTTGGGTGGCTTTTTTGTTTTGTTTTATTGGAATTCCTGAAAAAAGAAAATGATAAGGCAAGGTCAGTTAAGTATCATCATGTTTCAAGAGCAGAGTACTTCTGCAGTGGCATTTATGGAGACCTTCCTCTTATATAGACAAGGGGCTTAGTGCTAAAAATAAGGTCTATATTATACATTACAAGAGTTAGAAATTTTGCAAACTAACTAAAAGCATAAATTCCAGCTAAAGATCAGGGCTGTCATAAGAAAAGAATATTACCCTGAAATCTGGAAAGGCTATATTTAGGTGAATGAGTCTGAGAATCTTTTATACACACACACACACACACACACACACACACACACACACACAGAGATATGTAGGTATATATATATACATACATGTATGTATGAATGAATGTATATAGAGATAAATAGATAGGTTCTAACTACAAAAAATGATTGCATAGTCACCTTATTTTATTTTTTTAAAGATTTTATTTGTTTATTCATGGGAGACAGAGCGAGAGCGAGAGCGAGAGAGACAGTGACAGAGACAGAGACACAGGCAGAGACACAGGCAGAGGGAGAGGGAGAAGCAGGTTCCAGGCAGGGAGCCTGACACGGGACTCCATCCTGGGTCTTCAGGATCATACCTGATCGGGCTGAAGGTGGCCCTAAACCGCTGAGCCACCGGGGCTGCCTTCATGATCATTTTAAAATAGAGAGGAACCAATACAATTTATGCAGAAATGTTAGGAAGTAGATGGTAAAACAAACAAAAAAAAAAAAACAAAACAAAGCAAAAAAAAAACCCAGGAGACTGCTAAGAGAATGACCATAGGCATGATTCAAAACTAACAAGAAGTGCTTGCCATATTTAATTCCACTTCTTCTGGTTAGAGGTTGGGTGGTGTCAAAGAGACAGTTTTCCCCACTTCCCATTTGAGGATTATTTGGGTGTACAGCTTGGGGCATAGAAAAGCTAAATTATTCTGTATAATAAAGAGAACTATTTCTATTCCCCCCCCCCCCAGGGGATTCTCAGCATGCCATGGGTGAGCCCAAGCTCAACTTCCTGAGGCACTGATTTCATCTACTTCCTGTGTAAGCTGGAGATGCTACTTTCATCAATCCATTGCCTACAGAGGCAACAGTTTTTACCTCTGTTGGGAAAAGTAGAGGCATGGATTAGATAAGAGAAACCTAGGCCTAGCCCCTAGCAGAGATAACTTGTTAGTTTCCTGTTCTTTTAACATTTCCAACATAACATAATCAAGTTATGTTAGCATAGTTAGACCTAAAATGGGGACTCAGGAAAAAGTAGAGTATCAGCCTGCTAGGGCTATGCTGTCTAATGAGGTGACCCATAGCCATGTGTCTATCCAGCACGTGAAATGTGACTCACTCAGATTGAGCTAGGTTATAAGGGTAAAATGCATATCAAATTTCAAAGTCTTAGTACAAATATGATGTAAAGTATTTTTATCTAATTTTACATTGATTAGATGTTGGAATGATTTATGTTGGACATACTGAGTTAAATAAAATATATCACTACATTTAATTTCATTTATTTCATCTGAATTTTTTATACGGATGTTTGAAACTTTTAAATTATATTTATGGTTCACAGTATATTTCCATATAATATAATATGGTATAATAGTGACACAAGTGATTTCCAGATAGTTGGAAATTAAGCAAAATTACTTCTAAACAGTTTAAGAAATCAGAAGAGATATTTGAAACATTTCAAACTGAATGAATATGAAAATATAACATCAAAAATTATTGAGTGATAAGAAAAAACAATACTTCAAAGGAAACAGCTGTAAGCAGCTATAAGTATGTTTACTAGGAAAGAAGAAAGATGTAAAAATTATCTCTATTTCTATCTTAAAGAAGGTAGAAATGATACCAATTTTAGGAGGAAATGAAAAAAATTTCTCAACTCATTTTTGTGAGGTTTGATAACTGTGAAACAAAGCCCGGCAATGACCATTCAGGACATCTTTGCAAAACCTACAGCTAACTTCATAATAGTGAAGTATTCCAAGTGTTTCCCCAAATTTGTGAATAAGAAAGTATATTTACTCTGAGACCTAAATAATGGAGAGAAATTCTATATCTATGGATCTGGAGACTTCATATTTTCAATATAGCCTTTCTCCTCACATTTTGTGATTAACCCAATGAAACCCTAACAAGAAATTCAGCATGATTGTGGTAGAAATTGACAAGCTAATTCTAAAATTTACATAAAAATGTAAACTATAAATACTAAATAATTACTAAATACATCAACTAAAACCATTTTAAGAGAACAAAATTGAAGGCTTTTCCTGCCTGATTCCAAAACTTGCAATGCTACAATAATCATGAGTGTGGTATGGGGTGGGGGTAGACACAGATAAGTGTAGCAGACCTACAGGCCCTAATGGGCATACAGAACTAAATGACAGCTATAGCAGCAATTCAATTTGGTGGGGATATCTTCTAACAAATGGTGCTGGAACAACCAGATAAGAACTATGACCACTACATCACTTCATACACAAATATAATTAAAGAAGGATCATAAACCTAACCATAAAGCTGGAACAATGAAGCATCTAGAATAAAACATACAAAAATATCTTAACAGTATTAGAAGAAGTAAACATTTTTATAGGATGCAAAAAGTACAAAAATGAAAAAGACATAAAAGAACAAAAGGACAAGTGGGACTTTATCAGAATTAAAATTTTCTACTCCCCAAAAGGGACTACAGACCAGGAAAAATAGTGTGTGTGCGTGTGCGTGCATGCTTCTGTGTGTGTGTGTCCAAAATTTTCTTATTACTTATTTCAACAATAAGAAAACAAGTGACCTGATAGGCAGAATAGTGAACCCTAAAAAGGTACCCACATCCTAATTTCTAGAACCTGTGAATATATCCCTTTCCAAGGCAAAACTAATTTACAAGTATATCTACATAAAGGAATTATTCTGGATTATCTGGGTGTGTCCAATCTAATCACAAGTCTTCTTACAATTAGAGATACTGTCGGTGCTGAGTTCAGAAAGAAAAAAAAGATGTGACCTTGACTACAAGGAATGATTAGAAAGATGTGACTTTCCTGGCTTTGAAGATAAAGGAAGGGGCCATGAGTAAAGGAATGCAAGTATTATCCGGAAACTGGAAACAGCAAAGATAGGGATTTCCTCCTAAATCCTCCAGGGAGCAATGCAACCTTGTGACACTTCAATATCAGCCCTAGTGAGACCTGTGGCAGATGCTGTAAGACAATAAAATTGTGTTGTAAGCCACTAAGTTTGTGATACTTTCTTACAGCAGCAATAGAACACAGCTACACAACCCAATTGAAAATGGAAAGCATCGAACAGACATGTCACAAAAGATAAAACATGACCAATAAGAACCTACAAAGGTGCTGGACTCCATAACTCTCTAGAAAAATGCAAACTAACCCTGGAATTCGGCACCCACTAGAATGGGTATTATTATAAACAAAACAAAGCAAATAATATGCAAACACTGATGCTACAGATTGCATCTACCAAAGTACAAATGTTGAAGTCCTAACCCTCAATATGATGGTATTTGGAGGTGAAGCCTTTGGGAAATAAATAGGTTATAAGAGTGAGTCCTTCAAGAATGAGATTTGTGCCCATTAAAGAAAAAACATGAGTGAGATAATCTCTCTCTCTCTCTTTCTCTCTCTCTCTCTCTTTCTCTGCTCAATGAAGATACAGCAAGAAAGTGTCCATGTGCTACCGAAGAAGAGAGCTCTCACCAGAAACTAAGTCAGCCAGCAGCTTGATCTTGGACTTCTCAGCCTCTAGAACCATGAGAAATAAATGTTTCTTGTTTATGCTATCCAGTCTATGGTCTTTTCTTGGCAGTCTGCATTCACTAAGATAATTGACAAGGATGTAGAGCAAATGGTAGTCGTATAAAATAGCACCATTGTATGTAAATCTGCTCAGCAATGTTGTGGTCAATATTTACTCTATGACCCAGCAATTCCATTTTCAGGTATTTACTCAAAGAAGTGCAAACATATGTCCACCAAAAGACTCATACAAGGACCTTCATAGGAACCTTACTCATAATTCTTAAGAACTGGAAAACACTGTACCATCAAAGAGAAAATAGATAAAAAGATAGCCGTATATTCCGAAAAATATTACTTGACAATAAAATTGGGTAACAAATAAAACAATACGAAGAAATATACAAGATACATAACAGCATGACCTACATAACAGCATGAAAGAATTTTAAAAGCATCATGTTGAGTAAAAGAAGCCATACAATGGTGTATGTATTTTTAATATATTTACATTGTTATAAATCACACTAATTGCATTTTAAGTGAAAATAAGTTCCCAATTTAATTTGATAGAATTCAGAAAGTAGTTACCTTGAAATTGGGGAGAAGTGATGAGAATGAGACTTCATATAACTTTGTAGGGTTATAGTAATGACAGTCATACCTAGTTTAGAGTGACCATACATGAAACGGTTAACACTTCTTGAATTGGACACTTAAGACCTACACATCTAATTTTATGTAAAGTACACTTTGATGCTCCAGCCTTGCACAGGTGTCTCTGGACAGCACATTGCCTAACTCCTCTGCTGCATCCCTCGCTCTCTGCCCTGTGGGGCCTCTGAAATGGTGAAAGGAACACAATGGAACTTGCTCTGCTCTCAGCATGTACAACCCAGGAGTGGAAGGCTTTGAATGCCCATTTGAGCAACAATGTCCAATGAGCGCCAGTGTCCACTGGGTTTCATTCTCCAGGCAGAGAGAGCGAAGATCCATTCTGTCAGTGTTCTCAGGGACTAATGCAAAAACTCACCATGTGGTGGTGTTTTCTCTGCTAGCTCTTTAATCCCATTCTCTGTATACTTGCATCCTTAGAACACATTCCCACATTAACTAACTGAATATAAGGAGCTGTCTCCTGCTTTGCTTTGGGAGAAGCCAGACTAAGTTATTCCTCTTTCTAGCCATACATTTTTTTTCTTAACGCTGACTCTTTTGTAGCTATGATATTTTTAATAAAGTGGTATAATATAGTATAATATAATATGGAGCTATAGCATAATATAGCCCTTATAGTATAATATTTATGTATAATAACTTTACTAAAATGCATATATGTTTTTAACATATAAATATAAAATGTAAACAGCCACACTCAGAAATAACTAACAGTTTTTTTAAAAGGTCAATTTCATTCCATAGGCTTTGTATTTTAGCTCATTAGAGTAACAGCAGAAATGAAGAAGAAACTTCTTCATCTTCTGTGACATTCCTTTGATACTGATAAATATCTCATATCACATTATATTGTTTAGGTCCTGATTTGTTACTTTCCATGCCCTGAGTACTCGTTTCTTATCAGCATATTAAAATCAATGATGCTCTTTACATCTTCAGATCTTAGCCATAGTATGTCAGTTTAAAACTCAAGAGTTTTGAGGTTGAAAGCCTTTCCATGGCTAAACACATTCCAAATAATGGATTTACCAACTATATCACAAAACCTTAAAAGACCTATCACACAACCTTACAAAGCACATTCTTTACAAAAACACATTCAAATAATATATAATTCCTGTAGGTCAGGCTGGTATGATGCCAATTTTGTAAAGTAGCTCAGGGCGCCTTCATTTTTGTCTCTTTATGAGCCTTTTTTTCCCCTAAAGATGTCATCTGCCCCCTCCCTGAAGACAACTCTCATTCAGCTGAGAATAATATTTTTCACTGTTGTGTACTTGAAAGAAGACAGATCATTGAGTGTGAGAAATAGAATTGGTTGTTAGCCCCACTACTTGCCAGATATGGATCTGTTGAATAAATCTCTTAACTATTCTGTACTTTAGCTCCAAAAATATCAGTAATATTTCTAGTTCCTCATGCTCTTCCAGTACCTTGCCCCTCCTTGTGAAGTGAAGCCTCCTCTCACCCTCCCCTTCTCCTGCTTGAACCTGGACAAGTTTCTGAATTTTCCAGTCAGTAGAGCATGGCACAAATAATACTATGTGGCTTCCATAGCAAGATTAGAAAAGGCAATACAGCTTCCTCTTGGCTCACTCTCTTTCTTTTGAGATGTTCCTCCTTGGAATCCAGCGGTATGCAGATAGGAAGCCCAGATTAGTTCACTTAGAGAGGTCAAGTAAAGAGGCCTACAGGGAAAGGAATTCAGGTCTCTGGCCCATAGTCAGCAGTAACAGCCAGACGTTGAATGACTAAACCTTCAGATGATTCCAGTTCCAGCCTTGGAGTCTTCCAGTGAGTTCCCAGAACACATCATGGAGCACAGGCAGTTTTCTCTGCTCCAATTTGTCTGAAATCCTGAACCACACAATCCATGAGTATGAGAAATAGTTACTGCATGACACTATGTTCAGGGATGATTTGTTATGTGCTCATGGTAACTGGGAGACATGTTGATACACATTAGTACCAAGGGGTCTGCCATTGCAAACCTAAAAATGGGACAGTGGTTTTGGGACCAAGGGACAACAACTTCAACTTGGAAGGACCTTGGAGACTCTGTCCTGAGTTTTCCTACTCATGGTCCAGAATTCTAACCAAGGACTCACAAGGGTCTGTGGTTTGTGATCATGTCTTGAAATGCTTCCCAATATGTTGGAAAATGGAAGTTTGGGCATTATGTACAGGTTACTGGGAAAATAGCATTCTCATTGAAAGCACTAGGGGTAGATGCCCACTTTAGTATATTACCCATTCTGCTCTTCCCTGATAGGTTTACTTTTCGTACAGAGATATAGGATTTAACAAAGACAGGAGGCATTACAATAATGCTCTAATCCTCATTCTGGAAAAAAAAATGAAAAGGGTTTTTTAATGCCTTCTCAAATAATAAGAGATCTCTCCTTAGATGTGCTTCTACCACTTTCTGGATAAATATTTTCATCTCTCTAAAAAGTATTTTTTGTCCTTTTATCCTTTAAACAAATCTACTTCCACCTCAGAATTTATAGGAAGAAAATAGCTGACCGGGATACAATATACTTTATCAGCTTTACCATTTTTCAGCGGTTTCAAATATTTCATTGTTCTTTCTATGTAGGTAGTAACTCAGCTTGACTGCTCCCATCTTTGAAAGTTGAAGAAGTAGTGGATACAAATTCCTGTGAGATTCCCAGTTTCTGGATCCTATCCTGGGGTAAGTCTGGACAGAAGGAATATTGCTGTGTTGTTAGCAATAATTCAAGTTTGTGAGCCCTGTCCCTCCTTTATTGCTCTCTTTTGTTTTGATTTTTCTCCTCCATTTTTTTTCTCTGCCTTGAGGTCAGAAGACAATTGTCACACTGTGTACAGGTAAAGATAAAAGGTTCAAGGGGTACCCGAATGATGCCTCCTGTCTTTCAAGTAAACGAAACAACAAGAGCCCAGGGAGATTTATCTTTGCACTTTGCAAAACCCTTCTGGTTCACTTATTTATTTATTTTTATTATACCCACTCCACCCTCTCACCCTGTTTGTTATACTCTGTCACTGCTGGTTCCTGTTTATCATTTATTTAAGGAGTACGTTTTCATCCATTCACGAAAAGGTGACACCACATCCATTTCAAGTGACAGTTACCAAATAGGCTAGTCTAGCCTGATTAAGTGTGCAGGGAGTTTCTTTTCTTTTTCCTTAAAAAATAATTATTCGCAAAGACTAGTGGGAAGGGGGGCATGAAAACATATTAGTCTTTTACTGCTAACAGTTAAAATTTAGTTAACTTTCAAGACCTTATTGATTGGGGGAAACTCTACATTTCTGAAAATATGTACTTAATTGTCAGAAAAGTGAGAATTGCCTTTACCAAGGTGATAATTCAGTAAACAAAGATAACCATGGGCTCTTTGGAGGATTATAGTCCCCCCCCCCCTAAATAAAGCATGAACAGATTATGGGCCATGTTAAGACCAATGATCTATGAATCAGTCAAGTAAAGATTCAGAATTAAACAAGGTACCGATTTTAGCAAATATATGTTCTCATTCAGGTAGACCTGAAAAGTATAGTAGCAGTGATTGCTTTTGCCCTTCAAAAGTGGAATATTCAGCCTTCCTCCTCATATAGATTTACATTATTTAGCTAAAAATGCTAAGAAAGCAAAATTAAAAGACAGCCTGACTTTCTATTAATTTCATGGTTGAGCTTTTGTTTTTCTTTGAAAGCAAGATGAAAAGAATTGCAGATATCAGATGGAGAATGGGTGCATCTTCGTTGATGTCAGATGCTTCTACCTGGTTAATTTCCTCTGTACTGAGAACAAATGTAACTTGGGCAAGAGCAACTCTATGGGGCCATTAGCTTCCTTGACTCTCCTTCATGTCTGAATCACATGATTCACATCACTGGACATATTGCCTCACAGTTCAAAGACATTACTATATTTGTTTGAATTGTTTGCTTTTGTTTTTCCACCTTTAATCATTGCTTGCCATCAATGGGCAGTCCAAAGATCTTCCTCTTGATCAATCTAAGTCTGAAGACCTAAGAGACATACTCAGTTTCAAGGAGTTAGGCTTGTCTTCAAAAGCCAGAAAAGGAAAGAGTGAAATTAGAATCCACAATCATTCTTTCTTATATGACTTCCATATTGGTGTTGTGCGGAGCTGTGTGCACCACAGTACCCTTGCAGCCAAGGTCTCTGCACAGAGTCTAGACTCTGGTGTTCACACTCAAAGGTTGGCAATTATCTTGCAAACATGGGGCTATGGCAGCTGAACCCTGAGTGGTACCAGCTTCTGCCACACACCCTGGGCTCATTAGGCCTTCTCCAGAAAGTGCCAGAATCCGGTGGAAAAACCAGTGAGCTCTTCTCTGGGGCAATCATTGTTCTTTCTTGCCTTGGATGTCAGTCATGCCCCTCCAACCCATTCACCAAATCTCAGAGTCACTTTTGAAGTTTCCACGCAGAAGATCCCCTGAATCATAGGAAAAATTGCCTTATGCCTTCCAATAATTATGCCAACTAAAGATAGGAAGTATAACACTGGCTAGTGGAGTTTTTGTTTTATTTTTTTATTTTATTCACCAAAAGTTCTAATATGTGATGTAGTTAGATGCTCTTCTTCTTATATAATGCAGATTCACAAATTTAAAAAAAAATAAAAATACAGTACAAATGAATATAGAAGTAAATAACTAGAAAAAATGGAAAAAATACACTAAATGTTAGCAGCAACCACTTATCAGTTGTGAGATGATACCATTAATCCTCATTATTATTCTCAGAAATGAAAGTGTATTATTTTTATTATTAAAGAAAAATTATAATGATTTGGAAATAAACACACAAATGGATAGCTCATCATTTTTCTGAAAGCAGAAGTAATATTTCAAAAATAAGAAATTGCATGGTCTAAAACTATAGGGCTCTGGCGTAACTTTCTAAAGAGGCTATCTCTGAAAATACATGAAAATGTTTATTGTAATAAAAAAAAGGTAGTTGTTCTTCAGACAGTTCTTCTAAAGTATTCTTAGCTTGTATTTACCCTTGATTTAAATATATCATCCATTAATTTATGTCAGCTTTTTAAATTCTTAAACTTAAATTTTAGAAAATTTAACAAAGGCTTACTTACAAGCTGAAAATTCAGATGGCAATATATTGATGCTAAAAGCACTGGGTGACTGATGTTCTCTGGGTTTAAAAATATCAGTCACTCGTGGATTATTTCTTATAAGTTGAGTGGACAGACATTTATCCAAGTGACCCAATGTAGCATCAGCAATAGTGAAATAAAACTTAGGTTCCATTTGAAGGGAGGCGATAAAAAAATATACAACATCCTCCATGTGGTTCTTTCTGCTGAAAAAATGTGTGTGTATATATATGTGTGTGTGTGTTTGTGTATGTGTGTGTGTATTGTATATATATATATATATATATATATTTATATTTATATACAGAGAGAGAGAGAGAAAGAGAGAGAGACAGTCATGAGGGAACAAAGAGAGCCAGACTATGGGACAATCAACATGAAAATTGGCCTGAACTCTAAAAAATTCATGTCATTGCTCAACATTGTGAACCAAACTAGGTATAATTAAATTAATTTTAATGATCAGATGTGTTTTAATTGTATTGTGGTCACGTAGGAAAATGTTTCCACTCTTGGGAAACGCAAAGAAAGTATTTAGAGGTGAAATGTCAGGTCTGCAAATCACTTCCAAATGGTTACCACCACCACAAAAGCACAAAGTATTAAAACATACAGACAGAAGGAAAGCAATAATGGAAAAATATTAATCATAACTGAAAAACAGTGAAGAGTAATGAATGTTCTTTGTGCTATATTTCAATTTTTCATCCAGTCGATGCTGAGTGATATCTCTTACCCAGAGCTGAAAGATTCGAAAACAAATGAACTGAAGCCAGCTCAGAGAAACTTCCTTCCTCCCGGGGCTTCTCAGGGAGCCGTGTGTGCAATTCATTCAAAGCCAGGTGTCTATTAATGGCTTCAGATAGTTTAGATGGAAAGTACAGAATAGCTATGGCAGGGAGACATCTGGGAGTGAAATGTGTGGCATATGTGACTGTAAAAGTACGAATATCAATGTGCATGGGTGTATCAGAGAGAGACTATATATGTATCTATCAGTAGATGATGTTCATAGCGGTAGTAAGTTTAGAAAGAGCTATTTATAATTAAGAGCATACTGAATAGCTTTACATCCTCCAGAAGAGTACACACCGTCTCACTCACACATGCTCTCCAAAGGCAGGAGAATGATGGGAGGATCAATAGCACTCTAGTTGATTATAAGAGTCTGGAAAGATCAGGTGCACATTTTCAGGCTAAATAACAATATAACAAATCAAAACTGTTGAGTTCAAGCAAGAAGCAACCGAGTTCCCACACCTTTGTGGGTTATACTGAGATCGGTGTTCGGGACAGCACCGAACTAGCAAGCGCAGACGCTTGTTGGAGTCTTCCACCTCTGAATCCACTTGCAACCATCATCCTCTTTATCTCAAACCCAGACCAGCAAAAGAAAAGGGTCTTTGATTTTCTAGGGAACTTCCTGTTTCAATTTATTTTGTAAGATAGACCTTGATAGTACAAAGTACTGGCACAGAAATTATAATCAACTTGAAATTTCTTTGAATAAAGAATCACTGCCTTGGCCATCTGTTAAATATATTCGAATAGGTCTGGGAGAGTATTGCATCTGCTCCTGTCTCTCCTTATAGCTTTATCAGCTTTAAAGGTCAATTGTGATGGTGTTTATTAAAGAAAAGGACAAAGGAATTTGCTTCACCTTTAAATCTTTCCCATACTTTGCCTTAAGCTATCTCCTCAAGACACAGAATCCATTAAAGCAAATCTGGCCACATTTGTGGATTGTAAAACATGCACAATTTTCCTTCATTAAGGAAGGATTTGTTTCCTTTTGAATTACTGCAGGTTAAACTGAGAGCGTAATTGAACACTGAGAAAAAAATGGTTAAGTTCATATATCCTGAGTCTGTTTAAATCATTAACCATCACTAAGGTACTTCTTATATCATCAGTTAACTAAAATAAATGCTTCAGACTTTTGCAAATATTAACTATCACTCAATCGAGTTCAATAACAGAGTGAGATCATCAGTTAATTTTTTTGCTGACATTTCATTTTTTATTAAAAAAAATTCATCCTAATGAACATTATTCTTCAAAGTAGAAAAGCAATTTGCTCCAATTTATCAAGCACCTTGTATGTCGCAGGCCTAATGCTAGGCGCTTTTCTAAGTAAAAACATGAACAGTTAGGTATGTATTTTATCTGGTACAAAGAATTTCTGGAAATTAATATTTTTTTTCTTTTGAAAGTGAGGTAGATACATTGGCAGCAGAGACTGGACAGCAATGCCCAGAGATGTGGGCAGATGTCCAGGAGAAAGTGGCAGAGCAAGAGCGAAAAGCAGAAGGAGACATCCAGAAGTCAAGAATGCCAACTGGGTCAAACACTGCTGAGAGAAAAAGATAATTCTGGCATTGGGCCACTGGACTTACTGTCATAAGTGCCACAAGTGGCCCCTGTAGAGGAATGTGGAGACAAGAGCC
Organism: Vulpes lagopus; assembly: GCF_018345385.1. Classification (NCBI taxonomy): domain Eukaryota; kingdom Metazoa; phylum Chordata; class Mammalia; order Carnivora; family Canidae; genus Vulpes; species Vulpes lagopus. The sequence continues at coordinate 4,525,119 of NC_054833.1, forward strand.
AGGCTAGTGTGGCTTGCAGAATGAGCACCAGGAGACAGAGCTTTCAATATTGAGAACTTGCTATCCTTCCGAACCACGTGATAATGAAATGGACAACATATGAGACAATGTGCTTCCTGTCAGAGGAAATGTTCAAGGTGCTTTTTGATGTTCAAGGATGTGATGGCACGGATTTAAGCACCTGTTGGGAGATGAGGAAGAAGAAGGTGACGTATTCAACATTTGAACTCCTTGGGGATGTAGCCACTTTATGTGACCTAGGGAAGACTTAGGAATTATGTTTATATTTCTATCCATTTCCATACCAACTTCTTGTTTCCTAAATCCCAAATTAGCAATTGCAGCTCAATTTGGAGATACACAGATTCTGAGAACCTCCTGTGAGATTAAGCAAACAAAACTCTCAGGCAATCTGAAGGCAAAAAGGCAGAAGTTTCTGTGAAATCATAACAGAAACATCATCTCCTCAAAATTTGGGGGAAAACTGAAATTTCAGTTGACAAGAAATATCCTTCCTTCCAAACATAACCTGGAGTGATAATGCTTTCAATCTAAAGTAAGTAAAATTAAGGTAGAACAAAACAAACCGACAGAGAAAGCAGGAAAGAACTTTGGCTTGAAGAAATTAAGATATATCAGTAAATAAGGTATTTGGAGTTACGAAATTAAGCAGACTTCTATGTAACCAAAAAAGTGGATTATAACCCTCAAAGTTAGGTATCCAAAGTTTTATGATCCTTCTGAACAACAGCACATCTCACAGTGGAAACGATTCTATCTGAAAACAAAATATTTGGAATTCTTTTGTCAAGGCTCCCATATCAAAGATGGCACCTATAGCTGATAGGCATGTGATTATTACAGGATTAACTCAACAAATATTCAGGACTATCAGCTATGTCCTTGACATTGTTCTGGGTGCTAGGGAAATAGTGCTCAAACAGACAAAATTCCCTGACTTAATGGAGACAGCATTCTAGTGCAAGAGGTCAAAAATAGAAAATGATATGCCCCAAGCAGATGAAGTAAAAAGAAACAAGGATATGAAGTGTCAGGGGACAAGACGAACCATGCTCTCCTTCTAAATAATTTCAGTGCCAAGAAACACCATGTACAGGGTTTCTAATAGTCCTTCTGCAAATTTCCTCAGAAATACAATAAATTTCCTGAGGATGTGCACATTATGGAAGCTTGACCTTGAGTCTACTCTTCGGTTCCATTCTTCCAACTACCTTGCTACTCCAAATATCTCCCCATATCAAAGTTTTGAATCTGCTGATGACATAGATGTATATGAGAAGCCAAAACCTAATGAAAATGTATATTCAAAACAAAGAGATCTGTGTGAATTAAGTATTTAATGTACAGCCTGAGTATATCAGGCTAAGATGGCCAGATACATTCATTTCACAATAGAAATGATCTTGTCAATGGCACCCAGAATAAGATTGATGTTGACTAAGCTTTTCTATATCTCAGACAGTCCTCAGATAGGTCCTACCATCAATTTATTTTGAGAGTTTTTTCCATGCTTCCATTAGGCTGACCATCCTGTTGTAATGATTAGTTCCCTTACTTACACACAGTACTAACTTTACTAGAATTAATGTAATGCCTCAGTGGTCCAGGGCAAAGGGCTCCGACTGACTGTGCTTTACCTTTACATTTTAATTAGGGGTAATTTTTTTTTTTCTGTTCTCTAAATTCTTGGGTGGGGGGAACAGGATGATTTTCCTGTGTAGTCTAAGTTAGAAATCTCTGGCTTCCCTGTGGTCTTTAGGAGGTTCTTCCTGTAATCTCCACATGATGCACTCTTCTACCCTTAGATTTTGGAAGCCCATTCTTGTACTATCCTCTTGTGAAGTAATTACTGTGAGCTCTTAAAGTCATGCTGGTGGTCGACCGCCACCTTAGTCCCTGATGTGCAAAATCATTTCGTGTCGAACTCTTGCGGATCAACGCCTCCACATTTCTACCAGAAATTGTTTTGTCCCAAAAGTGGGCACTATTAGACCTTTAATTCACCCAAACACAGCTTCCTCTGAGCTATCAATAAGACAACATTAAAGGTGGCTGGGGAAATGACAAATGTAAAATATAGAGCGTGGTTGCAACTGCTGGGAGCCTCAGGGGGAATTACTCACCCCAAAACAAAAGTTTAGAGGTGACTGTCAAATGGATACACATGTGTATTTCCAAATGTCTGCCCTCTTCTGTCATAAATTACACCTCATACCTGATGCCGACGCTTCAGTAGATTTTGTTCCATGCTAAGTCCCGTGTAGCCTCTTTTTGCAATTTTCCTCCAAGGCAAGATCTTACCAGTTCAGGTCATCAGGATTTTCATAGACTACACTTTGGTTCCAAATCTACCACATAATTTTTTCAGAACAGGGTATTTAAATAGAAATTTCTGGGGTGCCTGGGTGGCTCAGGGGTTGGGCATCTGCCTTCAGCCCAGGGCGTGATCCCGGAGTCCCAGGATCGAGTCCCACATCAGGCTCCCTGCATGGAGCCTGCTTTTCTCTCTGCCTATGTCTCTGCCTCTCTCTCTCTCTCTCTCTCTCTCTCTCTCTCTCACCGTGTGTGTCTTTCATGAATAAATAAGTAAAATCTTTATAAATAAGTAAGTAAGTAAGTAAATAAATAAATAAATAAATAAATAAATAAAATTTTTTCTTTAGCTTCCTCGTCACTTTCTTATAGTCAATAAGCTGCCAGGTTCTTCTCATCCTATACGTTGCTTAGGATCAATTCTATGCCAGTAAGGAATCTATCCTTTACTTATGACCATCCGTATCTCTCACTATCCAAAGATTCCAATCCATGGCTCTGGGAATGAAGTCTATTTAATGAGAGTGAAAAGTTATCAGGAAAACCACAGACAGCTGAAACGTCCATATGTTTCAAGCACCACTATCAAAAATGCATGTGTTGTATGCCCGCAAGATAGAATATAATTTAATCTTTCTTTAAAAGGCAAGGGAGGAAAACATTTTAATATCATTATACTTTACTGGTGGAAAAATCACGATTCCCTGAAATGTTACATAATGTTTTGTGTAAAATGGGGAAATTTACCAGAATGGTATTATAGTAATTTGGAGGCCACATACTCATAGATGCTTCTAATTCTAATTTGTCCTTTCCTGGTAGTCAGTGAGATTCTAATGCTTTGTTTGACTACTCAGAGAGGTGATTTCTTTTCAGTAAATTAAATCAATTTCCATTTGTTCTTGGTCTAAGAAATTTTATTTTCTCTTGTCTTTATTCAATTTTCAATTCATTCTTCTTAGAGCATAAATCAATGTCTTCCTTTGATTTCATGGCAGGTATTCCTTAGTAGAGCATGAAAAAAATCATTATATTAAACATCATTCCAAGCTTTGAAGCTAGAGTAGTGCAAAATAATCAATATCAGGACATTTCTGACTCTATGGGAAAGGCCAAAAGTTTAATATTCAAAGAGATGAATACTTTGGGAGCAATATTTAGAAATCCTTGATCACGTTTACCTTTATCTACTCAGCACAGTATCATAAAACAGATATAGGAGAAATGAAGAAGAAAAACGAACTATCAGAAGAATGTAAATCAAGGATCCATGGGTGGCTCAGCAGTTTGGTGCCTGCCTTCAGCCCAGGGCATGAACCTGGAGACCCGGATCAAGTCCCACATCGGGCTCTCTGCATGGAGCCTGCTTCTCCCTCTGCCTGTGTCTCTGACTGACTCTCTCTCTCTCTCTCTCTCTCTCTCTCTCTGTGTGTGTGTGTGTGTCTCATGAATAAGTAAATAAAATCTTTAAAAAAAAAAAAGAACGGAAGTCAGAGGGACTTTATTAATATTCTATTGTTTTCCTGCAAAAAATACCTGCCTTGGTTAAGATTTGGAATTGATACTGTATTAGTTTGGTAGGCTGCCATAAAGAAGTACGCGATGGGGGATCCCTGGATGGCTCAGCGGTTTGGCGCTTGCCTTTGGCCCAGGGCGCGATCCTGGAGTCCCGGAATCGAATCCCCTGTCGGGGTCCTGGCATGGAGCCTGCTTCTCCCTTCTCCTGTGTCTTTGCCTCTCTCTCTCTCTCTCTCTCTATCATAAATAAATCTTAAAAAAAAAAAAAGAAGTACTTAATGGGATGGTTTAAACAACACAAATTGTGTTTTCTCACAATTCTGGAGGCTAGGAGTCCAAGATCAAAGTGTAGGTAGGATTGGTTTCTTCTGAGGCCTCTATCCTCGCTTGTAGATGGCCTTTTTCTCCTCCCTGATCCTCTTCTTTCCGTGTACCTGTGTCCTAATTCTTTTTATAAGGACATCAGTCAGACTGGATTCAGGCTCAACCTTCGGACCTCATTTCAACTTAATTGCCACTGTAAATATTCTATCTCCAAATGCAGTCACATTCTGAGACTCTGGGAGTTTGGATTTCAATGTATGACTCTGGACAGGGAAGGGTGGCCACAATTTTGCCCAGAACAGGTACAATGATCCCTAGACAACACTCTATGTGGCCTGGTAGCATCGTGGAGACAGATATTCTGCCAAGACTTCAAACACTGAGATGAAATTCAGATTCGTCTTCACTTGCCTTGATGACAGGTCAACCTATAGGAAACAGGACTGCATACCTGTGGCCTTGTCTATCAGAATACTGGTGGATCGATAAAAATTTTAGTTTCATACTTTTCCACTTTCGTGATATATTAAGTGGTTTAATACTCCATCTCCTTCTCTCTCATACACTCACACTCACCTATTAACATCTCCAACTATTTGCATGGGCTTCATGAATATCAATCCTTAAAGTTTGCACAACTATTGAAAAAGAGGGATTTGTTTTGACCAATGAAGTCAATATCATGTCAGCTCCAAGTATTTTCTTACCATTATACAGTTTATAATTTTTTAAAAAGATTTTATTTATTTATTCATGAGAGACACAGAGAAAGAGAGAGAAGCAGAGACACAGGCAGAAGAAGAAGCAGGCTCCATGCAGGGACCCCGATGTGGGACTCGATCCCCGGACTCCAGGATCATGCCCTGGGCCAACGGCAGGCACTAAACCACTGAGCCACTCAGGGATCCCCCCTATAATTTATAATTTTATCCTCATGGTGCATAAACATTTTCACCCTTCTCAAAATTAGTTAACTGGTGCAAAAACAATGGATTAAAACGTCAAAAATTTGTTTAAAATGATGATTTAGCACCAAACAATAGAGCTCACAACTAAGTGGATTTTTAAACTAAGAATTCATTTATATCAGTCGTTATGTTCATGTAGTACTAGAAAAAACTAGGTCATGACTTGATGTCAGAGTTTTGTGTCTGTCTGTGTATCATGAATTCTTCTGTTTAATCCAGGTGACAGGGAGTCTGGTGAGTGGGACTAAGGGCTGAAATGCTTGGACATGTATTTCAGTAATTTGAAAGCCGCTTTAAAAGTCCTCTCAAATAAATTTATAATTGCAGTTTTTAACTGAGATCCTCTTAGTACATTAGCCATAAAGTGCACCGAGTGCAATGAACTGACTGTGAAGTGTAATAATACAATGAGTGACTGCTAAACTCCAATCTAGTCAGGTAGAAAGTATATTATGTTTGTATAACATCAAATATCCATATGTCTAAGAAAATCCACTGAGCACATCACTGACTTTCGATAATTTAATTGACCATCACTCCCACTTGTGACAGACTTGTCAACACATAGCATTGCACAAAAACGCAGATGACTAATATTTTCACTTCCTATCGGCAATTCTAGGTACCCTCTAAACTCACTATTTATTGGTTTTCAATTTACTTGTGCATCTACCCTTGGTCTCCTTTGTACAATGGAGAGAAACACAAACTAAGGTCTAGGAAAATCTCCAGGCATTTGATTCTATAGCTTTATCAAAACAAGCCCAGGACAAGTACGGCTTAATTCCTCTCAATCATGGAGGGTATTCTTTATATAGTTGCTGATATTAAACAAACAAACAAACAAACAAACAAACACCCAAACCCAGCAATCAAAAAAATTTTCTTGTGAAGCACGCTTGTAAGGTGCCAGAATATTTTAAAAGAAAGAGAATTTCAATAGAACTCTTATTTAGATGAAGAACGGTGTCACACTTTAAAGAACAGAAAGTAAATAGAGTAAACCAAATGGTGCTAAGCTTTCACAGCTCAATTATTAGGCCTGCTTGAATGAAATAAACATGTCAGATCAAGACATTTGTTTTATCCCAATTTATGTAGATGAGCACCTGGTAAACTAATAACAGTTTAACAGCGCAGATTCTCACAACTATTTCATTTGAAGGCTTTTTAAAAGTGTTATTTTTCAATATTATGTTAAAATCATATAGACACATATATATCTTTAAAACATATATATGTATACGTGTGTGTGAGTGTGTGTTCATGAACACCTGGATAGCTCAGTCTGTTGAGCAAAGAACTCTTGATTGGCTCAGGTCATGATCTTAGGGTCCTGAGATCGAGCCCCATGACCCATGCCATGCTTGAACATGGAGCCTGCTTGAGATTCTCCCTCTGACCCTCCCCACCTCTGGTGCTCTCATGCCTGCATATGTATGCTTTTTCCCTAAAAAAATAGATTTTATACTCACACATACACATACACACATAGTTACATCCTCATGTATATAATTATTAGATTACACATGAGGATTTATCTGTATATATAAAATACATAAGATATATATAAACGAATATATCTGTATATGTACATGCATTCATAGTCCTCAGGAATTTACAGTCTTCACACATGTTACAAACCACAAATAATTGATCTTATGTAAAATGTAAGGAATCATATAACCTCTCCTTTTAAGTGAACTATTTTTCCAAAAGATACAGTGTTTGCTGGGTCATATTTCCTATAGTCATAGTAGCATCCAAAATATTGTTGTATAAACATCAGATATATACAATTACATGCCTGTTTATTCAATTTAAATTGAACAGATGAACATATGTGTTTTGTAAAATGCAGAGGATATGCTATTACGTTTTCTTTGTCCTTGAATAAGGACCAAAAAAAAAAAAAAAACCCAAAGAAACAAAACAAAAACAATGCAAACAAATAAGAAATGGCTTTTGTCTTTTCTTGTATATAAGTGGATGGAATTTAAGTTATTTTATTGTTTTTTAGTAGAAATATAGACTCACTGATGTCTATACTTGGCCTTTTTTCGGCTTTCTCATAAAAAAAGAGTTAAAATATGGGATAGTATATAATTATTCAACATAATGTATTAGACATTGTTCAGGGTATTTTAAAAAACTAAACAGAATTCTGAGAGAAAAATCAAGCAATTATATAATACACAATTCAAAGCATTCTATTTAAAACAAAGAGCTGTGACATAACAAATGAGCTATGAATTTGCTAGAAAATAGACATGGGAGTTTTCTTTTACAATTCTAATGCTAATAAAATGATATTCTATCATCTCTATCTCTGTATCACTCTCAAATAACAAAGTTCAACAGTTAAAACGTAATTTCAAAATAAAGAAAGCTCTTGAATTTTTTGAACAATATCAAAGGGAAGTCATAGAGCATGGCAATATCTAAAGTTTCTTTCCCCATCTCTTCTGTTTCTCTCACAAATCATATCAGCCTTTCCATCATCACTATCAGTCACCTCATGGGCTAGAAGTACACCCCATCCTTCAGGAACTGTCCTGGAAAATGAAATTCATACTCTTCCCTTCAGCCCTCTCAAAAGCATCTGTTCATCCACAAAAATGACTCCTTTTCTTACTATCTCTCTTCTTTTCTACTCAAGGGTCAAGAAATAGGAATGAGGTTGTGTTGCCTACAAAGAGGAACAGAAGTGGGACCCAAGAATGTGGCACATGACATAGGAATCCAATGAAAACATTTGTCTTTGATGTAGGTCCTTGAAAGAAAGAAAGAAAGAAAGAAAGAAAGAAAGAAAGAAAGAAAGAAAGAAAGAGAAAGAAAGAAAGAAAGAAAGAAAGAAAGAAAGAAAGAAAGAAAGAAAGAAAGAAAGAAAAGAAAAGAAAGAAAACTCCAGCCTGGATCTTTTCTGAGAAAATGGTTCAAGAAATTCCTTATTGGCCACACCACCTATTTCCAAATAATCAACTAATTAAGGAGAAGAAACAAATCAGTATGCAATTTCTTTACTATGACATATTTCTTCAGAGTCAGGGCAACAGTTTTACTCACACATCTAGTTGATTTATTTTGTCAAGGAATTTTTCAAAACAAAGCATAGGAGACTGGCCACATTTCAGAGTGAGTTTTTTTTTTTTTAAATCTGATGAACACCCCTGAATGGCTGTTTACTTCAACTGCATTAACCATCTTAGATAAGGAAGAATGATGATTTCATCCTTATGTCTCTGAAGATATATGGATTATGACTTAGGTGTGATATCTTTGCTCTAGGTGTATTTGAATTTTAAAAACTCTGTGCTTATATTCAATATTTATTATTGGTGAATATTTGAATGATTAGGATTATTGTGCTATTGCATCATATTTTGAAATGTCAGGTCATGGTTTCAAAACTCTCTCCCATGCTGGTTGACTATCTAAAACATTTTCTGACATTTCAGCTGTCCAAATACACAATGACTGGATTGTATTACAACCAAACTTGAAACTGCATTGCAGGTTGCATATGAACATAAGGGATTACTTATTGGTAACTCAATATCTGAATTCCAACTAATACCTAAAATTAACTAACATGTTCTTAACAGGATCAAAATTTAATACTATTTCTTAAGAAGGAGAATCAAGGAGGCTATGTGATGAGTATTTTTTAAACTAAAGGCCATGAAGATAGTATCCTATGGTTCCAAAAATCCCTGAATCTAATGGATGTATGATCCCTGATTTCAAAAATTGCAAAAGGGATCGATGCAATTCAGTTTGGCTTTTTACCACAAGTGGTGATAATCAAATGATATTCATAATTGTTTAGCAATCTTATGTACTTAGGATAAATAGCACAGCTTAAAGAGACAAAGGCATTGCTCAAAACTTCATTCCTTCCCTTTTTCTTCCATCTCTTCTATTTTTTCCCTACCTCTCACTCTTTTAAGCCAAAGCAAAATGTTTAGTTGGTCTTCAGATTTGCCCAATTAATTGAATATGAGAATGAATGAAGAATAATCATAATTCTAAAATGAATGGGGAGAAAGAAAAAACAAAATGCTAACTTGACCTGGTGATATAACAAATGAATTCTTCTTCATTAAAGACAAATGTTGGATTAGAAATTAAGCAGCAGCATATATACTTAGATAAACTATTCTGATTTAATTATTTAACTCCAGCCCCCCCTTAAAAAATAAAAAAAAATAAATTATTCAGACTACCATACAGGAAGACAAACAAAACAGATCTTGGTTTGGGATATTACATGACTTCACAGAGTTATAAAGATGGTTCACAGTACTGTGAGTAGTTGGAAAGGTTATTGAAAGAAGATATTCTCCAAACGTACTATGACAGAATGTCGGTAGGGTATGACATTCAGGGCTACCTGTGATGAAAATGAGGCTTCCTGCTCATGCTCTATTCTTGGAACGAGAGCCAGGGGCTGAATATTAAGTGCTCTATTTTTCATTTTGATAAGAATTTCAGACTAATTTAGAACTGATTGAAATGGAGTTCCACCATTTTTAATAGCAGTGACATACTGAATCTATAGCAAGAAATGACATATGCTACTCTTCTAAAACTTGTTGATTCCATATTAAAGAGAATAATATTTAAAGTCTGATATCTGAAATAAAAGTTTTCTCTTCAATATTAGTCATACTGCATTAACAGCCATGATAATACGATCCCTATCTGTATGGTCTTCATTATTTAAAAAGTCAGTTGATGCTAGGGTTTTTGGAATTTGGAAAGCACTCAAAAAGAGTCGAAAAGGGATATCATTCAATCCTGTCACTTCATAAATCATTAATCTCTATATTACAATAGCATCATGAAAGTCTGCCTAAAAGTATTATTTAGGAAATTATTGGTGTATGGCTTTGTCTCATCCACTCTTATTTTCTTCTAGTGTGCATTTTGTCTTCATCTACTGAACCCAGAGACAACCAGTGGGTCCTCTCTTGCTTCCTCATAATAGTTAGCAGCAAGAGAATCCCTTAAGGTCTGAACTTCCCCACAATGTCACATTACCAGAGAGAAATCCATCTCATCTAGGTCTAGGAAGGAAAGTAATCTGAACAAATGAAAGATTTTTATATAATGCAGGGAGATTTCATACAATAACGTTATGTTGGCATAAGCTCTAGCTGGGCTATGAGCAGGACAAATCAATAACACTAAATTATTCTCCCTACTGGGCTAATTTCCATTAATTTACAAAATTCAGATCAGACTTAGTCCCTTCTTTCCAAACAGCTTAGGCTTTCGTCTCCCGTTTCCACTTTACTTACCCCAAATGCAAATCAAGTCAAATCAAAACATTTGCTTTTAGGAAGTGAGAAATATATGTCAGTCTATAGCCTCTATGTACACTATTTGTGGATTCATGCTACCCAAGAACCTCAACATGCATTTTAAATTCAGTGCCCTTGCAGTCAATTATATCCCCTAAAGCATGTCATAATCAACTGAAATAAGACAAAGTGATTTTTCCTCTAGGGAGACACCAATCAGGCTGGCAATATGGATGATTTGGGCTGCTCTCTTCAAGTCCAGAAAGTGCTCTGGTTTCGGCATTAGGCGCTAATTCAGTTTGTTTGGCTGTTAGAGATGATCCTCCAGGCATAAAGTATGTCTAGTCATCAAACAAACAGGATTATTCTATCTTGGACTTCTGCCACTGGAAACCATTAGTGGGGCATGGAGTGGGTGGTGGGGAGAGTGGAGGTATAGATGGGGAAAGTCAGGTTACTATCCTTCAGAGACCTGTTTCAATGACATAGACTTAAATTTACTAATAGACTTTGAAACTAGCTCTTCTTTTTGTTCCTTATCCCTTCCACACAATTTGGATTGAGTCGAATTGGAAGGGGCCCTACAGGTGTCCTAAGCGACTGTCTCTCCCAGGGCAGAATATTTCTCTACAAAATATGTATGACAAATGGTATGACAAATTAGAACCCATGCAGAGGGGTACCAAGCTATGAGGTGTGGTGTGTTTGGGGCTGGATGTGAATTTGCAGGAATTGTAGTGGCAAGACTGTGTTGTCACAGACTTAAATAAAAAAATAATAACAAAACTTATATTGAGGGAAAATTTGCTTCTCAGTATCTGTTTTTACCTCTTAGAGATAGTGTGGAGAAATGAGGATCAATAAATCAAACCTCAGTTTCCTGTTGACCAACCTAGCAGATGATGGAAGACAACAATTATATGTTCTAAGTTCACTCTTTTCTATGATTAACATGCACAGCTTTGTTATTTCCAATCCTTTTGAGTCAGTCAAATAGCTTAACCTCAAATATTGTGGGGCAGACTGTATTTGGAAATCTAGTGTCCTGGAGACTAGTCACAAGTCCCTCTATTGGGACTTAAAAGGTCGTCAAGGAGATCATGACTGGGTCAAACTACACTCACTGGTTTGAAAGTCAGGTGCTTTCACACTATTACATGTTCTCTTTAGCACGTATGTCCACCTTATTAAGGATGACTTCTTCCCCAAGCTATACCAACCTGAGGAGACATTAACTTATCTGTGAACAGCAGATGTCTCTAAAAGAAAAGAAAAGGCCCCAAATTGAGAAATCTGTGAATGATGTGAGCGTTAAGATCCCCTGAGCCAGTGGCACTGCCCAACACATCCTTTCCCTGGTCCCTCAGTATGTTTTTACTTTTATTTTAATACATCCTTGATAGCAGTTGCACTCTGAAGCCCTCTTCACTGGAAGTGATAATTATATGGTTTCCCAGAATTTAAATTAGAACCCATGCAGAGAGGTACCAAGCTATGAGGTGTGGTGTGTTTGGGGCTGGATGTGAATTTGCAGGAATTGTAGTGGCAAGACTGTGTTGTCACACCATCAAATTAAATAATTAAAGCTATTTCCCCCATACATACACTCCACTTTCTTTATGGCTAATAATTATAACGATGCACTTGGATACAGGCAAGGATATTATTAGATAATGCCTGAAATTTGAAGTGGCCTCATCAGCCACCCGAAGTGAAGCATAATTGCCCCACTTCTGTGCATTATCAGATGGCAGACAATGTTACTGAATGCTATTGCTTAAGTATTTTAATTTTTCATTGGGTAAAGAAATTAAATTCCAGCTCCAAAAGAGAGCATTCTCTGGCGGATGGATGCATTTGGGCAAGGGTGAGGCCACTATGTGGGGGAGACTTGGTGCATCCTTGGAAAGGATGACACTTGCATATAGGACACATGTATTTTCTTTCTCCTAATACACAGGGAGGAGAAATTTCCCAGTACCCACGCTTCTAAGGAAAGTAACACTCTCCGTCCTTAGTTCATTGAAGACATAGCTGTATCAAAAACTTGCTGATGGTTTGTAAAGCTGTTGTTTTTCATTTTGATGCAGAGAACTGTCTTCCTTCACTTGGAGAGCAGAAAGCGTGAGGCATTTACAATAAGCCCAGGTCACAAGACCACAGATGTTCTTGGCCCTTGGTGCAATTTCACTGCAGTTGTGGCTACAAGCAGCCACACTGGATGTGTGGCCTATGCTAGGATGGCAGAGTGTAATCTACTGTAAGAGACACAAGCCTGCAAGGGGACTGGTAATGTCTTTTGCAACCTAGTCTCTCCTGGAGTAGGAATCAACTGCTCTGCTGAGGACGGGTACCGGGTCATGCCACAAGCATTAAATTCTCCTGCTCCCTGCAGCACTTCATAAAGGCTTTTTTTTTTTTTTTTTTATTAAAGATCATCACAATAGCATGGATGAAGTTCAGCATAGTTGTGGTGGGTTTCCCTCCTTCCTTCCTTCCCTCCTTCCCTCTTTCCTTCCTTCCTTCCTTCCTTCCTTCCTTCCTTCCTTCCTTCCTTCCTTCCTTCCTTTTCTTCCTTTATTTTTTCTTAAGTCACAGAATTACTTTTATTAAATTTCCATTGGGCTCACTGTCCACAGGAAGAAGATCAGGTTCTTTAACACAGCTTTTCCTAATCTAAGTACCTGCTTATACCTGTTATGTTGACTCTTATCCTTTCTCCTGGCTCCTGCAGAATGGCCATGATTTTCTTCCCTTGAGGACTCTGTAGGTTTGACCAGAGGCTTAGAAGATGCTTCCCATCACTGCTCTGTCCCTCTGCCCTCTTTTTCTAAAAAAAATATTTTATTTATTTATTCATGAGAGACACACAAAGAGAGGCAGAAATATAGGCAGAGGGAGAAACAGTCTCCCTGCAGGGAGCCCGATGCAGGATTCAATTCCAAGACCCCGGGGATCATGATGTGAGCCAAAGGCAGATGTTCAATCACTGAGCCACCCAGACGCCCAGTCCCTCTGCTCTCTTGGATTGGCTTCTCCAATAATAGGGCCTAATTGCCTCTATTTCTGTATTTCCACTAGGTCTTGAACACCCTGAGGGTAAGGACAGTGTGTTCCATTCACCATTTTTCTCTTAACACTGAGCACTGATTATATAGGCAACTAATGGTTGTTGAATAAATGGATTATGGGACATTGTAAGATCTAATAACTATAATCATGACACAATTGAAAAAAAAAAGTCGTTGAAAATTTAATGTCACATTTATTGTCAAGAAGTTGTAAAAGACTTAATTCATTCCTCTTATATCTAGTACCCACAGAGGATAAATTTCTTCCAGTGGCCAATTCCAGAAAAATCTTTGACTGAGAAAACTTGGTGCTTTTCTTTCCTTTTTTTCCTTCTCTTCTATTTTCTTTTATTCTCTTTCCTTCCTTCCTTCCTTCTTTCCTTCCTTCCTTCCTTCCTTCCTTCCTTCCTTCCTTCCTTCCTTCCTTCCTTCCTTCCTTCCTCCTTTCCTTCCCTAGTTTATATGCACTAACTGAACCATTTCTTTGTTTTTTCTGTTGCAAAGCACAGCCTGAAATTTGAAGCTGGATTTTGTCCACTAAAAAAAGAGGCAGAGCCAGAAAATAAATTTTCCTGAGTTGCATAAAGGTCCATTCACAGCCCCTTAAGAAGGCACTATCTGGAATCAATATGGGGGTCCTGTTCACATTTAAAGATATAGTTTATGCCTTCAACAAGAAAGTATAAGAATGAAAATTCAGACTGAGCTATTTGCTGCTACAAGTTATTCTTAGAAAAGTTTTAAGTGATGGACTAATAGCTGCTGTTTTCCTGAAGAGGTGTCAAATGGCCCTGTGATCATTTCCCTAATCCTTTTATTGAATAGCTGAACTTTGCTAATTGGTTTGAGCCTAGGTTTTAGGCAAATGTAAGCTTAGAAATATTCCATGGATAACCATGTTTGCTCAGCCTCAAAGAGCTCAGAGAAGATAAACCTTAAAACACACACTGCTGTAGGGCCACCTCTTGCTACAGTTTGCAGCATCTGATTTTGTATAATATTCTGAGGATCTGACTGAAGGTGAAGGAAAGCAAAAACCATGCAGCAAATTATTTTCAGGCACTTTGTACAATTTTATCAGTTTAGCCTTCATAAAGAGAGGTCTTAATCTTAATTGTGCCTCTGTCATCGTATTATGCACAGCAGCACTTGAATGGGGCAGATCCAGGGATCATTTCATAGCTAGTGAAATGACCCCACTTTTTAACTAGTGCCTAAAAATGCTCACCTCAGTTTTTGCTGAAGACAATAAAAAATAAGAGTTAAGCAAGCCAATCGTCCTGACTCAATGGATGTTAAATATTGACCTGCTATAGCTACTCCTTCTAAAAGTATGAACCAACAACACTGGCATTTTCCATGAGAAATTATTGAAAAAGTAATGTCATGGGAATTTTTCTTTAGAATTTTGAAAATTTATTCATGAGAGACACACAGAGAGAGGCAGAGACACAGGCAGAGACGCAGGCTCCCTGTGGGAAGCCCTATGTGGGACTCTATCCCAGGACCCCAGGATCATGACCTGAGCTGAAGACAGATGCTCAACCACTGAGCCACCCAGGCCTCTCCGTCATGGAGATTTTTTGCATGCATTTGCTTGTTCTTGGCTTTTAGTCTCTACAGACAAGTGAATCGTGATATATTAAAAATTTGCTTTACCGTGTAGTACAGTGTTTTGATCGTCAAAGGCATTGGATGCTGCATACTTATCAAAACAATCTGGGTGAGAGATTGCCATGAATTTCCATTTCTGATCCCTTTCTCCTTGATGGGCATAATTAGTGACCCTGCCCTCTGAACTGGATGAAGAGATTTGATGGTATTTCTGTTGGCTTCCTTAGAGAGAGGTCAGTCTACTATGTATATAAGAAAATGGGGCACTTAATGTGCGGTGATCAGGAGGTATAACTTGGTAGAGACTGGCTGGGAGAAGGTCGGGTAGGCCCATATGACTAGTTTTAGCCAAATACAGAAGACAAAAAATGATGTATGTTGTTTAGGTCTCAGGTGATTAAGAGTTGGTGTACCACCCACATAGCTGCTTACATGGCCATGTCCCTGATGAAGGATGGATGCATGTGGAATTGAAGCCTGGAAGGGAGAAAAGCCTCTGCCAAACATACCAGATTTGTGTGACTCAGAAATAAACTAATATGTCACCTCTAAATCACACTGTGGTCCAGACTTAGTCTTGTAAACATGAACTCAGTTCTGAAAACTCATATGTTTTCTAGTTTCTTTCCATACTTCTATTTGGAACAAGGAAAATAAATGAACATTCCACCTCTCCTGGGTGCATGAATATTAATCAACCTAAATCAGTTTCATTATCAATTAAAAAAAACAGATTAGATGAACTCCAAGATACTTTCAAATAATAGAATTTTATAATGTTTGATATGTCATTTAATCAATTTCCATCAAGATTAGTTGCTGAGATTTAAAGAGTATCATTAAGGAACAAAATAAAAATCCAATGAGTCAGTGTTCAGATCAGAGATTTCTTTGGCAAGAATAGTAAATAATACATAAACAAACATTTTGAATTTTAAAAAAATGAACTATATAGTGAAAAACTGGTTCTAAACTTTGTGTGTTGGCCTAAGGATAAATTTATTTTCATTTTTTTATGTTGTTATTAGAAACTAACTGGGAAAAGAAGTGAAATTGGGTAAAAGCAGCAATGACAAAAAATAAAACTACCTTTGAATATGAATGAAAGGTAGCTGACATTTATTTATTTTCAATAAATATTTCCGGAACTAATTATGGTCACTAACAATACTGTGTGCTGGAAATGGGGTCCATGCCTTCAAGAAATTCACTGTGATTATGGACAACAGACTAGAAAAATACACAATTACAATACAGGCTAAAAGGGAATGCTATAATGTAAGTGTATTCAATAAGCTAGGGGGCCATGGAATGGGAGTGGGAATTGAAATGAGATAGGGAAGGGGATAAGGGTGGAGAGCATTTTGAGTCTGTCTGTAAGTAATATATAAAAAATCATAGCACACTAAAATTACTTTCCCTTTGAAATAATTAAGTAACCAAAGTAAATAGTTTTATATCAACCAGATAATCACATCAAATAAAAGGAAGGATTAGAAGACAGGTAGAAAATGCCAAATTGACATGTTACTTGATGAAGCAATGTAGCAATATAGGAATAGCCTTATTAAAAGCATTTCACCTGAAAATGTGTCAGGAAACACAAGGTCATTTTTAGCAGGCAATACATAAGTGGAAAATGAACTACCTGTAGATGATCTATTAGTTATAGACACAGAGTTATATATCTACAAGCAAATGTGTGAAGTCATTTTCCCCACAAGTCCTGCTCTCCAAAGCCTTAAAAGTCTGAATAATAGTCTAGATTTCTCCCTTTATGAAATATTAATTTTAACCATGAAAAGTTAGACTGTAAGTGGAATGTTACCCATCCCAAATCTCTATTGAGGACTCCAGACATAAGATGAAAACAAAGGGAAAAGAGATACTCCAGTAATAACTGAAAAGCTTGAGGGATTGGAAAAGAGAAGAATAGTTAAATTGATCTCAAGATAAGACAATGGTGAGGCACTGGCCAAAATTCGACAGGAGAGCTTTCACCTGATTCTTAGAAGCTCACACATGTAGAAATAGGTTCTTGCTTTAGTCACAAATGCAAATTTTGGCAAATTTGTTTTATAGGTTATAAAACTGGAATAGCATATAATGCAGACTGCATATAACCTTCCTTTGCAATCTCTTGAATTTTATAAATAATCTCAAGCCTAGCTTCACCCTCATTAGTCAATGAAGGCAGAATGTCAAGGAAGAAAAAGGAGCAGCTTTATAATGAGGAATGGATATAATTATAGTTATTATCACAGAGAAAATGAGGCAGAACAAGTTTAAAAGAATGAAAATATGATTAAGAATCAATTTTAAATACATCCTTAACTTGCTGTAAATACACACAATATCCCTCCCAAAATTTTAATCACACATTTGGATAGGCCCATTTAAGTTTTTAAAAAGCCCTAATCCATGGCTGACCTCAAAATCCTCAAAATAGAGACCCACATTTATCTCACTTAATCCTCATACACAGGTAGGTATTAATATTTATGTCTCATTTTTCTTCTCTATGAAGTTATGGTAAGAAACCACTTGTCAATTTTGCACAGTTAATAGTTGACAAAACTGGGATTCTAATTCTGATGTCCTTCCTTATTTCTGGGCTAGTTTCCAGAAATTTTCTCTTTATTACTGGAGATTTAACATAATTCTTTCCAACTTTCCTAACCTTCTTCCAGCCCTTCAGAAGAAAATAAATTTCAATCCACTAAGAACGTGCTGTTAAGAAGCATATTTATAAAGAAGGGCAGGATACTACAAAATCAAATATGATTACATCTTCCTACCTCCATCCTGTTTCCTCAATAGGAGCTATCTTGACATCTTCACTCCATGAATCTGCCCTTGTTTATGGATGAGGGGAGGGTGCAGGTACATAATAAGTAGGTGACCCAAGAGTTGCCTTTCATTTATCTTTATGTTTCAGCTTGTGTGTGTGTGTGTGTGTGTGTGTGTGTGTGTGTGTTTGATTTGAATATAATCGGCACACAATGTTACTTTAGTTTCAGGTATACAATTGGTGATTTGACAAGTTCATACATCATGCTATGTTCATCGCAAGTGTAGCCACCATCTCTTCCAGTGCATCACTATGACAATATCATTGACTGTTACACTCTGCTTTATTTCCCTGACTTACTCATTCCATAAGTGAAGACTTGTATCTCCCTCTCCTCTTCTCCCACTGGCGACCCCCAATCCCTCCCCTTTGGCAATCACCAGTTTGTTCTTTGTATTTATAGTTCTGATCCTGCTTTTTATTTGTTTATTTATTTTTTATGATTCTATTTATGAGCAGAATCATACGGCATTTGTCTTTCTCATCTGACTTATTTCACTCTAGGTCCATCCACGTTGTCTCAAATGGTAAGAGCTTGTCTCTTTATGGCTGTGTAATATTCCACTGTGTACATATACCACATTTTCCTTGTTCTTCCATCTACTCATGGACACTTAGGCTGTTTCCATAATTTAGCTATTGTTTTTTTTTTAATTTTATTTATTTATGATAGTCACAGAGAGAGAGAGAGAGAGAGAGAGAGGCAGAGACATAGGCAGAGGGAGAAGCAGGCTCCATGCACCGGGAGCCCGACGTGGGATTCGATCCCGGGTCTCCAGGATCGCGCCCTAGGCCAAAGGCAGGCGCCAAACCACTGCGCCACCCAGGGATCCCCATAATTTAGCTATTGTAAATAGTGCTGCAGTAAACATAGAAATGGATGTATCTTTATGAATTAGTGTTTTTGTTTTCCCTGCATAAATACCCAATAGTTGAATTAATGGATCATATGGTAGTTTTATTTTTAATTTTTTGGAGAAACCTTCATACTGTTTTCCACAGTGGCTGTGCCAATTTACATTCCTACCAGCAGTGTGCGAGGGTTCCTTTTAAACAGAACAGTCTGGAAAATATCTGGTTGAAAGCCAGTAATCTTCACTTGACAAACCCAGAGTACCATTATTCACAGGCAGAATTCAAAGGGAGCCAAGTGGGCAGAGCTGAAGGTACCAGGACCAAAGTCAATCAGTGACAAATCTATTTCCATCAGTCCTTTCTGTTACCTGATGCTCTATGTGTCACTGGCATTGGCCCCACATACACTGACCTAACCAAAGATCACTGGTCTTGCCACACAAAAAAGCCATAAGGTACATACGGATTTCCTGGGAAAGTGTCCACCACAGAATGAATTTCTTGAAAATGCACTTACTTAGGCCTTAGTGTCAGGGAATTATCCTGAAAGCATTTATGTCTGTTAGAACTTATCATGTCACAGCATGCTCCGTCTAGTACTGTTTTGTATTTATAGAGGGCTTTTGCTGGATTTTTATTAGCCATTTTTCACAAGAGTCTTGTAGATGTGTCAGCCATCATCTCTTTATTTTTAAAAGGTGAGGAGGCAACAGAGATTCGGGAGCCAGAAATAATTTGCCTCTGGGATTAGAGTCCTAACCAGCTCATTACAGCACAATGTACAGGGGGGGTTGGAGTGATGCTGACCTGTTTCAGTGTGCCCGCACCGGTGTTCTGCATTACATATCCGATCAGGGCAAATGAATACATGGGGCATGAACTAGGTTTGGTTAGGTCATTCTTTTGCCTCAAGTTGGAGGATTAGGTGACAAAATCTACATACAGAGGACACTTCTCAGACTTCCCGGGGCTGTGTTTAAGTACCATCAGGTTAGCAGAGAAAAACGAATAAAGTTCCTGTGGGTCTGGAAAGCATTAGTGGTAAATCCTGAGTATCAAGCTCATCAACACCACTTTCCCTTAATGAACATCTAATCCAGAAATAGAGTACAATCCCCAGCGTCAGGACTACACATCTGCTATCCACATCCCAACAGGGGTTCCAGCTTTCTTGGAGGAAGACTAAAGGCCTCTGTAGTATCCATTATGCCCTTGAAATCATGCACGGGCATTTGGAATAAATACAGCCGACTAACTTGGCCAAAGTGAAAACCAATCTGGACTTCTAGCTCTCTCTGAAATGTTTAAAAGCAAATCTAAATCTATATATAGATATAGATATCTTAACATCTCCTTTTTATTAACAGTAAATCTTTGTTGAGCACTAATTATAGTGGAGGCACTAAGTATTATGGGAGTGTAAATACTTGGAAGTAAACAAGGCATCTTTATTATAAGAGGAATCCTAGTAGGAACACCAGATATATGAACATATACTCTAAAAATGTTTGAATACACAATATACCTCCGTATGCATACATGTAGTTCTTTCTTACATTAGTGCTACAAAATTTTGGACTTTGGGCTAACAGGACTCCCAGCGACTCTCTTGAGTTCTGGTATTGATGCTTTGTGGAGCCCCTCCCACTTACTTGAATAAGTAATAAAATAGTGCAAATATGATTTCATGTGATCTCGGGTCAAATACAAAAGACTCTTGAGCTGACTGACATCTTGACAGGAACCTTGTAGGAGATCCTGAGGCAAAACCACCCAGCTAACTGCTCCCAGCCTCCTGGTCCCTGCAGTCTATGGGAGACAATTTCCAAAACAATGTCCTTTAAATGTCTGTGTCTTAAGGTAATTTGTCATGCAATAAGAGATAATTAATACAACTTCTTAAGGTAAACTAACGTTATCTACATTGCTCTTCAGTGGAGAACAAGGCATAAGATTTGAATTGCTATTCTGGGTTTGGTGATTAATTTAGTGAGGGGACTAATTGTCTAATTACACGTGTTGTTAGAAATTCAGATTGATAAGATAGCTAGTCTGAATTTAGGGTTCAGCCTTCAGCCATACAGAGTAAAGTTTTCTACCCTTTAGAATAAAATCTGACTTAATTGTGCTCTCATCCATCCATAGAGTCTGAAAAATTGGTGTGATTTTAAAAAATATATTTTGGGGGTGCCTGGGTGGCTCAGTTGGTTAAGCATCTGCTTTCAGCTCAGGTCATGATCTCAGGGTTCTGAGATCCAGCCCCACATCAGGCTCCCTGCTCAGTGGGGGACCTGCTTCTCCCTCTCCCTCTGCGCCTTCCTCTGCATGTGCTTTCTCTCTCGAATAAATAAATAAAATCTTTTTAAAAATTGTTACTACTAACTATGTTGGGGTTTATGAAATTTATTAGGGATAATTGAGCATAATTCTTATTCGCATCCCTTTGAGTAGGAGAAAAAGAAGTTCCAGCACGTGTTCAGGAAAATGATCGGCATCCCCAGGTGTGCCCCTGAAGAGTACTATGCTAGTAAATGTTCTATGACATGCTTGTTTCCATAGAAAATGATTGGAAGTCAATTCATAAAAACAGAAGATGAGTTACACCATTCAGCTAATATTTTGTGAGGAGTCTTTGATAATTTCATAGAGGAGGCGAGGATTTCACTTACATTTTACAAGAGGCAGGGAACAGGTTTCATTGCAAAACAACAGAAAAGTTTGCCTAGGAATCTCAAATAATCCATACAATGCTCAGAAGTGGGATAGACACGCCAAGCAGGGTGTGGGGGTGGTTTGCCACCAGGGTGGTTTGTCTCTCTAGAGCTGAGGATGTACACACCTAAGTAGGAGGTAATGAGTGACACAGGCTTGAAGAACCAGGGGGGACTAAAGAGCTTAGCTGGAGGAGGGTAAGTGGACACAGGTATGTGTTTAGGGTACGCCTCATTTTCTGTAAGGACAGAACACCAAAGTACGAGTTTAGGAGAAAAAAAGGCAATGAGGGCCCAGAAAACCTTTAGCCCCTTAATATCTGGAAGAAAAATAAATGTATGTGGAAGTCAAGCCATAATCACCTGAGAGAAATAAGGCAGAGACACAAACCAGCCCACCTCCCATTCAAGGCTACCTGTTTCCTCATCTGGACCCTGCATATTCATTTATTTTATCATTATCTCATGTGACAATATATTCATTTGCTTAATAAGGATTTGTGGGATATTTTCTCTGTAGTCAGTGCTCGCAGGAAACTCAGGATACAGCTTGTAATGAGACAACCTGGTCTTGTACCCTCTGTAGGTCTTCTCCTTCCAGTTCTCTCTCTCCTCTGTGATCAGACTCCGCTCCCAGTCCCCCATTCCTGAACAGCCCCTAATAACTACACAGACATAAAATTCTCCCTTCCAATATGTCTTGGCAGCCGTTGTGTGCTCCTTTTCCATCTCAAGTGTCTAAAAAGAGTAATGATATTCTTGTTCATTTAACGCCTAGTTCTCAGCACTCTGGCTTTCCACCTATGCACTGGACCCACTCTAGATCTTTCCATGAGGTCAGTCATTCATAAATTCTTTCCTAGTGCTCTGTGACATCTCACACTGTTTTCCACAGTCTCTTCCACTGTCTTGGGCAACACCACCATCTCTTAATTCCCTGGACTTTCCTTCTCAGCATTGAATGGTATCATTCACTCAGTGTTTGGCTTAGAATTCCACTCTACGCCTTTTCTCATTTCCACTCCAAATAAGAAGTGATCTTATCCAAACACAGCTCCTCCGACTATGATTCTAAATAAGTCATTGGAGAAAATATTTCCTATGTGCCCACTGTGATCCTGGCATAGATCTCGGTGTTGGAGATCCAGAAATAAGCACGCAAAGTCCTTGCCTTCGGGGAGTTTATTTCTAATAAGAGAAGATAGGAAATAGTGAACAGGTCCAGAGGCCATACATGCCATCATGAAGAGCTTCCTGATCTCAACTGTCCTTCTCAAGTTTTGATCTCTCTTCAGTCCAAACCCACTCTCCCCAACTATTCTAAACATTTCCTGGAGTATTTAAGCTCAGGAATCCCAACCTGAATTCAGCAGCAATTCACTTTGACCTGCCACTCCCTCAGAAATACTCACTTTTTAGATCTTGGTCTCAATGAATTAAACCATCATCTAACCACTGGCTTGAATTTTGATATGTTCCCTGTATTGCCAGTGTTATTAGTTTTTGAAAAAAGTAAGCTATGTCTCTCCTTTGCACACAACCTCTTCATAGTTCTCCATACAAAGTTCAAATGCCTTGGGATAGCAGAAAAAGCACAACCTATCCCCTACCTGTTGCCCGGTATACCTTCTGGCATGCCCTTTCTTGGCCTCATCCTAAACTCAAGCTTCTCCTTTTGCTAGTCATATCCTCTCCCAATTTTGGCATTTTTCAACATTCTGCTGACCTGTAACATCCTCTTGGAAATGTGTGCCATGCTTGCCTTCCCACTTGAGATAGGCACCCTCGGTGTCTCTCTATGTCCCCTTACCGTATCTTTGACAGTAACCACGTTAGAAGGCAAATCACATTTTGTGTTTTTCTCCCATATTCAACCGTGACTTCCTTGAAGGAGAGAGTTGTTTTCTCTATCTTTTCCCCAAAGTTTAGCACACTATGACCCATTGAGTAAGCTAATGAAAAAACTGCTATCACGAATGAGTCACAGAGTTGGCATGCCAATCACTGAGCCATACCTACATTATGCTTACTTGTCATTCCACCTACTTGCAGAAATTATCCACTTGGAATAATTTTATGTGGTGTAATTCATACACAGTTGTGTTCTCTTGTGATTTTAAACTTGCTAAGCATTAACTCAGGGAAGTCTCCTCCCCAACCCAGTTTCTGGGGGAGGTGTTTTTATTTATTCTTCAATGTTACTTCAGAGTAGAGCAATATTGATTTCATGAGCAGACATTTATTTTTAAATCCAAAAAAGTTTATTAGAGTATTGTAAATCATTCTTCAGCAGCCATACCTGTCCCTCACATGCTGGGGTTGGAGCTTCCCTCATCTTGTTTGCCCAAATGAAAACAAAGCAACTCTTGTTCACATTTTCTCTCTGAGACCATCTGTCATCTCCCTCAACCTAATTTATACTCTTTGTATTTATAGAAAAATGAAGGAGTAGAAGAGAGGTAAACTGAAGAATTTCATTTAAAAGAAAGTCATCTTTAAAGTCTTCACTATTTCTGCCATTCTTTGATACCATTCACGTGTCCAAACGATTTAGGAGCATTCTGTGTCACTGCATACAGCTCTTCTTAACAACAACAGTCAAGTTGGACTTACTCCATCAGAGGCTTTATCCACAGCTGGTTGTCACAGTGTCCAGTGAAGACATGAGGACCAAGGTGCTGTCAGCTATGGCTGACAAGTAGATCCTGAGCTGACTTTATATTGCAGGGCATGAAAAAGAGGGGAATTGTGGCACTTGGCAGGATTGAGTTTGGTTGAGAATTTCTTTTTCCCCAAAGCAAGACAAAGAAAGCAGTGTTCTATGGAGCCTCTTGGATGCTCACTCAAGGCATACTGCTGTGCAGCTATTTTGCAAATGCAGAGAAATGGGGAATGATCGTGTTCCAAGGTAGCTGGAGGCTGCCTGTGCTCTTGACCAGGCTGTACTTCCTTGGGAAGAATGATTAACCTGCCATATGCTACAGCCTGGAACAGAATGATAGAGGAGGTGGCAGTGAACCAAGTCATAAGAAGGTAAATTAGGCCAAATCATAACACAAAAACTCACTACCATTTATTCATTAGTCAAATATTTTCTGAGTACCTTCTTTATGCCAACCACTGTTTTAGGCGTGAGGGATGAATTAATGAACAAAGCCAACAACAACAACAAAATCTACGTTCATGATTCAACATTCTAGCGGGGGGAAATGAAGCAAATTCTGAACACTACAAATTAATTATGTAGCATGGTAGAGAGAGTACCAGGTATCACAGACACAAAGAGAAAAGGATAAAGAGAAACCAAAAGGTTAACAGTGAGTTTGTCATTTTAAATGGAGACACATTGGGCAGGTGACAGCAGAGCCAAGAGTTGAAGAAGTGAACTATGTGGTTGTTGAGAGGAAGATTAGTCTGTGCAGGGGAGGAGACAGTGCAAAAGTCCTGAGATAGAAGCATAACTATGTTTATGAAGAGTCAAAGAGAACCATGTGTCTTGAATAGCTGGAGCCATGAGAGGCTGTAGAAAATGAAGATGAAGAGATAAGAGACCAGGAATGAGGACAGATTATATAGTCTTTTGGGCCATCTTAAGGGCTTTAGCTTTCACTCCAAAAGTAATAGGGAGCCATTGAAAAATCTTGAATGGTATTAGATGAGATAACTTCAGTTTTTATAGCTGCTATGTTCTTGCCATGTTAAAAACAGCCTGTAGGATCCTAATGACTAAAGCACTGAAGATAGCCCTTTTAGTAAAATATGCATTGTGTTACCCATTTTACAGATGAGGAAACTAAATCGCAGTGAGGGGTATTAGCTTGAACAAGGCCACACAGTGAATAAATGATGGATTTAAACCATGAAGCGAGCAATAATGTGTATTCCCCATGCTTCACAGCAATATTGATTCTGGTCTAATTGCACTGATGCTTGGGGTTACTAATGGGATCTTAAGTGTATCAGGAAATAGTCCATAGACTTGAACTAATTTCCAGACCATATATGACTGATGTGATTGAAAGCTTTGGCCAAACTTGCTAGCACTTTTAATTGTTAACCAATTTCCTACTTAAAAATGAAAGAATTCTCTGTCTCCCTTCACAGATGTATCTGCAGATCGCTATGTATCCTTTCATGAGGATTCCTGTATCGATGGAGAGGTCCAACCTTTGTTAGGTTACTAAAACTCCCTGAGTTGGAATGTTATCAACTTGTCGATAATAACTGCATCTTGCTTCTAAAACATGCAATATTTATCCAGAGCAAGGATAAATAAAAAATGGTCAAATTGAATAAAAGCAAATACCACAGTGATGACCAGTGGTATTCAGTGAAGACTTCTTGCTGAAATAAATCCTCATGATTCTATCATGCGACAGCTTTTACATACAATTTCTTTGCCTTTAATTAAGAAATAGGCAGAAAGGCTTGTAGCAATAGAATCAATAAAGGTAAAAAAATATACAATAATGACTGGAATCTTAAAAGTTTGGCACCTACCTTTGCACCACAAAGTTAAAAATAAAAAGTAGACTATGAGGAGTTTCTGCTTAGTTCAGGGTGAACTTTGACTTGGGGATGGATATCAAAAAGCAAATGTGGAGTAGCATGTGGGTAAGGCAGTTGGTGGAGGGTCCCATTCTTCGTTTCAGCTCATGTCCTGATTTCAGGGTTGTGAGACTGAGCCCTGCATCTGGCTAAGCAGAGTCTGCTTAGAATCTCTCTCTCTCTCTCTCTCTCTCTCTCTCTCTCTCTCTTTCTCTGTCTCCCACTCTTTGCCCCACCCTACACTCTCCCTCGTGTGCATGCACATGCACACTCTCTCTCCCTAAAATAAATTTTAAAAATATTTTTAAAAAAAGAGAGCAAATATGGGAAAAACTTTTCTGAAAATTTAAAATATGATAAACACCATGATTATTTTAGAAGATGATTTAGAGGATATTGTTCATTTGCCAAATTATCTGATTCTTTGCTTGCAGGCACTAGCTTTCAAACTGCTTCAATTCCAGACATCCTATATATAGTCATAGGTGATTGACCATGGCTTTCCTGTGTTCGATTTGCTAAGGGTCCTTGTCATTAACAGAAACAAATCACTCAAACTCTAGGTCATGCTATTCTCTTCAGGGAAAAGTCAACTTTCCAAGGCTGTCCTAACATGCAAAAGAACTGAACTTCAAAAGTGCTAAAGCTTCACTTCAGGGAAGAAAACCATATAAGGCTTATGATGTATATCCACACACTACCATCTGAAAAGGTTTACTTATTTTATGTGAAGCATTAAAAAAAAAACAAAGATAGTAGCATCCAGATATTTGGCCTCACATGGTGAAGAACATCTGGATAATTGGATTTATTAAGAAAATGAATCTGAATGTTTGAGTTTAAAGAATAGTTCCTGTTCTTTGCTCATAAAAGTGGCCTTGAAGTCTTTAGGAAGAAGTTCCTCATGAGAAGAAATCTCATTAAAGTTTCAGTGTGACCTATTTTAAGCTTGACTGGAAAATACATAATTGTTCCATTTGAAACCAGGAAGTAGAGCCAGTCAACATCCTTTATAGCCAAGTCAATATAAAAAGTGCCTGTTTATAGATAGGTGCCATAACTTTCCACAGGAAAATTGACAGTTTTCAATTTATAACATCTGAATGGAACCACATTTGTATATGAAATTAGTTAAATAGGTCTCATTGCTTTACAGACACATTCTACCTATGTGTGCATATGCATTCCATTAAATTATTTTAACCAAAGAATCTTATAAAATCTGCATTTTGCCCTGATTCTGTCATAATTTTCAGGGAACTTTTCTGCCGTTTTATTTGTATTGCCCTCTGGAGATGGCTCTCAGCAGTTTATCCACCCCAATTTATTGTTCATATTTTGTCCTTGTTTCTTATTGATTCACAGCTACATGCAATTGTTTTTAGGTATGCTTCTATATTCAGCAATGTGATCCATCTTTCAAAACTATTTTACAAAGACCAGTGCTTTTGGACTCCTGAGTTCTGATGGTATTTTGTCAAGGCAGAGACACTACTTAGCCATTGAAATTAATTAAAATCATGGCAAACATTTCTGTGTTTGATCGACTCCCATTAAATTTCAGTGAGTAGCCATAATGAGGGAATTGCTTCTCTTTCTATGATTGAGGTGTCTAATTCATTTCGTTACTCAGAAATATTTTTAACTACAGAAATATAATTTTCTTTTTTTCCCTACACACACACACACCCAACACACATAAGCATACATACATGACTCTAACCTAGACATGTCCCATATGTAAAGGAATTAATTCTTTACATATGGCTTCTGTGCATGTGTTTATTCCATTATCTATCTATCTATCTATCTATCTATCTATCATCTATCTATCTATCTAATCTATTACCTCTGATTATCTATGTATTCCTAATCTATCCCTCTATACCTAGGTAGTATAAAATTAGATCTATATCTAGAGATAGAAGGAGAGATAGATAGATTAGAGATCATTTCTTTTTCTCTAAGAAAAAGACGGGGAAAAAGAGGAAAAGACGTGTTTAAATACATATCATCTTATTTGTATGGATTGGTTTAAAATAGACTGAACATTTGTCAACTTTTATTCCTCCCTCTATTCTCACCTGATGGCAATGTCCCCCAAAAGACATGAGGGTAGTAAAGGAGATAAAATCATATTATATCCCTTCTATTACTTACACTTAAAACTGTAGTAAAGAGCATAGAAAATCAAACGTTGGTTCTCCATTAGATTTAATTATAACAGGTTTGAATTTTTGCAAATAGTTCTCAAACTTGTTTCTTTCTCAGTGTGTGTCTGAACAAGCTTACAAAATAAGTTTCATTGGCAACTAGTTAGTTAGCTTTTTAAAAATGTATCTTCTAATTATCTATGGTATCAACCACAGGAATTCAACTTATATTATATCCTGATAATGTCCTTTCAACACTGTGATTATTAGACCATCTGGTTTTTCTTTCACAATCTGATTCTGAAGACAACTGTGTTTATTAAGGGCACAAGCTTTTGATAATTCAGAAACTTGTCTATAAACATGTGTTAGGGGATATGAGGTGGGCATGAGAAACAAAAATTATAGACACAATAGCTCGTATGTATTAAAACAGCAATAACAGCAATACTATACCTCCCTCAAATCAAGTTTTGATGGATAGAAGCATGTAACCAATTACCTTATCAGAGAATGGCAGAAAACCAGTTGTCCTGTTGAGCTGTAATTGAGAAGCCAGATGGCAGTCGGAGTGGTATTCCTTGGACACACAGGACCATGGGAGGCAGTGAGCCATTGGTTCGTATTTCTATTTGCACATAGCCAGAATTGCCCTTAGGAGTAAGAACAGATTTCCCAAGCTATGCATATCCCAGCAAACATACTTTGCTCTAGTACACAGCAAACAACAGATTCTGTTGTAACAGACACTTTCTAGTTTTCATGAACACTTCTAATTATTTTAATATAAGGAAAGGAGGTGAGTCCAAATACATAAATGATATGATGAAACTATGGGGAATAAATTATTTGTCTAAGATCTCCATTTGGGTTGCATGAAAATGCTCATTTAGGAGTCTATTAATGTATTTTCCATGAATTACAACATTGTACCGACTCCATCTTCAGAAGAAAAATATGAAATCTCAGTTAGGAAACAATGTTCTGGCCCACATGGAAATGAATTAGTGAATCTTGGCAGATTATGGAAGTGTGTAAAGAATAAAAAGTTGTAGCAGATTTTCAACCAGTCTTCCTACATTGAGAAAGCATTCCAAAGCAGAACAAGTACATTGTGAAGGATTAGAAGTGTAGAGTGTGCCAGTTCCCTTCTCTGTGACTCTCCAGACATGTCACTTGTCATTTTCCTCCCTTACTGCAGAACGCTGTGTGAGAGGAGGGTCCAAAGTAAGGACAGCTACAGGGAAGGGGGCTCAAACAGAGCTGATTAGGATGGAGCTTCTAGTTGCCTAAGTGTGGGCAGGCTTTGCAGTAGCCCAGCTGCATTTCCCCAGTGTGTCTGTGACAGAACTGCTCTTCTGGATCACAGGCCACACAGAGCCTTATGTCATAAGCACCTAGGATTGATTCCAAGGTGTCACACTGCATGCTTTGGCATCACATTTACAATCCAAAGAAACTCGTTTGCCTTACTGTCTTTTGCATTCCTGCACAGAGGTACAGATTTGACAACGAACCAAGTGCAGAAGCACCATTTAGAAATACTATATATTGTGAAAAAAAAAGTACATAGAAAGGATGTGATAGATAGAAGAATGGCTCCTCCAAAGACGTTTCCTTCCTAATCCATAGAACCTGTGAATATGTTAGCAAGGAGAACTTGCAGATGAAATTAAGAATCTTGAGGTGGAGAGATTATCCTGAATTATCCAAATAGCCCTGGTATAATCATATGGGTCTGTAAAAGTAGAGACTCTTTCCCAGCTGTGGTCAAAATTACATGTGACTATGGAAAATGGTCAAAGACATGCAATGTTATTGGCCTTAAAGATGGAGAGAGAGCCACAAACCAAGGAATGTAGTGGTTTCTTGATGGCTGGTAAGGAAAAGTATTACCCAGAAAGTAACATAACCCTGCTAACACTTTTATTTTCACCCAGTCAAGACCCAGGTTAGACTTTTAACCTACAGAACCGTAAGACAATACATTTGCATTGTTTTAAACCAAATGCATCATAACTCACTATGGTACCAAAAACTATTATGGTGTCTAATAAAACTATCTTTATATGTTATCAATGACAATTTACAATGTCTTTCCAACAAATTATACATTGGCCCTCATTTTAAGCTCATAGGATCCTTTTTTTTCCCATAAATACCCCATTTCAATCTATTTCTTTTTAATGTTTGAATCAGCATAAGGATGGGAAAGAGTGGCTGTCTCAAAAACTAAACTCAAACACTAACACTCATTAAAAGGGAGCATACATTTCGAGTGCATATGGAATATTCTCTAAGATAGAGCATATATTTGGACATAAAATGAGTTTAAGTATATTTAAAAAGATGAAAGTTATGCAAACACAAAACATATGTTTTTTTTATCACAATGGAATTATATTAGAAATCAACAATAGAAAAACATACGTAGAAAATCATCCAATATTTGGCAATCACATAATTCACTTTAAGTAATCCAATGGTCAAAGAAGGGTAATTAAGAAAGAATTTAGACCAAATGAAGATAGAAACAGAGCATATAGACATTTATGGGATAAAGTTAATGCAATATTTTGAGAGAAATTTATTTCATCAAATGTTTCCATAGAATAGAAAATAATGGTCTAAAGCTAATTATCTAAGATTCTACCTTAAAGCCAGAAATAAATGAACAAATTGAACTCAAACAAGCAGAAGGGAGCAAATAATTAAGATAAAATGAGAAATTAATCGAATAGAAAACTTCTGTTTTCTGAACCAAAACAGAAAAAAAAAAATCAATGAAAGCAAATTAATTCTCTGAAGATCAATGTAACTGACAAACGTCTGGCCAGATAGATCAGGAGAAAAAGAGAGAAGATAGATATCACCAATATCAGAAATAAATGAAAGATATCACTATACATTCTATGGACATTAAGGGGATGATAAGGGGATATCATGAGCAAATTTATGACAACAAATTCAGTAACTCAGACAAAATGGGCAGAAACAACCTTAATAGTTCTATAGCTACTAAAGAAATGTAATTGATAATCCAAACAAACAAATGCTTCATGCAATTAAAAAGAAATTCCAGGTGCAGTTGACTTCATTGGTAATTCCTACCAAGAAACTTAAGGAGAAACATTACTTCCAAATAAAATATTGAAGAAAAGGGAGAAGAAGAGGAAGAAGATGGAGGATGAGGAGAAAGAGAAGAGAGGACACTTCTCAAATTATGTAATAAGCCATCATTACTCTGATAAAATCAGACAAGGATATTATAATAAATATATAGATATCTCTCAGGAATAAAGAAAAAGATTTTTAATGAAATATAATCAGAGAAACAAAAATGGTTATATAAAATTTTCCAGGAGTTCATTTCTGTAGTAAAAGTTTGTTCAATACTGGAAAAATCAACCAATGTACTTCACCATACCAAGAGACTAAAAGTAAAAATCATATGGTTATTTCAATAAATATGCAAAAAGCCTTTGATGAAATTCAACACCAATACTAGGAGTTTTCTTAACCTGACAAAGGGTATCTATGAAAAATCTATATAGCTAACATTACTCTCAAAATTGATAAACTTTTTACCCCAAAGACTTGGAAAGTGTCAAGAGAGGAGGAAGATGAAATAAAAGGCGTACAGATTTTAAAGAAGAAACTAAGCTAAATTTTTTTGATCAAAGAACATTATCATCTACTAAAAAAAAATCTGCTAGATCCAATAAGTAAGTTTATGTCACAGGATACAAGTTCTATCTATAAAATTCAAATGCAATTCTACAGACTAGCAATGAAAACTTGGAGATTAAAATTTAAAAGAACATTTATAATAGCATTATACTGTGAAAATATAAGAATAGCTTTAAAAAGCCATGTGCAATATCTGTGTTTTATAATTATAAAATATTACTGGGATAAATTAAAGACTTAAATCATTAAGACATAGACTGTACTTAAGGATTGGAAGTTTCTATGCTATTAAGATGTCAGTCTCCCCACAGTGATATATATACACACATATATATAATATAATATATATATATTTAAATTCAATCAACATTGACACAACTTTTGTATCAATTAATTGACATTTCTTACACTTACATAATCATACAAAGGGAATAGAAAAACCAAAATAATTTTTAATAAGAAGAGCAAAATTAGATGACTTGCACTACTTGATTTCAGAACTAATGATAAAGCCACTGTAAGCAAGGCTATCTGGTATTGACATACAGGTCACTGAAACAGCATAGGTAAGTTCAAAATAAATGCATACATGACCATTTGATTTTTGGCCATGTTTCTCAGGTAAAATCAATAGGGAAGGGATGGATACCTTTAGAACAATTGGATAGCCATACTTACTTTATACCAAATTTTAAAAACTTACTCAAAATGGATCATAGGCCTAAACATCAAATTCAAAACTACAAAACTTCTAGAAAACACAGAAAAAGCACGCACACACACACACACACACACACACACATATAGTATTTGGTTATACAAAATTTCTTTTATAGCACAAACCATAAGAGAGAAAAATTTATTTTGGTTAGGGTATAGGGAGATTTGTTTACAGTATTGAAAAGATAAATATCAAAATTGATTATGATTTTGGAGATGGTCTCCTTTCAAAATAACCAATCTAGAATACCCATTTAGGACTTCATGATCATTGTTGAGATCTAGTTGTCTATTGTATGATTTTTATTTTTACTTTTATATATTATAGCTTTTGGGATGTCTGGGGCTCAGTGGTTGAGTGCCTGCCTTCAACCCAGAGCATGATCCTGAGGTCCTGGGATCAAGTCCCATATCAGGCTTCCTGCATGGAGCCTGCTTCTCCCTCTGCCTGTGTCTCTGCCTCTCTTTGTGTGTCTCTCATGAATAAATAAATAAAATCTTTAAAAAATATTATAACTTTTATCTCAACTAGATATAAACTCCTTGTGAGTCATCTTTGATACATCTTGCTGACATGATGTAGTAGCTAAGGTGATACATAAGTAAGCTAACTGGCATTGATCTGTTTTTTGTTTTTTTTTTATTTTTTTTATTACATGATATCTCTCAGGAAGAAGTAGGTCGCCGAAAAGATGGGAAGACAGGGATGGAGGTCTTAGCAATAGACAGGGGAGGCACAGGCAATAAAAATCACAATGTTTCTCCTCTCTCCCACCTCTTTTTCAGAACAGTGATGATCTGGCCCAATGTTCCAACTCCATCTGAACAATGTGGCCCCTTCCACTTCAACAATCCAAGATTATGAAATACACTCAACGGGATACTAAAACTTCTCAGGATGGTGATGATGATTTGTCTTTTTGTTCACATGCAGGTTGATGTCTTGTTATTTTTCTTCCTCTTATTCCTGCTGTAGTCCTTCACCATTATCTTCAAATGTTAGTTGCTTATACAAGGAGATTTGTGCAGGGATCTTAGGACTGAAAAAATATCTTTGTATTAACAACTGATTATTAACTGTAGGTATTTCAATGGCAATGGAGAGATTAGAAAAGAAAAAAAGAACTAATATTTACTGAACTTCAATGCTATGCAAAGCCCTTTTATAAGCTTTATCTTGCTCAGTTCTCAAAATCTCATAAAATACTGATGAGTTAGGTATGATTCCAGTTTTAAAAACAAGTAGGGGTGCTTGGGTGATACAGTCCATTAACCATCCAACTCTTGGTTTTGACTCAGGTCAAAATCTCAGGGTGGTGGGATCAAGACCCCCACCACAATCACCCCCATGGGCTCTGAGCTCAGTGAGTTGGCTTCGGACTCTATCCCTCTGCCCCTCCGCCTTCTCTACAATAAGTTATTAAATCTTTTTTTTTTTTTTTAATGAGGAAATTGTTCTCCAGTGATATTAAGGGAACATGACCACACTCAACAAGACAGCGGGCAGCAGTTTTTATTTAAACTGAAATCTGAATTCAGAGCCTGTGCCATTCTGCTACTTCACCCTGCATCCAGGAGGATCAGGAACCTGGGCTCACTTCTCTGGCCCTGCCAATGAATGAGCTGGGGCAAAGATGGTGTATTAGTCATATATTGCTGCATAACAAATTATCCTAATTCTCAGCAGATTAAAATAGAAGAAAATGTTGATTATCTTATATGGTTTTTGTGGATCAGGAATTAGGGAGCAGCAGTGTGAAAAATACTCAGGGGATTTTAATTTATGGAGATGATGGAGTGACAACAGGAAGACACTAATGTCAAGAGAAAGCGGTCTGCCGCACCATGCAGGGCTGCATGGAGAAGAAGCACAGATTCAGGCAGGAAGCAGAAAGAAGGGGAAGGAGAAAGTAGAGCCTCTACTGTGTTTTCTGCAGGAAAAACAAAGCAGGATAAGGGATAAAGCTTAGGATAGGCCAGTAGAATATCAGTGGGCTGTGAGCTGTAGGGGTGGTCTTTAGTTGTCTGGTACCTGGCCCTAGGTTGATTCAAGGCAGGAGAAATATTGGCTTGGTGTGTGAGAGTTACACAAAGGAGGTAGTGAGTGGTGTGGATTCAGGATTGGTCAGTTGCAGGTGCAACGTGTTTGTGATGGCAGGTGAGTTGTTTGTTATCCGTTGGAACTAGCTAGCCCTGAGAGATAGCCTCTCCCCATCAGGCTAGGGAGATTTCAAAACATCCTAAAATATCTTTAAAAAAACATTAATAAAAACATGATCCATAAACAGTTTAGCTGGGTGGCCCTAGCTTTGGGCCTCTCATGCAGTTCCAGTTAAGATGTCAGCCAGAATTGCAGTCTTCCGGGTGCTTGAGAGCGTTAGAGGATGCTCTTCCAAGATGGTTGGTTCACACGGTACCAGTTACTGGCAGGAGACCTCAGTTTACTTCTGTATAAATTTTCTACCACTTTGTAACAAATTGCTCCCAATGTAATGGCTTAAATCAACACAAATTTACTATTTCACAGTTTCCATGAGTAAAAAGGCAGGGTACAAGAATGTACCTTCTTCATTCATGGGGTCTTCTTTTTGGGTTCCTTCCTGAGGCTGAGATTGACATGTTGGCTAGGCTGTATCTCAAGCTCAGAGTCCCATTCCACGCTCACACAAATCCAGCTCCTTGTGGCTATAAGAATGAGGTCCGTATCTTCTTGCTGGCCAAGCCGTCTTGTTGGCCAGCCATCTCTCCCAGCTCCTGAGGGCTATCCTCAGGTCCTAGACACATGGCCCTCTCATAACATAGCAGCTTACTTACTCAAAGTCACATGCCACCACCACCCCACCACCACCCTTCCCCCCACCCCCCGCCAGAGCATGACAATTTACTTCCTCAAAAAAATCTCTCCAGTCTGCTATGGCAGTCTTAAATAACATATCCATGGGAATGAATATCTATCATCTTTTCTGTAGAACCATAATGGTCCTGAGAGTAATCCAAAATCCCATTCCTATGTCCTGTCCATATTCAAGGGGAGGGGATTATACAGGATGCGTAAACCAGGGTGTGGGAAGCTTGAGGACCATAGAATCCTGCCTGCCACGCTTCGCTGACTTTCCACAGACACGGACATGGCAGTTGGCTTCCTCCAGAGTAAGCAATCCGAGAGCAAGCTAGGAGGAAGCTGCAATGCCGCTTATGACCTCGTCTTACAAGTCATGTGCTGTTATTTTGGCTGCAGTCTCTTCTTTAGAGGTAAGTCTCTAAGTCTGTCTTACTCTCAAGGACAGAATAATTAGATTCTATCTTTTGAGGGGAGCTTATAAAAAAATTATGGATGTATTTTAAAACCACCACAGATGGCATTTAAAAATGTTAGCTCTTTGTCTCATTATCTACAAAATGAAGGGTTTAAGCCAGTTGGTTACTAAGATTCTTGAAGTATATGTGCATACATGTTTATATATTTGCGTTTCAAGTAGCTTCAGTTTTGTGCCTCCAGAAGGGAGAGTCACTGGCAAGGGGTATGGTGACTCTTTCTAAGGAAAGATACGTTCATTTTGAAATCATTGGTCCTGATTTTATACTAATGCCTTTTCTTTCAAAGTGAAGATTTATCCTCATTTCTGTAACTTAATTAACAGATAAAAACTCATATTAATGGTTTAAATGTGTGCCGGTTGGGGAGGGGGATTTGTCACAACGTACTTTCCTACATCTCAAACTGTCAGATTGTGGTTCCTTCTTTCTTTGCAGGAAGATTTTTTTAATAAATCACTTTTTCCTTCTGAGATAATGGGGAGTTTTTACTTTGTCTATCTTTGTGAAAGAAAAGAGGAAAAGTGGGGAGGGGGAGTCAGTTTTAGTCATCCTGACCACTCTGATATTTGGGGAAATAGAATAATCCATGTCCAGTTTTCCCATCAAAAAAAATCTGTGGTTTATGGCACATATTTTAGACCCATTACCTCATGGATTTAGTGGATCATGGATTACCCAGCATATAATTCAGGAACATTACCTCATGAAGGAAACATCTTTATTATAAGACAGCCATGTTTCTGAAACATAACCTTGCCACGTGGTTGCTACATGTGGCTGCCTAGAAATATACATTAATAAAAAGCCTTGATGACTAAGATACCCGATCTTAGACAAAACAGTTCCTTGTGGAGGGCCAAATGAGCTAGCAGTATTTCTCCCTGACATTTTGTGAATTAAATGCTGCTATGCAATCAAAGAGTGTATTTGCCAGGGAAAAAATTTCCATTAGAGAAAGCTACAACCACTTCTTTTCTTCTTTGCAGAGGTTTCTAAAGCAACAAGAAGCTGAAGTTAATCTCAGAGAGTATGGTCTTCTCAAGAGTCTACCCAGCTTTTACCTGGTATTAGCATTGTCTATTAAAAAATAAGTTCAAGTTGTTAAGGATGTTTAGGTCTCTGCAGGTCAGCCAAAATTCAAGAGTAGGAATCCAGGCACTCCTTAGGGTACCACCATCCCAGGAATACTAAAAAGCCACAGTGGCACAAAAATATCACAAGAAATATAATGGACTGAAGAAGAAAGTTGGATGAAACATCCTGAAAATCCTACTGGAGGTGGGAGTAGAAAAGTCATGATCGTGTAGTGATGCCCAGTTTTTAGACAATTTACTATTTGACAAAACTGTACCGAACAGTATATCTTCACTATCATAATCCTTATTAGTAAGAAACTTCTCTTGCTATATGCAAATTCAAACAGAAAGGCAAATCAAGACAAGTAACTTGCCCACATTTACTTGACTAGGAAGTAGCAGAATTAAGGTTCCTTTCAAGGAAGGCTGACTTCAAACTTATACTTTTAAACATGGTGTTAATATCATCTGATAACTGAACTGCTACTAAGGAGTGTAGTCCAGGAGAATCCTGAACTTCTGACTGAGTGGAATACCTAAGCTGTGCCACAGCCTTCGATAGAACTAACTTTTGCTGCTCTCTGACATGACACCTAGCCTCACCCTTAAAGAAATGGAAAGAATAAAGAATATCTGTTCAGGACAAGATTTTTATGAGTCAGCGTTCTTTCCTGTAAAAAAATTACATAATAGACAAATCTCCAAATCTCAGGGTTTCTAACGAGCAACATGTTTTTGTTTGTTTATTCATGTTCTCTGTGGACAGGTCTATGAGTTGAACAGGAGAGCTCTACTTCAGATCAGGTTGTGGACCTTTCCACACGTAGTCACTGTGAGCATCTTTGGGCACATTTGTATCATGATGCATAGCAGGAGTAGTAAAGCCAAGTGAAACCGCACAGGCATATTTACAGCCTGTGTTCCCAGAAAAACTGTTCACACTCCATTGACCAAAGCGAGTCGTGGTCAAGACCGAAGCCACTGGGGGAGAAAGCATTGCAAGGGTGGCAAGTGTGCAATCTGCTTCTCATGCTACGGCTTTTATCCCAGCATTCAGAAGTTCAGAGGGTGAGGACTTCTCTTTCCCATAAGTAGTTCACATTGATACCATCTTGTCTCAGAAATCTTGCTCCTCCCAAGTTCTGATTAACTGCCCAAGGGAATATGATCCCTTTGCCATTGAGAAAACCTTCTCTTGGCCCTCACTGCACTGTACGGCATCAGCCAATGTTCTCATCTGTATGCCACCCAAATGTAAGTTCCTGGAGGGCAAGGATTTAATGTAGAATATCTAGATCAGTATCTGCAACTCTTAAATAAATGTTATTTCTTTCTCTTCTTCTTTACAAATATATCCCTGGTACCCAGCACGTTTTCTAACACAGCACAGGTACTGAATACTTACTTGCTGAACAGTTTCTTTTTTTGTGTGTCTTGAGAGCAAGTATGACCAATTTTTTTAAAATGTGAAATCAGTGCTTTTTCTCAGGGTTTGTTGAGATATATTTGACATACAACATTATGTATATTTAAGGTATATACAACTTGATAATTTGATACATGCATACACTGTGAAATGATTACAATAAGGTTAGTTAATACAGCCATCACCTCACATAATTACCTAATCAGGGGATAAGAGCTAATAGCTACTAATGGTCCACATCGGATCAGGGCATCACATATTGTATCAGAGTTGACAATAACAAAAATCATGCTGTTAAGTTTTATACTTGAGGAATCAGAATAAATGACTTCCCCGGGATCTGACAACATTGGATTAGAACCCGGGTGTACCCCTCACCGTGAGTTTTCATACACACGATGATCATGAGAGTTGAGGCAGTTATAATGGTAAAATAGGAATGCCTCACTCAATCCAGGGATAAGAAACACGTCTTTGCTCTTGGTTTATGATATGTATCCTGCAGGGTATTTACTTTCTCTTCTTTATAGTACTAGTATACTCTTGATTTAAAAATAAGTAATCATAGGTATGTACTCCAAACTCATTTCAAACCCAAAGATTGGGTAACCCCCAAGCCCTGTCTACCAGCCAAGATTTTTGCCAATTGGATTTTCTAGTAAAGACAGAAAATTCTATTGCAAATTTGTCTTGAGGTTTATAACTAATAACTATTGGCAAGATTTAGGAAGACAAACATAAAATACATACTCTGTAGCAAAGCAACCTCCTGAGTTGCCTCCATATTTTCTAACAAACATATTGAGGGCTTTTATACCTGCAGTGTATGAGCCCAACTTCTATGATTCAGCACACCAGAATAACACGTGTTAAAATGTATTACCTTTACATTGTATCATGCTTGCAATTTTCCCTTGTATTAGCATTTATTTTCAATAACTCAGAAAGTTTTTAATGCTTACAGATTGAATTTTTAGCATGCTGATGCAAAGAAATAAAAATTAAATGCACATCATTTTTAGTGGTATCACTGAAAAATAATCATAAACTTTTTGTGAGAATTGCAGTTTTGAAACCTTCTGCATTGTCTTCTTTTTAGAGGGAGAGAGGGAAAAAAGGAAGAAAGAAAATGTGAATGTTGATATTTGAGTTTTAAACTTGAGCTCTAGTCATACATTTTCCTGTAATATTTTTCCTTAGGAGAACCATGTTTTTTTAACATATTTTTAATAATGTATTCTTATGTTAAATATTACTCTTTACATATGCTTTAGGTTATGTTCTTTCACTCAAACACACAAGATCACCTCTTCCACTAGAAAGCTTCATGAGCAACTTTAATGCCATGCTTCCTGCTGCAAAGATTTGAAAGTCTGATACTGAATATGCAGGTTTTCCTCCTGTTTCATTGTAGACACTTTTTTGAATCCTGGACTCTGGAAAGGATGTGGGGAGCATCTCAATAAATCCAGTCTTGCTACAGAGAGTCTACATATGTATGTATACTTTCTCACCTTCCCTTCCAAAGGCCCCTGGAGCAGATGTTTGCAGATTGATTTATGCTCCATTATATTTAGCTGTCACTTCACCTGGAACTGAAAAGCAGTCATCTCTGGAGGAAAAAAAAAATGACAGTGGTTTAATGAAGTGCATGGATACTAGCAATGAAGGGCAAGGAAATAAAGTTCGTTTGAATCTCAACCTGTTATCATAGAAATGTAAGAATTTTTTTTTTCTGTCAGGTGTTCTGGGAACAAATTTGGAATGTGGGATTCACATTCAGAAGGGGTTCTCGCTCTGCATCCTATCTGCCCCCCTCAACTCCTCAAACACGGCTTTCCATTGCACCTAATAGGTCATGGACACCAGCTACATTCCTACCCTCTTCTGAAACCCTATTCCTAATGTTGGCCGCCAAATCAACCTGGAATCTTTAAAAAAAATAGTAGAAGCACATTTTTTGGAGCATTTGGTGGCTTCATTTGCCCCTTTACATTCACCTGTTATCAGACATCTCTATGCAAAGGCACACGGCCAGTTTACTCCTGGACAAGTAGCCAGTCACCAACAGGGCCATGGTGGAAAGCATTCTATCCCTCCCTGCCATCTTTACCCGATTCCCACACATGTCCTTCTTTATGGACACTGAAATTTTATGGAGTATGGTTTGTTTCATTTTCTATTCTAGTGCTTCCTCTTCTGGAGTACAAATTCTCCTGTTGGGGTGGGGGGTGTAACACTAATCTAACTGAATTTATGGAGGAGGTTTCCTTTCTGATTAGAGGAACCAGAGCACAGGTTACAAATGCAGGTGTTAGCTGTCTAGGATTTCTAGGTGAAAAGAGAAAAATGGATAAAAGGGAGGGAAAAGTGGAAACTGAAAGTACCAAAGACACCACTTGGGGCATCTGGGTGGCTCAGCTGGTTAAGCATCTGACTCTTGATTCCAGCTCAGGTCATGATCTCAAGGTCCTGGGATGAAACCCCACATCAAGCTCCATGCTCAGTGGGGAATCTGCTGGAGACTCTCCATCTCCCTCCAGCCAGCCCTCTCCCCCACTCTAAATAAATAAATAAATAAATAAATAAATAAATAAATAAATAACTTAAAAAGGAAAGAAAGCACTAAAAACGCATTGGAAATGTCTGCTTTGGACAAGCTCTTTTTTTTTCTTTTTTCTTTTTTTTTTTTTTTTTTGCACAAGCTCTTTGCTCTAAT
The DNA here is from genome assembly GCF_018345385.1 of Vulpes lagopus. Classification (NCBI taxonomy): domain Eukaryota; kingdom Metazoa; phylum Chordata; class Mammalia; order Carnivora; family Canidae; genus Vulpes; species Vulpes lagopus. Next base: position 4,566,321 of record NC_054833.1, read on the forward strand.
ATTGTGACTCTGCTAACTTGTTCTAACGCTCAGTTCTAGATGCTTTTGGACATCTCCATATATGTGAAACTCTGCTCTTCAAATACAATACCATGCCCCTGAAAACCCCACCTTTCTCGTAAGTTCCTTACCTCAATGAGCAAATAAAACTTTATTTATGGTTTTGTTTCAGCATGTACTTCATGCTTTGCACTGTACAGCAATATGTACAGTCACTGTTACTGAGATTGGATTACCTTTGATTACTCCTTGGAATAGTAATTTTTCTCTTTTCCAGGGAAACTCATCCATGGTCACTGGAACAAATAATTTCACGAGTTTAGGGAGGTTCTTTGGGCTCTGAGTGGCCCAGTATGACACTGAGAACATGAGGTGTGAGGTTGGAAAGGCTCATCTTACCCAGAGAGAATAGGCATTCTGCAAACACTCTATCAGGACCTCAAAACATCATTTGGCACAGGCTGGCCACCCACTTCAGCCATTGCCCTTCACCTTTTACAAAGCAATATCTTAGTTTCATCCAGAAAAATTCACGCTTCCCAATGTTCAGGTTGAACTCATGCCATTTTGATTCAACCACCAGTCATTGAAAGCTTACTGTACCCCAGGCTCTTGCTGGGGTATTAATATGCTAAAGCAATTTAGTCTTTACAAAACCACTCCGAGATAGGCACTGCTACACCATTTTACAATAGGGAGTATTGGAGTTTAGAGAGGTTAAGTGAGTTGGTTCAAATTAAGCATCTAATAAGTGAACCAGACTTCAAATTCACATCCAGATGTGCTGATTCCGTGTCCAACATTCTTTTCACTTAAATCACAACTGCTCCTCAAAACAGATGCAAGTTGTGTCCATTCTTATTTGATTACTCCCATCTGTTTATCATTTTCCAAACGTCTGCCATTGAAGATTGGGCTACATCTATCAGATCAAATTTGAAGTGCTGTCTAGCACTCTCTGGACAATTTTAGCAAATGTGACCAGTTTGATCAATGAATTCCAACACACTAGATTTCAGCTCTCTTATTGTAAAGATGTACACTGGTGGATAATAAATCCCGATGTAATCAAGAGATCAAGCTATTACTATAGTGATGTGTTTCAGAATAGTTCTCTAAGATAGAGAGGGATTGTGAGCCTGACCCAGGTAAGAAAAACACTTTATTTCATCTGAACCTATTTTTCTAAACTCATGTGGATGTTCTGGAAGATTGCTGATGTAGTACCATCTTTACTGTCTAATTAAATACCATACATACCTACATGTTGGTTTGCTTTTGAAAGAAAATCCTTTCCTACAGCTTTTGCAAATAAATTTACTTGAGACAGGGCAGAAACCATAATCAATTCTTAGACTTTTGACCCCATCGGAGAGAATAACACAATATATTTAGTGATGGAATTGGGTGGGGGCACAGCAGTGGTAAAACATGGTGCTGACAGCCTGTCTTGATCAAGAATATTCTCCATGTGTGCTTTGCTGAAACATTTTCAAAGCACTTTTTTCCTCTATTCTGAAAGGTGTTAAGTATCTCAGAGTGCCAGAAACACATCATTCCCGGCCAACTCTAGTGAATTTTTTTGCCAATATTGCATTTCCTCCTTCCTGCCTGAAGGTATGAGGCGAACAAAGTTTAAAAAGTTCTACAGCTTAGGAAGGAAAGCTCATATTTTATTTTTTCAAAATGTGGTTTATATGCCTTTTAAAATCGCAAGAGATCCCCCACAGACCTCTACTCCTCAATGTTTTCTCGTGGAGGTAGGCCACTGTCACCTCAGGGGAGCAGTTTGATCGTAGACATTTCCTACACCCATTTGGTAGACAATCAAGCATCCAGAAAGGTTTTTATCATCTCAACTTATACTAAGTAGATCTTACTGTGTATACATTTTAACTCTTGTGATCACATTTTTAAGTATCTCAGAGTGCCACTTAAGAAGATGTGGCTTTAAAAGCTTGTCATTGCACTTAGGATGAAGAGCCAAACACTGACTGCTACACAAAGGCAACCTTCCTTTCCTCTCTATGGTCCTCCCCACGTTCCTCATCCCATTCCTTCACCCTGGTTAGCTCTTATCTTTCTGTAAAAACTCATTGAATTACCACTTCCCCATGGACATTTCCCTGCCACCCTCAAATAACAGCCTCAGAACTACTAGTAAATATTTCCATAGCACCCAGTAATTTTCCATCAACTATCTTATATAGTTCTTGCCATAGTTTTAATTTAACATTTATTTGCATAATTTTTTCATATGCTTATGTCTTCTTCACTGTACCTCATGAAAGTCATAAAAACCATGTTTCTCTCTCTGTCTTCATTTTTTTAAATGATATTTTTCAGAGCCTAGAACAACGGCTGATACATAGCAGACAACATACATTTGTTCAATAGGTGAACAAATGATTGTCTTGATTTTCTTAAAAGATTTTATTTATCTATTTATTCATGAGAGGCACAGAGAGAGGCAGAGACACAGGCAGGGGAAAGAAGCAGACTCCCTGCGGGAAGCCTGATGTGGGACTGGATCCCAGGACCCCAGGATCATGACCTGAGCCAAAGGCAGAAGTTCAATCACTGAGCCACCTAGGCATCCCTGGATTTTTATTTTTAAAACTCCTAAACAAGGTGAGAGTGAGCATTTTGTTTTCCCTCCCTTAGGAAAAAAATAATCATTTTAACCACTCGAAACCTTGAATGTTTGTCACCTTTAAGGCAGAGACTGGACCAAATATTCTATACAACTCTATGGTTTCTTATGCTATCTGATTATTTTAAAATATTTTTGGAGTCACATGATATGCAAACAAAAACAGTAGGTCCTAGAGATACAAAAAATAAGGAAGTCCTTATTCCTGCCTTTGCGTTACCACAGTTTTACAGAGAAACTGAAAAGAAAACACACTGATTTAACCATAAGGCAATGAGGATGAGCATGACAGGCTATAAAAGATGTAACAAGTACATAGTGGGGTAGGGGCATCTCGGGGACCACCCTGGGGGTGAGGGGTTTTCACAGAAGTATACACCCAAGCTAAGACCTGAGGCAGGACAGCGTGGCTACTACTTTTCCAGGCGAATAAGCAAGGAAGGGGCATTCCAAGTAGCAGGACTTGTGCAAGCAGGGCCGGAAGACACACATCCATGGCGAAGCCTGGCTGTTAAAATTCATTTGAAATTGATAAAGTTTAAACATTGCATTTGGGCTCAGCAAAGAAAGAAGAAGAAAGAAGCTGGAGAGAAGGCAGTGGGGTGAGGACATGAAAAGAGTTTAGTGGTCAGTGTTGTTAACACTCCATTTCACAGTTGATCGAAATCTTTTGAATTGAACTCAACATGGGCATTATTAATTAATTTTTTTTTTTCTGTTAAGAGCAAAGAGACAAATGATGACTCTCATCCTCAAAGAAGTGATAAGTCCCATTTACTGTACTCTCCAGGTGTTCCTTCACCACCATGGGAAAATAGGTTACAGATCTTAACAATTTTCTAAGGGAAATTTACCCCTAAATGTGATAATAAATTATATCACATTAGAGAAAGGAAAAGAGTATTATAACAAATGTATATTTGATTAAAATGGGTTAGAATTAATTTTGCTATAGTTAGAATGATTTGGCCTTAAAAATATATTGACAAGGAATAGCCCCACCTCAGATGGAAAAATTTGGGGAATGATGGAAATGGTGCTGAGCCCTTCTTCTGAAGTTAGGTGTGTGGGTGTACATGTGTGCATAAGTTTACGCATGTGTGTGTATGTGTGCACGCATGTGTGTGTGCACAGGGGTGTGTTTGCATGTGTATACATCCACGTGTGTGCGTGTGTGCATGCCCACGCGCAGAAAGGCAAGGATGGAGTGAAGGGAGAAAATAATTGAAAGAATTTCACATTTAGGAGTTGCCCAAGGCTCCATCCTGGGCCCCCTTCACAGCTCATTTTATGTTTCCCTAAACAATTTTATTCACATTCATGGATTCAATCAATCATCACTTATCTGACAATGAGTCACAAATGTTTATTGTCAGGCCAGACCTACTTTCTGAAATCTGAATATAATTTCACTACACACTCAGTATCTCTCTATGGGTGCTTCAAATTAACAGTCTACACTAAAGTCGCTACCTTGTCCTCCCATATCCACCCAGTGTGTTCTTCCCCCAGGGTACCTTACCCTAGTAAATGCCACCATCATCTAGGTGGGGATGAAAGCATCTTTCCACTGCCATTTATTACACTTATAATCCAACCCATCAACACGTTTGCTTATTTCTTACAATGTCTCTAATCTCTTCATGAATCTTTATTTCCTCCTCCAAGCCAGCATCATCCCTCTTCTAAATTACAGAGTGGCCTCCCCACTGAGAGGCTCCCCCCCTTCCATCCTACCACCAAAGGAATCTTTTCAAAGTCAAATCTCATCTTGTCACCCACCTCCCACCACTGACTCCTGACCAAAAGCCTACGTGGCTTTTCCCTCCTCCTTGAATAAATAATAACCTGCAAGGCACTGCATGGTGTGGTCACTACGAACACTGTTTATTTGACTTTCTTTTCCATTCTAATGTTCTCCTTTCCTTCATTATGCCATGCTTCCTTCTACCTCAGGGCTTTTGTTCTGATCATTTGCATGTTTTTTTCTTCTGGTTAATTTTTATTCACCTTTAGATCTCTGTTCTAACATCACTTCTTCAGGTAAGCAACTATTTAACTTCCCTTATAACATTTACTACATGACATAACTGTTCATTTATTTTTCTTTTCACTGTGGTGTTCTCTGCCACATTTCAAGACACTAACAGGGAGGGACACCTGGGTGGCTAAGTCAGTTGAGTGTCAGATTCTTGGTTTTGGCTCAGGTCATGATTCCAAAGTCCTGGGATTGAGCCCTGCCTTCTCTCTAGGATAAGCATGGAACCTGCTTAAGATTCTCTCTCTCTCTGTCCTTCTGCCCTCCCTGCCCTCCTCCTCACTCTTTCTTTCTGGGGGAAAAAGCAAAGCTACTTATAAGGAAGGATCATGTTTGTTTCCAGGTATTATTGTATTCCTAACATGCAGAGGAGCTCTTCGTACATAGTTGGCACTGAATAAATGTATGTCAAATGGATGAATAGTGTTCAATAAATATTTGTTGAATAAATGAATAGGTCCTGATAAAGGAGGAAAACAGTTGAATTTAATTATTACTTTCATTTTTCAGGTGAATTATTGAAATCTAGTCATCTCTTCTTTTCCATCCCAAGCAGAAAATAGTGGGGGGAAACAGAACTTAGTCGTAACTTAGATAGAGCCATTAATGCCACATTCTTTATCAACCACTTCCATCTGGAGGAGAAGCATTCCTGGTCTCCGGAAAATAAAATTCCAGGACCAGACTGGGTTGAATAGTAACAGTGAAGGCAGTTTATATCACTTCTTGATTTATTTACAACACCCACAAAATAAGTTTTCTTTCTTTCTTTTTCTTTCTTCTTTATATTTTAGTGTTTCTGGTATTAGATGCACAATTAAGCCATTTGGGAACATTAGGGAAAATTAACAGCAGTGCCTTTAAATTTCTTTAGTGATCCATTTACATGGGCTTGATGACCCCAGAAGATTATGGCTAAGAATTAAAAACAAACAACCAACCAAAAAACACTTAATATTTGCCTCTAATTCCAGATTTAGTAACTATTATCTAAATTGATTAATAAAATTTATAAATTATACGGGTTATGGCAAATTGTTGGTAGCCATGTTTGGCAAAATCTTGTAACATAGCACATAGAATAAAGTCATAGGAAGTAATGTGAACAGTTAAAGATGTTTTCAAACATGAAGCTTAGAAATTAGAAATATTTTATTTCTTACCTAAGTTCAACAAAATTTAATGAGTTAGCAAATTCTACTGACAAAAGAGCCATCAGTAAAAAACAAACAAAAAAAAAGTATACTGAAAATACAGATTCCAACAAAAATAACACCACAGGTATGGTTGTCATTCATTTGCTTGCTTTTGGTAAACTTTAATCACAAAAACAGCAGGCTGTGTTGCTCCAAGTAGTACTGTCTGCTATGTTTAGAAGAGAGTTTATGACGGTTCAGGTAAAAAAAATTTTCATCACAGCTGGGCATGGCCAAGGTGACTTCAGTAAAACAGGGAATATAGGGTCTGTTACACTTTATGCTCAGTGGAATATTGAGAGCATGAATCGAATTTGATCCATGATGGATCAAATATGGCAATAATCAATTGGAAGGAAATAATAACCAGTTGGGGGTCCAGCTTCTCTGTCAGCATTGTTTAATTGGAAAGCAAGTCAAAGATTTGAAAAATAAACAAAAGAGAATTAAATAAGCAGTTTACATGGAAGCTACTCATCGTGTAAGAACAGTCTCCCAAAGGCAGGACAGGTTTGATGATGAGTGGCAGGTGAAAAATAGAGCAGTGTATAAGCTGCCAGACCAAGGAAGACTTTCTGTTGTTGAAAAGGAAATTGAGCTTCTTACTCTGGGATAGTGTTTGGTGAATTCAAACCAAGCCTTAGCACCAAGGACAGAATAAGGGCCTTGAAACAATGAAGTCACCCACGAAGCCATCAAAATATAGAACAAAGTAGAAATGATTCCGTTATTCATGGTCACCTTTCTGAAAGCTGCCATCAGCAAGAGCTAAGGAATCTATGTCTCCAAATAAGACCTCTTACTGACTCTGTCACTCACATGTTTGCATTGGCATCTCTGTAGACCATTACTGGCAGGGATTGAGACTGTCCTCATATTCAAAGTATGATCACTTCAGAAACCCTCACTTCCATTAGCAGGGACCAAGTGGACACATGAGAGCTCTTCCTGCTCCGGGGAATGTCCTACAGTCCTCCCTACCCTTGAGTTTATAGCCTTAGGATTGTGAGGATATCCAGGATTAATTTTATTACACCTTACCCTGCTCTTGGTGGTCACCCAAAGAAGCTCTGGACTGTAGACCATTGCTTATCTTTTGACCTCTAATTCTTATAGCACTCCAAACTTTTCTGACCCCTTCTCCCACAATGTCCCAACTTGTGAAACTAATTCTCTAGGCTTCTGGAAACCTACGACAGTCATTAGTAAAATCCACCATATCTTTCGCCTCTTCTCTGATCATTCCCTTAGTCTTCCTGCTGTAACTGAAATCTGACTCTCTCGTCATGAAACTGCTTTCCCTATAACATTCTCAAAGCTTCTCATGGTTTTGTCTCTCCAACTCCTCATCCACCTGGGGCCGGTTGGTGACACAAGTGCCTTCACTGCTGCTTGTTGTAACCTCTAGACAATCTTTCCTTTCTCTTCCATGAATTCATCCACCTTGGACCCTTCTTACATCAGACAATAGCAGCCACTTCCTTATTTTGTAGACACATACCTCCCCTCCTCAAGTAACTGCACTTAATTCCTTGAGCTCCCAACTCTTTATCTCTCTGTTCCAACTATTGCCATCATCATACTCCTCAGTGATTCAAATACCCATAGACATGACTTTTCCTGTAGGCTGCTCTTTTATTCTTTGACCTCTAAATATTTTGTCTTTCATTCGCCCCACCCACTCAATCTCATGATATTACCTTGACTTTTTTATTATCAATAATTGCAACCCCTCTATAATATCAGTCATTAGCATCCCACTCAATGTACATATGGCTACAAACAGATGTGAAAGAAAGAACAGAACTCTATATTCTCCTAAGAAGGGACCCAGACATCCCCTGGACTTGTCAGAGAGGGTTGCTCCAAGAACATGGTGCTTGATCTGAAGCTAATGGATTTGTAAGTGTTTAGTAAGAAGGAAAGGATCTCTGTGGAGAAATAAAAGATTGGGGTTGACCAGAGAACTTCTCAAGTAGAAGGAAGGCTCTGTGTAAAAGCCCTGGGGATAGGAGCGAGCACATATAAAGAACAGAAAATAAAACAAAATTTAAAACAAACAACCAGAGTTGTGCAACATGTAGAGCTGAGACAGGAAGCTCTTAAGGAAAGGATTTTCACATCTCAGCCTGCTCCTTGCAATGAATGCCGAATTCTCCATTACCGTCTTTTCTATTCACACTTGGGTCTCTGGCTTCTTCTTGAATATAGAGACCATGAACTTGACCCAAGTCTCTGCTAGCTCACTCCTTCCTCAAATAGAATATTTTCAAATTAGTATATTATGGATTACCCTCAATAGCTCTGTACTGGGGTCATATTCAACCCTGGAGACAGCTACCTTAGGTTCTCATAATCTCATATGTGGTTTTACCTGTTCATCAACCCTGGAGATCAGGATGGACAAGCCATGAATAGTAGGATGCTTCCAGTCCTATTCTGCCTTTGCCTGGTGGAGACTGGCCTTGGGGAGTGGCAGACAGATGACAGCAGAGAACAGTGAGAGTGTGTGACCAGAACAGGCACAGCCATGCCCCTGCAAGCACTGGTGAGTGTGTGTGAGCATCCCCTCTCGTATGTGGACATGTATGTGTGTGACTGTGAGTGCCAGTGTGGGTTTATGCAAGAGGAGTTTCTCTCCTTCCACTTTAGGACTTGGTTGGGAGGCTCAGAATCTCCATATTCTACACTCACTGCTGCACAAATCACTCTGTGTCTACAATGTGAATGGCTCGCTCTCTTGTGCAGTAGATTCCAGGAACTCCCCTTTGTTGAGGCCTGGACTTGACCTCTGGTCTCTGTTTCATTGTCTACTTTCTGGACTGGACATCACTTTGTTTTGGCTCCTTGATAATTGTTCTTGATTTCCTGTCTGTTATATCTTTAATTCACTTTTGACCACTTTTCCTCAGACTGTAATAGTTATCAGCCCCCCCACCCTACTCCATGAACTGATCCAAAACACAGATGTTTGATTAGTCTCCCTTCAGATGCCTGGCACACTAAACTAAGTAATCTGTTTGACCAGAGAGACCCCAATAAAGCAAATATATACTCATTTTTATGCTAATGTGAATAGCTTTGGTTTTATCCTTCTTTGAAGCCCATGTGATGCTTGAAGACATTTAGTTTGGGGTAAAAGAAGTATTGCAACATTCTGTTTCTGTCAGTCTTTTTCAAACTACTTTTTGCTTCCTATATATCAATGTATGCAGTACACTTGAATAAATTCCCAATGCCAGTTGCTGAAAATCACAAACTGCATTTTATGATTCCTTGAAAATGAAAAATGCATGGGTGTGTGGATGTGGCAAATCCATACTTCATCATTTTCAACTGTTAAGCTTTTGCTGCAGAGGTTTTTTTCCTAGGCAGATCAGTGGAGTTTTAACGTTCTACTCAAGAATATTGATTTAACAAAGGGGGAGAGAGGTTGGCATTTTTGTCAGCTCTTCCCACTTGAAGACTGATCACTTATGGGCGGTGATCCCCCTGAGCCTAGCATGTCTGGACTTATTTATATAAGCATGCCTGCTGTCAGAAGATTGCAGCAGTAGATAGTCTGCTATTTTGTTAATACAATTATTCCTGCCTTCTCTACGCAATCAAAACTGAGTAAAAGGTTAAGATAATAATTGAAGCTCAAGACGTATCCTTAAAAACAAAAGACTTTTGCCTAAGTTATATGAAAAATTGCTTTATTAATCAATTTCATTTAAATGTTTGTCAAGCTCTACTTGACCTCGTTCTGATTTAAACTAAATGGGAGTTTAATAATACCAATCAAAAGTTCTTAAAAGAAAATTGGCAATCAGAGGTTAGTATGAGAAAATGATTGTCTGAGGTACACTACTTTATCACTTATGTTGTTTGGCTTCAAGAATAGTAATAATTTTATTTTATTTTATCTTTCTATTTTCTTATTTTTTTAAGATTTTATATATTTATTTGAGAACGAGAGGTAGGGAAAATGAGTGGGGGAGGGGCAGAGGACGAGAGAGAAACAGACTCTCTGCTGAGAAAGGAGTCTGATGCAGGACTCGATCCTAGGATGCTGGGATCATGACCTGAGCTGAAGGCAGATGCTTAACCAACTGAGCCACCCAGGCTCCCCAGAACAGTAATAATTTAAGCGAAATACTCATAAAGATTTCCTAATTGATTCTTTTGGAAATGATTTGTTTCTAGAGGATTTATTTTCTTGGAGTTAACCTATATATATAATATTCAGAAAAACAAACTAATATAATACATAATATGGAATTAAGCAAATGTCTGAAAAATCCAATTGAATTGGCTCAATTATTGATAAAGTGCACAGATGGCCACTACCTTTTTTTTTTTTTTTGAGATTAAAAGCAAGCAGAGAAGAACAATGGCTCACCATTTACAATGAAGTGGATCAAAACAAGAAACCAAGACAAGTAGTAAAACATAATACTCCTTCACGTCACTGTTTCCGAAAAAAGATAAGCCACACTGGGAATTTTGCTCCTTGCTTGCGTATATCATGTTATGTTACACAGAAAGAAAGCTGCTGTGGATGCTGTAATAGAAAAAAGCCATTTAAATCTATCTATTGTTGTAGGCACATAACAAATGAACCTTTATTGTATCCTCCCTTCAAGGTGGTCTACGAGTGATAGTATAGTAAGAACACATCGATACTGACGGTGCATCATTTTTCTCCACTTGGAGGAGGTGAAGGAGGGAAAAAACTGTTTAATAAATGTATTTTAACAACATAGTACTTTTATTTCATAAGTCTCTTTGTCCTGATTGTCTTACTAGCACGCAAATAGGAATTAGTTGGCAACTATCCTGGGAATTTTGATTTTACAAGAAAGTTAATCTGGATTAATTGAGATGAAAAGTCAACTTGCCCTGAGAGAACTGATGTATAGGTAAATTGATAAAAAGAGTTACCTTTCTGTTTCTTTGGCTCAGGAAAAATTTTCCCTTGTTGAAGGCAGCCTGCTTTCACCATGCCTTGGCATGAGCTTTTGAAACATGGGGCTTATTACCTAAGCGACCCTCAGAGAGTTATTGGCCTTCTTTCAGACTCAGTTTCCTTGAATCAGGAAATAACGATCTTGTAAGGTTGTCACAAAACTCAATCATGACTTGGGATATTAATTTATAAATAAATCTCTAGTAGAAGCACAGAAACCTACACTCTGGTAGCAAATGAGCGTCAGAGTCGTGAAATAGAGAGTAATAGATGGTAGACATATGACTAAGAAAAGGACCAGAATCCAATGGGTATATATAGCATTTTTGTTAACTTAAAATTGTTAAATTTTGTTACATTTAAAATTAAATTTAAAATATTTAATTCAATTTGGAAATTCAACAGTAACTTATTCACACACTTTAAGAGTATCACTAACATATACTCACATACAGTTTTCCATCTCAATTTATCTAGCTTTTATTTTTTAATTTTTTTTAAAGATTTATTTATTTATGATAGAGAGAGAGAGAGAGAGAGAGAGAGAGGGAGAGAGGCAGAGACACTGGAGGAGGGAGAAGCAGGCTCCATGCTGGGAGCCTGACGTGGACCCAGGACTCCAGGATCGCGCCCTGGGCCAAAGACAGGTGCTAAACCACTGAGCAACCCAGGGATCCCCTTATCTAGCTTTTAAACCCAAGTTGGTGTATCTAAGATATCCTTCCAGGAAAACACATTTCAAGAAAGATACGAGGTGTTAAAGGAAGCCACTCCTGTATTTCAATGAAAAAGTAATCTTTAGCTAGTGGAGGTTCAGATGTTGGAGGGTTAATGGGCAAAGATGCCCAGTGCAAAGCATGATTCACTGGGTTCAGGCATCTGTGATGTTAACTCCTCAGGACATGTTTTTTTCTGATGACTTTATAGTAGTAGAGACTGACTGAATGTCATAAGTCAGTGGCATCTACTCAGGTCGTGTAAGTGGCCAAATTAGCAATATTCATTCTTTACACTTGATTTTTTAAAAGATTTTATTTATTTATTTGACACAGAGAGAAAGAGCACAAGTAGGGAGAATGGCAGGCAGAGGGAGAGGGAGAAGCAAGGAGGCTGATGAGCAAGGAGTCCGATGTGGGACTTGATCCCAGGACCCTTAAGATCATGACCAGAGCCAAAGGCAGAAGGACACTTAACCACCTGAGCCATCCTTTAAAATACATCAAAAAATGATATTGAGTCAGCGTTTTTTTCTCCATCTCAAGTTCCCTTTATTTCTTTCACCTTCCCTGCTCCCCAGTATCTCACAACTAGAACACGGCAATGCTATCCCTATTACTCCTCCAAGGGATCCAGCAAACACATCTGAGCAGCAGGAGGACAGCTTAAATTCAGAAGGTGGAATTTACCGACCAAAGTGACTTTTGAAACCTGAACTAAAAACAAAACAAAACAAAACAAAAAAACCCTGAACTATGAGTCTACTGCCACACATACACACACATACACAGATACTCAAATGCTGCATTTGCTTCTCACCATTTCCTTTTCCTTCCAGTGAAATGGCACAGCTTCCTCCAAGGTTTGGGCCTTTTTAGTTTGGAAGGACCCACTCTAATTGGCCAGCCTCACTTAGGTAATAAACAGCAGACAATGTACTGTACCTAGCACAAAACAGTAAGTAAGGCAGGTAAGACCAAAGCCCATGGAATCTCTTCAACTGTATCCTGAATTTACTGCAAGGCGAGGGAAGTAACAAGTAATTTGCAATTTAGAAGAAGAAGAAGAAGAAGAAGAAGAAGAAGAAGAAGAAGAAGAAGAAGAAGAAGAAGAAGAAGACAATGACTTAGGAATTCGTCTTAGCCTTTTACTAATCTTCACTACTGTTCCACAATCTTTTCTGAAGACAAGGTAGGTGTTTTGTTTAGATGGTGCGTTGTACTCAGGAAACGCAGGAAACTGCTCAGTACAGACTTCACTCTGAAGCTTAAGCAAATGCTAAATCTTGAGTAACTGCTTTAGGGCAATCTTAATAATTTTACCAATCTGTCTTAGATGTAAAAGCCAAGATATTTTTATTATATGTTAAAGAAAACACAATGAAATTATATGAACACAAGTTTGCTGTGTTTTGCTATGCTCCTAATTATCTGTGCCACCCAAATATTTTCCACATGAAAAAAAGCACTGATATCCGTTACTTGAGAGCATGTTATTGGATGAGTCTGTAAGATTAATGAAAATATACTGTCCACCAGATTTTTACTGTTTGTTCTAGGACTTAATCTTTATACATAGAAAAATAAACCTTGTACAAAAATTACTATTCACAGTGCGAATATGTGAGTTTTGTAATTGTCAATGTTTCTTAGATTGTATATCAAAATCACTTTAAACATTGATTTTCGATGCCCCTCATAAAGAGATACATTAAAAAGTAATTTGCATCTTACATACATGCTGAATATATTTCAACAACAGGGTGGACAGAATGTGGGAAATGTACATTTTTCCATGTCTGTGGACAGTTTTAGAAATATCAGCTCCTCCCGAGGCGATAAAGGACAGTATATTCTAAGTCATTTGGTATAATCGTATCTTCCTTGGATGTGGAAAGAAAGCTCTGATCATGAATATATTTGGTTTTATAGAGGATTCAAAATTTTCTTGGTTGCTATAAAATTTTGAAAGGAAACTGACAATGGGTCTGCATTTGGATTTAAGAATGCTGGAATAGGTCTGGGGCAGGATTCCAAAAAGTGATACTCTCTATGCTGTTCTGATGTACATGATAGAAAGATTATTTATCACTCAGCGTGACATTCCATTTTACCCATTAAAGCAAGTTTTAATAAATTACTGAAGAAACTATCATTATCTTAACATTTGGTCAAATCGTCTCTGTCTAGCAAATCAGGAACATCTAGTGTATCTTTTTCATATCCTCTGGAATTAGATGTGATGAATGACTCTCAATCACAAAAGGTACAGATTTCACATCATTGTATGTGACATGACATGCTAGTCAACCAAAATGCACAGACAAAGGTACTGCAGCCTTTTCTTTTTTTTTTTAATTAACTTTTATTGGTGTTCAATTTACCAACATACAGAAAAACACCCAGTGCTCATCCCGTCAAGTGTCCACCTCAGTGCCCGTCACCCATTCCCCTCCAACACCCGCCCTCCTCCCCTTCCACCACCCCTAGTTCATTTCCCCGAGTTAGGAGTCTTTATGTTCTGTCTCCCTTCCTGATATTTCCCAACATTTCTTTTCCCTTCCTTTATATTCCCTTTCACTATTATTCATATTCCCCAAATGAATGAGAACATACACTGTTTGTCCTTCTCCGATTGACTTACTTCACTCAGCATAATACCCTCCAGTTCCATCCACGTTGAAGCAAATGGTGGGTATTTGTCGTTTCTAATTGCTGAGGAATATTCCATTGTATACATAAACCACATCTTCTTTATCCATTCATCTTTCGATGGACACCGAGGCTCCTTCCACAGTTTGGCTATTGTGGCCATTGCTGATAGAAACATCGGGGTGCAGGTGTCCCGACGTTTCATTGCATCTGAATCTTTGGGGTAAATCCCCAACAGTGCAATTGCTGGGTCGTAGGGCAGGTCTATTTTTAACTCTTTGAGGAACCTCCACACAGTTTTCCAGAGTGGCTGCACCAGTTCACATTCCCACCAACAGTGTAAGAGGGTTCCCTTTTCTCCGCATCCTCTCCAACATTTGTTGTTTCCTGCCTTGTTAATTTTCCCCATTCTCACTGGTGTGAGGTGGTATCTCATTGTGGTTTTGATTTGTATTTCCCTGATGGCAAGTGATGCAGAGCATTTTCTCATGTGCATGTTGGCCATGTCCATGTCTTCCTCTGTGAGATTTCTCTTCATGTCTTTTGCCCATTTCATGATTGGATTGTTTGTTTCTTTGGTGTTGAGTTTAATAAGTTCTTTACAGATTTTGGAAACTAGCCCTTTATCTGATACGTCATTTGCAAATATCTTCTCCCATTCTGTAGGTTGTCTTTTAGTTTTGCTGACTGTATCCTTTGCTGTGCAAAAGCTTCTTATCTTGATGAAGTCCCAATAGTTCATTTTTGCTTTTGTTTCTTTTGCCTTTGTGGATGTATCTTGCAAGAAGTTACTGTGGCCGAGTTCAAAAAGGGTGTTGCCTGTGTTCTCCTCTATGATTTTGATGGACTCTTGTCTCACATTTAGATCTTTCATCCATTTTGAGTTTATCTTTGTGTATGGTGAAAGAGAGTGGTCCAGTTTCATTCTTCTGCATGTGGATGTCCAATTTTCCCAGCACCATTTATTGAAGAGACTTTCTTCCAATGGATAGTCTTTCCTCCTTTATCGAATATTAGTTGACCATACATTTCAGGGTCCACTTCTGGGTTCTCTATTCTGTTCCATTGATCTATGTGTCTGTTTTTGTGGCAGTACCACACTGTCTTGATGACCACAGCTTTGTAGTACAACCTGAAATCTGGCATTGTGATGCCCCCAGCTATGGTTTTCTTTTTTAAAATTCCCCTGGCTATTCGGGGTCTTTTCTGATTCCACACAAATCTTAAAATAATTTGTTCTAACTCTCTGAAGAAAGTCCATGGTATTTTGATAGGGATTGCATTAAACGTATAAATTGCCCTGGGTAACATTGACATTTTCACAGTATTAATTATGCCAATCCATGAGCATGGAATATTTTTCCATCTCTTTGTGTCTTCCTCAATTTCTTTCAGAAGTGTTCTATAGTTTTTAGGGTATAGATCTTTTACCTCTTTGGTTAGGTTTATTCCTAGGTATCTTATGCTTTTGGGTGCAATTGTAAATGGGATTGACTCCTTAATTTCTCTTTCTTCAGTCTCATTGTTAGTGTATAGAAATGCCATTGATTTCTGGGCATTGATTTTGTATCCTGCCACGCTACCAAATTGCTGTATGAGTTCTAGCAATCTTGGGGTGGAGGCTTTTGGGTTTTCTATGTAGAGTATCATGTCATCGGCGAAGAGGGAGAGTTTGACTTCTTCTTTGCCAATTTGAATGCCTTTAATGTCTTTTTGTTGTCTGATTGCTGAGGCGAGGACTTCCAGAACTATGTTGAACAGCAGTGGTGAGAGTGGACATCCCCATCTTGTTCCTGATCTTAGGGGAAAGGCTCCCAGTGCTTCCCCATTGAGAATGATATTTGCTGTGGGCTTTTCATAAATGGCTTTTAAGATGTCGAGGAAAGTTCCCTCTATCCCAACATTCTGAAGGGTTTTGATCAGGAATGGATGCTGTATTTTGTCAAATGCTTTCTCTGCATCTAATGAGAGTATCATATGGTTCTTGGTTTTTCTCTTGCTGATATGATGAATCACATTGATGGTTTTACGAGTGTTGAACCAGCCTTGTGTCCCAGGGATAAATCCTACTTGGTCATGGTGAATAATTTTCTTAATGTGTTGTTGGATCCTATTGGCTAGTATCTTGTTGAGAATTTTTGCATCCATGTTCATCAGGGATATTGGTCTGTAATTCTCCTTTTTGGTGGGGTCTTTGTCTGGTTTCGGAATTAAGGTGATGCTGTCCTCATAGAACGAATTTGGAAGTACTCCATCTCTTTCTATCTTTCCAAACAGCTTTAGTAGAATAGGTATGATTTCTTCTTTAAACGTTTGATAGAATTCCCCTGGGAAGCCATCTGGCCCTGGACTCTTGTGTCTTGGGAGGTTTTTGATGACTGCTTCAATTTCCTCCCTGGTTATTGGCCTGTTCAGGTTTTCTATTTCTTCCTGCTCCAGTTTTGGTAGTTTGTGGCTTTCCAGGAATGCGTCCATTTCTTCTAGATTTCCTAATTTATTGGCGTACAGCTGTTCATAATATGTTTTTAAAATCGTTTGTATTTCCTTGGTGTTGGTAGTGATGTCCCCTTTCTCATTCATGATTTTATTAATTTGAGTCTTCTCTCTCTTCTTTTTAATAAGGTTGGCTAATGGTTTATCTATCTTATTAATTCTTTCAAAGAACCAACTCCTGGTTCTGTTGATCTGTTCCACAGTTCTTTTGGTCTCGATATCATTGAGTTCTGCTCGAATTTTAATTAACTGTCTTCTTCTGCTGGGGGTGGGGTCTATTTGTTGCTTTTTCTCTAGTTCTTTATGTGTAAGGTGAGCTTTTGAATTTGAGATCTTTCCAGTTTTTGAATGGATGCTTGTATTGCGATGTATTTCCCCCTCAGGACTGCTTTTGCTGCATCCCAAAGATTTTGAACAGTTGTATCTTCATTCTCATTAGTTTCCATGAATCTTTTTAATTCTTCCTTAATTTCCTGGTTGACCTTTTCATCTTTTAGCAGGATGGTCCTTAACCTCCACGTGTTTGTGGTCCTTCCATACTTCTTGTTGTGATTAAGTTCTAATTTCAAGGCATTATGGTCTGAGAATATACAAGGGACTATCCCGATCTTTTGGTATCGGTTCAGACCCGATTTGTGACCCAGTATGTGGTCTATTCTGGAGAAAGTTCCATGTGCACTTGAGAAGAATGTGTATTCAGTTGAGTTTGGATGTAAAGTTCTGTAGATATCTGTGAAATCCATCTGGTCCAGTGTATCATTTATAGCTCTCGTTTCTTTGGAGATGTTGTGCTTAGAAGACCTATCCAGCGTAGAAAGAGCTAGATTGAAGTCACCAAGTATAAGTGTATTATTATCAAGGTATTTCTTGAGTTTGGTTATTAATTGGTTTAAATATTTGGCAGCTCCCACATTCGGGGCATATATATTGAGGATTGTTAAGTCCTCTTGTTGGATAGATCCTTTGAGTATGAGATAATGTCCCTCTTCATCTCTCACTATAGTCTTTGGGGTAAATTTTAATTTATCTGATATAAGGATGGCAACCCCTGCTTTCTTTTGAGGACCATTTGAATGGTAAATGGTTCTCCAACCTTTTATTTTCAGGTTGTAGGTGTCCTTCTGTCTAAAATGAGTCTCTTGTAGACAGCAAATAGATGGGTCCTGCTTTTTTATCCAGTCTGAAACCCTGCGCCTTTTGATGGGGTCATTAAGCCCGTTCAGTTCAGAGTTACTATTGATAGATATGAGTTTAGTGTCATCATATCTATTCCGTCCTTGTTTTTGTGGATTGTTCCACTGAACTTCTTCTTAAAGGGGAATTTTAAGAGTCCCCCTTAAAATTTCTTGCAGAGCTGGTTTGGAGGTTACATATTCTTTCAGTCCCTGCCTGTCTTGGAAGCTCTTTATCTCTCCTTCCATTTTGAATGAAAGCCTTGCTGGGTAAAGTATTCTTGGTTGCATGTTCTTTTCATTTAGGACCCTGAATATATCCTGCCAGCCCTTTCTGGCCTGCCAGGTCTCTGTGGAGAGGTCTGCTGTTACCCTAATATTCCTCCCCATAAAAGTCAGGGACTTTTTTTCTCTTGCTGCTTTAAGGATCTTCTCCTTATCTTTGGAATTTGCAAGCTTCACTATTAAATGTCGAGGTGTTGAACGGTTTTTGTTGATTTTAGGGGGGGATCTCTCTATTTCCTGGATCTGAATGCCTGTTTCCCTTCCCAGATTAGGAAAGTTTTCAGCTAGGATTTGTTCAAATACACATTCTGGCCCTCTGTCCCTTTCGGCGCCCTCAGGAACCCCAATTAAACGTAGGTTTTTCTTCCTCAGGCTGTCATTTATTTCCCTTAATCTATCCTCATGATCTTTTAATTGCTTGTCTCTTTTACCTCAGTTTCCCTCTTTGCCATCAACTTGTCTTCTATGTCACTCACTCGTTCTTCCACCTCATTAACCCTCGTCGTTAGGACTTCTAGCTTGGATTGCATCTCATTTAATTGATTTTTAATTTCTGCCTGATTGGATCTAAATTCTGCAGTCATGAAGTCTCTTGAGTCCTTTATGGTTTTTTCTAGAGCCACCAGTAGCTGTAAAATAGTGCTTCTGAATTGGCTTTCTGACATTGAATTGTAATCCATATTTTGTAACTCTGTTGGAGAGAGGGCTGTTTCTGATTCTTTTTTTTGAGGTGAGGTTTTCCTTCTAGTCATTTTGCTCAGTGCAGAGTGGCCAAAAACAAGTTGTATTGGGAAAAGGAGAAAAAGAGAGAGAAGGAAAGAAAAGAGAAAAAGAAAAAAGAGAAAAAAAAAGGGGGGGGGGGAAGAGAAGAAAAAGAAAAAAAGGAGAAAAAAGAAAAAAAAAGGGGGGTGGGGGAAGCAATCAGAAATCAAGAAGAAAGAGAGAAAAAAAAGCACACACACACAAAAAAAACAAAAAAACAAAAAAAAAACACGGGGGAGTATCTTCCGATTCTGTATACTTTAAGTCCCTTGACTTCCCCTGGAACTGGTCCGTCTCGCTGGTCTTCTGGGGGAGGGGCCTGCTGTGCTGATTCTCAGGTGTTAGCACTTGGGGGAGCTGCTCTGCCCCTGCCTGGTGCAGGGCTCAGTGGGGTTGTTCACCCCGTGAGGCCCCGGGAGGAAGCCACAGTGGCGGGGGCAGCTCTGGGACCCTGGAGTCAGCTCCCGCAGTAGCTCCGGGGCTCTCCGTCTGCAGGGTCCGGGGGCTCCCGGGCGGGGCCGCTGATCTGCTCTGCTCAGGGCAGGAGCGTCCTCGCTGTCCTGGGCCCTCCCGGCCTCTGCCTGTCCCGGGGGAGGCCGGATCCTGGGCTGTGTCCCGGCGCCCTGTGCTCCGGAGCCTGCGCTGTTGGATTCGCGCTCCCGCCCCTCAGCCCCCTCCGCGGAGCTGCCACCCGAGCCCCTCCGAGCTGTTCCCGGAGCCGCGCCGCCCCCTCCGCGGAGCTTCTTCCTCTGCCCGAGCCGCTGCCGCTGAGCTGTTCCCGGAGCCCCGCCGCCCCCTCCGCGGAGCCGCCGCCCGAGCCCCTCCAAGCTGTTCCCGGAGCCGCGCAGCCCCCTCCGCGGAGCTTCTTCCTCCGCCCGAGCCGCCGCCGCCGAGCTGTTCCCGGAGCCGCGCCGCCCCCTCCGCGGAGCCGCCGCCCGAGCCCCTCCGAGCTGCTCCGGGTCCCGCCGAGCGCTGCAGCCCTTAGGGAGCTCGGCGCATCTCCCGGGGCGCAGGTGCCTGTTACTGTCCCCGGGAGCCCGAGGGCGTCCCCGCCTTTCTGGGGATCCTGCTCCAATTCCCGGGGAGCCCCTTTCCGCGGGGAAGGTCGGTGCAGCTCCTGCTCCTCCGGGACGGGGCTCTCCTGTCCTGGGGACACTCGCCCCGGCCTCAGCCCGGCTCCTCGGCCCCTTGGAGGCCTTTTGTGTCTTTATTTCTTTTTCCCCGTCTTCCTACCTTGATAGAAGCGCGAACTCTTCTCACTGTGGCGTTCCAGCTGGTCTCTCTTTAAATCTCAGGCCGAATTCGTAGATTTTCAGGATGATTGGATGGTTTTCTAGGTAATTTGTTGAGGACAGGTGACTTGGAGACCCTGCTCTGCCGCCTTCTTGCCCCTCCTACTGCAGCCTTTTCAAAGACACTTAAAAAAAGCATTTCCTTTAATTTTCATGTGGTCTGGATGGGAATCCTGCAGAATCACTAGTGAAAAACAAGAAAACCACAATAGATGAAGTAGATCAGCTTTTTTAGCTCCACCAAAAATATTTATTTCATTATAGCTCTCTTCACATGTATCAGGTTCTTGGTCATTTGCTCACACAAAGACTACCTCTTTATTGACACTGCCTAGCACTTTAATTGAATGCAGATGCATTTCTTCTTGCTTCTTTGCATTGCTAAGCATGTCCTGTAAAATAATTCAATGACACTCTTGCTCTTTAAGTTCACATATAATGGGACTCCTGGTGGCTCAGTGGTTGAGCATCTGCCTTCAGCTTGGTTGTGATCCCAGGGTCCTGGGATTGAGTCTCTCATCAGGCTCCCTGCATGGAGCCTGCTTCTCCCTCTGCCTATGTCTCTGCTGTTCTCCCTATGACTCTCATTAATAAATAAATAAATAAATAAATAAATAAATAAATAAATAAATAAAATCTTTAAAAAAACCCTTCATATATAAAAAAAAATCATAATATGCTGAATAACATCGAAGTCTTTCCATTTTACAACAGGATTAGGTGTTGGGGATTTCTTTCATACCCTCCATGTCTACCATATCATCTTTCTAGTGAATTTTAAAGTCAGGAAACAAAAGGAAGAATGAGTGTTCACAAAGGGGTCATTCTTCAGGATGTATGTAAATTCCCTCTTTTCTTTTACTTCGGTTATGTCATTTAGAGAATGACCTCCAGGTGAGGGATCTGGCTAAAATGCAAGTCAGCAGCCCTAGTTTTGATACAAAGTTTTACAGAAGAGGTGTCTTTTATCTACAACTGAGGCAAAGGGGAATCTCCACACTTATCTGTAGGTCTGTAGGTACTGTGATACAATTTCCCACCTGGGTGTGTATATGTGTGCGCATTTGCCATTTAGTCTGTGGTAAGCAGAATGCAGCTATTTCCCCCAACCAAAGATGTCTAAGTCCTATTCCCCAGAACCTGAGAATTTGTGAGGCTATACTACAGGGTGCTCTTAGGATTTCAAATGGAATTAAGATTTCTAATCACTGGGATCCCTGGGTGGCGCAGCGGTTTGGCACCTGCCTTTGGCCCAGGGTGCGATCCTGGAGACCCAGGATCGAATCCCACATTGGGCTCCCGGTGCATGGAGCCTGCTTTTCTCTCTCTCTCTCTCTCTCTCTCTGAGTATCATAAATAAATAAAATAAAATAAAAAAGAAAAAAAAAATAAAAATAAAAATAAAATAAAATAAAAAAGATTTCTAATAATTAACCTGGAGTTGGTAGATTATCCTGGATTTATCCAGGTGGACTGAATATAATTACAAGGTTGATGCAGTGATAAACAATGAAAGAGGGAAGCAGAAAAAAGATCAGAGAAAGAGGACTTGAGAAGAACCCAGCCCACTGTGGCTGGTTTGGGAAGAGGCTGCAAGTCAAGGTATATGGGCAGCCTCTTGAAGGTGGAAAAATCCTGGAGATAATTCTTCTGCAGAGCCCTCCGAAAAGAATGCACACTTGATGGCATCTTGATTTTAACCCATGAGACTGACTTCGGACTTCTGACTTCCAAATCTATAGGGCAATAAAACCATCATTTTAAAAAAAATTTATTGAAGTTTGATTTGCCAAGATATAATATAACACCCAATGCTCATCCATGGGGTGCCCTCCTCAGTGCCGGTCACCCAGTCACCCCATCCCCCCTCGCCCACCTCCCCTTCCACTGCCCTTTGTTCATTTCCCAGAGTTAGGAGTCTCTCATATTTTGTCTCCCTCTCTAATTTTTCCCACTCATTTTCCCTTCCTTCCCTTATAATCCCTTTCACTATTTCTTATATTCCCTGTATGAGTGAAGTCATAAAAACCATCATGATTTAAGCCACTAAGTTTGTGGCAATTTCTTACAGGACCAACAAGAAAATGACACACAATTCCTGTAGTTCATTCTGTAATATTGTTGCAAAATTGTGTCCTGCTCTATCAGACAGGGCATGTTGGGCAGATTGGGGTATTGGTGACCTGGTGAGAGAGGAAAGAGGAAACATAATACTAACTTAGCTTAGAAAACTTCATGTTGGGGCACCTGGGTGGCTCAGTGGTTGAGCATCCACCTTTGGCTCAGGTCATAATCCCGAGGTCCTGGGAATGAGTCCTGCATCAGGCTCCCTGCAGGGAGCCTGCTTCTCCCTCTGCCTGTGTCTCTCTCTGCTTCTTATGAATAAATAAATAAAATCTTAAAAAAGAAAAAGAAAAAGAAAAAGAAAACCTCCATGTCTTCCAAGAATTGTCTCCTTGAAATTTTTCCACTTCTATGCCCTTTTGCAATGTTAACTATGGCAACAGATTGATAGCCTGTAAAAAATGATCTAATTTTATTTAATCTAAAAAAATTAGAGTCACCACATTCCAAAGGTCTTATTTCAATAAACTTTTCCTTTTGCAAAATAGAAAAATGTACCTCAGTATCCCATTTAACTAAAATAAGACAGAATGCATCCTAAACTCTTCCTTTGTTACAAATCTATCTACAGAATATGTGTATGTGTGTGTCTCATAGGCATGCATTTATTTGTCGTAAGTAATTTTCCTTGTAACTATCTCTCGCATAAATTTCTTTCTGTTAGGATCCCTGGGGTGGCACAGTGGTTTAGCGCCTGCCTTTGGCCCAAGGTGCGATCCTGGAGACCCGGGATCGAATCCCACATCGGGCTCCCGGTGCATGGGGCCTGCTTCTCCCTCTGCCTGTGTCTCTGCCTCTCTCTCTCTCTGTGTGACTATCATAAATAAATAAAAAATTTAAAAAAAATTCCTTTCTGTTTTTGTGTGAACCAAGTTATAAAAGAGTGGAGATCATTCGGTTTCTATTTTCAAGTTAAATGATTTTGTATAGGATTCTACAGATGATTTATTGTTCCTGGTTTAAATATGTAAAGTCTCAACAGAGAGGTGTTCAGCCTGGAGATTCTGAAGTTTTAATCATTGGTAATTTGGATTCTAGGATTAGAAGGGAATTCTGAATTCACTCACTTCTCTTTAGGTAGGTATCTACATTAGTGGTCCAGGCAGATATCGCCTTTTTTTTCCCCTTTTGTATCTTCCAATTCTCCTGGGAAGATATTTTTATAGCAACGAGAAGTTGTGTTTTAATCCATAACACTGTGCTTTGTTCTCTTTAATTTAAGTCCCTTCTGATCCATTCAAACCCAGTTTCTGCTATGGTCTTAAGTAATATGTCACAATTCTTCCTCCTCTGAATCATCTTCCTCTTTATATTTGAACTTTTCCTAAGTAATCACTATCCCCCAGTGATAGTTTTGTCCTCTCTAGGCTTAATGGAGTCTAAAGTGTTTTCCTGAAATATGAGAAAAAATTCAGCAATTAATCACATTCATTCGTCTCTCTTGGGGGCACTCCATAGGTCAATGTAGAACCCAAACAAAGTACTAAATCCTAATTCAGTTGTGATCATTAGGGATTGAATGATATTAAGGCACTTCAGTTGATGTTATCTGTATCATTGTCAAATTTCTTACATTATTACTACATTAAAGACTCATCTTTAATTCATGGCCTCCATAGCTTGTTTTTTTAATCACAATTAACTCAAAGTTTATTTCTTTTTTTTTTTTAAGATTTTTTTTTTTAATTTACTCATGAGAAACACACACACACACAGAGAGGCAGAGACACAGGCAGAAGGAGGAGCAGGCTCATGCTGGGAGCCTGACGTGGGACTTGATCCAGGGACTCCAGGATTATGCCCTGGGCCGAAGGCAGGCGCTATACCGCTAAGACACCGAGGGATCCCCTCCAAGTTTATTTCTACCCGGAAGTTCTGTAGTTCATTTTCTTTTCTCATTAAAGGAGAAATACAGTTATAGTCCAAAGATTCTGGGACTAGGAATAAGGAAACAAATTCTATGCAAGACCCTTCTCTTAACTGGGCCTCAGTTTATTCTGTAAAATTAGACAATGTGAACCACACCGATTTATTGTGCTATCTTCCTCCAGCTCCTACCCTTTAGATATTTTAGATTAATTGATGTACATTTATGGAACTCATGAACAAAAATATCCCACTGCTTGCTGTGAAGTGCTACTTGATTTTTTCTCACACAGAAAATTTCTCTAGTCTGTTAAATCTGGTATAATAGTAGATGAATCCAAAACGCAATTATTTCCTCAATTCTTATCTAAGGATTTTCCAATATTTTCTTAGGGGTAGCACTTGAGATAGGAAGCCTCTAATTTCTAAGGTTATGATTCCTATAACTTAGAGTTAAATTTTAAATGTTAGCTCTTATACAAGGATATTTACCTGAAATTCCACAAGTTGCTCAAGAAGATATGTAACACACATGCACAGTTATGAAAAAAATGAAAATTAACTTATTTTCACACAAGGTGAAATGCTAGGCCAGGTACTACTTAAAATAATCATGAAGAACCCTTAGGAATAAGAAAAAAATGTCTTGGGATCCCTGGGTGGCACAGCAGTTTGGCGCCTGCCTTTGGCCCAGGGCGCGATCCTGGAGACCGGGGATCGAATCCCACGTCAGGCTCCCGGTGCATGGAGCCTGCTTCTCCCTCTGCCTGTGTCTCTACCTCTCTCTCTCCCTCTCTCTCTCTCTGTGACTATCATAAATAAATAAAATTTAAAAAAAAGTTTAAAAAAAAGAAAAAAATGTCTTTATTCATGCTATATATATGAAATTATTGTAGCTCGTATCCTGAAGACACCTCAACAAATTTCTGAAGAGCCATAATGGGAAATATTATATGACATGAACTCAAGAAAGCCCAAGCATAGATAGCTGCATCCCCTTTGGAATTCTAATTATTAGAATACTGCTAAGTTTGTGGTTAATGATTGTGTCTTGAAATCATTTAAGTTCTATTCCTTTAATGTTTTTGTTCATAATGTTTTTTTCCTCTTGCATATATTTTGCAGTCTTTACAGATGGGTTTAGAGGGGTGGTTTTCAAACAGGAGTTAATATTGGCTATAGTTATAACCCAGAGAATGTAATTCCCTTCAAGGAAAGTTGGCCCTAAAAGCAACAGCACTTTCTTTCAAAGAGAAGACCGTGAAGGCTGAATAGGTGTAATTGAAGAGGAATAAGATGTTTTTAACCATTAAAATTTACTGCTGGCTCACAGGACTTAATTAAATGTTTTTGCACCTCTTCAATTATTTGTATCCAACATTCAGATCGTCAGTGTTCATTCTAACAATCGGCAGCCCAACTGGCCTAAGGAGGACAGACAACTTGTTTATTCTTCTCTGCATTGGAGAAATAAAAATATAAAGAGGACACACATATACACAAGCAGAATATGTCGCTTCCTTTGACCGATGGTGACTCTGTATCCTTTATTGTCTTCTAATACCTGACATATCAAGAGCTTCTTGTTTTTTGTTCTCAAAGTGGATTTGTCACAGAAAATTGGCCCATACGCTATATTAACATCCTGGTGATGAAGCAGCTACCACTGACAAATTCAGAAGACTTCCTTCCAGGAAATATAGTTGAGTAATTGAAAGATGTGATAATCTTTTCTCACTCCCAGTTTGCGTGAAAACTGTTCCAGGAAAAATGGGTTCAGCTGTAATAGTGCCTGTCAGAGTCCTTCCCACGGGAAGCACGGATTCTCAGTGACACTCAGATATGTGGAGAGACATAGAGATGGATTGCAGTCAGACCTTGAACTTCAAATTAGTGGACAATGGCTCTGTGGAGATACCAACTAATTTTCTCCCTACAGGAATATTGTGCAGCCTGACAGGCCAATAGCATCTATTATTTTTAATTGGAGAGAAAAATGACACAGTTAGAGTGACATACCACATATCCATGGCCTAACTTTGTGATGGGTAAAAAATTTGCTGGCAAAGTGGACTTTCGTTTTGTATTCAGTTCCTTTTCACACCAACGGGAAGAGGTGAGGGGAGGAAATGTCTAAATGTCAGACAGGCAGTGAGGAGACTGCTGTTTCTCAGCAGAGGTAATTAGGTGGACCTTTCTCAACCCTGGACTAGAGAATGAAGGCTCCTTCCAGGTAACAGTGCCCTTTATTCTATTTTCAAGAGCCACAGACCAATGTATGTTCTCAAAAAGGCTCTTTCCCCTCTGTGATTAAATATTTATCACAGCAAGAAGCTAGCAGTGGAACTAAGTGCCTCCAATTAGCCACAACAGAGGGTTATAAGTGACTTCAGAACAAGTATCAATATTTTAAAAGGGAGGAGCAGGTCAGAGCAGTGAGGTTGCCAATCTTTATTTCTCCCCACAAGCCCATTACAAAGGATGCTGCTTGTTGGTAAACACCAGCACTCACCAACCTTCTGCTCTATTAACAAGCTTTTGGTGGCAAGTGTCAATTAGAATAGAACTTATGTATAAACTCTTTTGGCTTCCAGGTGGTCTTCGGAGTAAAGAGCAAAAAAGAAGCCTTCTAAGATGAAAGTCATCAATTCTAAGGCTACATTATGTAGCTCAACTGCTGCTCACCAAGAAAAAAGTTTGGCTTCATTTCCAGGCAAAGATAAGTTCCTTGAAGGCAAGCATAGGCTTTATGAATTCTATCAGGTACTCAGTGCGCAGATGGACAAGAGATTTCCACATAACTCTGATGGTAAAATTATCCTCAGCCATCTTGAGTCAAAGAAAAGGTAATACTCATTTTCACAAAAACATCATCTTTACAGTCTTTAAGGAGACAAAACTAATGTAAACATGACAAAAATGACCAGATAGTACCCAGGAAAGAAAGAAAGAAAAAAAAAATGTACAGCAAACTTTCTAGGAAGAAACTGGCAATTTGACAATATTACATATTTCAGAGTTAGGAAACAACTGCATTTATATGATATAAAGTCAATAAAAACTTCTATTTTAAGGGAGAAATCCAGACATTTCACACTTCAATATCAAACGTTTGAATTTAGTTTCGTGGTACGACTGTTCAATACTTACAAGTAGCTCTATCCAGCAAGAGTCATGATGAATCATCATCCATGAACATGATGATAATATCCCCTGCCTCACAAAGTAATAAAGGAGATGGTGTAATGTGATCACAGCTACTGCTGTGCCTGAACATTCAATGAACCTCCTTCCCTTAGTACAGATCTGCTTGCTTGGGTGGTTAGTTTATTACAACTACTTTTCTACAAAAATAGGAAACTAATATTACACTATATGTTAACTAACTGAAATTTAAATAAAAACTTGGAACTAAAAATAAAAGTGTTTAACATAAATGATCTATTAACCTGCACTGTAATTGCCAAAAATCTGGCCTGTCAGTTTATACTGTGATAACTCAGCAAGTATTTTCTCAATTTTCTAGAACTTTCTGTACGATATGGGGCCAGCCATGACTGATTTAGATATAAACAATCACATTAATAGCAATAATATCTAATGCATCTAATTTCAGGCTCCACTTCCAAATAATGCCTGACTCTAGAATCTTACTCTATATTCTATTTCTGCATGTTGTCATTCAGGGATAATTTTGTTAAGCCTCAAAAGGTGGGATGGTAAGATGTATTCCCACTTTCATACAGAGAAAATGTGAAGACATTCACAGTCTTGAGGAAGTTCACTTCTGCTTTTTTTTATTTGAGAATACTTCTCACAATCTAGGTGGTCACCTCTGGCTAGGTTGTTATGCCCTCAAATGAAAATTTTCAGGTTGAACATATTATTTTGTTTACCTGGTAATTTTTGTTAAGATACTTGAGCATCAAATATGTCACTATCAAAATAGATCAAATATAATTGTTCAACAGATGTGATAGTTAATGCTAATCTATGTCAGTTGGTTATTAGTTACTTTCATTGTTTGTGTTATGTCTGAAGAATGGCTATTCTTCTAGCTGCAATTCCATGCACCCAGAGCAAAGGCTTGCCCAAAGCACAGACTGGTTTGAATGACTATTCTGTACCTGTTTACCAACAAATCTTACTGCATTTGGTAAAATTTGTAACGAGAGCTCCTTTTTAAAAATGATGTACTTTCTCCCTTCTTTTAACACTGGGGTTTACCAACTTCTACCAAAATATTATATATATATATATATATATATATATATATATATATATATATATATATAATAAAAAACTGATCTTGGTTGAACGGTCAAACTGATTGGGCTAATGTGAGACACAAACAAAGATATATTTCCTACTTCTTTTATCATGCTTACTCATCAACCTTTTTCCCTGTGAATTTTGCATAAAGAGCAACACAAATATTAGGATGATGAAGACAAGTTAATACCTGCCCAGTTTAATTGGTACCACAATGGTTAACGTGGTTCCAATAACTGTCCCTGTAAATGTGCACTTGGCAGTTTTGCTCAGCAACCAGTGATTAAAGGATGTGGCAAGTGTAGTTTTAACTGCTACATTCAGTAGACAACCAGAGGAACAGTAAATGCATTGTAGAATCTGAAATGGCTCTTGTTACCAGTTCTGAGTTCATGTGATTCTTGGAACAGTGCATGAGGCTAAAGTTGAGATGCCTTTCAACAAAAAATGTACCATTTAAATCAATTTAAATAAAATAGTCTTCTTGGAGTCACAATATATTCCACTTGACTAACAAGTCACTATTGATAAAATATATATATATATATATATATATATATATATATATATATCAGAGAGTATATAAATTTAGACTGAACTGGAAATATTTATAATCTCAAAATGCTGCTAGTTAGAATAAACTTATAATATTTCACATGTTCCCTGGTCATTTGAAAATGTGAAGGATTTGTATGAGTTGCAAGATAAACTCTCAGGTGCTTCACTTAGGAACAAACCACAGTGACTGTCAGAAGATCATTTATATGGCTGCTCTCTCATGCTGTTACTGCACTGGTCTGTCCAGAAGTTCTTTATAGTCATTGTGTCTGAACAAATTGTTCAAGGCAAGTAACAATGTTTGAATTTAGGAGCACAGTATCAAAGTTATATGAACAAAAGAAGAGCTGAAAAACCTGATAGAATGCAAAATATGGTGTTTGTTGTATATCTATGCATCCGCTGAGTGGGTGGCCCCATAATAAGCCATGCAAGACCGGTGTAAGCCTGTTCCCAAAGATCAATGCCATGACTGCGGTCATCCATCATCTCTACCACAGGCAGGATGCAATCAATGGTAATCCATCTCTTTCCCATTGGATAATTGATTTTTTAAAAAATTTGTGGGATTGATCTTTTTTCATTTTAAGAAACTGTCATTGCATAAATACAGTAGTTTTAAGGACTGAGGAGAGAAAAGGGTTTGGTTGTTTCAATAAAATTCTAATGTCGTGAGATTTAATCATATTCTTTCATGATTAGCCCTGGGAAAACAATGTATAAGCTTTTTTCCTTAGGTATTTTCCTGTCTTTCCATTTTGGCTATTTTCCCCTCTGCTGGGATCTTTTAGCTGCTTACCAAGTTTTCCATTTGTGTTAATTCACATTAAATTATTCTCTACTAAAGATGTTCCAGTCCTGAGGACTTTGACTTTTACAGAGGTCTTTTAAAAAATAAAAACTGCTATTATCCTTAAAGGACTCTGCCTTGGGGACAATGATAAATAATAAATATTTTTTGAATGAAGGCTATTTATTTATTTATTTATTTATTAAAGATTTTATTTATTTATTCATGAGAGAGAAAGAGAGGCAGAGACACAAGCAGAGGGAGGAGCAGCCGGCTCCATGAAAGGAGCCTGATAGGGGACTCCATCCCAGGAATCTGAGATCAGGCCTTGAGCCAAAGGCAGACACTCAACAGCTGAGCCACCCAGGCATCCTTGAGTGAAGGCTTTTTAAAAGAAATATATATTATACTACCTAGCCAGATTCCTAATTTTCTCTCTCAACTCTATATTTCTTACACTTCGTAACGTGCCTCACTTCCATATATTTACTCATTCAAGAGGTATTAATTTTGAATCTACAAAATATTTGACACTATTCACTCCACTGAGTATACATTAATTAAAAAGAAAAAAGCCCTGCGTATCTCCCTCAAAGACCTTACATTGTAAGAACAGGAGAAACAACAAAAAAACAAGAACTACATAAATCTCTTCTAGTATTGGTAGGTTCTATAAAATTTAAAGTAGATCTTAGGGATCCCTGGGTGGCGCAGCGGTTTGGCGCCTGCCTTTGGCCCAGGGCGCGATCCTGGAGACCCGGGATCGAATCCCACGTTGGGCTCCCGGTGCGTGGAGCCTGCTTCTCCCTCTGCCTATGTCTCTGCCTCTCTCTCTCTCTCTCTGATGACTATCATAAATAAATAAAAAAATTTAATAAAAAAAATAATAAAGTAGATCTTAGAGTGACTGGAGACTGCTTGTGGTATGTCACCTTGGAGGTCTCTTAGTGGAGGTAACATTCTATAAAAGAAATAAAACATTCCAAAGTTCTATAATAATAAAAAAAGCAACTTGAAAGAAAGGTTGTACTGGGATGAGAAGCCATGGTTTCAGGCTGAGGGTGAGAAGAGCATTTATTCAGTGATTATGATGTTCAGAGCATTCTTTGACTGAATAACAATGGGGAACAGGTCACATGAAACTACAAGAGTAGAACATCCCAGTTGAGTGGATTGTTAGTTCAAAAATGTTAGGGTGGAGTGAATTAAACCTGTTCTGAAAGAGTTTGATGTATACTGCAGAAAGCAAACCAGTGGTACCTGTGTGTAGTGAATGTCATCTGGCATGGCATCCCCAACCGACAAAAACCATTGTCACCTACATGAGGAACTAAGACAATTCACAAAGCCATGCTCGTGAAACATTCCCAGCCAGATGTCTCTGTTACAGTCTAATATCATAGTGAATACCAACTTCTATAAAATTCATTTGTCAGATGTCAATTTTCACCAAGCACCAAACCTGAACTTTCCTTGGACAACCTCAAATTCAGAAAGAGTCCTATGGTCCTCACAAGGGTAGTAAATATATTGATGACTTTAGCCTTTAAATATGCAGGATGAGTTTTCAAGGTAACCTCTTAAAATATATTAATAGAGACAACTTGTTTGTATTTTTTCTTTTTCTTATAATGTCCTGATCAGGTTTTGGTATTAGGATATGCTGACCTCATGAAATAATTTGGAAATGTTTGGGTTTTCTTTTCTCCTGTGTTTTATGCAACTCTTTGGGTAATTTTGGTCTTATTTCTTATTTCTTTCTTATTTTTTCCCTTATTTTGAGAGTCATCCACAAAACCAAGTTTGGAATTTTTTTTCTGGGAAATTTTTTTTTTTAAGATCTATTTATTTATTTTTAAAAGAGGAAAGGAGGGAGGGAGGGAGAGAGCGGGAGAAAGAGAGAAGGCATGAGTGGGTGTGGAGGGGCAGAAAAAAAGGAGAGAGAGAATCCTCAAGCAGACTGTCAACAAAGCCTGGAGCCCGAGACAGGGCTCAATCTCAAGACCCTGAGCCAAAACCAGGATTCGGGCACTTAACCAATCAAGCTACCCAGGAATCTTTTTTGATAATTTCAATTCAATTTCCTTAATAGATATAGGGTTATCTGGACTTTCTATTTCTTATAGTATCAATTTCATCAAGTTGCATTTTCAAGATATTTCCTCATTCTAATTAAATTGTCATATTTAGTTTTAAATGGGTGTTCCTAATAGTCCTGTATTATTCTGTAACAGCTATAAAGTCAGAAGAAAAATATCCTCTCTTTTAATCTTAGGATTAGTAATATGCTTTTTCATGCCTTTTTTTTTTTTTTTTGTAAAAACTATTGCTTGCTATTTCTAGCAGCATTATCAACAATAGCCAATTTAGAGAAAGAGCCGAAATGTCCACTGACTGATGAACTAATAAAGAGGATGTGGCATACATATTTATATTAAAAATATAACAAAAATATTAAGGATGATGTGGTGTGTATATATATATAAAAAATGAAACATTACTCGGCCATAAAAAATCTTGCCATTTGCAACAATGTCGATGGAGTTAGAATGTATTATGCTAAGTGAAATATGTCAGTCAGAGAAAGACAAATATCACTTGATCTCACTCATATGTGGAGTTTGAGAAGGAAAACAAATGATCATAAGGGAGAAAAAGAGAGAGGCAAACCAAGAAAGAGTCTCTGAACTATAGAGAACAAACTGAGGGTCACCATGGGGGACAGGTGAAATAGGTGGTGGGGATTAAGTAGGGCATTTGTGGTGAGCACCAGCTGTTGTATGTCAGCGTTGAATCACTAAATTGTACACCTGAAACTAATATTACACTGTTTGTTAACTAACTGGAATTTAAATAAAAACTTTAAAAAACCCTATTCCTTGGGGCTATCCATTTCACTAGTCTTTTTTGAAAAGACTTTTAAAAGACTATCTGTAGTTTTTCTTTATTGTCATCTTAGAGGTGATAAGGTACTTCAGCTTTTGCATATCAGAAAAGTGGACACAGATTTCTGGATTGAAAAACTTCAGCTTTATTAATATTTCTCTATTATCTTTCTGGCTTCTCTCTCATTGGTTTCTGCTCTTTCTTATTTTTTTTCATGTACCTATTTTGGGTTAAGCTTGCTTTCCTTTATCTAGCTTTCTAAGATAAAAAAAAATTATCACAGTTTTGTGACATTTTCTCCTTTTTAAATACAAATATTTAAACCTATAAATTTCTCTGTAAGCATTACTGGAAGGTCATTCCACTAATTTTAACATTAGAGTGTGGCACTCAAGCAGTGGTTGAGTGTCTGCCTTTGGTTCAGGTCGTGATACCAGGGTCCTGGGATTGAGGCCCACATCAGGCTCTCCTCTCCATAGGGAGTCTGCTTCTCCTTCTGCCTATGTCTTTGCCTCTCTCTCTGTGTCTCTCATGAATAAATAAATAAAATCTTAATATTTTTTTGACATGAGAGCATTTTCTTTATAATTCAGTGTGAAGTACTGTATAATGTCCTGTGTGATTTCTCCTTTCACCCATGAGTTATTTAGAATTGTATTGTCTAACTTCCCAGTATTGGATTTTCTTCCAGAAAACTTATTTCCATTGATTTCTATTGTAATTCTGTAAAGGTAACAGAACATATTTTGTAAGATTGAAATATTTTGAAAATGACTGGAAACTGTTTTATGACCCAACATATAGTTCATCATGGTAAACATTCCATAAGGAAACAAATGTAGATTTAGCTGTTATTGGGTAAAATGTTCTATACATTTAAATTAGGTCAATAGTTTATAATATTGTTTGAATCATTTAAAACTGCATATGTTTTTACCTATAAATTACTTTTCCTATATATTACTGAGGTCTTAAAATCTCCACCAATGATTATAGATTTGTTTAGTTTGCCCTTTATCTCTGCTTTTCTTCATATATTGAAACTCTATGGCTTGTTGAATCCCCATTTCTGTTTGTTACACCTTTTTAATAAATTAGTCCCTTTATCATTATGAATTGTTTCCCTTGATTCCTGATTATATACTTTTTCTTGATGTTTACTTTGTCTGAAAATAATATAACCACCTCAGGCTGACCATGCTCAGTATCTTTATTGTATTTCTTCTTTCTTCCTTTACCTTTCAATCTATCTGTACCTTTTTCTTCTTGGGTTTGCTGAGATCCTTGGATTTGTAGGTTGATGTTTACCACACCCACACCCACACACACCGTGTGCATCATTCTTCTTATTCTGGGGGACTTCAGATACATATGTATTATACTACTGAAATAGTTCTATATATCACTGAGGCTCCTTTCACGTTTTGTATTTTTTTCTTCAGGTTGAATAATTTTAATTTTTTCAAGCTAATACCTTTTTCTTTTGCTATTTCTAAATTTGTATTAAACCTATTCCATGAATTTTTCATGTCGGATGTATATTTTTCAGTTCTAGAATTTCTGTTTGATTTTTTTAATAGTTTCCAGTTTTATACTGAGTTTCATCATTTGTTCATTTATGTTCACCTTTTCCTTTAAGTCCTCCATATATTCATAATAACTGTTTTGTAGTATCTTTCCATTAATTTCAAATTCTGGGTCATCTTGGGGTCTGTTTTTATTAACTGCTTTTTGTCTTGATTAGTGATCATTTTTTTCCAGCTTCTCTACATTTCAAGTTTTTTTGTCCTTTGCACTAGATCTTGTAGACATTAAATTATAAGGAATCCAGAATATGTTGTCTTCATTTCTAGGGATTGGTTTTTCCTTTGATAAACAGTTAAATTACTAGTGGATTTTCTTGAATCAGTCAGGGTAGGTTTTATCCCTCCTCTGCTCATGTCTATCTTTATCTTCTCTAGTCCTATAGTATAAATCCTACTCTAGGGAGCATCTAGTTATAAAGTTTACCATTCTGGGAGCTTACCTCAATACCCAATGTGTTCCACGTGGCATTTCCACTCTGACTAGGTGGAAATATCCTAAGGAATCCTAGCAGCATGGCATTTCATTTCAATTCCAGGTACACAGCCTCTGATTTCTGTTAGACTTTGCAAACTAATTTAGGTCTCAGCCAAAGACCAAAGGGTACCTCCACAGAGACATTGCCCATTTTTTTCCTGGTACCATGTCCAACAAATTCTGTGGACCTCCACAGTCCTGGTCTTAGATTTCTGCCTGCTTAGCCTGAGTGGAGTTAGTTATCTAAGACTTCTGATTTCTGCCTGGGCTCCATGTTCCTGTGCCATGGTTTACAAAGCTCCCAGAGCAGAAAGTCCTGTATTAGTTAATTGTCCTCTAGGAGAAAGACTGAATGGCTGTAGCAGCTGTAGTAGCTACTATAAGGTTTAAAACTCTCTGAAAGTATTTTGAGTTTTTGTTCCTATAGTAGTAGGTTTTATGGACAAATCTTACTATCAGTTTGGGGTATATGTATAGGTATACAGATGTATAGACACACACACAGACATATATATAGATATATCATTACATATATTTTATATTTAACATTTAATTAATTTATATAAGTTGTAAATTTAAAATAAATATGAATTATAAATTGCAAATTTATTTAATTTTATAGAAACTTAATTAAATTTATATAAATTATTTGTAAGTAGTTAGTAAAATAAGGACAAGAAAACTGTATCTGTTAGAGTGTCTTAAAATATCTCAAAAGTAACTCCTGCCTCAGCATCAAAGAGAACTCCCAATGGTTCTGTTGATGCCATCAAGCTGAATCTACTGTGTTGGCCAGGGATATTAGATTGTCCACAACTGTTGAAATGATTAGGACACACCTCTGGGGCGGAGAGTGGACCCACTTTCCCTAAAGCATATATACTGCATGAAAGAGAAGGGACAGCTGCAGAAGCATGGTGGTACTGGATGCTGACTTAAGATTCATGTCCGGTATGGAGTACTGTAGTTTGTGTGTATCTTCACATTAAGAGGTGAAGTAGGAAGTGTGCTACTGATTTTAGAGATGAGGAAGCAAGGACATTATTGTTTATTTATGTGTTAGAAAATAAGTATAGTGGTACTTAACAAAATGTCAAGTGCTACTAAATGGATGCTTTAGGTGACATATGTAAATGCCCATTTACAAACACTGTGCATCACAGTAGAAAAGAAAATTGTTAATTAAGATGGCATTTTTGTAGGTGTTCCTGAATTCTTATACACATGTGAAAGGTTTATGTTATTGCAGAGAAAATACAATGACATTTATGTTCTATCCTCTAGAGGAATCTATTTTTAGTTTTTGTGTTCTTCAAGAAATTAGTCTATTCAAAAAAACTGTGAAGTCTACTCCCACTTTAACTCCAGAAATGGAACACAGATTTATCAGGTCAAAGAACAAATGATAGACATAGGACATCAGGTAAGAGAGATTAAGATTTGCAGCATCAAGGGAAGAGACATGAAATAATCCCTAAGGCACTATGCAAAGCAGGTAGCCAACAATTTACAGACCATTCTAGAAGAAAAACAAAACTTCCTGAGAAATGCAATGACGATGCATAAACTTTGAATATACTAAATATCAAAGATTAAGAACTTCCGTAAATAGAGTGAGGATTATGATCTGGAAAATTATAGACCTAAAGGACAAGAAGAAAGTTCAATAGATAGTTATGGTCTAGGGATCCCAAAGGATCAAGTATTCAAATAAAGTTGTTATTTTAACAAACCGATACATTCTTAATGTACTACTCATTAAAATTGAACTGTTTTTTTATAGTTTTCTAAGATGTATTTGGTATGGCAATATTATTCATAGATGTGAGCATATGTAAATTCACTCACTGTAAAAATCATCCATAAAGAATTTATTGAGCACCCATGAGCACACATCCCATGAGCAGATTCAGTGGGGCTAATTACAACATCCTGCAGGAGTACCATCACTGCTAATATCTACAGAGAGCTTCATTTAGGTTCACAAGCCACCCAGAAGTATATGGATATTAATGTTACTTTAATAAGACAAGTTACTACAAAGCAATTACATTTTAAGTTTCCACTTCTATCCTTTTCTGAACACTTCCAAAAATCTAAGTACCTGTAGGATATTGAAAATCTATATGATACTCTCTAGTATGTTATCAAGCAGTGTCAGTTGTGCTGATGGGCTCTTGAAGCCATCTTATTCATAGTTGAATCTACTTCTGCTTCAGCTCCTAATCCCCTTCTCCCTCAGCCAGTGTTTGTGGTCTTCCTGTTAGAGTATCACAGATGTCTTTGTTTAGAAAACAGTGAGTGTCACTTATTTAAATATTTAGATTTAAGATTGGGGAAAAGTCTCCAAGGACTTGTTAACCCTCTTCATAAATATTTAAGGCTAATTTTAACTCTACTCTTGATAATTTTTGTTAGAATTTAGCAAAACCTATCTTAATTCTCCAACTGGTACCCTTTACAGATGCCTTAACCTCCATAATTTCGTGATCTTTTGAAAGATAACCCTTGGGGTTCTATATTTCATCATTTGAAAAATAAAAATAATTTTACCAAACATGAGGCCATTGTGTAGTTCAAAGAAGGTAATTCACAGAGCACTCAGAATATTACCAGTCATGTAGCAAATACTCACCGATTAGTAAAGTGGCCATACTATTTATACAACCAGGTAGAAACAACTTTTGAGAGCAAAGGATACTATTGATAACACACGGAAACAACAGGTATAAACTGGAATTACCTAGAGTAAGTGGGGATGCATGGTTGTCCTGATTATTTGCTGTAATTAGTGAAGAAATCTTGTCCTACAATGTAGTGATTTTGATTCAGCACTCCTTTTCAATTTGTTTGGATCTAACACCTATTGTCTCTCCTAGTGTGCACATTCATGAATGATAGTCCTTCTGAGTTGCTTGCGAATACAGATTCACTCACTGCCTAATGAAAGCCAATATTGTTCCTGTAGTGGGGGAATTTTGACAGGAGATCATGGAGTTTTGCAGCAGCTATGGAAGAGATTGGGCCTCTAAGGCTGGGCAGAATTTGGACATGCCAAAGGAAAAGAGAAGACATTCCTAGGGAAACAATGTCTCGTGTACTGATAACGGTGCATTGTATTCACTAGAGAATAGGTTAATTGGAGTATGTTCTATATTAGTGAGCAAGAGGATTTATGTTTACCCAGGTTATGGTGAAGTTTGATTAGAAAGCGACTTAACAACAAAACAGAAAGGTCAGGATTTAGTGCAACAAGGAGCACATAGTTTGGAGTTTTTTACATGGAGAGCAACATCATGACTGTGCTCTAAGAAAGTTACAGCATTCTGCAAGAAGACAGTGATTTACACAAGAAGTCTCTTTCTTATTAAAAGGGCAATTTGTTATCTCAAATCTTGAATCAAGGACACTAAAAATTATTTTTCTGTGCATTCTCTCATAAACTACTCTCTATTTGCTCTCTATCGATTGTTCTTGGGTTATCTCTGCTGCTTATTTTCATGTGTTCTGTAAACACTGACTTTGTCTTTAGCATTCTTCCTGCAGCTCATTCACATCAGGGAAGCGTGCTAGAAAAGAAAGATGCTAATTTTATAAGTTCAGTGTAGCTATGTCCTCAATATTCAATTTACGGGGAGAATTTTACACACAACTGATTGAATATCCATCTGGTAAGTCTTTAGCATTATCTAATTTCTTTCCACTGTGTATGGAGCTGCTGAGACACCTCAGGGACTATTTGTATAACATCGTTCCTCCAGGCCATGGAAAATTCTGTGCACTGCTTTCCACACATGTTTGGTTACAGCTGGTTCTGGTTTGTGTGTTTTGGGGTTTTCCAATGCAATTACTGCCTACTTCATATACACCAAATGAATCTGCCTTTTTCTGTTTCAACTGAAATGTGAATCCACTGATTCAAATATAAAAACGCCCAGATAGACTGAAGGAAATTCAGAAAGACAAAGGAAACCTCAGTGTAATGTGTTCCCAGGCAGAAACTACCAAAAGAAAGAAGGAAGGAAGGAAGGAAGGAAGGAAGGAAGGAAGGAAGGAAGGAAGGAGAAAAAAGAGGACAGGAATCTATTTCTTTCTATGTTCTGCCTTCTATTAGACCACTTTGTGAGAGTGTATTTTGGTCTCAAGTGTTTCCTTAGAATAATTATTTCCCTTCTGTGGAAAGAACTCTCCCACCAGGAGCATGATGTAGTCTGCCCAGACCTGACAGATCCATCCTATTCTTACTGGATCAATATGGGTCTCAGTCTTGTAGACACTGTGGCTTTCGTTCGATCTCAGTAATTCTCAGATTGACTACCCATAAATGCAGTGAGGGGGGAGCCAATTATCCCATACAGCCTCTGGCTTGTTATCACCATACACAATTATTGGGAGAGAGGTGTGCACAGTAACCCCAGGGATGGCGCCAAAAGGAATTTTTTTCATCATTATGGTCTCAGTAAAATCAGATAGTATTCCATCAACCAACTTTTTAAATGGGGGTTTATATTGCTTTGCTGAAAATATGTGCAAAGCTCACAGCCACTGGCAAAGGAAGTCTGTGTCTTCCGTGTATGCAAGCAAGATATTCCATATATTTACGCTATTCTCCTCCATACTGAAGTTATTGCTGACAGCTAGTGAAATAATACTCAAATGTATTGGCCCTTTCAATGCTATTGAAAGAACACCTGCGAACACAATGATGGATTTATGTTTGGGATACAGTCTGCACTGTTTCTGACGCGCATGCATTTAGCATAAGCAAATGTGAAATAGTTATGCATTAACAATATGGTTAGTATGTCAGTGATACAGTTAACAATATCATAACTAGGGGATCCCTGGGTGGCGCAGCGGTTTGGCGCCTGCCTTTGGCCCAGGGCGCGATCCTGGAGACCCGGGATCGAATCCCACATCGGGCTCCCGGTGCATGGAACCTGCTTCTCCCTCTGCCTGTGTCTCTGCCTCTCTCTCTCTCTCTGTGACTATCATAAATTAAAAAAAAATTAAAAAAAAAACTACCATTTAAAAAAAAAACAATATCATAACTATGTAACAGGCATTTACCTTGCTTACTTTCAGATTACCAAATATATACACCAATTTAATATAAAAATAGAAAGAAAACAACTTTTGAAATGAAAGAAGAAAAAAATCCAAACACGAAACTTTAAGGCCTTTCTGCTGGATCCACTTTATTCAAGATAGAGTTGACTTGAGGACTGGGCTGTGGCTCTTGTCATGGGGAGGAGCTGTGTATACCAGGGAAGCAAAAGGAAGAAGCTATTGGCAGAATGCTGCTGATCTTTCTGAGAGCAAGAGATGTGTGTGTGTGTGTGTGTGTGTGTGTCTGTGTGTGTGATGTTAAGGCAAGCATGTGGTTTGGGGACATGGGAAAAGCAGAGTTCTGCATGAGAACATCCCGGTCCCACTCAGGATACTAGAAAGTGATTCTGGTTCTAGATTGAGCCTGGAGGCTATGCAGATGCTTATCACATGTTTACACCTAATGTGGCTCTTCATACCAGGCAAACGGTGATTCTTACCAGGGCTGGCTGTGCATGAAGGAAGACATGCCAGGAAGTTTTTTTTTATAAAGGCACCGTGCCAGCATATAGAAATGTTTCAGCAAAAGGAAACACCATTACAGCATTTACCTTGCATTAGGCTTCCCCCCTCCCCTCCTGCTGCTCCACTTGTTGGATCACTGACCAAGTACAGGAAATACTGTGTTAATTCTAAACTTCATGTGTCTCACATCATTTGGGATTGATTTAGAAAAAGACTTTCACTGGTTTATGCAAGACCTCAAAACTTTAGAAGAAAATGAAGTTACTTTTTAGGTTGACTGAATACCTAATTCTATGCACCTAAAAGCTTCTGCAATTAACAACTATTATGATACTTGGTGGAATCAGCTGATATTTTTAAAAAATTAGTTATACTTCATTTGCATCCTTTCTAAAAAATAGATTTCATAAGGGTTGAGACATTAAATATAGGGGGAAAACAGAAAAACAGCAGGGAGAAAATGTAGATTAGTATTTAATTTGAGAAGGAAAATATCCTATGCAAAAATAAAAGTGAAGGGGCACACCAGTTGGAAATATTGGTAGCTATAACTGTGTAATTGTAAATGCCAAAGATCATTTCAATATCTTTCTTCAAGCTAGGAAATTCTAGCAACATATTTGATTTAAAAATAAATTTTTGTAAGAGAGACACAGAGCATGTACAAGCTGGGGGGAGGGGCAGAGGGAGAGGGAGAGAGTCTCAAGCAGACGCCACTCTGAGTGGGGATACTGCTGTGGGGCTCAGTCTCACAAACCTTAGGTCATGACCTGAGCCAAAATCAAGTCGGTCACTTAACTGAATAAGCCATGCAGGCGCCCTTGATTAAAAAATAATGAATTACCTTAATATGTAAAGAAATAGTCTATGGTCAAAAACAAGAAATGCATGAGAAGAAATATAAATGGCCTATAAACACATATGTGAATGAGAACACACATAAATTTTCCTAACCTGCAGTTAAAGAAACACTAATCAGAAGGAAAAAAATCAATAAACCAATTCTTAAAGTGGCAAAAATATTTCCTAAATTTTAGGAGGGTTAGTCAGAGTGGAAAAGGAGTACTTTTGATGATTACCATTGATACTCTCTTTCTGAAAAGCAATTTGGTCATATTACGGAGCCCATTACAAATATGTGTATTTAGGGGCACCTCAGTGGCTCCGTCAGTTTAAGCGTCTGCCTCAGGTTTTATGGTTTCTCTCTCTCTCCTCTCTCTCTTTCTCTCTCTCTCAAGTAAAGAAATAAAATATATGATTGATATGAATTTCACCTGTTTCTTATTTCTTTTTCCAATCCAGCTACCAGAAAATTTACAATTACTTAGGTGTCTTGCATTGTATTTCCAGTGGACAGCACTGTTATAGAATATGATGATGGCTTCTGCTGACCTTTCACCTCTATCCTGTACCATCTCCAGCATTTTGGCTTTCTTTGTTAAAGTAGCTTTTGCCTCAGGGCTGTTTCTGCAGCGAATGAGACAAGACACAGGGAGGTGGACAGGCAAGAATTTTTAAATTACAATTACTTTGGAGAAGTTGTTACCCCTGACCTCAGTATTAGGAAATGTCATTTCATGTAGTTGCTCAAGAGAATGCCAAGTAGAAAATTCTAGAACAGAAACATCACACTGAATACCTCCACAAGGACCAACCATATCTGCTAGAATATTTTATTTTTAGTTTTTAGTCTTCAATATTTGTTGGCTGATGCTGGGCAAGTCATATGTCTCTGGGGCTCAGTGTTTTCCATCTCTAAAAGGAATAAAAAAAACTCTTCACCTGTAAAAGGAAACCATGAAATTCACCCAGTTGTGCAAACTACTAGGAGTACATGAACCTGAGTGCTTAAAAGAGTGCCTAGTAAATGCTTTAAAAAAATGTGACACATGCTCCCTATGAAACTTTGTTCAATATCATCAATATTTGATAAATGTGGGGAACAACCTGAACAGATTTAATAATGTGATCAGAATTTAAGAACATATTTATTTTATCAGAGAAATAGCCTGGGAGAGTTGAACAGGACAGACCAGGGACTCGGACTCCCTGGCTCCCAAACTGACCTGATCTTAACTGCTTTCACCCTGGCAGGTTACATACGTCTGTGTGCTTCCTCTTCTCTACAATGGAGTAGTGCAACTCTCAGACATAGTTGGAGAAATGAAATGAACAAATGCCCCGGACATTTGTATGGTATGCCATG
This sequence comes from Vulpes lagopus, assembly GCF_018345385.1. Taxonomy (NCBI): domain Eukaryota; kingdom Metazoa; phylum Chordata; class Mammalia; order Carnivora; family Canidae; genus Vulpes; species Vulpes lagopus. The sequence continues at coordinate 4,608,868 of NC_054833.1, forward strand.
TCCGTGCCTAGGACAGTGCGGTGGACAGTTTAATAATTGCTATCCATTATTGTCACCATTATGGAGAAAGTTACCAACAAATTCCCACACCTTCAGATAAAATAAACAAAAATTTGCAAGTATCATACGCTCTAGGCCAAAAGTAAAATTCTTCTTGGGGTTGGGTGCCACTGATCCTCATAGTTTTCTGCAGGCAGGAGGATAGGTAGCCTAGAAAGTATTCTCATGCTTTACAATGTACAGATAAATGCCCTGGGACCTTGTTAAAATGCAGACTCAGATTCTGTGGGTCTGGGGTGGAGTCTGCTTGAGCTTCTCCATATTTAATAAGTTCCCGCGTGATGCTGGTGATACCGCTTCTCCTGCAGCATCCAGAGGACCAAGGGCTAAAGCAATATCATCCACCTTGACAGGAAGAATAATTGAGGTGCAAGATCACAGAAAGGGCATCATCATAAGTGCATGAAACAACACTCCTTTTTGTTTTTTTTTACGTTGATGACTAGCACAGGGATAGATTAGCTTCTTTCTCCTTTAATTGAATTCATCTCATTAAGCTAGACAGGGGTCGGGCAGCATCCCCTTTACAGAGATTATGATTCTGTAGCACACATAATTTATGACATTTGCTCTGAGTTTCATGATAAATACAACATAAGGAATAAAAACAGGCCTTTCAAAATGTACTTTTCCAAAAAAGTCCTAACTTTTCCTAACACTCTATTTTCAATGGTTCCTTCTTTACTGAGGTTTTTATAGACACAAGTTACTCAGTTAAGAAAATTTCATTTTAATGTTAGTGTGCAAAGAATCTGAATTGCAAATGACTGTTAAATAATATCAGACACTTTTTATGCATCTGTGTGTTTTGTCCTTTAATTTTTTAATATGGAGAGTCATTTTTATATATTTTCTAACGCTCACCTACCCCCTTGCATTCTTGTTGCTAGATTTCATCTTGCCAGTATTTTGTTTGGCTTGCAATATACTATTTTAGTTTGGATATCAAGGTTACGAAAGTCTCATAGCATTATGTATAAATTTCAGGTGCTATTATGTGTCAGGTACAATAAAACTTTATACCAGGAGCATCAAGTTCACGGACAATGACTACCTATGATTGAACATTTAGATTAATATACATTGTTTAGTATGTGTAAAAAATTATAATCATAGAGAATTGTATTTCCCATGATCACATTAATTTACTATTTCAAAATACATGCATGATTGAACGGAGCCCTGGCAGATGTTAAATGTCAGCTCTTTTAAACACACCATAGAAACCATCACAGATGCAGAATCCTTGTATCTTAAAGGATAAGGGAAGTCAGTGGCCAAAGGAAGAAATATCCCAGGGATCTATGTTCCTGGATCTTCTCTAACACACATAACTTGCAGTTATTTATTAAACTGGCCATGTTCTCCAGACTTTATGTTTATTAATAATCTTAGTGAATCTTCACAATAACCCTGAAAGAATTTTTATTCTCATTTTTCATGAACCTGAATGTCTAAGTGGTAATTTTATAGGGTCACATAATGAATGAATGAAGGATTCAGGCATTGTTCGCTAACTCCAGAATTTCGATACATTTTCCAGTGGCATCCTATCCCTTATAATTTTAGTTCCCAACTCAGAGTACACAGCATCTCACTGTTCTCCCAGAAGTCTAGAAATCTCTATCTTGTCCCACATTTTGGGGAAGAAGTTTGTGAACTAAAATTTTTCATCAGATCTATTCATTCTCGATATCCTTTTCCCAGACTCACTGTTCACCTTATAATTCATGTTTCCAGATCACATAAGGTAATAGATTATTTATAATTATGATGATCAGTTTGCTTATTCATTCATTCAAGTAGCCAGTTGTTCACTTAACACACATTTTCATCTGACAAATTCACCTTGTTTAAATCCTAAAGTCCTCTCTCCCTCAACATCCTTAAAATGTTGAAGGCTGAAAAATACATTTTTCTGAAACAAGTAACAGCATGATGTAGAGAATGATAAAAGAAGTAGCATTAGAGAGCTAAAATAATTTCAATATGCAAAACTCATTTAGAATATAAGCTTGATCAAAATGAACAAAGGTATTGGTTCTACCAAGAAAAATGGCTTTGAACACCACAAATATTTAACCTGTCTCTGCAGTAATGTGCTTTCTAATTTCAAACGCATTGCATTTGTATTCCAGCCAATTTCCATACTATAAATGTCAGTCAACATAGGCTGATTATGCCTAAGAATGATTTAAAAAGAACCTTAACAACAGTAAAAGTCATGTCCGTATTTTCATTATGCATCTGAGCCTTTGGATTGTAAATATTCCCTCTGAGCTAATATTTTAGAATTCAAGGTCATATACAGGGGATTTTTTCCTTGCTAATTAGAAAATAGATTACTCCACTTGAAATTATGTAGGTGGAAATTCTTCCCTGAGGAATTTATCTCTTTCAGATGTGTTTGATCATGTTCAATATTTTTTTAACTATATTATATTTGCTTTTTCCCCTCTCACCTACCAAATATGATGCACCAAATGCTTAAGGATTTGACTTATGATTCTGACATTAGTAATATAGTTATATTAAAAATAATGTACTAGAAGTCTTTCACCTGCATACAATTTTCCTTATTAGATTTGCTTGTGATTTCACTTGTCAAATTTCACAACGTCTAATGTTCCCTCTGTATATTTATAAAAATACTTTATTGCAGATGAGTCTAATCACTATGTAAATTAGGTAATTATTTGGTGAATATTAACATTCTTTCCCATACAAAATAATACATATATTTTGAATCTTCTTTCCTTGCTTTTGGGAGAATATAGCAATTAAAATAGTTATTGAATCCTTATTTGCATGCAAATGAGGCAAGTGAAGTAGCATATCAGGATATGCAAAAGTATATTTAATTTTCAATTTCAAATGTATTTCTTATTAGTTAGGCTACATCATTTTCAATGCAATTTTCTTCTGGCATGTTACAATCATGTATCATAAAAAGCTTTTCTGGTAACCACTTGCTTACATGCATGGGCTTTTAATCTTTCTGGATTCTTCTACGGCAAGACAAAATAAATCTTCTTTAAAAGAGAGAAAAAAGTCACCATGTTGCGGGATTACATGATTAATAGATGGCATATAGCAAGTATTTAATACTGTATTGAAAGGATGGTTTAAAAAGGTAAGTTTAAAGTAATTATAAACTAAGTATAAAGTAATTATAAAGAAATATGCTGATGATTTTTCTACCAAATAATTATAAAAAATTATTGAACATAGAACTGTATCTGAAAGAAAATAATAGATATGTCCCTGAGTAAATTTTAAGAAAATCAAATAAACCAAGACATTTCTTGTTAAGATAAAAGCTGATATTGCTGACATTTCTGTAAATATGAATGACATAGAAACAATAAAAATATTTAGATTTCAAATGTTAAAACTGCATGGGAATGAGGTATCTCGATGTTTTAAGAAAACATTTATGAAATAAATAAACAAAAGTAGTACAATGTTAGAATGATGAATTCAGTAGCCCAAAGTTTACTGAATATATTCAATATATTGAATTCAAATATATTCAAGGTGAGTGTAATGTTTAGATCTAGCTTTTGACAATGAGTTACTAAGGCAAAGTTCATGGTGTGTCTCACTCACGCTCCTTAAGGCTGATGGCACATCATACACACTCTCACACACATTCCATAATTTTAATAACAGACTTCAAAATCTGGCTGTTGAAATTCACTGGACTTAGTGAAATATTCCTTAGGTTCTTAGACTGAGACAACAGAATTGTGCTGAATAAAAAATCAAAATATGTTTCAAACCATAGTTTTTTGGATTTTAGGTGCATGTTGTGATTAACTATCATTGTAATGGCATTTCCTCTAGGGGAAGAAAAGTATTTCCAGTAATCTTCAGTCATGGGTATATCTTGTTTTGTCTCTCTTTATCTGTCTCAAATGAATACTTTATCCGTCTACCTACCTACTAACTATCTACCTACCTTCTTACCTACCCACCTACTACCCCTCTAACCTCATGCCCTACTCTCTGGTCCTCCTCAGTGAATACAATGCTCTTCTCCTACTATTTTGGTCCTCTGCGGAACCTTGATTCTACACCCGTTCCTGAATTCTGTAGTCAACCAGAGCCCTACTGGTCACATGAACTGTGTGTCTTTCCGCTGGGGGCGGGGAAGGTGGGTAGGGGTGAATATACATTTTGTCTGTTTCTAAGCTCTATCTAAATAGATGTTTTATGGTAAAGACTAGAGCTCTATCATCTTGTTTTTGTATATTTCGTTGTTTTTTTTTTTTTTAAACTAACCTTGCTGTAATTGAAAAGGAAGGCAATCCTGGTATATTAATTAGGTTGACTGATTATATGGCACTACAAACAGGGGGACCAAATGGCTAGTGACAATTCCATATAGGAGGTAACTTGATTCATTCAAAACATATAGAATGTTGATATCTGCAACCCCTCTTGCAGGTTGGAGCCCCTCTCACTTGTTCTCATTACGATGTCTGCCCTTCCAAACAGCACTTCTTAGGCTGCAATTTTATAGTCTATTTTCAATTGTTGTATTAATACCTGTATGTCTCTATTACCTGATTCTTTTCAAAGGCAGAGTTGGAGCCTCTTTTTTTTGCTCACCATATACTACTGAGGTCTGGCACACAGTCAATCCTGCATGAATTAATTATTGAATTTCAGTGTAAGTCAATTAAGTTTAAGTTTGGTTCAACCACTTAATAGCTGTGTGATCACAGCCAAGTTATATAACTACCTATGTCTGCTTCACACTTTGCAACAATGTTATAAGGGGCAATAAAAAAGGCACAACTGAAAACAATATAGAGATCTTAGTTATTTTAATTACATAGTAATAATGCCCAATGTAAAGGTTGTTATGAAAATAATCAAATACAATTGACTTCTTGGTTAGTCTGTTTATTCTATATCTTTTTTCTTTTGCCACAGTGATTGTGAAACAGAACCAGTGCTCCCTGAACAGACTATGCTGGAAGCTCTGTATGAACTAGCAGAATGTTAGAAGTAATGACAAGGCAGCCATTCTTCCTTAATGCAGTATAAGACTGTTTTAAAGAAAGACCAAACAGATTGATACTCCTCATGTGCTGATGCAAATAAAAAACTTTATCTCTCAGGTGGGATGTTGCCAGGAGCCCACTCTATAAAACAACAATTATTGACCTGAATACTGTGGAAAAAGCATGGGCAGGTTGTATAGGGGGCTCACTGGTGAAGTACAGGACTCAAAAGCTGAGAGAGAGATCAGTGTTGGCAGGAAAATAAGGGCTTGGAAGTTTGAAGGTAATGAAAACAAGACCGCTCTTGGGCTTCGTCCCAAAACTTCAGAGGTCTTCAATTATGAGGTGTGTTTAGAGTTTAGTTTAGAGACAAGAAAGAAAGGGCTATCCAGGGTAACATGAGAGAAGAGTGATAAAATAGGGATGCTTTCTGGAAGAACAACGAAAGCAGAAAATGTAAAAATGTGGTTGGAAATGAGGGCATGTGGGTAATTCAGTCAATTGAGTGTCCAACTCATGATTTCAGTTCAGGTCATGATCTCACACAGGGTCATGAAATCGACCCCCACTTCAAGCTCCATGCTCAGTAGGGAGTTTGCTTGAGATTTTCTCTCTCCCCCCTCTCCCTCTCACTCTGCATGCTCTCTCTCTCTCTTTCTCTCTCCCCTTTTTCTCTCTTTTAACTAACTAACTAACTAACTAACTAACTAAATAAATAAATAAATAAATAATCTTTAAAAAATATTGGGAAAATGTGTTAGTCTGGATTGGGTCCTCTCAAAATTCACATTTTTGAAGCCCTAATCCCCAGAGTGACTATATTTGGAAGAAGACCTTTAAAGAGGTCATTAGGACTAAATATGAAAGAGTGAGGCCCTAATCCAATAGGATTTGAGTCCCTGTAATAAGAGGAAGAAATACCAGGAGTGCTAAGCACAAAGGAAAAGCCATGTGAGGACATAGCTAGAAGGCAGCCATACACCAGCTAGGAAGAGAGATTTTACCAGAAACCATCCCTGCCAATGCATTGATCCTAGACTTCCAGCCTCCAAAACTTCCAAAAAATAAATTTCTGTTTTTTAAGCCACCCTACCTGTGATATTTTGTTATGGCAGCTGAAGCCAACTCATATAGGAATATACAACTTAATTTTTCCAAGTTTAAAGAAGAAGGACTCTTGTTTCTGGGTAATTCAAAGTATAACACCTTATTGTCTGATGAAGGTAGGAAATGAGGTAATATATTTAAAAGAGTTAAATATTAACAGTGAAAAGAAATAAAATATTGGTTTCTTAAAATACTGATCCAAAACATTTTCATGTTCCCCCATGTGTTTCCATGATTCTTATACACAGCTCGATCCTTTCACAAGGGCTTTCTCATTTTGAGTGTAGTGGGATTTGGTTAACATTACCAATGTGTGAGTGAATTTTATTTTGAATTGACAACAACATAAATCTATGATGAAAAATACCTGAGGAAGAGTCCCCCATGCAATGGAATTCTGTATCACAGAACTGTTCAGAGCACTTTAATATTGATGTGACTTACAAACTTACAAGAAGAGGATTCAGCACACAGTGTTCCTCAAGTGTTATTTTACCACACAACACTGAAAAGAGGTTACTGATCACTGGGTGCTATCCTGGGTTCCAAATTTTGAGATCCTTTGACCATGATGTAGTACGTGCACACAGAGATCCTCTTCACAGATTTTTGGCTACTCATCCTTTAAGAAAGAGGAATAATGAAGGATCTTTTAGTAGGTTGCACCTCAGGAAAGATGTTTTAAGAAAACACAAGTATCTTATACATCCCAGGGAAATTGCATTTTTAAAAAGATTTATTTAATTGAGATAGAGAAAGAGAGAGAGAGTGAAACTGTGAGCAGGGGGAGGGTCAGAGGGAGATGGAGAGAGAGAAACTTCAAGCAGACTCCCCACTGAGCTCAGAACCCAAGGCTGGGCTCAATCTCAGGTCCCCAACATGACCTGAGCTGAAATCAAGAGTTGGACACTCAACCCCCTGAGCCACTTAGGCACCCCAGGAAAGTGTGTTCTAATACATAGTTAGTGATGGATTTGAGATGAAACCCTTAACTCCATACACTACTCTTCCGTTCTCTTCTGTTAGCCACAAGAACCATCCCTATTTCCATCTATCAGTTTTAACATTTCTTATTTATAAATGATGAGCTATTTGGTTCTGTTGTTGTTGTTGTTGTTGTTATTCTTTAGCGTGAAATAGTATATTCATGATATAATGAAATGAACTCCAAAATTACTTGACAGTAAATTCAGGACACAATGGGCACCTGACAATTTTTTGTAAATAAGAATTCATCAGGATTATCTGAGAGACAGCTATGCCCACAATTCCCAAGCATCATGAACAATGTTCCACTAGAGGAATAATTACTGGCTGGCATCATCATACCCATCATGTAAGTTTAACAAGGAGCAGTCAGGTGATTCCTTAGGATTGATGTTGTGCAGTATAATACAGCTCACTTCATTTTATCTACATTAAATGGTGCACAATTTACTAGGTTTTCTTATACTTTTTTTTTTTTTTTTAGCTGCAGTAGAAACTGCTTCAGATGGACTCATTGACCGTTGATCATAAATCAGCCCTTTATTGGTGAAGAGGTGAGGTGGGTTAACAATGGATTTACTTGTAAATTGAGAAGAGATAAATCTTTGCTCCCTCAAGGGTAGCCGTGTATTTATAGGTTGGAAGGCAGCACCACTTTTCAAAAAGCACTTTATAGGAAGGTAAAGTCTTCAAGACCTTGGGTGTTTATGATCTCTGAAGCTTGTGTATCTGCAGAATTGTTGTAAAATACACTAATAAAATAGAATAGGATGTTGCTTTATATTTGCCTGTGTTACCACTTGAAATACTTGTACAGGTAGAATAGAGGCTCCATAAAATAAACTCATAAGCTGAAATTTAATTCTTTTGGGAAATCTGCCACTTTTATTTACAAGTCTGTAAGCCTAGCAGATAAAAATAACTAAGAGAAAATATTGCAAATATATTTCATACCACTCTGCAATCAAGGTCCCTGAATGGTTCTATGAACATTTTTATCCCATAAACCTGTCTGGCAGTCATTACCGACTTGACTATGTGGAATTAATCTCCTCATCAGGAATAACCTAAACCTACTTACAGAATAAGAGAACCATGGGATACGCTTTGACTTCCGCTGGTTTATGGTTATATTATGATATAATGAAATGCTCTTCTTGACTGCAAAATGGCAGAATAATTATTTTAGAAATTTGCAATACAGAGAGCAAGGAAATTTGGCAAAGAAAATGATGCTAGAGATTTCAGACCAATTTAAAAGCTGAATTATATTTTAAAAACCACAGACAGGTTCTTCTCACAGAGTCAAGCACTTGGAACATTTTGAAAGAGTTTCTAAATCAGTTTTTGGGTATTCTAACCTATTTCCAATGCATCAAGTTAGCTTTTTGGATATGCTAAGCTATTTCTATTCCCTAATAAAGCATTCAAACACATAAAAACAACTTTGGTTAAATATCTAGAATTTTAATATTAACCAGTCATGAAATATGGAGCATGTACTGCACAAACACACTGTCCTGTGCCATTTATTCATATACTAACCAGATAAAGTATTATGTCAGGTAGGAGATTGCCAATAGGAGCCATGCTGCCAACTCTCTGGAATGTCTACTTGACATCTCAAACTTAAATTATTTAGAACTGACTTCTTGATCTACACTCCCCAAGACCTGCCCCCCCACCCCACTCCACAGTCTACCCATCTCAGTTGGCAGTTCCATCCTTTCAGCTGCTCAGGTCAAAAACCTAGGAGTTACTCTTGACTTCGCTTTTTCCTCCACATACATATTTAGAGTGTCGGCAACCTGTTTCACCTCCCAAATAGAACACACTGCCACCTTGGCTCACCCATCATCATGTCTTACTTTAACTCTAATAGCTTTCTCCTAGGACTCCTTGCCCTCCTCTCTTACCCTCAGCTAGAGTAACTCTTCCAACAGAATAGCTGGCTGGAGTGACTTTATGAAGCCTGATAGATCATGTCTCTGCTTTGCTTAAATTAACCTAGTGACACCCTCTACCCTCACTCCACCCCCCCCCCCCCCAGGCATTTCACTCAGAAGTCAAGAAACTTCCCTGACCTCATCACCTACCACGCTCCCCTGGGTCTCTCTGATCTGGCCACCCTGGCCTTCCCTGCTCTACACCATGTACTCTCCAGCGTTTTCAGCGTTCACTTCTCTGTCAAATATCTGAGTGGTCAAACCCCTCATTCTTTGCTCAACTGTTACCTTCTCAATGTGGTCCATGGTGATAATCCTATTTTAATTATAATATAACCGCTAATTGAGCCTGATCCCTCTTTCATTGCTCACTTTATCTTTTCATGGTACTTGTCCTCTCGAAACATACCACCTTCTTTTATTTATCATGTATGTATTATGTTTACTCTTCATTACCTTTTTCCTCTCCCCAGAAGGCACAGATTCTTTTTTTTTTTTTTTTTAGAGCGGGAAGGGCTTCACTTACTTGTGCTGTTTTTTTTTTTTTTTTTTTTTTTTTTTTTTACTTACTTGTGCTAAGTTTTTAAAACTGTGCTTTGCACAGAGCCCACCCTCAACGCATTTTTATTGGATGATGAAATGAATACTGACATTATGTAAATCTAAAAGCTGTGCTCCAAAAACAATTGTTTGATTTTTTTTCTTGCCATTCTCATGCTAACCAGGTTCAAACCAAAAGACACCATAGACTTCTTGAAGAAAAACCTTGAAGTGATTTTTAAAGATGTTCTTAAATGTAGTTTCTCAGTAGAGCTCATTAAAATATTATGAAGGTACAAAAATTGATATGGTTTAATAAAGACAATGAGTTCACCAAATATGTGTTCAGATCGATGTTATTTAATGGTGCAATTAAAAGAAAATAAGCCAGATCACCTGATTCCTGTTGTTTGCTTGTTTATTTTTACTATTCCATTGTACTCACTATGTAGTACCCATGATGTGGTTGTTCTGATCTGTGTTTCTGAAAGAAATTTTGTGCAGTTTGATGCTCAGTTGAGATTGGCTTCTAATCTACCATCTTCCTTGATCTCAATTATAATCCATCAGTAAAATATATAATATATAATAAATAATAATACAATGGATCTCATTATAATTCATCTGCCTAATCAAGCCAGAAGTCTATCCCTGTATTCTTCCTCTATCTATATATACTTCCTCCTTGCCGAAAATAAAAATAAAAATTAAGCAATAATAAAGTCGTATTAATATTTACCAAATTTGTTTTAATTCCTCTCACTGCTTTCCACTGTCTTTACCATTTCCATGATTCAGAAAACAGGTATCTCTCCTGGTTTTCTGGAAAAAATTCACATACTTTTCTTCTTACTTCCTGTTACAATGACAGAGCTGTATATTTTTCTAATTCAAGACTACCTCTGTGTGCAGTATGGATTCTACTCTTCCATTCTTTTCTTTTCTTTTTTTTTTTTGAGATTTTATTCATTTATTCATGAGAGACAGAGACAGAGGGAGAGGTAGGCTCCCTGCAGAGCAGGGAGCATGATGGAGGGCTTGATCCCAGGACCCTGGGATCACAACCTGAGCTGAAAGAAGACACTTAACTGACTGAGCCACTCAGGCACCCTTCCTTTCTTTTCAAGTACCTTTCACTATTGTGTATCCTTCCTCTTTCTAGTATCCTTGTACTCTCAACTGATCCTTCCCACTGACTTTTAAACATGTGTTAATCCACGTGTGTCAAATAACCACTTTTTTCTAATCCACATCCTCTTCCATTTACTACTGTATCTCCTTTCTTGTGAAAGTTATTAATGCACCAAGTCTTCATTTTATCACTTCCTGAACTTTTCTCAATTGTCTCCCATCTGGTTCCCTCTCTCATCACTTCTCTGAAGCAGCTCTGCTACATTGTCACTCACAATTCACACGTCAAAAATCAAACAGCTTTTTCCATTTTTCAACTACTGGAGTTCTCTTTGAAATGTTAAATACTGAAGAGATAAAACTACGTATAAGTGAGATTTAATAGGTAAATATCCAACACAATGCAGAATTGAAGAAACATGATTTCGCCATAGCATTTGAAGTCCCCAGTGCTGGGGCATCTGGGTGGCTCAGTCAGTTAAGCAATTGACTCTTGATTTCAGCTCAAGTCATGATCTCAGGGTTGTGAGATCGAGCCTTGCATCAGGCTCTGTGCTGGTTATGAAGTCTACTTAAGATTCTCTCTCTTCCCACTTGCTCATGTGTGCGCTCTCTTGCCCTCTGTCTTTCTCTTTTAAAAAAATGAAAAATAAAAAAAGAATGAAGTCTCTATTGTTTCTGTCCACTAGTGCTTTGCATCTCCCTTCAGATGCATTATCAAATTCTATGAAATTATTCAATAATGTTCTTATTTTTAAGGAATTTTCACAATAATCTACTCATCATGCTTTTCTGAGTTTAATAATACTTAGTGTTATAAAAGCCTCAAAAAACACGTATTTTTATTGGCTCTGGTTATCTGACTAGTATTTTTTTTTAATCCATCTCATTGACTTTGCTAGAGTTGAACTGAATGAACCTGTCCTCAGGCCAGATGACAAATAAGAAGCTTCTGAATAAATGAATAAGGGGCTACCCTCAGAAAGATGATTATTATTCCTTCCACATTAAAATAGAGTTTTCCCTGATGAAACTAACATTTTGGCTTAATTTCATTTCCAAACCATTAACATTCTATTCTGTCTGTTTGTTGCCAAACATCTGGAATGAAAACTTAAAAAAAAAATACTCATTCATATTTTTCCCTCAAATCCAGAAAGAAGATTAGCACTTTACAAATAAAATTGCCAAACAAAATGCTTATTCAACTATATATTTGGCAGGTTTTGTAGACATGGCTGCCATGGAAGTAAATAGCATGACAATGCACAGAGAACATATGTAGATCACTGTATTGAACAGCTTTTACTGGGTTATTCTGTAGTAACAAAGGTTATTTCTGTGGTAATAAAGACCGTGAAAATTCAGTAGTTTACAACAGCAGTAGTTCATTCTTTCACCACAATACATATCCATCATGGGTTAGCTGAGGTTCTGCTCCACTGATTCTTTGTTCTGGACCCATAAGGCTCAGCCTCTACCAGATCATGCTGGCCTCATGGAGGAAGAAAAAGGGAAAAAAAGAACCTACATGATTACTCTTAAGCCTTCTGGTAGAGAATGGTATATGCCCAGTTCATATACATTTTATAAGCCAAAGCATGTAATATGGCCATATCTGACTTCCATATCTCAGGGGGGACTAACTCTCTCACAAGAAGGGAAAGCAAGTAATGGGGAACAGTAATAAAATCTGGCACACCTCACACAACATGGAAAATTATGACTATGATTATTTTCTCATGGATACAAGGGGATTTAAAGTCAGTTTCTTCCCTTGAGGATGAATCAAAGAAGTGGGTTCACATCATGATGTTATTGCTTATTGTTACTAAGTGATGTTTGTTTACTATGTATAGGACACTGTGCAAATGTATCCCACTTACTCAGTACTACTAAAATGATATCACTATTTTATAGATAAGGACATTGAGACTTAAAGACATAATTTACAATGAGATCCATTGCCTAAAGAAATACAGAAAATGAATGATACAGCCTGAGATTGTGCCTTAGCAACCTAATTGTAGAGCATATTTTTCTCAGGCTATCTGAATCTTAGAAAGTCATACAGGCAATGGAGTGAAAAAGTTGGACAAGAAAATCTCAAAATTGCCTTTAGTTTCAAAAATCTGTATTACTGCCACACTCATAATACATATGATTCTTAAAATAAATTAATTTTGAAATCATATGTTAAATATACCTTTCACTGATTATAAAAAACAGCAATTTCTGTTGAATCTGCTAGGATGCCAAAAAATAATCTTGGTAGGTACTGGTGAGAAAGCAAGACTTGTGTATCTTTCATATACATCACACCCTGGCACACTTCCAGGCACAAAAGGAGGGACCCAATTAATCTTTATGGGATAGAACGAGTATATGGATTAATAAATAAATGCATGATGACATAAGTGTCCCTTTTCATGCCCCAGATCTACTTCTTTAACTCACTAGTTATTAGTGACTTAATCAATACTCAATGACTTCATTATTTTTCTTCATTATGTTCAGCTTTCTAGGCTGAACTAATAGTATTCAACACCAATGTATAAATGCTCAGAAAAGAACTGAATTATCAGGCATGGCAGGTTTGCAAAATGCATCTAAAATTACTCTTATATTTAAGATGCATGAATACCACTATGTTCTATTTAGGACCACAAAACACAAATATTTTGAAGGATTAGCAGCCATTAACAGCAATATCACCATAGAAGTTATTCTTTATCACTTTTTAGCAAATAGCTGAGCATTAAGAGGCCAACAAACCGGGAACAAACAAATGAGAAATGAAATTTTTAAAAAGATATTTTTACAATAGGATTCAGGGATAACAAATATCAGGAATCTAACAAGAGTTAGAGGCACTTCTATAAATGAAATAATAAAATATAATGAGATATGTAAAAACACAAATAATTGGAGAGAGAAATTATGCTTAAGAATAGGACAATATGTTTATTCGGTTGGTTCTTCTGCAAGTCAGTGAAATGTAAATCAAAACCAAAATGCAGTGGCATTTTGCACCAATTCATTTGCTAAAAATTTTTAAAATGTGACCATATAAAATGCTGGAGATGTGTGCCCATGAGACATCTTACATTTGCTAGTGGAATTATAAAGTTTTGCACCCACTTTGAAAGCAGTGGATATTATCTCCCATACCTTAAGATTCATGCACCCTATAAGCAATTTTAATCTTTAAGCATATATATAAGGAACATATTGCATATGTATAATAGGAAATATTTATAAACATCACATAATAATAATTCTCAAAATAGAAATAAATACCAAATGTCAATTAAAAGAAATGCATATGAATCAACTAAAAATATTAAAACAATGGAATATTATGCCACAGTCAAATAAAATTCAATGACATGAATTAATTTTAGCAACATGAAATTAAGTGAAAAATAAAATTGTTTAAATATTACTTACAACAGGGTACTTTTTATAAAGTTAAAAATAACTTCTAACATGATAATGTATACTCTTTGGGTGAATGAGAGCACATCTTTTTGTAAGTAGGCTCTATGCCCAACGTAGGACTTGAACTCACAACTCCTAAATCAAGAGTCACATGCTCTACCAGCTGAGCCAGCCAGGTGCCCCAGTGACCATTTTTTTAAAAAACAAAATGTATAAAAGGAAGATAAATTTTAAGTCAAGATGGAGAAACAGATAATGGTTTTGCCTTCTGTTCAAAAATAACATAACAAATACACATAAGGCATTAAAAGTGTTATAATAGCAATTAAAATGTTGAATATCAGAGACAGAAAACAAATGTAGTAGTGCTACAATTAGTAGTGAGCACTACAATTGTCCTAAAAGCCCTCTAAATTTCTAAACTGTGATGTATAAAGGAAAAACTCAGACACCCCCTAGGCATTTCCCCAAGCTGAGCAAGTGGATCTGGGAGTCTACTGAAGCCAAGAAGTCTTGATGTTATAGATCAGAACACAGGAGAGAAGAGGGGTGTCCACAGAGAGAAATGCAGGGATCTTTTTTGAGTATTCAGTTGAGAACTGATCATAATATGAATGCAAGAAAACTATCCAACTCCAAGAAAAGACTTACCTGGAAGGATTAAGGGGAATAGTGCCAAGCCTGCCAGAATGGAAATTCTTAACTCAGAGGTCATTGGCTCTAATACCCTGAAGGCTCTTGCCTCACTAATGGAGAAAAATCAACATCAGGAAATGCAGTTTTGTGAGCAGTTAGCAACACTTAAAAACAAGACCCAAAAGGATCAAACTATATACAAACAACTTCAACATGTCCCTAAACAAAAGTCAACAATATTTGTAAAACACAAATCTATATTGCACCCGATAACATAAAATCCAAAATGCCTGACATCCAATTAAAAATAATCAGACATATAAAGATGCAGGATAATACAAAAAAAAATCAATCATTTGAAATGGACACAGAAATGACACTGATGGCAGAATTAGTAGACTAGGACACGAAAGCAAATATTATGATTGAATTTCACTTCCTCAAGAATCTAAAGAAAATAAAGAAACACTAAACATACTAAGAAATACATAAGATATTTTTTAAAAAGCACACATTAAAATTCAAGAAATGAAAATTCGGATATCTGTGATAAAAAACTCATTGGATAAAACTAATGCAGCAAAAATATTGAAGAAAAAAAGGGCTTGAACATGTAACGAGAGAAAATATCCCAAATGAAACATATTAAAGAAGACAAAAAAAATGAGCATAGTGTCACTAATCTGTGAGAAATTTCATGCAGTCAAACAGATGTGAAATAGAAATCCTAAATTGGAAGTGGTGGTATTTGAAGAAATAAAATTAACAATATTCCAAACTTGATGAAACCCAAAGATCCAAAAATTTGCTTATCTAAGCAGTAGTGCATGCACACACATACACTACACACACACACACATTAAAAACCATGATGCAAATTCTATCAAGGTTTACTATAATCAGCTTGCTTAAAACCATAAATAAAGCAAAACTTTAAAAACCATTCAATGATAAATGACAATAAATGCAGAAGTACAATGAAAATGACAGCAGGTAGATTGCTGGATATAAAGCAAGTTAGAAGACATTGAAGTAACATATTTAAAGTATTGAAGGAAAAAACTATAAAAATAACAATTTTTGTCTAACAAAAGAAAACACTCAAAAATGAGAACCAACAGTTTGGTTTTCATATTTTCAGATATGAAAGAATTAAATCATCAGCTCCAGATGTGAGTGACAAGAAATGTTCAGGGAAGGTCTCTTCAGACAATGACATCAGAAGGAAACATTGAGTTACACAAAGAAATGAAGAACACTAGGAACAGCAGTTTACACAAGTAAATATAAAGACATATAAAGTTCATTAAAAAGAAAGCAATTGTTTAAAGAAAACGTAATGAAACATATTCTTGGATTTGTAACATACAGAATAGTAAATTATGTGAAAACAATAACACAAAAATTATAAACAGAGAAATGAAAGTATATTATTGTGAGGTTCTTAAATTATATTTAATATAGTACAATAGCACTTAAAGCTAGACAGTGATGGGTACTCTAAGGTATGCTCTAAAATGGCATAAGAAAAAAATTATAATTACTAAGACTTAAAAAATGAAGTTAACTAGAATCATAAAACATACACAGTTAATTCAAAAAGAGGCAGATGATGACAGAAAAAGCAACAAAGGACAGATGGGATAGGACAAAAATTAAGATGGTAGTTTAAACCAACTATATGAATAATAACTTTAAAAATAAATGGGTCTAGCACTCTTGCTTCCTGGAAAATTGATTTGGGTTGTTTTTCTTCGTCCTCTCTCTAACTATATCTGAAAACTCTGGACATTATATTTAGAACAAATAAATAAATAAAGAAGACTCTGGATGGTAGAGAGAAAGTAAAACAGTTGGAGTCCTCAAGACATGAAGAATGACATGGTGTGGGTTTCCTGTTTTTTTGTTTTGTTTTGTTTTGTTTTGAGTTTTAGTTTTATATTTTTGTTTTGGTAATCTGGAAACGCTAATGCATGCAGAAATATAAACCTCCCTCAAAAGCTCCTAATGTCTCATTAAATACCAAAAATGGGCAGTTGAGTAAGAGAGAAAACTCTGACAATAACTGCTCTAATCCAATCAAACTCCACAGAAAAATATGACCCCATCCCTACTCACATGAGTAAAGTTGCCTGGGGAGCCTAGACTTCCATCTTCACTTGGCTGTGATGGCATATTCCAACATTGCTGCCAGAGAAGTGTTAGAGAATTTCTAGTAAGTATCCATTAGATAACAAAAGGCCCCTTCCTTCAGGTGATAGTAGAGAACACATGGGAGCTTGAACTTCCACCCCTACCTGAAAGTCTGTCATCCTGCCTACTGGGTTTCTGTCCTAGGGGAGGCCTAGGAGTCTGTCAAGATTTGCCCAACACGCAGCAGTAAAAAGGCTAATTCCTGTGGGTATCAGTAGAGACCACATGAAAGTAGGAGTAATAACCAGGCACTGTCACTCCTCCCAGCCAGCATAGCATCAATGGAGTCTAGTGGGGCGCTGTAACTCCCAACCTTACTCAACATTGAGGAGGATCTTCCATTTCTCAGATGTCCATAGCAGCTGAGTTGAGAACCTGGAATTCTATCCTCAAAGGGCAATAACAAGATGATGACCTCCAATTCCCTGCTGGAACAGTGTTAGAGGAAACCAGTGACAGCAGTAGGTTTAAATAACATTCAGATATTCAGGGTTCCATAACATTATAGCTTAATATCCAGGTTTCAGTTGAAAATCACTTGCCATACTAAGAACCAGGAAGATCTCAAGTGGAATGAAAAGAAACAATCAATAGATGTTAACACTGAAAAAAAAAGATTTTTGGAATTATCTGATGTTTTTAAGTAGCCCCAGAAATGTATTTAAGGGAGCAATTACAGTCCTAAAACAAATGCAAAAAAAAAAAATCTTAGCACAGAAATTAAGATATAAAAAAGAACCAATGGAAATTTTAGAACAGAAAAATGCAAAAATCAAAATTAAAAATTCAATAGATAATCTCACTAACAGAATAAAGAGCAGAGAGGAAGGAATCAAAAGTAGAATAATAAAATTAACCCATCTAAACAACAGGGAGAGGGGCACCTGGGTGCTTCCGTGGTTGAGCATCTGCCTTTAGCTTTGGTTGTGATCCCTGGGGTCCTAGGATTGAATCCACAGCAGGCTCCCCACAAGGAGCCTCCTTATGCCTCTGCCTATGTCTCTGCCTCTTTCTCTCTGTGTCTCTCATGAATAAATTTTAAAAATCCTTGAAAAAAAAACAGGGAGATTTTTTTTTTTTTTCTGACCAAGAAACAAACAAACAAAAAAGCAGAGTCTCAAGATTTGTGGGAATATCATGACAAAAAAAAAAAAAATTCACATGTGTATCATGAGAGTCCCAAGGAGGGGAAAAAGCTGGGTGGTTAGAGGAAGGGGGTGGGAGGATTAAAAAATACTCTAAGTAATAATGGTCAAAAATGTCTTAAACGTGGCAAAATACATAAGCTTAGAATTCAAGAAGTTTGAAGAATCCCAAAGATAAATCTAAAGAATTGCATGTCAAAACACATCATAATTAAACCTCTGAAAACTAAAGACAAAGAAAAATTATTGAAAGTGGAAAGAGCTTAACCAGTTGACAATTGGAATTCAGTAAGATTATTCCTCAGAAAACAATGGAGGCCAAAAGGAAGTGACACAATGTTTTTGAAACGCCAAAAGAAAAAGCTATCAACCAAGATTCCTTTATCCAATACAAATATCCTTTAAGAATGAGGCAGAAATTAAAACATTCTCAGATGAAGAAAGTAAGAGAATTTGTCACCAGCATCTCTACCTTGAAAATAATGGCTAACAAAAGCTCTCTAAACAGACAAATGATTAAAAAGGAATCTTGTAACAATGAGAAAGAACAAAAGACAGCAAAAAAAGTAAAAATATGTAGGTTAATACAGTATGTTTTCATTCTCAACAACAGCAAAACTACATTTTTCAATTGAAGCAAATGTAACACCATCTGATATAGTTCTAAGCATATGTAGTGAAAATAATTAAGAAAATGATAAAGGGACATAAAGGAAAAAAGGTTACTACATTCACTCAAATCAGTAAAGTAACTACCAGTAGATTATGATAGGTTATGCACATGATCTTAATACCCATATCAAACACTAAACATAGATGTATATAGACATACAAGAAAAACATTATAAATAAATCAAAGTAAAACTAAAAAATGTTCAAGTATATAACAAAAAGGCAAGAAAAAAACATAGAAACAAATAATAGAGAACAAAGAGAAAAGAAAAATAAAAAATAAAATGGCAAAGTTAAACCCGAACATATCAATAATTATAGTACATGTAAATAATCTAGATATATCAATAAAAAGACCCCTATTGGCAGAGTGGAATAAAGAACATGAGCCAAATGTATGCTGTTTACAAAAGGCTCACCTAAAATATAATGACAAAAGTGGTTTGAAAATTAAAGGATAGAAAAAGATATATCAAGCAAACATCAATCAAAAGAAATTAGGACTAATCATATTAATATCAGATAGAGTTCAGAGTACAGAAGTTCCCTAAAAACAGAGGGACATTCTACTATAATAAAGAAACCACTAAGAAGCATATAGCAATCCTTAATGTGCATGTACCCATAGTTACAAAATATGTTAACCCAAACTGATTGAAATAAAAGAAGAAATAGCCATATCTGTAAATATAATATAATTCAACACCTCTCCCTCTAGCACATCCAGACAGAAATTCTGCAAGGATATAAAAGAAATAAATAATACTATCAACCACCATTATCTAACTGTCATTTATAGACACTTCACCAAACAATTGCAGGATACGGTTTATTTTTAAGAATCCATGGAAAATGTACTAAGATAGACCATATATTGGATTTCTATACACAGATCAATTGTCTATCAAGAACACTAAGAATAACTACATGGGTACTAAAGTTAATAATTTAATACCTTATATAATCACTCAAAAATGAGATAATTAGGTACACATCTAATAAAATATAGGTAGGACCTACATGTTAAAAATTACAAACATTTATGAAAGAGTTCAAAGAAGATGTAGAGACAGAGATATACTATATTCATGGCTTAAAAGTCTCAACATAGTAAAGACATTCATTTTTCTCAAGTTAATATACAGATTTAACATAATTTCTATAAAATAAAAATATGATATCTTATACATATAAATGATGTTATTCTAAAATTTATATGAAAAGGCAAAAGAATTAGAATAGTTAAAACACTGTAAACTGCTGGGATGCCTGGGCGGCTCAGTGGTTGAGTGTCTGCCTTTTGCTCAGGTGTTGATCCTGGGGTCCTGGGATGGAATTCCACATCAGGCTCCCTGCAGGGAGCCTGTTTCTCTCTCTGTCTATGTCTCTGCCTCTCTCTCTCATGTATCTCATGAATAAATAAACAAAATCTTAAAAAAAAAAAAACCTTAAGAACAAATGATAGGCATTAGTCAACCCAGTTTTATGACTTGTTACATACATATCAGACAATGGCATCATAAAGATGGCATAGTATTGGCAAGCAGCATATCCACATTGATAAATGGAACTGGATAAAATACCCACCAAATTCACACAAATATATCCAACTGATTTTTGACAAAGATGCAAAAGTAATTCACTGGAGGATATATAGCCTTTTTAATAAATGGTGCTAGAGTAGTTGTACATTCACAGTTAAAAAATGACACCTTATGAAGATTAACTCAAAATGGATAAATAAGTAAATATAATATGTAAACTATAAAACTTTTAGAAAAATGCAAGAGATAGTCTTTAGGATATTGGGTTAGGCAAGGAATTCTTAGACTTGACACAAAAAATATGATCCATACAAGGGAAAAATGATAAATAGGAACACATCAAAATTTAAAACCTTTTGCTTTGCAAAAGAGATTGTAAAGAAGATAAAAATGAACGATACAGAGTGAAGAAAAATGTTCTTAAACAATATCTATGTTGGACTACTATCTACAATATGTAAAATCTCCCCAAACTCAGGCAGCCCAATTGGCTCAGCTGGTTTAGTGCTGCCTTCAGCCCAGGGTATGATCCTGGAGACCGGAGATCGAATCTCACGTCGGGCTCCCTGCAAGGAGGCTGTTTCTCTCTTTCTCTCTCTCATAAATAAATAAAATCTTTACCAAAAAGAAAATCTCCCCAAACTCAACTATAAAATAAAATAATCCAGTTAGAAATTTGGCAAAAGATATCAACAGACATTTCACCATAGGCAAAACAAGTGTCAAATAAACTTGTGAAAAGATTTGAAAAGACACCACTTCACCAAGAGAAAGACATACAGGTGACAAATATATACTCTAAAATGTTCACTGTCATTACTCATTAGGGAAATGCTAATTAAAACTGTAACAAGATATCCCTATACATCTGTTATATTTGCTAAAATAAAACATTGTTAGAAACCAAATGCTAACAAAGATGCATAGGAACTGGATCACTCATACATTGCTGGCTGGCAGCCACATTTTATTGGTACCTAGAAATAAACCAGATGTCGTTGGTGAGTGAATGGTTAAACCGTGCTACAACTCTGATATGGAATATCATTAAGCAGTAATAAGGAATGGACTATTGATTGAGACAATGGCATAGATGAATTTCAGAATAATTATTTTGCAAAAAAAAAAGAAAAACCCAGTCCCAAAAAGTAACATACTGTTTGATTTATACAACAATATTGAAATGACAGAAAAAAAGAATAGATAGATAAGTAGTTGACAGTGGTCAAGGAAGAGGCAGGAGAGAAGGCACTGGGGCTGTAAAGGACAACATGAAGCTTCTTTGTGCTGATAGAAATGTTCTGTATCTTAAGTACTTGAATATCACATCTTGGTTATGACACTGTATTATAATTTGCAAGATGATTCTGCTGGAGGAAATTTGGTAAAGGTTATGCCATATTTCCCTCTATTATTTTTTTTTAAGATTTTATTTATTTGAGAGAGAGTGAGTGAGTGAGGGAAGGCAGAGGGAGAAGCAGATAACCTGTTGAGCAGGGAGCCCAACCAGGGGCCCAATCCCAGTTCCCTGAGATCATGACCTGAGCTGAAGGCAGATGCTTAGCTGACTAAGCCACCTAGGTGCCTTCCCCCTAGTATTTCTTATAAGTGAATGTAACTCTATAACAAAATAAAAGGTTTAATTTAAAACAATTGTATTCAAATTAAATAAAAAGCAAGTGGTAAAAAATAATAATAATAATAATAAAAAAGCAAGTGGTATAATTATCCCAATTCGAAGGAAGATATTGTCAGATTAGATAATGTAGTGACCCCAACAAAGGGTGCCTATAAGAAACGCAATTTAAAATAAAGAGACAAGTGAACTAATATTTAAAAATGAAAAAAAAATACATGTACTCCTAATTTTAATCAAATAAAGCTGCAAAGGCTATAATAATATCAAACAAAGTGAATTTC
The DNA here is from genome assembly GCF_018345385.1 of Vulpes lagopus. Lineage (NCBI taxonomy): Eukaryota > Metazoa > Chordata > Mammalia > Carnivora > Canidae > Vulpes > Vulpes lagopus. Next base: position 4,631,202 of record NC_054833.1, read on the forward strand.
AGAACCAAAAATATTGGGCAGCCTGGGTGGCTCAGTGGTCTAGTGCCAACTTCGGCCCAGTGCCTGATCCTGGAGATCCGAAATCGAGTCCCACGTCAGGCTCCCTGCATGGAGCCTGCTTCTCCCTCTGCCTATGTCTCTCTCTCTCTCTCTCTCTCTCTCTCTGTGTGTGTGTGTCTCATGAGTAAGTAAATAAAATCTTAAGAAAACAACCAAAAATATTATCAGAGTTAAAGAAGCCCACTTAATAATGATCAGTCAGTTCATCAAGAAGATACAAAAATTTTAAATCTTTATAAAGCTAATAATATACCTTCAAAATATATATAAAGCAAAAGCTGATAGGAAGTCAAAAAGAAATATACCAATCTGGCAATATGATCAGAAATTTCAATATTTTTTTTCAATAGTCGATTGAAGAAAGTGATAAATTTCTAGTCAGATCGGCCGGGGAAAAAAGATAAGAATTACCAATGTCAGGAATGAGAAAAGTGATGTTACTATTAATTCCATAAATATTAAGAAGTAATATAATATTAATTCCTAGGTACTCATAAGGAAGTAACATGAAAAATTAATGCAAATAAACATGAAAATTTGGAGGAAACGCACTCATCTTGAAATATGCAAACAACCAAGGCACATTCAACATGAAATATAATCTAAATAGCCTTGTATCTATTAGATAAATTTTATATGTAGCTAAATCTTCCCACAGTAAATTCCAAGCCCAAATCAATCCAACATTGTGTTTCACCAAGTATTTAAAGAAGAAATATTAGCAAAATGAGAATGAGAAAACTACACTATCTGTTCTTGACAAAATTTTTGCAAATGGAATTAGAGACATAAAGAGAGGATAATACAGTAACATGAAGTGATGTTTATCTTAGGAATGTGGAGTTGATTTAACATTTGATAACCAATCAATATAATTCACTATATTAACACTCCATCTGATCATTATAACCAATTCAAAAACCACCATCTCATAAAATCCAATATCCCTGATAAAAGCTCTCAGAAAACTAGAACTATAAGGGAACTTCTCCATTCTGATAAAGGATATCTATGAAAAACCTGCAGCTAACATCATACTTGATGGAGAAATATTAAATGCTTTCTCCCTAAGATTAGGAACATCAGTAACAAAATATTAGAAGCTGAAAAAAAACCCACATTATTTAAAATAGCAACAAAAATATTAGATACTTAGGAAGAAGACTGGAAAAAAAGCCGAAAGTTACAAAACATTTTTAAGAAAATTAAAGAGCTAATCCTCAACAATTAAAAATAAAAATACCATACAACCTGGTAATTCCACTATTGGGTATTTACTCAAAGGAAACAAAAACACGAATTCTAAAAGATGTATGCACCCCTATGTTCATTGCAACATCATGTCCAATAGTCAAGATACGGATACAACTTAAGTGTCCCTCAATAGATGAATTGATAAAGAATACACATACACACACATACACAATGGAATATTACTTGCCAATAAAATAGAATGAGATCTTGTCATTTGTGGCAACATGGATGGTTCCGGAGGAGAGTGTGTCTTAAGTGAAATAAACCAGATAGAGAAAGACCAACACCATATGATATCACTCCTATGTGGAATCCAAAAAACAAGACAAAACAAAACAAACAAACAAACAAAACACATAAACAGACACGTAAATACAGAAAGCCAACTGGTGGTTGACAAAAGATAAGGAGGTTGGGATGGCAAAATAGGTGAAGGGGATTAAGAGGCTCCAGTTATAAAATAAGTAAGTAAATTATGAAGATGAAAAGTACAGCATAAGGAATAAAGTTAGTAATGTAATAACATTGTGCGGTAACAGATGGTAACTATACTTGTCATGGTGATTACTATAACACAGAATTGTCAAATTACTATGTTGTGCACCTGAAACTAATATAATATTGTATGTTAATTATACTTCAATATATTTTTTTTTAAAAAAAGAAAGTTTAGAGTTAAATTAATGGAGCACTGTGTTCATGGGCAGGAAAATTCAATATTATTAAATTGTAAATTCTTCTGAATAGGTCTCTATAGATTAAGGAAATCCAATTCAAAATATTGGCAGGTACTTTTTGGAAATAACAGGCTGATTATATTTTTCATGTGGAAATGCAGAGTCTAATAGGGTCAAAACAGCTTCAAAAAAAACTATAAAATTGAAAGATCAACACTGTTTGATTTCAAGTTTCACTATAAAACTAGAATAATCATTAAAGTGTAGTACTGTCATTGAAATAGACAAATCAAGGGAATACGATGGAAAGTTCCAGAAATGAATCCAAATTTATACAGTGAGTTGATTTTTGACAAAATTTCAAATTTAATTCAGGGGAGAAAAGATAGATTTCTTTAAATAGTGCTGGAATAACTAGGTATCCAATTTAACCAACTGAGCCACCCAGGTATGCTGGATTTCTAATTTAATAATGAATTCTGGTCTGTGCCTCAGACCATAAAAAAAGATAAATCAATATTAATCATAGATCTATGTGTAAATTCAAAACCTACAAACTTTTAAAAAATAAGGAAGAAAATATGTGACTTCGTATGCAAAAGTTTTTAAAATACAACTTAATGAGCAATGACTTAAACTGGTATTTTACCAAAGAAGATATGTACATGGCAAATATGCCACATGAAACAATGCTCAACTTCATTATATTGGGAAAAAAGTAAATTAAACCTACAATAAAAGGAGAATTTGGGGTTCTGGTTCTATAGGTAAGGAACATGAAAGTAACCATCTTGTCTTAACAAGTAAGAGGGTAAACTTATTTTTTTAAGTAAGCTTTATGCCCAAGATCAAGAGCTGCATACTCTACCAATTGAACCAGCCAGGCAGGCACCCCAAAAGGGTAAACATATTGAATAATCAACAACTCTTCTAACAAGAGATTAGAAGATCTTGGGCAAATGGCTGCTCCCCAGGTTGGAGAGACAGATATATAAGTAAATGGAGTCACATTGGTTTCCACAACCACTGTAGGAACCACACCATAAGGCAAAACACATGATTTTAAGAGACAGAGCCTGGGTGGCTCAGTCGGTTATGTATCTGACTTTGGGTCACATCGTGATCCCAGGGTTCTGGGATCAAGCTCTGTATTAGCATCCCTGCTCAGTGGGGAGCCTGCTTCTCCCTCTGTCCCTCCCACTGCTCATGCATTCTCTCTCTCTCTTCCAAATAAATAAATAAAATATTTTTAAAAATTTTTAAAAAGAGAGTAATCATCATAACCAGACATGCTAGGAATGTGGGAATTATCAGACCAGGGATTTAAAACAACTGTGATTAATATGCTAAGGGTTGTAATGATAAAGTAGGCAACATGAAATAATTGATGTGTGGTGTAATCAGAGAGATGAAACTCTAAAGAAAGAACCAAAAAGAAAAGCTAAGCAGATTTGGTGGTTGCCAGAGGAAGAGGTTGGGGAGTGGCCAAAATGAGTAACACCTGGCCCAAAAGGTACAACCATCCAGTTAGAAGATGCAAAAGTCCCAGGATGTAATGTGTGCCATGGTGACTATAGTTGATGATACCACGCCATTTATTTGAAATTGTAGATAGATTGATAGTAGATTCTAAAAGTTCTCATCATGAGAAAAAAAAGTATAACTATCAGAAGTGATGGATGTTAACTAAACTTATTGTGTTGTACTGTGTGTTTAACAATATATACATTTATGAAATCATTGTGTTGTACACATTAAATTTATATAATGTACGTCAATAACATCTCAGTAAAGCTGGAAAAAATGTACGGTTTATTTACATCACTTATATTTCAAAAAGAGGAAGCAAGGAAAAGACAAATATGTATTTGGGATGATATTTATTTACCCCAGTAAAAAGAGTATGAATTATACAATGTGAGGGATCTGTGGTTAGCTGTATTTTATTTTTAAGATTATAGCTTCTAAAAAACTAAAAATAAATACATAAATAAGTCACCTGGCTGTTGTGTTGGAAGGTGTGTTCCTAGGTACTTTTTATATTATTAGAATGTGCTTTAAAGCAATGGTTGTCATGTTTAATCTGATCCTCTATGTCTGTCTTCCAAAAAAAGTAATAATAATAATAACAAGAATATTTTCTAAAGTCTATTCAAATGTTAAACTATCACAGTAAATTATAGCAGCAAACTAAATTATCTTGGAGTTGGAGACTATATTTAATTCTATTTCAAGTTTTGACCTAGAGAGAAATAATGCACTCAAGTTTTCTCAAGGATATACTTTTAAGTATTTTGGCAGTTATACTTCAGGATATTTTTGTGTTTAATAACGGTCAACTGTAGTACAAGGAGAATGCCACATGAAAAATCGCTTTTTAAAGTGGGTTGCAGGATGCCGTATCTCACCTTTGACCTATGCCATTTCTCTGTGCATTCAGACATGAAACTTAACGATCTAGTCTGCACAGAGTGGCTGCTAATGCCCTGACTTTTGGGAAAGGTGGGAAGATGTTAACCTCATATTGCCTTATTTTTTTCTTGTGGTGAAGGGTTGGAGCGATGTGTGAATATGTGATGTTTTTTCCGAAGTTTCTGGCAAGTATCACACCTCTAGCCATGATCTCAACTGGAGGACCTGAGCCAGTTATTTCCCCATTGGCTTTATACCCCTTCTAATATATGGTCTTCTAACAGACCTTAAATCATGGTTTGGTAATGTATTTAAAGCCGTGACTCTAATAGTTCTGAAATGCTCAGTTTTTGCTAGAAAGATAATGAAATAAACTAATAGGTACAGATTCTTCAAAATAGATGTTGGTGGGAGGTTTTCTTCATTGCACAACTCCAAGACAAAAAATTTACATAGAATACAATCAGAAAGATGATCTTGAGTTGTACGACCATTCAGCTCTCAATGGCTAGAGAAAAGCAGCATACATATCAGATATCAGCGCGTAATCTTTTCTGTTCATTCCGAAATTTTCTTCAGGAATGAAACCATTAGTTATTCAAGAGAACATTATATAAGTTTCCTGATTTTATGACTGTTTATATTTGACATTTTTAGTAAAACGATTTGGTAAAATGATTTCCTAATAATTTTGAGCGCATACAAATAAGTTACTAGTCATAATCCTGAATATATTCAAAATCCTGCAAAGAGAAATCATGGAGATAAACCTCCATTTTGTATTTGTCACTCTTGTGACCTCTTCATACAGATAGCAAGTGCTTTATCCTGTGTTTTCCAGAGACAAAAACAAAATAAAAACCCCAGTTAAACAAACAGCTATGAAATGGGGCACAAAAGTTCTTCAATACACTCCAACTCTACCTACTCCTTCCCCACACCATGTGTATCTAGATGGCCTTCCTCAAGGCGGAGTGCTTTGATCTCTACAAAAGTCACGATATAAGATTCTTAATGGAGCAGTTACAACTGGCCTTTTGCCATAATTGACATTCATCTTTGTATCTAATGCCTCATCATGTATTTAATTATTTCCTTGAGTTAAGCAAGGAAATGCTTATTTCTAGAGGCAGAATTACACTATTTAATGGATTTTAGAATGTTTATGATGTAACCTTTAAATTGCCTAATTTCCCACCAAAAAAGTTATAATTTATATTTTCTTGATGGAGAATGAAAAATCTTCAACTCTAACCAGCATTGAGCTTTGTCATTTTTGTCACATTTATTTGGTTTATATAAAATAAAACCCAGAGAAATTAAGTTGTTGGGGAACTCAGCCCTCAGCTTTTCTACTACAGCTTTCATAAAAACCTCTCCAATTGACCAGCTTTTGAATATAAAGTTCAGTATTTATATGTCAAAGTGTAATAGAAATATTTACCCAGAGTATTTTAACATTTAGCAGACATTCTTAGTCTTGTCTCAAATATTCAGCATCTTTCTTTCTTTGTCAACTTGATTTTTCTTACCCTTTAACTTGATAACTTTTACTTTCCTTAAGAAATAATTTTCAGTATTGACTGTTACTGCATAAGTGAATATACATTATTTATAGGAAGTCTAATAACTAACATGTGCTCTACCTACTAATCTGATAGCAATATAAAGTGCCCCACAGTGACAAAAACTCATTAGGATATTGCAGAAAAACTGGTGTTAAAATCCAGCAAGTCTAATAAAAATTCATATTGGATTAAACAATAAAAATGAAAATGATATTCAGTAAGAAACTAAACCTTAGTCTTTAAGCTTCTCAGCAGGATTGATAAATTAGAATGACATGAATAGGAAAGAAGCCACAAAAGAGAATGACATTAGTCGGATTCCCTCTCTACCAGAAGTCTTGCTTTAAGAATATTTAATGAAATTGAATTTAAATAAAATTTAAAACAAAATTAAAAATATTAAATGAAAAATCTATGCACATGTACACAAGTGTGTGTGCATGTGGACACACACACACACACACACACACACTTCCCCAAAGCTCCAAATGCTATCTCCAGTATTGCCTAAGTTGTGTTATCTTTCGTATGAGAAAACATCTCCATCATTCATTAGTCCAGCCCTAAGTTTTGGATAGCTTATATACTTGATTAGCATTTTATAGCAAGATGGCTTCCATATTTCTATTCTATAAACATTCATTTTTTCTTTGTGTCTAATATAATCTTAGTTTTGAAATTAATTCATTTTGTCCCCTTTACCCTTTTTATTTTCCTGTGGCTATATGTTTAGCTTCTAGTTTCACTAATCTAGTCTGTAAATTGTATTATCAGGAGATTGCTAAGGAAGATGCTATAGATGGTTGGCTCAGAAGCATCACTACTATCTGAAAATGTTGCTCTAATTATATTCCTACTGATAGTCCAATCTTCGTGTAAGAAAGACCATACCATACCTTCTATGATACAGGAACTAGCAATAACTAGCAATTTAGATGACAGGGAATAGAAGTTTAATTCAGAAATACCCTTAAGCATGTAAATTTTCCTACTTCATTGCTCATATTTCTAAAGGGTTCTTTATTATTGGAATCAAAGCAAGGCTATACATTGCACCTTCTTGGATTCCTTACATATTTATACATGGCTGTAGCATTCCTACTTCCCCAGAATGACTTTCTTCCTCAGGCTCCATTTTTTGACAGACATTTGGGGAAAAAGATAACTAGGCAACATGTAGCCATTTAGAGAACCAGGTAACCAATCCCCACAAAAGTTCAAATAATCTTGGGTATTTGGGGTTTCTTCTGTTTCAAGAAACGATGATCATAGTCCTGCTTCTGGTATAAGCAACTAATTTCCAAAGCACATAATCATACTGCAGATAAGACTATAAATTCTTGATAAATTTAAAAAAATTAACTAAGAGAAAGGAGAGAAGATGGTGGAGGAGCAGGAGGACCCTAGGCCTCATCTTGTCCCACAAACACAACTAGATAACTATCAAATTATTCTAAATATTCCAGAAATTAACCTGAAAACTGACACGACAACCCCACAACTACAGGAAGAAAAGAGGCCACCTGAAGGAAGGCAGGAAGTATGGAGAAGTGGTTTGGGGAAGAAACAGATTGTAATCACAGTTGCTGAGGACAGGAGGGAGCTGAGGTTACAGAGAAAGATGAGAGAGAGTAGCACATGGGGGAAGTACAAGAGCATTTCCCCAAAGCCATTGGCTGGAAAAATGAGAGGAGATGATTTTTGCAAGTTCTTGCCACCAGCAGGGCTTAAAGACTTGTGTCCTAAAGGTCAGTGGTCTTGGCTGGGCTAGAGCCCTGAGGGTGCTGCCTATCCTACTTGTAGGGAGAAGGCAGACAAGCACGCCAGGGGCAGAGAGCATGGAAACAGTGACCCAAGGAGCATCTGGGCACAGTGAGAGGAGATTGTTTGCTCTTCTTGGAGTGTATCCCAGACAGGTAACATTCATGGAGCTACCTCTCCAGGGACAAAGGAGCTGACTGGTGTCATTCCTTTCCCCTGCCCCTCAGCATAAAGACAGAGACACCTGCATGAAGCAGCACAGCACCTAACCTGCCTGCCTAACCTGCTTACACCAAGCCCAAGCTTGTCTCTGTCCTAGCACAAAGAGCTCTTTCCCCAGAAGACCAGAACAAACCTCTGTCCATACCACATCTCCTGACCAGAGAATTCTGCAGGGCTTCAGTCCTCTAGGAAGCAGTATCAGGTATCATTTAACAAGCAGCCCAGAGCTCACCTAGTTAAAACTCACCGCATCTGGTCAGGTACAAAATGCCGCCCACTACAGGCAAGGAGAATCTCTGCAGATGACTGGACCAAAGGGCAGAGTGGCCAAAAGCACAACAGCAGAGCACATGCGGGACACACCAGATATATCCCCTGAAGTGCCAGGACCTGGACTATATGACCTCTTCTTCATAAAGTCATTACTCTCAGGAGCAGGAAATATAACAGGCTTTCCAAACACACAGAAGGCACAGACTTAGACAAAATGCCAAATGAAAGACCAAGATAAAGTCATGGCCAGAGATCTAAGCGAAAGAGATATGAGTAACATGCCTGATGGAGAATTTAAAGCAGTGATCATAAGGATACTCACTGGGCTTGAAAAATAAAAGGGAAGACTTCAGGAAGGCCCTTACCACAGAGATAAAAGATTAGAAAAGGAATCAGAAATGAAAAATACAATAACTGAGATTGGAAACAGGCTGGATGCCATGAACACAAGGCTAAAAGAAGCAGAGGAAAGAAGAAATGACATAGAAGACAAAAAAAAAAAAAGGAAAATAATGATGTTGAACAAAGAGAGCAAGAATTATGGGACATGAGAACAAACTCAGGGAACTCAGTGACTCCATCAAGCATAATAACATTCATATTATAGGAGTCCCAGGAAAAAAAGAGAGAAGAAAGGAGCCTGAAATGTATTTGAGAAAATAACAGCTGAAGATTCTCCTAATCTGGGTAAGGAGACAGACATCCAGATACAGAAGGCATAGAGAATGCCCATCAAAATTTAAAAAAAAAAGGTGAACACACCAAGATAGATAAATAAATTTGCAAAATATAGTGATAGGAAAACAAAATCTTTAAATCAGTAAGATAAAAGAAATCCCTAATTTACAAGGGAAGACTCATAAAGCTAGCAGCAGATCCTTCCACAGAAACTTGACAGGCCTCAGAGAGTGGCATGATACATTCAACATGCTGAATGAGAAGCCAATTCTACAGCTAAGAATAGTCTATCCAACATGGCTATGCTTCAGAATAGAAGGAGGGATAAAGAGTTTCCTGGACAAACAAAAACTAAAAGAGTTTGTAACCCCTAAACCAACCCTGCAAGAAATGTTAAAAGGGGGTTCTTTGTGTGGGAAAAATGTCCAGAAACAATGAAAAAAACAAGTAATAAAATGGTGCTAAATACATATCTATCAACAATTATTCTGAATGTAAATGGACTAAACATTCCAATCAAACTATATAAGGTGTCAGAATGGATAAAAAACCAAGAACAATCTACATGCTGCCTACAAGACTCATTTTAGACCTAAAGACACCTGCAGATTGAGAGTGAAGGGATAGAAAAACATTTATCATGCACATGGATGCCAAAAGAAAGTCAAAGTAGGAATACTTATATCGTACAAATAGACTTTAAACCAACACTATAACAAGATATGAAGAATAGGTCACATTCTAGGTCACAAGTCAGGTCTCAACAAGTACAAAAATATTGAGACCATATCATTCATATTTTCTGACCAAAACTCCATGAAACTTGAAGTCAATCACAAGAAAATATTTGGAAAGACCACAAATACATGGGGAGGTTAAACTATATGCTACTACACAATGAATGGGTCAACCAGAAAATCAAAGAAGAAATTAAAAAATACATGAACATGAAAACAAATGAAAATGAGATAACAATGGTCCAAAACTTTGGAATCCAGCAAAAGTGGTCCTAAGAGAAAAATATCTAGCAATATAGGCCTACCTGTTTTTTTAATTTTTATTTATTTATGTATTATAGTCACAGAATGAGAGAGAGAGGCAGAGACACAGGCAGAGGGAGAAGCAGGCTCCATGCACTGGGAGCCCGATGTGGGATTCGATCCCAGGTCTCCAGGATCGCGCCCTGGGCCAAAGGCAGGCGCCAAACCGCTGCGCCACCCAGGGATCCCAGGCCTACCTTTTAAGAAGCAAGAAAAATCTAAATATGCAACCTCACCCTACACCTAAAGGAGCTAGGAAAAGGATAACAAATGAAGCCTAAAACCAACAGAAGAAAGAAGAAGAAGAAGAAGAAGAAGAAGAAGAAGAAGAAGAAGAAGAAGAAGAAGAAGGAGGAGGAGGAGGAGGAGGAGGAGGAGGAGGAGGAGGAGGAGGAGGAGGAGGAGGAGGAGGAGGAGGAGGAGAAAAACAACAACAACATGTCAATGAAACCAGGAGCAGGTTCTTTGAAAGAATAAATAAAATTGATAATCCTCTAACCAGACTTATCAAAAAGAAAAAGAAAATTGATTATCCTCTAACCAGACTTATCAAAAAGAAAAAAGAAAGAAATCAAATAAATAAAACCAGAAATGAGAGTGGAGAGATCACAACCAACCCACAGAAATACAAACAATTATAGAAGAATATTATGAAAAACTATATGCCAACAAATTGGACAACCTGGAAGAAATGGACAAATTCCTAAGACTATATAAACTATGAAAACTGAAACAGGAATAAATAGGAAACTTGAACAGACCAATAATAAACAAAAAAATGAATCAGTAATAAAAAAAAATCTCCCAACAAACAAAAGACCAGGAACAAATGGCTTCACAGATAAATTCTACTAAACATTTAAAAAAGAGTCAATAATATTGGAGTGCCTGGGTGGCTGTTGGTTAAGTGGCCAACTTTTGATTTCAGCTCAGATCATGATCTCAAGGTTGTGGGATAGAGCCCTGCATCAGACTCCATGCTTAGCAGGGAGCTTCTCTCTCTCTTTCTCTGCTCTTCCCCTTGCTTATGTTCTCTCTCTCTCTCTATCTCTCTCTCATAAAAAATGGTTTAAAAAATAAAAAAATAAAGAAAATTTAACACCTATTCTTTTCAAACTATTCCAAAATATAGAAATGGAAGGAAAACTTCCAAAATCATTTTATGAGGTCAGCATTACCCTATATCAAAACCAGATAAAGACTCCACTATAAAAGAGAACTACAGGCCATATCCTTGATGAACATGGATGCAAAATTCTCTATAAAATACTAGCAAATTGAATCCAACAGTACATTAAAAAAAATCATTCACTAACAATCAAGTGGGATTTACTCCTCTGCTGTAAGGGTGGTTCAATATTCACAAATCAATCAATGTGATACACCACATTAATAAAAGAAAAGATAAGAAACATATGATCCTTTCAATAGATGCAGAAAAGACATTTAACAAAGTACAACATCCATTCATGGTGAAAACCCTCAACAAAGTAGGGTTAGAAAGAATGTACCTCAATATAAAGGCCATATATGAAACACCCATAGCTAATATCATCCTCAATGGGCAAAAACCAAGAGCTTTTCAGCTATGATCAGGAACAAGACAGGGATGTCCACTTTCACAACTATTATTTAATATAGTACTGGAAGTCTTACCCACAGCAATCAGACAACAAAAAGAAATAAAAGGAATCCAAATTGTCAAGGAATAAGTCAAACTTTCACAATTTGCAGATGATAGGATACTCTATATAGAAAAACTCAAAGACTCCACCAAAAAATTGCTGCAACTGATACAGGAATTCAGTAAAGTCAAAGGATACAAAATCAATGTACAGAAATCTGTTGCATTTCTATACACCAAACATGAAGCAACAGAAAGAGAAATCAAGGGATCAATCTCATTTACAATTGCACCAAAAACCATAAGATACCTAGGAATAAACCTGTTCAAAGAGGTAAAAGACCTGTACATTGAAAATTATAGAACACTTATGAAAGAAATTGAGGAAGATACAAAGAAATGGAAAAAACATTCCATGCTTATGGATTGGAAGAACAAATACTGTTATGTCCATAACAGTACCCCAAAGCAATCTACACATCTAATGCAATCTCTATCAAAATACCACTAACATTTTCTATTTTAAAATGTGTATGGAACCACCAAAGAAGACATACAGATGGCCAAGAGACACATGAAAGGATGTTCAATATCACTTATCATAAGGGAAACACAAATCAAAACTACAATGAGATACCACCTCACAGCAGTCAGGATGGCTAAAATCAGTAACACAAAAACAACAGGTCTTGGCGAGGATGCATAGAAAAGAGACCCCTCTCACACTGTTAATGGGAATGCAAACTGATGCAGCCATTCTGGAAAACAGAATGGAGGGTTCCTCAAAAAGTTAAAAATAGAACTACCCTACAATCCAATAACTACACTACTAGGTATTTACCCAAAGGATACAAAAATACTAATTCAAAGTGATACATGCACCCTGATGTTTATAGCAGCATTATCAGCAATAGCCAAATTATGGAAAGAGCCCAAATGTCCAACAACTCACAAATGGATAAATTATAGAATAGAAAGGATACTTTGGATGATTTTCTATTTCTAGGTCTTTCAGTCTAAATTATCTGTATATATAGCAGCTAAATTTTTGATAGAAAACCTAAGATCTTTGTGTCTTGAAGAATTAGTGAATGGATTTTGAGGTAACTAATAACTGTTTAAGGCTGAGTATCCAGTGAAGGTGAGAACTAGAGAAAGAAATCCCAGAATTTTGTGTATAAATTCTGCCCAAATCGGTTTTTCTGCTGAACCACACAGGCTCCCAATAGCCATCAGCAAAAGATAAATAGACTAAACTACACTGGAATTTGGGGCACAGAATTAGGAATTTAATTTTTACAAGTTAATGCCTATAAAAACAAACCAAAATAAAAACAAAATTTTAAATGTTTTCAAATGAATAAAACAGAGTTCTTAGCTTCCACAGTCGAAGAACATTCAAAATATAATCCAAAATTATACACATGAAGAACCTGAAAGATTTGACCCATTTTGAATAGAAAAGACAATCCTAAGAAAACTCACATGTTACAATTAGCAGACAAGTATTCCTTAATAGGAATTATAACATTATTTAAGGATATGAGGGAAAGTATGCTCATAATGAATAGATAGGAAATTGAAAATAAATAAAAATTATGAAAAGAAGCGAACAAGATACACAAAATCTGGACTTTAAAAAATTTCTACATAATGCAAGTGAAAGTCAATGAACTTGAACAGAGAGAAAAAAATGAAAAAAAAGAAGAAAGCTCAAGAATATGTGGAAGCACATCAAAAAATTTAACATACAGGTAATAGGAGTCACAGAAAAAGAGAAAATCAGGCAGACAATTTATTTGAAGAAATAGTGTCCAACATCCTTCCATAATGAAATATGTAAATGTAAAGATCCATGAAGTTTTGCAAACATCAAGTATGATAAATATGAAGAAAACCAATCCTACGGCACATCATAGTCAAAACACTGAATGCTAAAGAAGAAAAAAATCTCAAACTCAGACAGAGGAAACCAGCACATTACACAGAGAAACAGCAATTGAATTAACATGGATTTCTCATCAGAAAATCTATAGATGAGAAAGCTGTGAACCAACATCTTGAAGCAATTAAAGAAAAAAAACTGAATGCTAAATTCAGAAAAGTTATCCTTTAAGAATAAATGTGAAATAAAATCATTTTCCAATATAGAAGAAAAACTTAGATAATTAATTTCCAGCAGACCAGCACTCTAAAAAACGTTAAAGGAAATTCTTTAGAGTGGTTTAAAGCAAACCTTAGTTGCTCTGTGGGGCTTGTAGTTTTGTGTATATGTAATACATTTGACAGTAAAAGCATAAAAGATGGCTTCAAATTTTCTACATTTTATGTGAAATGGTGTATCAATACTAAGTAGATTGAAAAATAAAGTATGCATTACACAATCCTTAGAGCAACCACAAAAGGGCAAGCTAAAAAAAGCCAGTAGATACATTAAAATGGAATTCTAATGATGATACTTAAGTAATCCAAAAGAATACCAAAAAAAATTTTTAAAAAAACCAGAAGTAACAAACAAAACAGATAGCAAAATAATAGACCTAGATCATAACTATGTCAACAATTGCATTAAATATTAATGGACGAAGCATTCCATTAAAAGTTAGTGATTATTAGAATGGATTAAAAAATCACTATCTGACAGTTTCTAAAAGAGTTTCCCTTTAAACATAAGACATAAATAAATTGAAAGCAAATGGATGGGAAAAAGATATACAATACTTACAGTACATCTAAGAAGACTGGAATGGCTATGTTAATATAAGGCAAACCAGTCATTATGAGAAAAGAACTTCCAGAGGGAAACAGGGATATTTCACAAATATAAAATGTTCAATTTTTAAGAAATACATAATTATACATGTACATACTTTTACTTTTAATTATACTTTTAATTACATAAATACATTACATACATACATAATTACATAAATACATACTTTTAATTATACATATACATAATTATACATGTACATAATAACCTTAAAATATATCAAGCAAAATTTGACAGAGTTAAAAAGAAATGTTTTCACACTTATAGTTGGAGATTGAGCACCACTTTCTCAGCAGTTAACAGAACATCTAAACAAAAAGAATCAATAGACATATTGTTTCAATAACAATGTCAACCACTTTGACCTGTTGATATTTTAAAATACTGTACCCAACAACTGGAGAAAACATATTCTTTTCAGGAGCATATGTTACGTTTAGCAAGACAGACATTCTGTGGAGCTATATAGCAAGCCCCAATAAATGTAAAAGAATTAAATCATGCAGAGTCTGTTCTCTGGTTGCAAAGGGGGGTGGTAATTATATATCAAAAACTGTAAGATATCTAGGAGAACCACAAATATTTTCAAATTAAACAAGACACTTTTTAAAAACCCAAGGGTCAAAGAGAAATCACAAATGAAATTAAACAGTATTTCAAGCTGAATATTAATAATGATTCAGCATATCAAAATTTGTCAGATACAGATTAATCAGTGCTGAGGGAAATTACTGCCTTAAATACTTCTACTAGAGATGAAATAATGACCACTCTGTATCAGAGATAAAGGAGAAATCCAACAGAATGAGATAAATTTTAAATCCCCTAAGGCTAAAACAGGTTACCCAATGTTTTTGGAAAAAGGATAGTTTTATAAATTTGGACTTTTAGACTTTCAATGTCTCTTTCCTCTCAACCCAAGAAAGTCTTTATAAGTAGTTAACTATATAACTTTGGATTGAGTGTACCTGCTTCTTTCATTTCTTTATTTTTCTTCCTTCGTCTCCTGATCTCAGATCCTTCACTGTTGGTTCCTAAATGAAGGAGACTGAATTAATCTTCTATCAGATTCACTAGTCTTCCTGTTCTAGTATCTTCACCAGTACTGTTGCTGTATCAGTCCCACAGATTTTTCTGAAGATTAAGATGTAACTGCTTTGAAGGACTAAGGTATGCTATTCCTAAAGTCATCACTTTCCAAAGCCAAAACCTCACCTTAATGAACAAATGTGAACATGAGTATCTGATTTTTGAATGAAGTTAAAACTGAAGCACCACTTCAGTATTGTTTCCCAAAGATAACATTGTAAGCTGCTCACTTGAATGCCTGGATTCAGGATGGGAAAGAGAACCTGTATGGTTCTCGTATCTAGTGTGTATGTCTCACTTGGGAGAACCAGCCTTGGCTTAACAAAGGAAGCATGAGTTCCAAGTAGACAAACCCATAGAGATGAAAAATTTAAGACTTGTGTTTTTCTACATTGTAAGTTTTAAGACATTTATAATTAGTTGACTTTACTTGGTAATGCGAATTTTAGACAATGATGACAGAGTTGGTGCCCAGAATATAGAAAATCTTTATTTTATTTAAAGATTTTATTTATTTATTCATAAGTGACACAGACAGAGAGGCAGACATAGGCAGAGGGAGAAGTAGGCTCCTCGCAGGGAGCCCAGTGTGGGACTCCATCCCCAGGACAGGGATTACCCCCTGCGCCGAAGGCAGATGCTCAACCGCTGAGCCACCCAGGCATATCCTGATTTTAATTTCTACTTTTCCTCCATATAAACACAAATAATGTAGCATCTAAAGCGGCACTCTCTATCCATAAGAGATTTGTCTGCACAATTGAGACAATGCAGTAGTGGTGGTCAATAAATGCTATCTCTTTACATTATTTCAGGAATTACAGTATATGGCATATGCATACCCAAATTTAGTAGCCATTGTGTAATGGACACATTTACTTTCTAAAAATGCCTATTGTTGCTTTACAGTTTATGGAAAAACATATCTAAACTTATTACGCATGTGCTAAATTTTATTGCATGTAAATAATGATGCTGAGAACATAAGATATTATTATTCCGTTACCTATTATGGGAGGTCTTTTATTAGGAGATTACTGCTCTGTGCATTTCAGGGAAAGAGAGAAAAATATTTAGAGAATTCTTTCTTGGGATTAAAATTATTATTCATTGCTATTTTATAGAGTGATGTCCATCCTTTGTCTCTCATACTGCCAATTTGTACTTAGTGTAGGAATCCTGAGAATGTTAAAAAGAAAAAAAAAAGATGAAGAGTCCTTGGTATTTTTTTTAAGATTTTATTTATTTACTCATGAGAGAGATATATATATAGAGAGAGAGAGAGGAGAGAGAGAGAAAGAGACATAGGCAGAGGGAGAGGACAGCTTTCTGCAGAGAGCCCTATGTGGGACTTGATCCCGGGACTCCAGGATCATGCCCTGAGCTGAAGGTAGACGCTCAACTGCTGAGCCACCCAGGTGTCCCAAACGTTGTCAGTATTTGATTAAAGAAATCTAGGAATGCCACATTCAGGTGGCAGAAAACAAGATAGCATCTGAACACTATGGACAAAATTCAAATGGGGGTGTAAAGTAGATCCAAGACCTTCTTTGCTGGCAATAGTGTTCCATGGTCACATAGGAGATATAACTTTATCAGCTTGACTGATTTTTCCTTTCTTTGTCCTTCTGGAGGTCAATGTCTCAGCCACTGTGGAAATCATTGCAAGGAGGGAGTGTACCGATGAAGCAAAATCTTATGAAGAATAAATCAGAAGTTACTTTTAGAACTGATATTGGGGGCACCAGGTGGCATAGCCAGTTAGGCATCTGACTCTTGATTTTGGTTCAAGTCTTGATCTCAGGGTTGTAGGATCAAGCCTTGTGTGGAGCTCAGCACTCAGCGTGGAGCCCACTTGGAATTCCCTCTCCCTCTCCTTCTGCCCCTCCTGCTAGTGCTCTCGCTCCCCAAAATAAATAAATAAATCTTTTTAAAAAAAAGATTCTCTCTCCCTCTCAATCTGCTCCTCTTCCTGTGCGCTCACTCGCTCTCTCTCTCTCTCTCTCATAAAGTAATAAAACTTAAAAAAAAAAAAAACCCAATTCTTATGACTTGGAATGCTCATTTCTGGAATGATTATTTGCCCAAGTAATACATGTTGATAATTTTGTTAAGTTTTATCACTGGATGCTATTTTCATAAAAGAGTATTTATTTATTATTCATTTACCTGTATTCTAATACTATAGTATGCAAAAAATAAAATGAGGCTACTTGAGGGAGAAAGTGGAGCATTATTGTTAACATTTCCTTTAATGTTAGACTCACTTTGTATTTCTAATATTTTTACATGTATTCATCATCACACACATGCAGAAAATCTGTAATATTAAAAGGTAGGTAATATATTAGCCTCCCAACTTTACACACAAGGAAACTGAAGCACCAAGAGATTTTTTTTAAGTGACTTGCCCAAGAATACATGAAGAGGAATTAGATAGTACATTTGAAATTTGCTCTTAGGCAGCTTAGTTCAGAACCTATATTCTTAACCATTATATATATTGAGGAAATGTCCTTCCTGAGTTAAGTATTGACATTCTGTGAAGAGCCTGACAGTAACATTCAACTAGTAGTCTCGATAAACCAGACCTCAAATTCTTCTGTTCAGAAAATCTCTGTTAATAGGTTGTGAATCATGGGATGAGTTGCCTCATCTCCACATTGATTTTTACCACCAGAAAGAAATGAGTTATTTGAGTAAATGATCATTAAATATTTGAGTGCCTAAAATTCTATGATTGTAAAAGCAATTGTCAATGTATCACTTATCCAGATTTTCTTTTGATTGCTTATTCAGTAATTCTGATTTTGTATTCATAGGCAGGAAGATGGAACCATGATAATAAGTGTAAAGAGTTTTCTTGCAATGAACTCACAAAAATGTTGCAGGAAGGGAGCTGAACATAGTAATAAAAATATGGAGGTAACATCATATTGGATGATTTATTCAATTAATTCTATAATTGCAAATAATAAAAGTTTCAATATATAAAGTAAAATGATAATAATGTAAATGGAAATATTCACAAAGATAATTCCTGACAGTGACATTAAACAATATGCATTATTTTATTTTTGGCCAGTGTGAATTTTTTAGTAATCATTTCACACTGACTCCTTATTGTGAACATAGAAAAACCTACCAGAAGCAAATGGAGACAAATTACAGAAGCACATATATTTTAATGCCAAGACTATTACCAAGCTATTTTCCCAAAGCAAAAATCTATAACATTTTCACCATGTATGCAGTCTTATATTGTCTTTGTTTTAATATAAAATAGTGGATTATTTTGACCTCTTTGTTTCATTAAATCCAATGGCCTTTGATATTTTAAGATTGCAGGATTTCACTTAGGAATATACTCTTGTATGTTCCTGAATATATCCATACGTACTGAATCGTGGTAAATCATATAATTTGACAATCTGCAAAAGAAAGAAAAATTGCAAGAAACCCCTCCAGAATGGTGCTATAACCATAGCAAACCATCTTTGTTTTTTTTTTTTTTTTTAATATATGACTGTTCATATGCTTTTGAAGAAAGTTCTCTTGGTATACAGTATTCACAAGCATACGGCAAAGGAAATGATAGGCAAATATTTGGAAACTACCTGCTAAGGCAGAAAAAAGAGTTCCCTGATGACTGAAAGAACTTTCGAAGATGTTCCAATAGCCAAGTTAAGGCAATTTCAATTCAAGTGATTGGAATGTTCTGCATACCAAGCATTTCTTTCCAGGGTTGTCCTGACACTGTCTGTTCTGTCCTAGAGTGGGATTCACCTGCTACCTTTGCTGTTGTGTTATCAGTAGCCAACCATTTCCCTCCCATTTCCTCTCTGGGCAGTCTGCTGGCCCAGCTCAATTAAAGGACAAATCCATTGCAGTCTGCAGCGCAGGAATTATAATGAAGTCAGCTGTCAAACCTCATCTCACAGCTGCCCCTCTGTGGGTAATCTGATGGCCACTCGTCAGTTGTTTCGCCCAGTCAAACACAGACAAAGGGCCTCTGACGGCTGCTTTATTCTAATCAATCTACACGGAGGCAGATGTTAAAATCCCAACAGGAAAAGGTGTAATTTGATTTAGCATTCAGAACTGCCTTCTTCTATTGATACATCAGATCTCTTTGAACTCGATATCCTTTTGCAATCAAGGGGCAAATGACTTTGTGTTTATTTATTTTCCTCATTCTGTCATTAAAAATAATGCTTTAGAATGACATGAAGGAGTATAGAACATTGCCCAATAGAACATAACAGGGCACAATAAATTAATTGGTCTCTTAAGGTGGAAGGAATCGGGTGATTTAGATTTTTAGGATTCAATAGTTTTCTAAATATTCTAAAGTGAGCCAGAAGAACCAGCGAGCTATTCATTCACTCTTCTGTCTTTATATTCTCTGCCAGGCAGAGTAGACATTAGAAGAAAAAAAAATAGATATACTTTCTAGGGTAATTAAGCAGAAGAAAAAAGCAAAATTAGACTGAAAGAAATAAAGAAATCTGATACCAATTATATTCTTAATTTTACATTCTCTAACCACAAAGACTGCAGTGAAGCTACCCATTTTCTTCATGTGTTTCTCTTTTTCAAAGCATAACTTAAATCAACACGTATACTATTAACTGTAGTCCAAACTTTAAAAATATGTGATTTTGATTATACAATTACTAACTCTGCTACTTTGATTACAGCAGCTATGTCTCCTATCTTCTTAAATAAAACACACAAATCACATATGTAGGAAAATCTAGCTTCAGTGAAATGGTTTGTCTTCTTGGTATGGAATATCTGTAGTTTCCATTTGCAATGCCTTTCTGAAGGTGGCAAATTCTTCTTGATGCTATTCAAATATTGAGTGCATGGAAGTAATTATAGCTTAAAGACATGATCATAAAATAGACCGGGGGACCCAGACCATTTATCTTAACATCTGCTTAATAAGGAGAATAGAAATATTAATGATCACATATTTGAGGTTCTTTTATATGAGAATTAGTATCTTCCCCACCCCAGGTCCTGCTATTTACTTAGGAAATCACCTTCACTTCAGGCATTTTGTTTGGATTAACTGTAACTCAGATTGTCAAAATGTGAACTTTATGTTTTATTAGGTCTTTGAAAGTCAACATAATATTGAAATTCTGATGTGTAAAAGGAGGATATATGTATATATATATATCCTTCCCACATGTCAGATTGCTGACAGACGTTTTTTACTAGCTTGGTACTAACTTTGCAGTGGTTTTTATAATTATTTAAAACATCGATGTCTGAGAAGAGAACAAGATTCTAGAATGAAGTTCTGCCCCATGCATTTCAACTGGTGATGTTGGGAAAAATACAGAGACAATATAAATTTGTAAGAGCAAAGGCCAAATCTTTGGTGGCAAAATACTCAATGACATTTAATAAGAAAAAAAATCACAGTGTGAGAAATAAAATGAGCTATTACAGAAACCAGTGTTTTTAAGAATTTGGAATTCAACGCTGCAGTGGTCTTTTCCTATTAAAATAGTTTCAGTGAATGCTTTGCTACATTTGAAGGTCAAAATCATGTGTGTGTTGTGTGTGTGTGTCTGTGCAGAGTGCTTTAAGAATGACAAGAGTTTGATATAAAATAAGAAAATGAGGACATAAACATTTTGTCATTCCTGGTAAAATCACTATCTGCCTATCTTTTTGTCTGGCCCCCGAGCACAGTCCTGAGGTCGATTTGCTCTAAAAGAAGAGTAGGCTGTCATACAGACAAGAAGGAAGGCATAAAACTTTCTTTGGGTTTGGGTATTAAAATGGTGGTGGTAGGAAGAAGGAAAGGGGTGTAAACACCCTTGTAATTTCTGTGTATTAGCCTAACTGGAAATTTCTGTGTTGTTCTAACTTTGGAACAAAAAAGGAGATCCTTAGACTCTGAGATAATTGCCAATGCATGCAATACAAATAGATAATATATGGACAGATGGAAGATAGATGATAGATAGATAGATAGATAGATGATAGAGTATGTATGTATGTATGTACTATCTATCTATCTATCACACATACTCTATCATCTATCTATCTATCTATCTATCTATCTATCTATCTATCTACAATGGCTTCTTTTTGGAAGAATTGCATATTTACAAAATAGGTAGGGAGCTCAATTTTCTTCTATGTGAGTGAATCTCAAAGTTTGTTTGGGACCCTTGTGAATCCTCAAGATCCTTTCAGAGTGTCTGTGAGGGCAAATATATTTTCACAATAATATTAAAGAGCCGTTTGCCTTTGTCACTCTATTTTCCCATAAGTATATTGTTTTTTAGATAGCTAATGTGCATTGTATATTCTGTTTTAAAAATTTCTCAGTTTAAATTTCTAACATACTAAATATCAATGAATATAACCCAATAAACAAGAGCTCTTTGGAATCCTCAATAATTGAAGAGTACCACCATATACTAAGTTGTGTTGCCCCCAAATTCATATATTAGAGTCTGAGACCCAAAGTGATTGTATTTGGTGAAAAGGTTTTTAGGAGGTAATTAAGGCCTTATAAGAAGAAGAGGTCTATTGTTTCTCTCTACACACATACACAGAGCAAGGAGAGGCTATCTAAGGATACCAGGACAAGACAACCATCTACAAACTGGAAAGAAAACCCTCACCAGCACCTGACCATGCCGGTACCCTGATCACAAACTTCCTGTCTCCAGAAGTGTGCAGGGGGGAAAAAAAAAAAAGTTGTTGTTGAAACCACTCAGTCCCAGATATTTCCCTATGAAATCCTGAGCCAACCAAGGTAAGTATTAAAAAAATCTCAAAACTGAAATTGTGACCACCATTGGTTTAGTTAATAAAACGGTGATACTGGAACCCCCTATAGGCTCAAAGAAAAAGCAAAAATCCATGATTCTCTTAGGTTGCAACTACAACTTTGAACAAAACGATTAACATATTGTGCTGACAAGTGTCTTAAAATGCTGCAATCTTTGCCATAAGAATGTATTATGAGAAAGATACTTCACAGTTCCCACTTAATGCCAAAATTCTTAGATCTCTATTCAAAGCTCTGTGCTTTGGGGCCCCAATCTATTCATCCAACAGTATGTGCCACTATTCCTGGGCATTAAGCCTCTTCCTTTGGAAGCAAATCTCAAATTCTTTTGGGCACACATTGCTCATACTGGTCTGTGTCCCTGAGCCCGTACAATATTCTCACCATCTATTTCATACTGTATCTTTCAACTTAAAGTTTTTTCACTACCATCCCATAATATGGGTTGTCACCTGCTCTCTTCAGAGAAATTCAGGAGCAGAAGCATTCTCCTTGGAAATGTGAGTGCTACAAACCATACAAGACAGCATCTTCGATTTTTTAGTAGGTACCATTTTGGGGAACAAGGAACCATTACATAAGCTAGGTACTTTCATGTTTTGGTTCCCAAAGTATCATGGGGCTTCCTCGGGGATTTGGGGAAGAAGACCTGGCATGGCTTGCCATAATGGTACATTTGTTACTGGGAAACAAATTTACTCATTTTAAAAAAATACTGAGGGCACCTGTGGTTCAGTGGTTGAGCATCTGCCTTTGGCTCAGGTTGTGATCCTGGGGTTCCGGGATCGAGTCCCACATTGGGCTCCCCACGGGCAGCCCGTTTCTCCCTCTGCCTGTATTTCTGCCTCTCTCTGTGTCTCTCATGAATAAATAAATAAAATCTTAAAAATAAATAAATATTGAGTTGAAAAATGCAAATTTTAGAATACTCACCATATTCTTCCCAGATTTTAATTCCTGGTTTATTATGTGTTGTAGACATCTCAGGGACAAAAAGCCTTAAGGTTAAAATTAGAAGGAAATTTTTACTTTGTCTTGGTTATCCAGTCTGAAGAGAGGGGCTACAAAAAAATTCAGCTTACCTGGATGTGAGGGTCTTTTACTAGAGCACATAGCATCACACACACACACAAAATTAAAAGTGAGTTTTGCTGCTATTTAGGTGATGTCATGCAAATGGATAAACTAAATTTCAATTACAACTTAATTTATACAGAAATAATCAGTATCATTTTGGAAGAATAGAGCAGGACATTTTTTACTCAGAATACGTGTCTTACAGAAGATGGGATCAAATGATAACTCCTATTTATGACATGCTTTCTAATGGAGGAACTGTCAACAAGTTTTCTTCATTTCCTTTGTTTAATCCCAGTCAGAATTTTATGATAAGATAGGAAGCTAAACCCAGGGGCACCTGGGTGGCTCAGCCGGTTTAGCATCTGTTGTAGGCTTAGGTCATAATCCCGCAGGGTCCTGGGATCAAGAGCCACTGCATGGAGCTCCCTGCTCAGTGGGGAGCCTGCTTCTCCCTCTACCTGCTTGTGCTCTCTCTGTCAAATAAATAAACAAATCTGAAAAAAAAAAAAAAAGATAAACCCAGGCACCGGGTTCAAACCTCTGCTCTTCTATTTACCAGGTCAGTAATCTTAGACAAGTTACTTAATTCCTTGGTGCCTTAATTTTATTAACTATTAAATGGGATACCGATAACAATAACTCTGATTTCACTGTGTTGCTAAGATTATTAAATTAATATACCTGAATGTCTTAAAGCACTACCTGACCCACAGTTACCTTGATATGAACTACCTCTTATTTTTTCATTTTCTTAGTGAAGATCTGAGACTTGAAAAAGTCAGTTAACTTTTTTTTTTAAGATTTTATTTATTTATTTATTTGACAGAGAGAGAGAGAGAGAGCACGATCGGGAGTGAGGGGAGGTAGAGAGCGAGGGAGAAGCAGACTCCCTGCTGAGCAGGGAGCCTGGCACAGGGCTCTATCCCAGAACCTTGAGATCATGACCTGAGCTCAAGCCAGAAGCTTAACCAACTGAGCCAACCAGGTGCTCCGAAAAGGTTAGCTAACTTACCGAAGTCTATGACTTGTAAATAAATAAGTTCAGGAGGTTTGCACATGGTACAATGATTATAGACCATAAAATTGTATTATAAATGTTAAACTTGCTAAGAGATGAGATCCTAATTATTCTTGCCAGTGAAAGAAATGATAACTATGTGATGTGAAAGAAGTACCAGCTAATGCTACAATGGCCATCATATCACAACATAAATGTATGAAATCAACACCTGAAACTTATCCAGTGTTATATGTGAATTTTATCTTAATAAAAATAATTTTTTACACTCTTAGATGTGAGAGTTGGAATTTAAATCCAGACAGCCTAATTGCACAACTCATGATCATAATCTATAATCAAAACAGCCTTTGCCAGAAGTGAAGGAGAGACCAGAGACCATGTAGGAGAGCACTATTAAGGAGTCATCAGAAAGATAAAGTCAAGACCAAAACTCAGCCACGGGGGTGTGACACTTCACCCTCTCCTTAAAAGCATTCAGGTAGTCAAAGCAAATGTCATTCTTCTCATCTCACAGTTGATGAGACAACCTGGAAAACATTCAGGGCTGGATGACTGTCAAGTATTCATGGATACGTCTCAGCTAAAGCCCAGTCTTCTGAATAAAGACTCAAGACTATAAATATGGGGAGATCAAGAAGGAGAATAAACACTGATCTTGATCTTGCACAGGATGCATTGGGCTGTCTTTAAAATTCTTTGCTTGATGGTTAGTTTTGAAAACCCAACTAAAGAAGATTTTCTGCTGCGGTAATTATCACTTTGAGATCTTCTTTGGAGCAGAGGTCAATAAACTTTTCCCATGAAGGACCAGGGGGCAAATGTTTTAGTCTCCCCAAGCCAAGAGACAGTCTCTGCTACTACTCCTCAACCCTCTAGCACAAAGTAGCCACAGACAATGAATAGGTAGCTGAATAGATATGGCTGCATTCCAAAAAAACCTTTATTTACAATGATGAACAGCAGGCACAGTTTGGCCTCCAGGCTCAAGTATGCTGACCTCTGTTCTAGAAGCTGACTACTACTAGTTTCTCACCAAACATTGCATAGATGTCTTCATTTAGTGCTCATGAATGGATAAATTTAAGGTTAAATGAAATGTGATGAGGACAGTCTTTTTTTTTTTTTAAAGATTTTATATATTTATTTGTGAGAGAGAAAGAGAGAGAGAGTGAGAGAGAGAGAGAGAGAGAGGCAGAGACATAGGCAGAGGGAGAAGCAGGCTCCATGCAGGGAGCCTGATGCGGGACTGAATCCTAGGACTCCAGGATCATGCTGGGCTGAAGGCAGGCACTAAACCACTGAGCCACCCAGGGATCCTCAAAGATTTTATTTATTTATTCATGAGAGACACACACATAGAGAGGCAGACATAGGCAGAGGCAGAAACAGGCTCCTTGTGGGGAGCCAGATGCAGGACTTGATCCCAGGACCCAGGGATCACTACCTGAGCCAAAGGCAGATGCTCAACAGCTGAGCCACCCGGGTACCCTGATGAGGACAGTCTTATTGTTTATTCAATGAATATTTGTGGATACTTACAATATGACAGATACTTTTCTAGTTGGTGAGAAAAAAGCAGTTAGAAGATGATAAAGTCCCTGGCCTGGTGAAATTCATAATATGAATGCCCCCTTCTAATAGAAGATCCTTAAGTAAATTAAACACACACCAGATAATCACGAAGCACAGTAGATGAGTGATAGCAAGAAAATAAACATGGTGATGTGATAGAGAATAATTAGGAATGGGGGAGATTTCCAGGTAGGATATTTTAAGTATTGCTGTTACTTACAAGGAAGTTTGTGTGAATAGATAGTAGGAAGAATGGTGAGTGAAGCAGTAAATGCAGGGGAAAAGGCAGATTTTGACATGCTTTTGCCAAAACTTTGTACTTTTTTCTAAAAATATAGGAAACCATCAAAGGGTTTTAAGTTAGAAAGTAGGAGGTTCTGAATTTTGTAGTTAAAAAGCTCACGTGGTTGTTGTATGAGTAATCAGCTAGGTGGAAGGTCATCACTGGATATGGATGGCCAATTGCAAGACTTGTAAAAGCTTAGGGGACGGGTGGTCTGACTTGGACCAAAGTGGTAGCAATGGAACAGAAAGAGTGGAAAAACCTGAGACTTTGGGACTTATTTTGGAAATTAATTCCACTCTTTCTAAAGAGATTCATGGGAATTATTTTGGCTTGAGAAAATCAATAAGTGGTGTTCTTTACTGAAATGAGGCAGAAAATATTTAGGGAGGTTGTAGATGCAAGAGTTCCACTTATAAACAAACAAGAAGCAGGTCTGTGATGTTTACTGGACATCTAAAGTAGAATTTTCACAAGAGCCATTGAGCAATTATGTCTTAAAGAGGTCAGAGGTGGCAACACAGATTAAGGGGTAAGAAACCTCTTTACATGGTATTTAAGGCCATGAGGTGGGAGGGAATATAGAAGACAAACAGGGGATCTATGCCAGAGCCCTGGCATAACAACTGAGGAATACGTGAGGGTGTGAGGGCTTCCAGTTCAAGATGATGCTACTGTAGGATCCCGGGCTCGCCTCTTCCCATGGACACACCAAGTCTATGCCACAAAAGGAAGAGTTTCCTCTGGAAAAAAAAAAAAAGACATAAATACTGGCCAAGCACCCACCACACACCAGGCAAACGAGGGGACAACCACAAGGAGGCAGGTAACAAAGGCTCCGTCTGACACAAGCTCGACATGAATTGGTCCCCTGCGCTGTCCACCACCCAAGTCAGGAGGGAACTCCAAACCTGAAGCTGTTCCCTGAGGAGCGAAGGGTTTGAACCCCACATGTGGCTTTTAAAACCTGCACCTGAGAGAAGAGCCCCTGAGCATCTAACTTTGAAAACCCACGGGGCATGGCCTCTACCAGACCCAAGGGGTTATAAGGAGCTGAGAGCTAAGAGGCTGGAAAAGGGCTCAGGAGGGAGTCCTGACCTGCGAAGGCTCAGCTCAGAGGCGGCCCAGACAGAGGTGCCCCACTTTTTGGGATTGAGGCTTCTTTGCTAATCTGAACACATCAGCCTGAGAGGCAGGCATCTGCATTAGCACCCACCTGTGGCCTGCTGGCTTGGGCGGGGAGCCCTCATCTCCATTTCCTTCCTTCTTGCTCTAGCCCTCACCTCCATCTCTTTGTTTCTTCCCCTCCGGAGCCATCTCTACCCTTCTGCCACCTTGTCCTGCCCCCCACCTCCCCCAGAGCCAGATCCCTCCTGAAGTGAACTTGTACCTGCATCTCCTATTTCAGTTTTGTGGCTGTCACCAGGGACATCCTGGATCACTGAGCTCTGGAGGCCAGGGCAGAGAGAGAGTTCTGGGCAGAGAGAGACAGAGAGACAGTTCTGGGCAGACTAGCATCCTGCAGTGCACACACTGCAGACGGAAACTCTACCACCCCACCCCACTCCCGCCCCCCGCTCACCCCCCACCCTAGGCTCTCTGGGAAGAAGGCCTATTGGCTTGTTCTGGAGCCTGGTGGGGGACACATAAGCTTCTAGTTTGCTGCACAGCTCTGGATCTAGGAGATGCTCTCTGGGAACATGGTGGTCCTGAACTTGACACTTTCCCTCCAGCTCAAAGCCACCTCCCAGAAAAGAGCTTGTACACCTCCCTGGAGCCTGAATGATTGAGATTGCCAACACACACACATACACACACACACACACACACACACACACACATACACACACTCCCATGTTGTCCAGCTCTGGTGGCTAATGGGCCTTACTTTTCTGGGTTCCTCAGGACCTAAACAGAGTTAAGAGCTCATAAAAGGCTACTGTAGCCAGGGCACAGGGATGCGCCAGCACCTGGCTGGGGGCTTCCAAACAGACAAGGTTCAGCCACTTCCTGCTGACAAAATCCAAAGGCAGAGAAACAGGCAGGTGGTAAAATGAGGAAGGAATTTATTTGGGAGGCCAACAAAAGAAAATGGTGGATTATGTCTAAAGACTGTCTCCAAAGTGCCAAAAATACTTCCTGATTTATATAAGGAAAATATGGGGCAAAGATCAGGGGTACATGCAGGTAGACAGTGGAGGTCAAGTTGATTGCTGTAATGGGCAGGATCTTGGGCTCAATGTGCCTCTTATTGCTTAGAGGGGTAATTTGGGTTCCCATCAGAGGGTCTTTTGCCTGAGTTGACAGATAAGCTGGAAAGAACATAATTAGGAAACTGTGTGGAGGCCCCCTGGGTGGCTCAATGGTTGAGTGTCTGCCTTTTTCTCAGGTCATGATCCCAGGGTCCTGGGATCGAGTCCCACATTGGGCTTCCTGCAGGGAGCCTACTTCTCCCCCTGCCTGTGTCTCTGCCCCCTCTCAGTGTCTCTCATGAATAAATAAATAGAATATTTTTTAAAAAAAGAAAAAAAAAGAAATATGTGTGGACAATCACAGAGGATTGAGAGACAACCAAGATCTAGGACAAGGTTGAATGATAATTTTTTTCCTCTACAGAACCACTATTTCAAGACTGGGGGCTAGGGCTGTTTTATCTAATACACAGAAACCACAGCAGTCAAAGGGAAATGAAGACACAGAGCAGTATGTTCCAAATGAAAGAATAAGATAAAACCTCAGAAAAAAAGCCTTAATGAAACAGATATAAGTATTTAATACATATTTTGACAGAAGATGTTAGCTAAGGAGATGGATAAGGGGCTGCTGGAGAGGATGGAGGGAAACTGGGAAAGAGTTCACAGAAAGCAAGGAAGAGTATATTAAGACAGGAATGAGCCCGTTGGGCAGAGGCTGTTGGGAGCCCATGTCCAACGTGGATAATGAATATATATACTTTAATTCTAACCATAGTGGTCTTTGACAGCTATGAGAAGAACATTGGCAGAGTGAGGAAGACGAGTGAGTGGTAAGAATGCAAGAGAAGGTGGAAGGTAAGGAAGTGAATTCTGAATTTCTCTGTGAATAAGGAATGGGCACTTGGGAAGGGGACTCTGGAGTCAAGGTTTGTTTTTTACAATGGGAAATGCTGGAGCATGTGGGTGTGATAGTGAATGTGATCTAACAGAAAAAGGGGAATTAGTGAGGTAGATGAGCAGATCCCATAGCAGAGACTAGATATAGAAATCGTGATATGTTACAAAATAAACTCCATTTAGAAGACAGTATACAAGTTAATACAGAATAAGCTCTTTAAAACACATAATGCAAGGTCAATAAAAACTGTTTTGAAGTTTAACTATTTTGAAATTTGGGATGAGTAAAAGGAGGAGTATAAGAAAGAAAAATTTTAATTTGTACAATATTTATAAATAAATAACACTAAGGTTTAAATCTTAGACTAATAGAGAATGTTACTCCAAAAGAATAATAACCAAGGGGACTTGAATGAAGAAACGAAAATGCTTTGTTACTAGTACAATGCATACTGCAACATTATAAACACCTACTAACTGGTTTTATAAAATCCTGTAAATCATTTTTTTCTTTTTTAAAATCAGTTTGCTTTCTAAATAAGCTAGAAATCATCTTCCTCCACAAACACAGGTCGTGATTGTAGTTTTAATTTATTTTTCCTATCATGGCAGAGATAAACACCAGTCACACATGTATTTGAATTAGGACAAATTTGAGGAAAATATTCCTAGCCATTTAAATGCTTCGTAAGGAGGACGTTATGTCAATATAAATTACAATTATGATGATGATCAATATTTATGTTGCCCCTGCCAGTCATCTACGCACATTCTGTGGCATTCTGAATGAGGGGGCTTATTTATACGAATTGCTGTCTGCAGAAGACCATTGAGTGAATCACAATTATAATATCATGACATTAATGTAGGCTGAGTGATGATTGGTTTCCACCTCAGTGATGATATAGTTGCGGATGGCCCACTTTCGACAAGCAGAGGAAGCTCATTATTTTTATTTATCAGGTACAGTATGTTATTGTTACCTTCCTACTGAAAGCTTTATTGTCCACATACAGTGAATAAGAAGACAATTGAGAAAGTGGCAGATAATGTCTGTTGTTGCTTCCTTTCTAATTAACTACACAGAATACCGTTTGAGTTTTTATTTGTTTAAAGTATATTTTGACTTTTTTGTTATCAAACCAGACTAAATATGTATTTTAAGTTGCTGACATTTGACCCAAGAATCTGGAGGCGAGGAAGATCCAGAGCCCATAATGGGACCACCTTGTAGCCTTGGAGATGACACAGAAGAAGGGTATCAAGAAGAAATCAGGCAAGGACTCCCACTAAGTCTCAATGGATGAAATAGGGCTTTTAGAGCTTCAGGCCAAACCAACCACAGGCCATGTTTATTTGTTAAAGTTATGGAGTTAGGAAAGCTGATAGGGAATTCACCACGAACACTATTACCCTCAGGCTTTCCTTTGCACTTTATTTTTGAAAATCTATTTGTTGCTGGCAACTGAAAAGACTTTGTATCTCAAGCATATAGCTGTAGCCTAGTGGGCAAAAAATGTGAGATTTACTGTCAGAACACATGAGTTTGCAAATCAGCAACAGCTTTAATAGATGTATGACATTCCATGTTGGATGCAGTAACTCTGTTTCCTCAAGATTGAGAACCTCTCTTCCTGCATTATCAAGATGAGTGTCATCATTGTGCATACTTTGTAATAGCTCAGGCTGCAGATTCGAGCATCCTGGTTTCAGAGGCCAGCCCCATCACAGACATGCTGCCTTAGGGGAGAGTCAGTCTCTGAACCTCAGCCTGTCCAATATAAAAAGAGGATAAATATCACCTTGTTCATGGCACCATTGTTGCAAGGGATTAAACAACATAATAGATGTAGATTGCTGAGCTTTGTATATTCCAGAGATTTGAGTTACTCAGTACATCTTCAACATTCCCCTTTTCCCCTATTTCTACAGTTTCTACCATTTTAAGAGCTATCAGTGTAGCAAGTTTTTCCTCAAGCTTCTGAAGTGGACTCAATGAGATGGTATATATTAAAGTATTTTGATAGATTAGGATATTAGGGAGGTGGAGGTAGCTCCCAAACATACAGAGTGATCTGTTACAAATGACGTCTAAAAAAATTAAAAATCCCAAATTATATTATTTTTCTTACTATTTAAATAATACATAATCATTGTAGAAAAGATTTGTCTTATTCCACTTTGAATTGTTTTTGAAAAACTCCCACTAATTTTCTGAGCATAGCATTTTTAATTTTGTATGCCTTGATACTTTATTTTTATTCCTCCCACTGTTGAGTTTTCTCCCAACATTTGCTGTTACCGAGCATAAATTTCTGTTTATATGTATAAGCACTTGTTGAGGATTAATTCCTAGAATGGACATACTGGATCAGATATATAAACAACTTGAATATCAACAATTTGCCTTTTAGACTGCCAATAGTTCAGATGTGAACTTCCAGAATCAAGAGTAGTCCAACATATACAGATTGAAGGGGAGAAAAGGTGGAACTGATTTATCTTAAAAATATCACCCATCCCCTATGATCTCTTCAGATGGATGTTACCCATTCTGTGCAGATGTTCCTGATGTTATCCTATGTGATCCTCTTCATTTAGATTGTGCTTGTCCATACAGGACTGATTATTTCAGAAGAGTTCATAAGAGCTACTACTCATTTTTGGCACTAGTTATAACTACTCCTTAACCCCGGGTATTTCTGGGACCCTTGGACAGTGAGCCAGTTACTCCTCCTCAGTGCTCCCGCAGCACCATATTTTACCTCTACCATTTATACCCTTTGGCAGTTGTCCTCAGGGTTGGATTTTCCTATCAGTAGGTCAGTCTTGAGGAGGAAGACACAATGCCTTTGCTGTTTATTGTTGTCTCTCCAGGGTCTGTCATGAACACACACTCTAAAATGACTGTTGAATGAGGGCAGAATAAATGAATATCTGAGGGAAAGAATATTTGAGCTTATATTTAAACCCCTTTCATGATTGGACATGAGGAATTGCATATGTTAATGATTAAAAAGTCATACAGCTATTTAAATGGTGATCATCCTATAACTAGAATGAGTATATAATTACTTTTCAATGGCAAAATAAAAAATTCAATTTATTTTAAAAAATTTTTAAAAATATTTATTTATTTATTTATTTATTTATTTATTTATTTATGAGAGACAGAGAGAGAGAGAGGAACAGAGACACAGGCAGAGGAAGAAGCAGGCTCCATGCAGGGAGCCCAATGCAGGACTCGATCCCAGGACTCCAAGATCATGCCCTGAGCCAATGGCAGGTACTAAACTGCTGAGCCACCCAGGGATCCCCAAAAATTCAATTTATAATATCAATTCAACTTTGAGAGGGGAAATAAGTCCTTTTCTGTGGAAAAATGCATTAAAGTCTAGTTAAATCTGATGCTTTCTTAAACTATCTGGTTCATATTTCCCAAGACTTTGTATACTCTTAGCTTAAAATTAGATTTCTATAAAGAAATAATGAAGTTTGAATTCCTTAGGATAAATCCTTACATCTCCATTACTAGTATTAGAGAAAAACCTGTCTGGCACCTTGAAATGGTTTTTATTCCTATGTATATTTTCCTATGTATTTATTTATTTTGATGGTTTAAAAAAGGGAAACAATATTCTTTTAAAAAAAGATTTATTTATTTATTTATTTATTTATTTATTTATTTATTTATTTGAGAGAGAGAGAGAGAGAGAGAGGTTGAGCAGAGGGGGAAAGGATCTCAAGCTGACTCTGTGCAGAGGCCAATGTAGGGCTTGATCTCAAGACTCTGAGATCATGACTTAAGCTGAAACCAGGAGTTGTAATGCTCTCAACTAACTGAGCCACTCAGGTGCCCTGGAAATAATGATATATTCTTAAAGAGACTCAGAAATCACTATGTTCTAATTTCTTTATAATTATCCTATTAAGTTAAACATTTAAAGTTTATTTTCTCCTGAGAACTACAGAAAAAATAAAACCAAACTCAAACCATCAGAAAAATGCCAGATTCAATGTGTACTTTGATTCATGAAAATAGAAACTGTTTCTGAACTCGGTGACTAAGGATTTCTGTTTAAAGAAATCCTTTTGTCAATGGGACAATGGAAGTAAGTATGAATACTTTCAAAGAAAAAAGTAAAACTGATAAAGATTATTACAAAAAAAAAAAAAAAACTCCAAGGGATCCCTGGGTGGCGCAGCGGTTTGGCGCCTGCCTTTGGCCCAGGGCGCGATCCTAGAGACCCGGGATCAAATCCCTTGTCGGGCTCCCGGTGCATGGAGCCTGCTTCTCCCTCTGCCTGTGTCTCTGCCTCTCTCTCTCTCTCTCTCTCTCTCTCTCTCTGTGACTATCATAAATAAATAAAAATTTATTAAAAAAAAACCCAAATCAAAATCCGTGAAATTCTATATTTAGTAAAGCACTAAGGAAATTGGCCTACCATTATAGTTATTACAGAAGATTAGACATTGATTACATTTCACAACAGTTGTGACTTCAGGTTAGATATGCCTGTGTCTTCTAACTTCTGATTCTTTCCAGCAGTTGGGCTAAATGATGCTAAAAACTTTGTCTCAATGCTGCTTCTTAGAAATCCAAATACAACTGTGAAATTAGTTTCCATATTTTCAAGATCATTAGCAAAGTCAGACTACATACCTTCATTTCTTAATGTTAACAAGCCATTAAGAGAATTAAATACTCATTAAATGTTCGACATTCATTTTTTCCCCTAATTTTGCAGATTTTTGCCATGTTAGGAACTACCAACATAGCCATTTTTTTGAAGTGTGAGCAGTGCTATAGTGATTAAAACTACCAAATATTTATTGCTGAATTTATGATCTTTCTAAGGCTCTCCTTTGTAGACAATGAAATTATTATAAGGGTGATGCAGATAATGTAGGAAAAGTTGGAATACGATTTTTTGGAAAGAAAGAAAATAAGAAATGAAAACTTGTAATTATAATGGTGAATTTTAAAAATCCACATTACTTTTTTCACCTTTTTGTATTTTAGGAGTGGAAGCAGGAGAGAAAACCAAAACCTAATGGCCCCTTGATCCTCCTGTCAAGGATCAGGAGTAGAAACAGCCACAAAGGAGGAGAGACTGGCCACAGGAAGGAAGGTAGAAATAAAATTCAAGATTTAGTTTATAGCCGCAGAGGTTTGTTCTGTTCTTTAGATACTCCAAAACATCGAATCAGCTGTATTAAGGGGTGCTGTGCCTTTGTTATTTAATTTTTAATTACACAATTAATACATACTTACAAAAAATACAAAGTACAGATAGACCTAAATGATAAGATTTATATTACTTGTTTCACATTTGTGGGTATATACTTTTAACTTTTATATAAAACGTATTTGAATAGTTTTGCACAAAAGAGATAATATTCTAGATATTGGTCTGCAACATTCTTTCCCTTGCAATTTAACTAATTCTTTCTCTACTTCTTCTTAAGTCAGTATATGTACTCCTATCACAATATTCCTAATGGCTTTATAGAATTCAATTATGTTTTAGGGATGCCTGGGTAGCTTAGCAGTTGAGCATCTGCCTTCTGATCAGGTCATGATCCCAGGGTCCTGGGATTGAGTCCTGTATTGGACTCCCCACAGAGAACCTACTTCTCCTTCTGCCTGTGTCTCTGCCTCTCTGTGTGTGTGTCTCTCATGAAAAATAAATAAAATATATTTTTAAATTTAAAAAACAATTATGTTTATCATTTAAATTCAATCATTGGGGCGGCCCGGGTGGCTCAGCGGTTTAGCGCTGCCTTCAGCCCAGGGTGTGATCCTGGAGACCCAGGATGGAGTCCGACGTCCGGCTCCCTGCATGGAGCCTGCTTCTCCCTCTGCCTGTGTCTCTGCCTCTCTCTCTCTCTCTCTCTCTCTCTCTCTCTGTGTCTCTCATGAATAAATAAAATCTTTTAAAAAAATAAAGTCAATCATTTACCGACATTTTAATATTTGCTATTATAAACAAAAACATGATGGAGATCTCTATACTTGGGTCTGTACAATTCCATTTTACGGAAACTGAAGAATTATAGGAATCCCTGTAGAATTATTAAGTAGAAAAATCTTATGAATATTTTTCATGCTTTTGATACTGAATTCCAAATTGTTTTCCAGACAATGGAAAGGTAACCTACAACCTTACAAAAGCATATATGATCACTGTATCTTTACAGTGCCATTCCCACAACTAAGCATACTGGACATACAGTATTCTTTAATTCCTAATTTGATATGCAACATGAGGGGATCTTTCAGGGATTTAATTTGCACTGTTTGATGATTTCTAGTGAATTTGAACATGTGAATACTTTTGATATGCACATTCATAATATATATTCACTTGGGTGCTACCTCCTGCCAAGACTAGTGATTAGCCCAGTCATATTGCTATCACTGTAATGATACAGGTACAAGAGAGTAAGCAAAAATCCACAAGGCTTCGTGAGGCTGAGGCTTAGAGTTAGCTTACCTTCATGACTGTCTCTATCTGGGAAGACCAGTCTTATGCCCACACTTAAACACAGGAGGCAGAGACATGTGTCTACTCACAGAGGATGTCACCAAGACACTTCCCGGCAGAGGGGCACAGTTACTGGGAGGGAAGGAGACCTGGAGCCAATGATTTCAGCTACCTCATTAATCATAATGGTTGTGTTTGATTCAGAGTGGATTTCTTCTGCAATTTCACAGAGCTTCAGCACCCTTATCACTATCCTTTTTGAACAGATCTCACATGAAACAGGAGGCAGAAAATCCACATCTCGTCAAGGGCTGAATGTGGCAGAAAGTAAAAACCAGTTGGGAGTGCTGGTGCCCATAGTCTACTGAAATGCCAGGTCTGCCTGAGGACAAGTCACACTTAATGTTTCAAAAGCTGTGCTGCCCCAATTAAGCACCCTTGTGGGTGGATTTGATTTGGTCCCTAGTTTGAGACCACTCCTCCAGCCTAATACCTTGAGTATTTTCCTATAATTTGCTTACCGTGGTGTTTGTAGGCAGAAATAATGGTAGAATTCACTTGTTTTTACCCCCAATTCAGTGCTTTTTCTTGAGTACTTTATTAAAATGTAGTGCATTTTACTGTATGCCTTTAGCAAATTACAGCTAAAATCGATTTAAGACTCATCACCTCTCAGAATCACCAAAATTCTTTAACACATTCTTTGATACAAATTCAGCAGTCAGTGTAACTTTTAAAAATCACTCATGCTCATTCATTAACAACCAGGAGAAGAAAAATTCAACACAAAGCAAATATTACCTGATATAAAACCAATAATTTTTCTTCAAAATTTGCTTTTCATTTGACCAAATGATATAGAAAGTAGTAGTATTGGGTGTTAGTTGAGAGCTGTTTCCTGAGTCTGACTAATGGGTTTGTAGGCTTGCCACCCACCAGATGAGTGGCCGTGGGTGAGTTACTTAAGTAACACTTCTGCGCCTCAGTGTGCTTACCTATTGAACCAAGATGGCAATAGTAAACATCTCATAGGAGTATTCTGAGAATTCAGTGACATGGTAAATATTAGTTATTTTTCATCCATTAATAAGCTAAGACTGTTGGTTGTTTTGTGGCTCCTGAAAGAAAAGAAGCAAGCCTGTGTCAAGAAAAAAAGTGGGTATTCTTCATGACCCACCCACAAGTTATGGACTTTGTTACCTCTCTCACTCATTTGCATCACTAATTCTGGGCTACTCCTTCCCAAAGAATGAAGGGCTTAGGCTGCATAATTTCTAACATTCCTTCCAGCCTTACACCTTGTACAATAAGTGGTAGGATGATGGGGCCATTATTTTTATCACAGAAAAAAACATAAAAGGCAGAGATTACTTATTTAACTCAACATTTTCCTGGTTTTGCCTGACTGGGGTTTTGAGCTTGGAAAGGAGACTTTTAAAAATTCTCTTGACTACAAAGCTATAGGGAAATTTTTAAATTTCATTTACCAATAATAATCTTGATAATAAAAAACATATTCTGTGAAGAAAAAAATTGGTTCTGAACTCTAGAAAAGAAGAATTATCACACTGATCACTTAGCAGATACCCACTTCTATCATTTGTAATTGATTATCTCTTTCAGTCTCAAAATAATCCTTATGTGCTTTATAATGAACTATAAAAGCTTTTGCGCATACTATGGAAAATGAAATAAATGAAAGTATGTGTAAGATGAGGAACCATCTCATGGTTTTATAGTTAAGACTACAATTAGTACCCATTTTTTTCATAAGAGCTACATCCCTTGTGTTATACATCATTTGGTCAGTTAATTTTCTTTTGATAAGGTGATAAAATAATAAATATTATAATATCAGAAATCCAGGATAGAAGACATTTTATCTACACATTCCTATTAGTCAAAATACTCACTGTATTTAAAAATAAGAATTTATCTCCAAAATTACCTCCTTGTGTTTGAAATTAGGTATTTTGTAGCAGGGGAATAATTTTATGAAATCACCAATATGTAAAACGGACACAAGTTTACCATACAAAGTTAGAAGCAACTAGCAGAGGAGAGAGTGAAAACAAAATCCGACAGCTATTTCATTAATGGAAAACAGACGAATAAACTCAATATTGACTTTAGGCTGACAAATAGGAATGCTTTGTGATTGTCTCACAAGCAATATAATAAGGCCATTTTAAGATGAAAAAGAAATGAACAGGTCACTACCAAGTGCCTTTATAAAACTTGATTTCAAAGGAAGCTCTTTAAGAGGAATAAAAACTACCTTAACCTCGGATAGGAAGAATAAAATACAAGGGAGGATACTTTTTCTACATAGTAGAAATGTATGTTAAATTAAACAAGAACTGCTGATATCATAATGTTCAGTAGGTTCCCTCCCACGAATGAGAGAATGAAATAGATGAAAGTGGAATTTGAATTGACAGATGATGATCTTCAGTACCAAAAATCTATTTTTTTTTTCATGGTGGGAGTGGTGGAGTGAGGTGGTTTAAGATTAGGTTAGTGATAGGCTCTGATAAGTATGTATAGCTAAAGAAGTATAGTAAATTTTCAAGATAAATAGTAAATGACTAGAAGTAGATGGTTTATCTGATATATTAGTGGGGTAGAAGGAGGAAAAGGAATCAAACTAGGTAAGAGATTAAGGGAATCTAAACAAAAAAAGAAAGAGAAAAGAAAAAAGAAAAAAACAGAATAGAAGGAAAACAAAGAAAACTGATTAATCTGATCATATTTAGTATTTACTGATTAATCTGATCATATTTAGAATTTACTGATGTATACATCTAATAATATTAATATATAATATTTTAATAGTATACAATATTATAAATATGTTATATATGAGTATGCTTATATTTAATATCTGATATATTAATAATATATATTAATTATATATTTGTATAATATACTTAAATATTCAAATATGTTAAATATATTTAAACTGATAATAAATATATATATTTCAGGACAGAGAGTAAATTAAAAAACAGCTCTGCTCTATGTTAATTATAAGGAACACATTTAAAATATAATGCCACTGTATGATTGAAAAACATGGAAAAAATATGGGTGGACAATTCCAGCCAAAAGAAAATCAGGAGAACTGTAATTGTATCAGAAAAGATAGACTTTAAAGCAAAATAGTTTTTACAGTGGAGAATGTTGTCACCATATGATAAAATATTCCACACACCAGAAAAATATATGCACCTGAAAATGTCTTTAAAATATGTAAAGCAAGAATATAGAACATAAGGATAAGTTAAACAACCAAGGATTATAGTTGAAGGCTTCAAAACTATTCTGTCAGTTATTCATAGGTCTTGCATATAAAAACTTGATGAATATATGGAAAATTCAACAAAATTATTAATAACCTTGGATTTAACTTTGTTTCTCATGCCTTTTTCTTAATAAGTTTATTAAGATACAACTTACATACCATAAAATTCAACTGTTTCATCAAAGAAGAAATAATAGGAATTTTTAAATACTTGGATGTTATATAATAAAACATTGGTTGCATGGAATATGGAATATGACATAAAATGTAATATTAGGAACAGCTTTCTATATGGTGAATATTCTAATTGAAATCCAGTGGCAATGGGGATCCCTGGGTGGCTCAGCGGTTTAGCGACTGCCTTTGGCCCAGGGCGCGATCCCGGAGTCCCGGATCGGGTCCCACATCAGGCTCCCGGCATGGAGCCTGCTTCTCCCTCCTCCTGTGTCTCTGCCTCTCTCTCTCTCTCTCTCTCTCTCTCTCTCTCTATGTCTATCATAAATAAATAAATCTTTAAAAAAAAAATAAATAAATAAATAAATCCAGTGGCAAATTTTTTGTATATTTAAAGGTATTATCGATACTATTGATATGCTTCATAGCTTATATATATTCTATACATACTTTTCTGTGTGAATTATATAACAAATAATAAAACTATTTTAAACAACACCTAAGAAAACAGTACAGGTATATACAGCCTAAGACAGCACAAAAGCCAGAGAAAATCATATGACTGACCCATTCTTTCCTTCATATGTCAGGGTGTCCAAATACTTTTAAGCATAACTCTAAAAGCTTTTCTTCCACTGATTATCAACAAACAAAAATGCTTCAATATCTTATAAGCTACTGAAGTTACTAATCTTTCAAGCACCTATTAATGTCTAAACATCTCTACAGAGTTTTATTTATTGTGGTATATTGACATGCAACATATCAGTTTCAGGTATGCAGCATCATGAGTCCATAGTTGTATATGTTGTGAAGTGATCATCACGGTAAGTCTAGTTCACATACTCACCTGTATCTCTTATGCTAACTTCAACGATTGATATGGTGAAATAATGTAGATGCTGGCTGAGTAAATACATTTTAGAAAGTTCAGGTACTGTACTAGGAGTGTGATCCTGGGAAGGGGAGAATGTAGGAGAAAATGATAACAGCACAACATACATTATTCTAAATCACAAAAATTTCACAAGTAGTTTAACTTCTTAAGGAGGTACCTACACCCCCAGTTATATGAATTTTAAGTTCAATATCCCCTTAGCCTAATGTTCCATCTTACACTGACTACATAGATGTGTGTGACCATCTCATTTCAGAGAAACCAATTGGAAGTATGAATATTTTTTATTTATTCTCATAGATACGTACAAAATGAGCTAAGAGAAAAAAAGAGCAGGTCACTTAATTGCTTTTGACAATTAAAAAAACATCAAAGTAAAGTAATATCAGAAAAAAATTAAAAGGGGTGATACTAATATTGAATGATTTAGTGTTGAATTCCCTATCTTTATCCATTTATATAATTCCCTGGACAAAATGGAACCCATAACTATTATTTCATCCCCCTGACCATCCTTTTTAATTAAAATGGCTTTTATCTACCTAAAAAGAGATTATGCATCACAGATTTTTTTTCTGGCAAATTTTAAGCAGCGACTTCCAGACTAAGAAATAAAAGTAATTTTGACAATGGTGATTTATTTCATAAGAAATTATGATTAAAATTTTCTTGATTATTCAAAGATGTGAACTAAATAATATCCCTATGTAGAATTATATAACTCACTGCGATACTTATCCTACTGTATTAGCCATCAAGGTAACAATTATATAAAAGACCTTTAGTCCTTACTGAATAAATCATAAGAACTCATTAGAATTGGGTTATTAGAACACTAAAATCCTGACAGCATGATCCACAGATAGAAATACGCTTCAAGTCAGTTGTTTTCTTAAGAGAGGATTTACATTTTATAACAGCCAAGAGCTTCTTCAGCTTACATGTGGAGATTTTATTGGCATATATAAGCAATCCCAGTACCCCAGCTTAAAATAGGATTTACATGCACGGAGACTTTGTGTCCCATTGCTCCCCGTCTTACTTTGGGATTACCATAGCACTGTATATCATTTCACAGTAATTTTCAAAAGTGAGCATAAATATTGAATGCCGCATTCTTTCCACATATTATCTCAGGGAAAGCAGAATTGCCTAAAACTCAACTTAGGTTTAACTGGTCAGCCACTGAATTTTTTCATGGTTTCTAAATTACTTTGTCTTCCAAACTCTGTTGGTTTGCAAGCCTGCCGAGCCAGAAACTATTAGGGAAAGTGTACAGTTATCATTTTAGAGGTGAACTGATATGCTCTGAGTGTGTCTAATTTGTCAGGGCAAGTTATCTTTTCTACCCATCAACATGGGCCACTCTCATGCAAACCCAACAGCTGTCTGTGAGTTACTTGGTTATTACTTTTACCCCTTTAAGAGCAGGTTGTGATATTTAGCAAAGTTTAAGGCCTCAATTCAAGTCAGTGGATCGTCGACATAACTATAGAACATCTGTATAAGTACTGGCACTTTTTAAAGGTCATTAAACAAGAATAAGCCACAGAATGGACTTCTAATGCAATAGCTGTGTAAATGTAGCAGCACCACAAAAATCCACACCAACACACAATAAAATCTTCTGTTGCAAGCATGACAGACCTCCTTAAGCACTTAGAATTTAGGGAACCGAGGAGAAAGCTGAGAAAACCAAAAGATCCAAAGATTGGATGGTGAAAAAGAGACAGTATTCAATTGGTCTGTTTTCATCCAATAGTGATGTATTGATGAAGGTTATAAAAGATAACTATGTGGCTGCAAGAAGAATGCTGTG
Organism: Vulpes lagopus; assembly: GCF_018345385.1. Lineage (NCBI taxonomy): Eukaryota > Metazoa > Chordata > Mammalia > Carnivora > Canidae > Vulpes > Vulpes lagopus. The sequence continues at coordinate 4,673,187 of NC_054833.1, forward strand.
TTTTGAAACTCCTTATTTGAAAATATTAAGATAACACAATATATATCATTAAGGGGTCTTACTTCATGGAAATAATCTATAAGTGAACAATTGTGGGGGGTTTTGTTTGTTTGTTTTACGAAATAGGTTAATGTGAAAAAGAATGATAGCAAGTAAAGCCAGAAGCAGGAGAGTCAACATTATAGCCTAGAAATAGTGGCTCAGAATTTATCCAAATTTGCTCGTGTGGCAGGTAATGGAAATCTTACATCTTGATGAGGTAATCAGATTTCTCCTATGGTGGGAAATGGTATTTCATGCATTCCAGCTGGCTAGGATATGTGTTTTCACATATTCTCAGATATGTGTTTTCTCTCTTTCCTTCCTCCTTTCTTTTCTTTTGCCATTTTTTAAAATTTTATTTTACTGCACATAAATTATTTGACTTCTTAGGCACAGCCTCTTTTTCCCAAAAGTTGCACATACAATGACAAAAAGAGAACTTGTTAGTTAAGAAGGTGACTATCTATATCTAGAGTATATGCTTATGAGTGTATGATATGCATTGTGCTAAGATTTTGTATATTTAAAAAATCTAAGAATTTTCTCCTTTACATAGATATCCCAGATCCCTACCCACCCAATGCTGCCTAACCTAAGAATCCACTCAGAATTCAAATAAGGATTTTTTTATGAAGCATAATTTATGCAATGTCTGATTATATTCTTCAGGATAGATGAATGAGAGTAACTATGATATTTTTAAGCTCTTTGAGACCAAGATCATGTCTAATATGTCTTTAAGAGCAGATTGTGATATTTAGAAAGTTTAAGGTTATTAGTTCAATTCAGTGGATCATCTATGTAACTGAGAAACATTTGTGTAAGTACTGGCACTATTTAAAGGTCACAAACAAGAGTTAAGAAACAGTCTAGTTCACTTGCATTTTACATGCTCAAGTATAGTGTCAGACTCATGATAAATATTAATTGAATTAATTAATTAATCATTTATTTGTTTCTGACAATAGAAATGAGTATGATAAAATTAATAGGGATGTTTTAAAATAATAAACACATGGGACACCTGGCTGGCTTAGTTGGTAGAGCATGTGACTCTTGATCTCAGGGCCAAATGCCACAGAAAACCAATCATACCACTCCGGGTGAGACCCAGATACAAGACACCAGAGAAAGATGTTACAAACACCTACCTGAATGCTCTCATCCAGATTTCTTGGAGAAGATCAGGCATTTGGGGGGTCTGGATGTCAGAGCACTTGTACAAGAAAGAGAAAGTCAATCAAGAGACTATTAAATCTTCTGGGCATAAGATAATATTGATAGGATATTAACAATTTTACTGCTTGTTTTTGTCTCAGCTACTCTAAGGCATGGGAGCTGGGTAAAATACCCCCCCCCCCAAAAAAAAGGTGAAAAAATTTGAAAGCTACATTTTTTTTCATACAAATCTACAAAAACATTGTGCAAATGTTTAGCCCTTTTTACATGGTTTACAAATATAAAACTTGCTCTCCTGCAGTAACATACAATGATTAAGTTATAAAGACCTATCTCACCATTTAAAAATAAGCATTCAGGCAGTATATGTAACCTTATTTATACCTTAAATTCTTTACTTAAAAATAAACATTTTTAATAACTTGGAATTTATTACTTCACAAGTAAGTCTGCTTGACTTTTAGTTAGCTGTATTTCCTAAACAGTACATTTTTATATTGACCCCAAATTTATCTTCCTATAACTTCATTCCTTGCTCCTAGTTCTGCTGCACTCTAATGCAATGTAGAATAAATTTGCTTTCTTATTCATATTTATTCAGCAAACATATATTGAGTGCCAATTTTACAACATTGCATTTAAGGAGCTAGAGGTTGCTAAAAAGACTTAAAAATCATTATAGGTGCTTCTGATTCACATGCTGATATCTCAAAAGACCATTGTTCCCGTTCTTATGATTAAAACAAGCCAAATAGGTTACATAAGCATGGCTTTAAAATCCATCAGAGAGAATAAGACCCACACAAACCTAAGGGAATTCTAGAAATGAAGTGATGACTTGTATGAGAAAGAAAAAAAATTATCAGCTGTTTTTTTAATATACATATATTTTAAAAAGATTTATTTATTTGCATGCAGGGGGGGTTGTGCAGAGGGAGAAAGAAAGGAAGAAGAGCAGACTCCCCACTGAGCATGGTGCTTAACTTGGGGCTGATCCCGCAACTCTGAGATCATGACCTGAGCTGAAATCAAGAGTGAGGCCTACTGACTGAGTCACCCAGTACTCCTAAACAATTCTTAAATTTTTTTTCAACTTTATTGAGATATAATTGACATTTAATATTGTGTGACTTTAAGGTGTACAGTGTGTTGATTCGATACATATAAGTATTGCAATGTGATTGCCGCTATTGTATAAGCTAACACCACCATCATGCCATATGGCTACTCTTTATTTTTTGTGGTGAGTATTTAAGATCTACTCTTTTAGCAACTTTCAAAGGTACAGTACAGCATTGTTATCTATCATCACAATTTTGTGCATTAGATACCTAGAACTTAGTCATTTTCTAACCAGAAATTTGTTCTATTTGACCAACATATCACCACTTCTCTCACCCTCCACACCCTGGTAAGCACTCTTCTACTATTTGCTTCTATGAGTTCGGATTTTTGCAGATTCTACATATAAGTGCTATCATATAGTATTTGTCTTTATCTGACTAATTTCACTTAGCATAATGCCCTAAACGTGCATCCATGTTGTTGCAAATGGCAGGATTTTATTCTTTCTCACAGCTGAATAATATTCTATTCCATTTTCTGTATACATACCACATCTTCTTTAACCATGTATTCATTAACATGTAGATTATTTCCATATCTTGGCTATTGTGAATAATGCTGCAAAACATAGGAATGCAGATATCTCTTTGGTATCCTTTTTATAATTTCCTTTGAATATATACCCAGTAGTGAAATTTCTGGACTATATGGTAGCTATATTTTTAGTTTTCTGACAACCTTCCATACTGTTTTTATAAAACAGAATTGCTGATCTAGTTTACATTCCCACCAACAATGAATAAGGGTTTCCTTTTCTCTACTTCCTTGCCAGAAATTGTCATCTCTTGTCTTTTAAATGATAGCCATTCTAGTGTTTGAGGTGATATTGCATTGTGGTTTTGATTTGCATTTCTGTAATGATGAGCAATGTTTTCATGTAGTTGTTGGTCATTTGCATCTTTTCTTTGGAAAAACATCTATTCAGTTCCTCAGCCCATTTTTAAATCACACCATTTTTCTAAATTATTAATATGTATGAATTCTTTTTATATTTTAGATATTAACTCTTTTTCAGATATTTTCTCCCATTCCTTAGTTTTTTTTTTTTTCTGAATGAGTTGATTGTTTCTTTTGCTGTGCATAAGTATTAGTTTAATTCAGTTCCATATATTTATGTGCACCTTTGTTGTTTTTGGTGTCATATGTTAAAAACTGTTACCAAGACCTAGACCTATTCATCTCTCATGAATATAGATGCAAAATTCCCAACAAAGTCTTAGCAAACTAAATTCAACAGCATGTTAAAGGGATGTTACACCATGCTCACATGAGATTTATCCCTGGAATGTAATTCAATACACAGATCAATAAATGTGATACATCATATTAATAGAATGAAAGATAAAAATTATATGATTATCTCAATAAAGACAGGAAAAGCTTTCAAAAAAATACAACATTCTTTCCTGATAAAAACTCTCAGTAGATTTGGTATAAAAGGAACATTGGCTCAACACAGTAAAGATCATAGATGAGAAGCCCACAGCTAACATCATACTCAGGGACAGGTAATGTGAAAGCTTTTTCTTTAAGATCAGGAACAAGAAAATGGTGCTCACTCTTACTCAATGTAGTATTGGACGTCTTAGCTGAAACAATCAGGCAAGATAAAGAAATAAAAATCATTCAAATAAAAAAAGGAAGGGGTAAAATAATCTTTACTTGCAGATGATGTGGTATTATGTAAAGAAAACCCTTAAGATTAAATCATAAAATGGTTACAACTAACCACTCAATTCAGTAGAATTGCAGAATATAAAAATCAATATCCAGAAATCGGTTGTGCTTCTACACACTAAAAATGAAACATCTATAAAGGAAATAGAGATAAAAGATCAATTCACATTAGTATCAAAAACGATAAAATAGGAATACATTTAAGCAAGCAGGTGAAAGAGTTACACACTGAAAACTGTGGGACTCTGATGAAAGAAATTGAAGGCACAAACAAATGGAAGGATGTATCATGTTTGTAGTTCAGAAGAATAAATATTGTTAAAATATCCATACTACCCAGAGATATCTATAGATCGAATGCCATTACTATCAAGACTCCAATGGCATTTTTTGCAGAAATAGAAAATGCAATCCTCAAATTTGTATGAGAGCACAAAAGATTGCAAAGAGACAAGAAATCTTGAGAAAGAACAGAGCTAAAGGCATCACACTTGCTGATTTCAAACTCTACTACAAAGCTATAGGAATCAAAACAATATGATATTGGCATAAAAATAGGCACAAAGAACAATGGAGCACAAATGGGAGCCCAGAAATAACCTCCCACATACACATTTGACAAAGGAGCCAAGAATGTGCAGTGAAAAAAGGATAATCTCTTTAAAAAATGGTGCTGGGAAAAAAAAATGGTGCTGGGAAAACTGGGTAATCACATGCAGAAAAATGAAATGAAATCGGATCTATCTTATATCATAAAAATTAACTAAAAGTGATTAACTAAAAATTAACTTAAGTGTAAGACCTGGAACCATAAAACTCCTATAAGAAAGCATAGAGAAAAAGCTCAGGTATTCCTACTAGAGAATGAAAAGTAGCAGAGATGACGAATTTGCCATAGACAGGATTAAGGAGGAGAGCATAACACTCATCAAACTATTATTGGCGGTGTGTGGTCTCACAATGATAGATTTATTGTGTGCTCCATAGATAGACCCTTTAGTTTTCACTTGGAAATCATCTCTGTGAAATTCTGGCCTGGAGCTTTGTGTCTAGAAGATAAAGTAGCCACTGAACCCCGCCTTTTCCAATTTAGTTCATTAAAAACAGTATTCCTTCTTTGACTAATGCTAGCAAGTACAAAGCACTCAAATTAAATGTAATTTCTCTATATAAGAAGAAGAATAGATACAATTACCCTAACAAAAATCAGTCCAAAAACATCATCATATAAAAATAGATTAACTATGGATGTAAATGCTATCAAGTCACAATTAGGTAATAGATGTTTTGAAAATATATTGTAGATAAGGCATGCTTCCTAAATTTTGGCAAGAGCCAAGGGTGCCTCTTTGAATGGATCATTTCAATATAAAATATAGTTTATACAAAACTACAAATAAGAAGTTGTACAAAACCAGGACATTTTTACGATTGATGATAATTACATCTGATAAGGAGGATAGAAAAAGAGGATTGTGTACATATAACTTTTCAGCATCTTTTCAAAACTGTTCAGAAATGCTATTTTAGCTCTAATGATGTGTATTCCTTATTTAGACTGAAATATAGTTGAAGACAATAATTTGTCAAATAATATTAGCTTCATCCATACAGTTTCTTAAAAGCACTCAAATTTTATGCTTACTATATAGCACATTTTGGGTTCTTCAAATAACCAGAATTGATTATTCTATCATAGTTAGCTCCCAGGATAAGATAGATTTAAAAAAAATCTGGTTTACCTGATCCAATCTAGAATTAATGTGATTAAACATGAACTTATTTCCAAAATCCTTATTTTAAATTGGGACGATAAAGTACTCAAGTTCATAAAACTGGAGACCAAGCCCTATACTTGCATTGACCCTATGTAGCCTATAAAGTTAATGTGAAACCAATTCTTTTTCTCTCTTTCTGTGTGTGTGTGTTTGTGTGTATCTGTGTGTGTCTCTGTCTTTGTATCTGTCTTTCTCTATCCCTCTCAGTCTCTTTCTCTTGCTCCCAACCCTGCCAACTATCCCACCAGTAATTATAGTAGTGATTTTAAATTATAATAAATCACAACAGAACATACACCTTGAATAGGCAGACAGTCTCCTTTTGTGTAACAACAATCTCTACTTCTAGGAGAGTACACATAAAGGGATACAGTATGCCTAATGTTTTGGATTTAATTATTTAAGTAATGAGACAACAAGTCAAATGTTGCAACCATTTTGAAAATGAATTCAAAGAACGACTCGTATATAGATCTATCGGGAATGCTGAAGTGAGTTTTACAAAGAAATGAAAAACTTTTTCCATAAGAATGGAAATCAATTATCCCTGCACTGAACAGAATTCATTTGCAAGTGAAAAATAATTATTTGTATTGCTATTGGTTATCTGTGATTTATTTAGAGATCTGGAAAATAGCTTAAGACAATGAAAGGTACAACCCCCACAACACAGAGTTTTCTATTGAAGATAACCAGAAACATTTCAGATTTTTTACAATTTTTTTCTGATGTCCTGGATGGCTACTCATCTCCTTAAGGTGTCCATATTGGTTACATAAGATCATGATGGACATCAGTGGAGACAGGAGTAAGGAAAAGGTAAAAAGTGGAAAGATGAAATTGGGAATACCATCGGTGTCAGTGGGATGGGTGAAGGAGTAAGGATAAGAAAAAGTTTTCTTTTTTAAAAGAGGTATTTATTTATTTTAAATGGGGGAGAGAGAGAGAGAGAGAATCTTAAGCAGACTCCTCATGAGTGCAGAGCCTGAGGTGGGGCTCAATCTCATAACCCTGACATCAGGATCTGAGCCGAAACCAAGAGTTAAACACTTAACCAACTACACCACCCAGATGCCCCTAGGAAAAGGGCTTTAAGTTCCATTAGATGTATCCATCTTCTCCAATCCATATATCCATCTTCCTCTCTTTTCCTATACATCAGTATACATCTCACAAAGCAAAGATGAGTATAACATGGAAAATTCTTATAGACTAAAAGGGTGATAATTCTGCTTTTTCAAAAGTGACTCCAGTTAATGAAATGGCACCCAGACAGTGGGGGGGCAGGGGGAGGTAGAGGGTGATTAATTAGGTAATTTAACAAGATGGCAAATAACTTTGAAGCATCAAAACTGTTGTGTAGCTCCCTGATCACAGACTACCAATACATACCTGCTGCAGTTTTTCTGACCTAACAAGGAAATAGAGGTTCTTTTTGGCAGCATGTTGCTTCCCATCACCACAGAACGATGGTGCTAGGGGAAAGAACTTGACATAATTCTGAGACCCTTTTTGCCTCTCACTACACTTCCCAACTAAATAATTCTTAGGTAGTTTCCTTTTTGTTTCCTTCCTTTTTCCTCCTGTAGTCTGATTAATCAGAGTGAGGGAAGAAGAAGGACTCATGTATATTTAGGGTTAATAAATATCTTCAGCACTGGGCCACTTCTATATCTGGAAGTAATGTGAAGAAATTATCTGAAATGGAACTTTTAATACCCATGGTTTTAAATTTTCTACATTCTGGCTCACAAGGCAACATCAGACTGTGAAATGAACAGTGTTCTGAAAATCAGAAGACTATTTTCTAACCTAGGCTTGGGCACTAAACCATGTGCCATGGCTGACCCTCCAGTTCTTAGTCTATAAAATGAACCAGTTAGGTTTTATTATTTATGAAGTCCCTTCCATCTTAAAAATCTAGTTATAGAAGGCCATTCTCTTAAATATAATCCTGAGAATGTCACTGAAGTTTTTAAGAGAATATGGCAAAAGTAAGTCTAAGGAAAATGAATTGTATAATATTAAGGAATAGTTTATTTGAGAATTCTAGACCTAAATAGAAATTGTTTTCCTTAATTGGATGCATCTAAGTTCGTGGAATATTGTGTTTGTGTGTATCTGTGTGTGTGTGTGTGTGTGTGTGTGTGTGTGATGGATTTTACATGGCCAATTTAGCCTTTTTGTATAATAAATATAATTTCAATGAATAGTATGGCAAACATAAAATTATAACATTAGTATTGCGATGAGAGAAATCTCTAGTGCTTAAACAGTGAGGGCATATGTAAAACAAAACAAAACAAAACAAAACAGTAAAATCGGCCATCAGCACAATAGGAGAAATACCATATGACTCAATATCAAGTGTTTGAAGGCTATAAAATTAAGGTAGTTTGCATAAAATCTGAGCATATGAGTTATTCTTGCATAGATACCATGCTCAGCAGCCGGAAACAAAAAATAGTTATTACCAAAATATATTTTCTTATAATTTCTGCCACTCTATACTTGCATTTGACAGAAGGGCTCAATTAGTCTAAATTAGCCAGAAATATATGGGGCTTTAGTATTGGTTCCCAAGGCAAAAATTTCCTAAATATCCTTGTATTAACCACAACACGAATATCACGAGTAAAAAGGGTACACACATTTTCTTTTATCTTTTCTACCACAAAATCACTAAACAGTTTTGCACTAATTTTTAAAACATTTTTTTTTTGAAATGGTTATAGACTCGCAAGAAGTTGCAAAAATTTTTCAGAAAAGTCCCTTGTGCCCATCACTCGGCACAATGGTGCCCCAATGGTGACATGCATGACTAACGTGCATTATCAACTCAGGAAATTGACTGGCACAGCACAGTTAACCAGACTCCAGCTGTTACTCAGATTCTCCCTGTTTTTGCCTGCACTCAAACTGTGGATATCTCTTTTACGTTAATTTTTACTTTCAGAGATGGTGCACCAACCTTTCCTTTTACTCTGTACTAATTTGAAATCCTAATGGCTAAAAATTATGTTTTCAGTTCCATGTCATGAATAATCAGTATGCTTTATGGATTTAAAATGAACATGTAGACATAGAATCAGCTATTTGGAAAGCAATGACTAATATTTATCTTACCAAAATAGATTCCTAAGATATTATAACTCTCTGTTCTATATATGGTGAGGGACTCAAGCATTGAATTAAATACCATTTCACATTCGATACCATTAAGGTATTCATTGATTTAAGAGATGTTTACTAAACAGCTTATTCTGAGCAAATACTACACTAGACATTATGAAGGGTAAAATATGCATAAAAGCAGTCTCCCCAGTGTTCAAGGAACTTGAAGAATATAGTAGGGAAATAAGATTGTAGGAAAAATAAAATAAACAGCAGAGATTGAGAAGTAGCCTAAATGAGGGGGAGGTATAAGGGAATGTCATTATGCTTATGGAGAGTTTGATGCAAAATAATCTGCCCCAGTCAATACCAGGAAGTTTGAAATTATGTCTAGTTTAGTATCTCAACCCAAGCACACTCTCTGGCCCTCTACTCTTGACCCACAATCCCATCTACATTAATTTTATTACAGAAATTTAGAAGCCTAATCTAACACATTTATTTTTATAGGATAGTATTCCTACCAAGAATACTAACATTGCAGCAAGGATAAGTGCTACATTGAAAATTACTTGTTGTTTCTCTTCTTTGTTGGATGGTGGGTTGTTGGTTCTTCATTGTTAACTCACAAAATGTATACAGCCTTGTCAACAGCAGATTTGATTCTCTCTGGGGAACATTATCTTTGCATTTACCTTTTCTTACCCCAAGATCCAATCTTTAGTTGGGAAGATTGAATGTTAGTAATAACTCTCAATCATCAAACAGAAAACATTTAGCACAATGCTTTCCATGGACAAAGGGAGACAGATGAAAATTAACATCCTTTTAACACTGCTTCCTACTGCTTGAAATTTTACTTGGGTCAAGGAGCTTGTTTATGCTCAAGAATATAACAATGAGGGATCCCTGGGTGGCGCAGCGGTTTGGTGCCTGCCTTTGGCCCAGGGCGCGATCCTGGAGACCCGGGATCGAATCCCACGTCAGACTCCCGGTATATGGAGCCCGCTTCTCCCTCTGCCTGTGTCTCTGCCTGTCTCTCTCTCTCTCTGTGTGTGTGTGACTATCATAAATAAATAAATAAATAAATAAATAAATATTTTAAAAAATAAAAACAAAAAGAATATAACAATGAATAATTTGCAGTGCCAATGCTAACTGAGTTGTAGCCAGAGGTATAACCAACATCACATCTAAGAGGAAAGTAATGAGTTAAGTTCCAGCTTAGCATAGGGAACACCTTTTGGGGCTCTGGAATCAGATCTCTTGGTCTATAATCTTGGTTCCCTCAGACATCCTAGGCAAGTTACTTAACCTAACTGAGCCTTGGTTTTTCATCTGTGAAATGGGAAGAATAGTAATGTATATCTTAAGGAAGGTTTGATTCCATAACAGGTAAATATCAAAATGTCAGTTGCTTAGAATCACAATCAACCAAAAGAGATAGCAGTAAACAACTGTATATGTCATCAACATGGTGCTGATAACTTCCTGGTTGGGACTCTTAGGAATGAACCAGGGACCCAAGAAGCCTACGAAGCTCCAGAACACACTCATCATGATGAGAGGCATTGTGAGGCCATCATATGCCATGATTACTGCCAGAGCTGCCAGCTCCTACCATACTGCCTCCACATTAAGAATTTTAATTAAATTATGTACATGTGGGGTTTTTCTTTTTGTTGTTGTTGTTTTAGACATAATGCTATTGCACACTTAGTAGTGTAAATATAACTTTCATATGCACTGGGATGCATTGGCTGAATTGTGTAACCACTCTGACTCTCAGCCAAAATCATATGTTGAAATCCTAACCACCACTACCTCAGAATGGAACTGTATTTAATGATAAGATCTTTAAAGATGTAATTAAATTGAAGTCATTAAGACGGACCCTAATTTAATATGACTGGTGTCTTTAAGAAGATACTTGGACACAGACTTGGACAAGGGGAAGATGATGTTAAGAGAAAGAAGATGTTAAGAGAAAGAAGATATGTGAAGGAGAAAGGCCTAGAATATGTTCTTCCTTCATGGCCTGCAGGAGTCAACCCTGCTGACATCTTGATCTTGGATTTCCAGCCTCCAGAACTCTGAAAAAAAATTTTTTTCCTGTTGTTTAAAGAGGAGAAAATGGTAATGGCTTAACCAATTAAAACTATATGTCTTGTTTGAGTATAGTATACTCTATGTCCCAGGTTGGATGGTTCTTTCACAAGTGGGTTCCTTTTATTTGGTGGCTTCATTGTCTTTAGTATGAAGATCCCAAAGACACTACCATATGTGTGTGTAGAAGGGGATGGGCGCATTTCTGTTCCAGTGAACTGGAAATAGAAAAGATCATGAAACACTGTGCATGGAGGGATATATAGTTCCAGACCGGAAAGAGAAAAGGTCTGAGCTGTCCACATTCCACTGGTCTGAAGTCAATTATAAATCCATAGGTCACTGCAACATATGAAAATAGTCAAGGAAAGAAACAAGGTTTTGGTAAATGTCTAGTAGCTCTGCCATAATTCTGTATCTCCAGAATTCTTGAGATTTTAAATAAATTTAAACATGAAACCCTTAGAATTATGCCCTGCACACAATAAATATGAACCACTTTTTACATTGTTTATGACTACTTTTTCATAATCTTAAGTGTTAGCTATCTTTCACTATCAGTTCCAAAGTTGTAGAAGTCTCAAGCTTCTACAAACAAACTGCAAACCCAGCTCTTCACTCAGTCACTACTCAAGACTACAAGATGTCTACATCATTGGAAACTCAATTAGCAAAATGTCCTTTTAGCAGCGTAGTTCCTGGTGTTTTAGGAAGATCCGTATACCCATATCAATTCAAAGAGGACATAATATATTTAAATATTTATAAGAAAAAAATAGCAAGAGTAATGTGAACCCTTTAACCCAACAAAATGGAACCCCACTGCTCCTATTACCTCTGTTCTTAGAAGCTATGTGACTTTCCTTAATTGATAACACGCATATTAGATATATTATCCATTGGCATTTCATCATATCTACCATGTATTTAGGCGGGGGGGGGGGGTATCTTTCTTCTCTCCAATTTTAAAATTAATTATTGTAGAAGTTTATTTTGTATATCACTCTATCTCGAGTCTAACATTTTCCAGGCAAGGACTACATATTTTCTTTTTATCTACAAAAAAAGAAGTGAGGTTTTGGAAAATGCCTAATGGCTCTGACAGAATTTTGAGAATAGGATATATTATAGGAATTATACATATTATATATATTATATATTATATTATAGTATAGTATAGTATAGAAAATATATATTTTTTCAATTTAACATGTTGCATTATATGTTGCAAGTATCCCCTAAGTGGTTGCTTATTTGATTCTTTGTATCCCTGCTGTTCTGTGGCCAAAGATAGACTTGGAGTCTGACAACCATATGGTAGCTTGTGGGACCTTGGGCAAGTTACAGACCCTTGGGAGTCAGTATTCAAGAAAATAGTGAACTGAGCTGATAATAATGGCTCATAATGTTACTACTACCACTTATTATTATTGTTATTAATGGTAAATATGTAAGAAAACTTGGGATAAAAGGGTGATGAATGAAGACAAATGAGAGAAAAAGAGTTGATATTGGCATTAAATAACTCAGGAATACTTGAACTTCCAGACCTGAACAAGTAATTCTAGCAACAGACTGAAGCAAACCATCCCTTTGAATGTTTCCAGAGTTCTTTCATTTCCAAGATGTCACACCACAGTGAGAGCACATTAGAGAAGTGGATAGGCAGGCCAACAACTGGAAGATTTTAAAAGAGTTAGAAATGATTCATTTTCCTTCCCCGAGAGAGGCATACGGAGCACAGATTGAAGAAGCACTTCTTTCCCTAACCTGGTTTTAGATCATGGGGGGGGGGGGGGGTGGAACTAAACTAAAAAATGAACAAACAAAAATAGGCAATGTCTCTATTTGTGCTATTATTTGATAGAGGCAAAAATTATTCATCAATATTATCTCAGGAAATGAAATCCAGTGAGATGGATCTTATATAAGTAACCTGACCGAATCACATAGTTCTCTGTCACCCTGACCTGTTCCAGCTGACAACCTGCAGCATGAGTGGCCATTAGGAGTCTGAGTATTATTGAATTGGCAAGAAGCATTAAAACCAGCATAAGAGTCTTAACCCACTGGGGAGAGCTAAACAGATGAGCAAAGTTTTCACTCTAAGCTTCAAGACTCCTTAAACTTCAACATTAAGAGACAGCCCTGAAAGAAATAATGCTTTACTCAGAGAAAGCCACTCTCTGAATAAAACATGATTTTACTCCCTCTGTTTCCCTCGAGCTGTTTTTCCCTCATCACAGGATTCTTGACCTTGTAAAATTTGGCAAAAGCATTGTGAGCAAGGCTCTGGCTTGTTGTGGAGTAGAAATAAAGTGATATGTGAAAGCTGGTTCTAAGAGATGGTCTGTTTGACAGGCATTCTTAGGATGGAAGGCTGCTGCTTTTCCCCAACTGTTTCTCAAGCATTTTGCAGGGCTGACTTGTCAAACTCACTTGAAAATCTACAAAGAAGCCTTCTGGCTCAACCTCGGTAGAGGAATTACGATGAGAATAAGTTGAATAAAAGTAAATTGTGAAGAAGTAAAATGAAGATGGTGGTGCTGCTCATGCAGTAGACCTTCCCAAAAGTCTGTGGTTAGTCTTGGTTTCCACTTCATTCTCTGGCCTGGGTCTCCCAGACACAAGACCTATAGAAGCTGACCTTAGGGATTCAGAGGTACACATTTGTGTTATAATAGCACAGAGACCATGAGAGGAAGATGGGCAGTGTTTGCCTCCATTCCAGAGGAAGGCAATTGGCTCCCGCTGAGCCTAATCATGCAAGTTCAAAAGTGTTTGGCTCAGATCATGCTAACGTGAGGGAGGGAGGTGCCAGTTAAGTGTTAGTCAATTTTCATTCTCTTCAGGGGGATCTGCCAGTGCCAAAGCTGGAAGACCCTGAGACAGATTTCTCCAGATATCCAGCCAAAAAAAAAAAAGTTAGGTATGGTATTTATCCCTCTCTGAATCTGTTTTATATCTATGCCTCAGCCGGCAAGACTCATAGAGGTGTCATAGCTCTGTTTTCATGATGTCCTCATTTGTCCATCAACCAGGTCTGCTCTTTTTCTTCAGCCTGCATCCAAGTTCCTTGGGGCATTCTGCAAGCACCATCTCATGCTAAGACAAATAATTAATATCTCCTCACAGATTTCCATTTTAATTTTTTTTTTTTTTTTTTTACTGAACAAATGACCAAGTAGTGGTATACAAAATGACAGAGGTAAAAACATGGGACATCTTGTAGGGTTGTTCTGGGAATGTTGTAGACACAGTGGCCCCTCTTAATAATACCAATACTCCTTTATCCCCTTTTCATCCTAGAAAGCAAATAATGAAACACATATAGCCATTAAAAAGAAAGAAAGAGAGAGAGAGAAAAGAATGAGAGAATGAGAAGGAGGGAAGAAAAAGAAAAAGAGAAAGAGAAAGGAAGAAAGAAAGAAAGAAAGAAAGAAAGAAAGAAAGAAAGAAAGAAAGAAAGAAAGAAAGAAGAAAGAAAAAGAAAGGCCTTAGCTCTTCCTAAAGTGACATTTGCCCTACAAGGAAAGTCTAATCTCATGGATGGCTTTTAAATAGATGAGATTTTGAGAAGCCAAGGACAGCAACTATAACCCATTTGGATCCCTACAAATTACAGAGAAGAAAACTAAGACCAAGGAGTCAAGACCCAAAGCCAAATGCAGAGGAAAACCTGTAACAAAGCCCCAGATCTCCAAATTTGTAGATGAGTGTTCTTGCCATCCCACCATGCTGCCATAAATGCTGGATTTAATTTGATAGGAGGTAGAATATGACAGGACTCAAGAACTCAGGTTCTTCAGGTGGAAAACCTGGGGTTTGAAGTACGGTGTAGCCATTATACGAACTGCTTAATCTTCAAAGACTTGCTTCCCAAAAGAAGGTCTGGAGACAAGCCTCACTGGATGGATTGTTAGAGCTGTAAGATTTCAGGCCCCACCACAAATCAACCTGGTGGGAAACCTCATTTTAGCAAGTCCCTCTGGTAGTTGCCATGCACATCAACGTTTGAAAAACAGGACTTAAAATCAATGATTCTCAATCTTGCATTTTTGTCAGAATCATCTATGAAGCATTACAAAATACTAATGCCTGTGCCTCAGCAGGAAAGATCCTTATCAATGATGTTTAGGCATCAACCACAACCCATCTTACAGGGTTACTGGGTGATTTTCATCATCTAACTAGTATGGAGGCACCCTTGTGCCCTAGGCGAGTATAAACCCTTCTATTGCATAGGTTCTGTTAGGGATTATATGAGATAATGTTTATACCAGCATAGACTATGTTTTCTTCTCCTCTTACTATTCTTTATCATTCTCTAAAAAGAATATTTTATTTATTTATTTATTTATTTATTTATTTATTTATTTATTTATTTATGAGAGAAAGAATGAGAGAATTTGAGCAGGGGGATAGGCAGAGGAAGAAGAGAGAAAATCCCAAGCAGACTCCATGCTAAGCACAGAGCCTGACACGGGGTCCAATCCCACGACCTTGAGATCATGACCTGAGCTGAAACCAAGAGTTGGATGCTTAACCAACAAAGCCACCAGATGCCCCCTCCTTCTTTATAATATAATAGATAAGTTAAAGCAAGTTTTCCCCCTTGGAAATGTCAATGTGGTGTTTGTTTTATATGTTTTGTTTGTTTTGGTTTGTTTTGTTTTGTTTTGTTTTGTTTTGGCTATGTATTCAATATTTCTTTAATTAATGAAATTCAGTGAGTTCATTGGCTGGGCCTGGCCTGGTGCTGTGCAGTGGTGAAGCACCAGTAAATCCGCTCATCCCATAAGCTCTGTGCACGCAGAAGCCTTGTTTCTGTGCCATACCTAGCCAAAGCTGAGTTCCTGAGTCCCTAACCTGCTTTATTATAAAAAGTGAAACAAATAAGTATTGAAATGTATACCCCAAACATGCTTAGAAATAAGCATCTAGCAGACAACTATCTGGGTAGGGTAGAAAACAAAACCTACACAAAACCTTTTCCTTTGAATATCTAGAATAAAAAAAAAAGCAGTTTAATGATGTCTTCTTCAGTTTCTTAAATTTTGAAAAATCTATTTTTCCCTTGAAATCAATAATGACATTGTTAATAATGTCATTGTTAATGACATTGTTATCTCGCACACAAAGGTACATACACAGTTTTCAAAGCACTAAAGTGAGAAACCACAACTGGAGGTGAAGCAGTCTGAGGCCAGCTACGCTGCTGGTTGACCAAAGCCATCTCCGCCCTGTGGATGTGAAGGGACAGAGCAGAGAGGAGACAGGAGAGGCTGCTTCAGGGTGATGGCGATCAAGGATTTGTATTTTAATATCTCTATGCTTTTGTCTGATCAGAACATTATTATTCATTGTTTCTAATTGCTCCATTTCTGGATCTGTTCATAAATACACATCATAAGAACATTTTCAAAAGATCTGTCACAGGATTGTCTCTATTTTTTTTCTGTGCTTTTAAATATAAAAGCCCCCAAAAGAATTGTCAGCAACTCAAAATAATGATTATGTAAATGAAAAAAAAAAAAAAAGTCCTGCTTTTAAACCAAAGAAAGGCAAAGCTATTTAGAGCAAGGACCCTCCTCTTCCCACCAGGCAGACACTGCTGTCTCCTCCTCCCTGAGCCCCACTCACTGCTAAATCTTAGGGGACATTCTCCCCAGCGCACACCAAGTACACCCCCAGTGCACTGAGGACCAGCTGCCAATCTTCACCTTCACCTTTTATCATAAAACTCGAACTGCTCTCGATTTTCTGGCACTTGGGTCAGGCCATTGAACATTTGTTTCTTCTTTTGTGGTTGAATATCAGTTCTGGTTGGAAGAGGGGGGGAAGCCCTCCAGATATTACAATAAACACACACACACACACACACACACACACACAGAGGCAGGAAAAAAATTGTCTATCTCCATTGAGCTTAACAATCAGCAGGGCCCAAATTACCTCTTATTAACATTTATTTTACAAAAGAGGCAGGGTATAATTTGGTGATAGATTCAGATTTGGAGAGGACCTATAATCAGCCTCCTGAAGTGCTCTGCCTGAAGTACACGGCTGCTATTTTTTGTAATTATATTTCTCTGCCCCCAACCCCCTCCCCAGTCTACAGAGTCTTTCACTGCAGTCCCTGGTGCCGAATTCCCCCTTCCCCCTCCATCCCTTCCTGGCTCTCCTCCCCATCCCCCCTTCTCTCTTCAGGCCTTCTGAATAATGCAGCTCCTTTCAGCAGCCCCAGCAGGCTTGAAGATGAGGAGGCCTGTGTGTAGAAAGAGGGTACCGCTGAATAGGAGCTGGAGGCCCTGCTCCCCTGGCAAACGTGGCCCTGGGAACCCATCCAACTGTGGAGGGCATGTGCTGGGGGGGCTGAATCGGCCAGCAGCAGGCTGGCCCATATGTCAGCCCTTGCCACAAAGGCTCCTCTGCATATCTACCATGACAAACAGGATTACCGAAGACAATTAATCTGGCACGCTTTATCAAAATCAAGCACTGACCCCCGACCTGTCCCCTCGGTGTGCGGCAGATGCCACGCTCCAATTCAATAGACCTCAAGTGTTCCCTTTTTTTCACTCCTGAAAAGAATCCAAGGCCTGAATAAGCCTGGCAGAGACTAATTGTGGCTACCGTGTGATAGGGACGGTCCTAAGCAAGTAGGATGGGTATACCTTTTCTCCAACTGTTATCAGAGAAGCTGGCAGCCTGGGGCTCCCAGTGGGAGACAGAAGGAAAAAAGAAATGCGTCCATTTCACTTTCACTCTTCTTGCCTGGGGGTCTGCAGCTCCAGAGGTAGAAGAAGGACCTAGAGAAGCAGGTTTATTGCCTGATGTGTGGGATTTTGATTCTATGGGGAGAAGGTCCACCAACGGCTAATGATCAGAATTAGTTCATCCATCTCTAGTACTTTAAGTGGTAGATAATGATGTTGTAGAAAACTTGCCAGGGGTGGGGGGAGCTCTGGAATCATGACTCCCTATAGTCCATTCCTGTAACTGAATCCAATTTATATGTTTCCACAACTGTTTTTTTTTTTTTAAGATTTGTTTATTTATTTTAGAGAGAGAGAGAGAGAGAGAGAGAAAGAACACAAGTGGGAGGGACAAAGGGAGAGGCAGAGAAGGAATCTCAAGCAGAGTCCTTGCTGAGCAAAGAGCCCCATGTGGGGTTCGATTTTATAACCTTGAGATCAAGACCTGAGCAGAAATCAAGAGTTGAACGCTCAACCAACTGCACTACCCAGGCGCTGCTCATATCAGTTCTTTTATGACTCCGATAAGAGGAACTTTGAATTTTTCTCTGCTAAAAATATTGACCAAACTGCTTGGAATAATTTAGAAATGAGAACTCCTTGTAGAAAGAGAGTACTTGTCATTGTTCTTGAAGCATTTAAGGTTTGAGAGAGACCAGTAAGAAAAGGAAGGTTTGGACCATATCTCTTCTTACTGGGAAGGGGCTGTGGGATAATATAGAGGTCAGAATTGAACAGAGTTGACATTTAGGCTTTTTTTCGGTGGTAGAGGATACTCAAAATTCTCTCTTCCCGAGAAATCAGCCTGAATACTCTAAGTGTGGAGAAACAGGAAGAGGATAACTGGTATCAGCTGGTTAACATTGGTGACTCCTTGGCTAGACACTTGAATAATCAGTTTTGATTCCAGAAGTCTTTCTCTAAAAATAAATGGCAAGCTACTCCGTGGAGGAATGAGGCTTTTCCTAAAGTAGCATGCTCAGGCCATCCATGTCCTGTGAAAATACAGATTGCTGGGTGGGAGCATTTTGTATGAGCCTGTGTCTGCCTTGTACTCATTTTCTTTCCCTTGATGATGTTTGTGCACACTCATCTCAAATAAAAATCAAAATGGAGCCTGGGGCCACCTTTTGCCTCTGAGCCAAAGAGCCCAGACCCAGCTCAGCAAAACTCACAAGCACCTATTTCCCTGAAATACCCACTTAAACTACAGAGGACATTTGAGTCTTCCTTCCTTCTTTTTTCTTTTTAAATTTTTTTTTTTAATATATTTATGATAGTCACAGAGAGAGAGAGAGGCAGAGACACAGGCGGAGGGAGAAGCAGGCTCCATGCACGGGGAGCCTGATGTGGGATTCGATCCCGGGTCTCCAGGATCGCGCCCTGGGCCAAAGGCAGGCGCCAAACCGCTGCGCCACCCAGGGATCCCTCTTCTTTCCTTCCTAATATGACTCCACACACTGTAGCCAACCAGGGGTGGTCTAGGTTGACGTACTCTCTTAGCCAATGAGAATTAAGTTTTAGAAACTTCCTCTTCTCAGCTTTATAGACCCACCTTTACCTTCCTGAGCTGGTTTTGAAGTCCTCTGTTCCCAATTTATTTCTTACTCAATAAAATACTCAAAACTCCCTGAATTTTCTCTTGTTACTCATATCTGAGAATTCATGTTGCAGGTGAAGGAGAGGAGGAGTGCCAACTAGTCGACTTGGTTCTAGTTTTATTTCTAACTAAGCTTTATCATCATGACTGAGTCTTTCTCTGCATTTTGGTGTCTTCACTGATAATGACGGCGTTGCATCAAGGTCTCTCTTGATCAATCTAACTTTGAAACACCTTGTTTTTCTGGATCTAATTTTCTGAGAGTTCCTTCCTGCCTTGGTGTCTGACACATGGCGTCTTCCCGAGCTTCCTCTCACTCCTGTAATTTAGATACTCTGCAAGATTGCTGAGAAGGTCCAAGAGTTACAGGTTGTATGATTCTGTCTCAGGGCACAGTTGCTCTGTGATTTTTCTTTCTGGCCCAGTTAGTAAGATTGAGTGGAAATGATTGACATTCAATTATCAAAAGAAGGGAGAGGTTGCTGTTAAATTGTATATGAATAAAATCAGAACACTGGGAAGTGTTTGCTCCTCTTTTCTCAACTTCAAAAAAACTGAAGATGAAAAACATTTTACTAATAGGCACAAGAGTCTGGATACTAAAGTATGTGGGGAAATCGTATTCACCTGAATTGCTGTGACCTTACATCCGTCTGAGATTGCTATGTCAGAGTGACTTTCTATGTTTGGGCCATTGTAGGTGCCTGACTCTTGGGCATTAATCCTTGAAAAGTGCAGAGACTCTACCCTTCAAGAAAACTCTCTTCTGGCATCATTTCAGCCCAGGCTGGGGACGGGGGTTACTCTCTGAATGCATGTCCAATGTAGGGCTACATAATCTCCTTACACTGAGGTGTTAATTTTTCTCAAATACAGAATTATCCCCTAAAAATATGAAAATCTTGTTTTACTGCATTTATATTAGAAATTATTTGCAATTAAGTTATTAATTAGTTTAGGGATTTGCAAGATCCAAGATCAGTAAGAATGTCTCCAATTAATGTTAAGGGTATAATATATGTAAGACTTAAAATATAGAGGAACGTTTCTAGGGAAATGGTGCATAAATGAGGTAAGTAAGAACATTAAGAATGTTATTATTTATTTTAGAAAAAGTTGGAAGATTACGTGATTTATTTTTCTATAAGGCTTCAGGAATAAGGCTTCAGGAAGAAATATGTATTTTGTCTCTTTTCTTTTCTTTCTTTCTTTTTTTTTTTTTTTTTTTTTTTTTTTTTGTAGCAAGAGACACAAAACCAGATAGAGAATTTTTGGTCCAAGAGAAGATTTGAGTATAATCATAGATCTATAAGGCATAAGGTTCTTAGTCAATAAAAATTTGGGCAGTAAGCACTTAACTACACAGTTTTGGCTTCTAGAACTATTTTCCATTCCTGACTTCCCAGATTTACTAAACAATCCTGGTATTTTAATGTATAAGGAGTCCCAACTCACGCAGACCTAAATGCACACACATGGCTGGAGGTGGTCATGTGCTAGTTATTAAAATGAGCCTGGACAAAGCTTATTTTCCAGGGCCATGAGGCTGAGGTAAAATGAAGCTGGCCTCTCAGTTTCTGGGGAGAAATAAGGGATGAGACTGCACGCCAACAGAGCTCCAGATCTATGGACTCACACTCTCTGGTGTCAGTGATTGCTATAGGGTTCTGGCCCTGGAGGGAACAACAGCTTAAGGCTGATAAGAAGAGGCAGTTGTTCCCCATAAACCAGCTTCTGGAGGCCCCAGCTTGCTGGGGTCTGGCACACACTATCTCTTGAGTACAACCCTCTCCCTTGGAGAAAAATGGAGGTGCTGGTGCATCCCCTCACTTACAATCCTGCCCAGGCCATTTCATGTCTTTTGAGTGGCTCAGCAGAACATGCACCTGAGAATAGAGCTCGGTCCCTTGGCACATGCGGAAAACCATCCATTAACAATGGGAAATTACCCCTCCCCCCACCCCTTTCATCTTCCCTCTTTTGACTCTTTAAATGGCCAAACCTGCCTCCACCCCAGGAAGACAGAGATAAACTGCGGCTCAGATAATTCACTGTCAAAAAAATTGAGCACACTTTAGAGGGATGGCAGGAGTCATGGTCTCTTCAAGTGCTGCAGCACAAAAGCTGGGCCGATCAAGATTTTTTGGCAGGCTCTGCATCCAGCTTGTCATACTATATACTGCAGAAGTGCAGTTGGGGATCAGTGTAAATCAGCTCAGAGAGCAAGGAAGCAGTAGGCACAGGCTCCGGCAGCAGTGTCGGGGCTAAACAGAAGGTGGCAGCGTTCTAACGTCATCTGCACTCAGCAGACCCAGACACCATCCCCGTGGGCCTGGGGCTCTCTTCTAAATTCCTGATAGGCGGTTTACAGCTTCAGGCTCATCGCAGCAGAATACAGTGATGAGTTTTATTTGGATTTGATAGTGGACACTTTGAGGTTCCACTGTCAAAATATCCAGCCAATAGGGAGCCAGGGCACTGGACAGACCATCTCCATCAGTGCCAGAACTTTCTGCTTCCCATTCTTAGTTAAAACTCAGTGTTAAAGGTAATGAACACCTAAAAATGAAGCCTAGAAAGGGACAAGCAGGTTCAGTTTTTCCTGCTTCCCAAAGAACCTTGTGGAACTAATTTGTAATAATGGGCATCCTCTGGATTATAAGAAAATTGTGGTCCAGTATGGATTTGCTTCTGAGAAGGGCGTGAATCCTTAGGTCATAGGTAAAATCCAAAGAGTGTATGTTTGCTGTAGTGTTGGACTCCCTAGGTTAGTTAGCTCTCAGCTCCACCACTAGCTAGCTTCTGACCTTAGGTCCAATGTCTGGACCTGTTTCTCCGTTACCAAATTGGAGAATCAAATACAGCTCTCTGGAGAGGGTTCTGATGACTTTGTGAGATCATGGGTGTAAATCAGTGTCTGTTTTATACTGGCTGTTCAATAAATGTTATCTGTGTGATTATGATTATTATTGACTGTATCGTCTTCCAAAAAAGTTGCATACAGTGTCTAATTCGACTCTTCCAAGAGATTCTGAGAAGTAGGTAGGAAGGGCATTCTTATCTTCACTTTATAGTTAGGACCAGTGAGGGTTGCTTAAGTGACACGCCATGTTACAAACCGTGTCCTCTCTCATGGACTTAGTTTTCTCATTTGGTAAATGAAGAAATTAGGCTGGAGAAGGGGCATTGAAAAGCTCGGTCCAGCTCTAACATCGACAGCTCTGTCATACAGACTAACTTACAGCACAGTGAAGAGAGATCCTGAGGGGAGATTGATTGCATTTTAATATTTCTTTATTTATCTATTTTAAAATTAAATTTTATTTTATTTTATTTTATTTTAGAGAGAGGGAAAAGCAGGGGGAGGGGCAGCAGGAAAGGGAGAGAATCTCAAGCACACTCCCTGCTGAATGCAGAGGTCTACGTGGGGCTCCATCTTACGACCCTGAGATGGTGACCTGAGCTGAAATCCTGAGTTGGACTCTTAACCGACAGAACCACCCAGACACCCCTGATTGCATTTTAGTCTTAATGGTAATTTGCTACATAATAAAAATAATGCTTGTTTGTTATGAGCACCCAAGGCTCTTCCTCCTCATGAGGAGCAAGAGAAATGTTGGAACCCAGGGGTCCCATGAAACCTAACGAATGGCAAAAATCAACTCAAAATGTCAGCACTTCACAAAAGAAGCCCTGCAGAATTTTCTACACAGCCAGGCACTTGACTGTATTTTGTAGTCCACTGGAGTCCCCAACCATTAACTCCTTATCTGTGAGAGTGCTTCTCCTGAAATTAATCTGACCTAAATTTATCATACGTGTTCTAGAATGAATGTAATTATCAATACACTACTTAAAAGAACAACCTTCCAGAGAGAACAAGCAAACATTAGCAAAAGCAATTCAACTAACACCACTTGCTAAGAAGTGGGGTGTTTTTTTTTTTTTTATGACTGCTGTTTTGGTATAATGTCTGAAATCTCCCAATTAATTCACACAACTGCCACATTTAGAATTTTACGTAAAGCTTTTTGGATGATCACAGCACATCAGAAACCACACTTCACGTGCGACCTTGGCTATCTTTAAGATCATTGTGAGTAGCTCATCCCATCACCCAGCCATGTTTTAATTGCCACATTGAAGGCAATGCTATAGCTGTATTTTACAGCTTTAAATTAAACCTTTTTGTTTTAATGGCAAGATCTGCCAGAGTTCTAATAATTTCGATGTGAAAAAATAATCCATCATTCTAAAATTGTGAAAATAGAAGAGCTTTTCTCACAAACATTCATGGCAAACATCTGAGCTGCCTGTCTTCCTCTCTTTGCAGTAGACACTTGATTTGTTATAATTATTGCTCTCTGGTACTAGGGCAGGCACGAGAGTATATTTTGTGGATCACAACTACAGTTGGGTAGACACCATCACCAGTCCTGGGCTCTGAAATCCATCATAGCATTTGCACTGAGGCTACACTTCCCATGGGTTGTTCCAAACTAAGCGCCGTACGTGACTACAACGCTAAAGCTGGCCTGTTCCTCGAAGGCAGAGAATTCCTGTGATGGCCCACTTGGTCTCAAGGACTCCTGAGCATCCTGATTGAATTTTCCTTAGACCACATGGCAGATTAAACCTCTTCCATCCAATTTTTTTTTTTCCTCCTTTGCTGCTAATAAAGTCCTTGTACATCTGATCCCATCTTGGCATGTTTGTTGTAACATAGCTGTGTTTCTTAAAAGGTGACCCATAAAGTGCCTGGGCCAGAATCATCTTGAATTACTGGTTGAAATATGGCTCTCCAGATCCTACATGAGAGCCCCTCGGTCAGAATGTTCTGAAGCCCGGGAGAGCTTTCTGCATTTCTAAGCAGTTTCTCAGGTTATCATGGCTCGTATTAAATGCTCAGTGACACTGTCACACCAACACACTTTTTAATTCTTTCATGATCTCACTTCTCTTGTTTCCTGCTTATATGGTTTCTGAAAAGAAGTCCATTGCAATTCTTATCCCTGTTCCTTTTAGGTAGGTTTTTTTTTTTTTTTTTCTCTCTTCTCTATCTTGTCCTTTCTTTGCTGCATTTTGAATATGATGTATTGATGTATTTAGGTGTATGGGATTTTATTGTTGTTGTTTGCTATTTTCCTGCTAGTTACTTCCTAAGCTTTCAGGACCTGCGGTTTCATAATAGTAATTTTTGAAAAATCCTTGATATGGTTATTCTGAACATTTCTTCTGTTCCAATCTTCTTCTTCTTCTTTTTTTTTTTAATTCTTTTGTGATTGCAGTTTTGCACTTGTTCTACTTTATGAAATTATTCCAGTTCTTAGACATTCTGGTTTTTCCTGTTTTCATTTTTTTTTTTTCTCTGAGTTTCTGATTAGGAAGGCTCTGTTGACTTGTCATCAAATTCAGGCTCTGTTGACTTGTCATCAAAGTCAGCTTTCATTATGTCAAGTCTACCCATGAGCCCACTATGGGCACTTGTTATTTCAACCACAATGTTTTCAATTTCTAGCATGTCCATTTCATTCTATTTTAGAGCTTCCATCTTCTGGCTTACCTTACCTATCTGCTCTTGCATGTTGAGGACTTTTTCCGTTCAAACTTTTAACATATTTATCATATTTATTTTAAATGTGCATCCTGCTAACTCCAGGAATCTGTGTCATATCTGAGTCTAAGTATGATGACTACTTTCTCTCTTCAGAGAAGAGAGTGCTGTGGATTTTTTGGTTGTTGGTGGTCTTTGTTTTCTTTGTGTGTTTTGCCTTTTGGTGTGTCTTATAATTTCATATCAAAAGCCTGACATGCTGTATCACGTGATAGGAACAGAGGTAAATAAGCCTTTAGTTTGAGAATTTATGTTAACCTAGCTAGGAGATGTGCTATGTTTAACATTTTCTGTAGATGCCAGGGGCTTCAAATTTCTCTCATGTCCTTGTTTTAATTTCTTCTTTTTCCTTTGGGCTTCCCTAAATGCTCCTTCTCAGAGAGAGTTTATGTCTTATAGTGCTTTCGTTTGGAATATACTGTATTGTGTGGAGACCCTTGTAGGTGCAAGGGGTGTGGAACAGTCATGCCATCAGTAATTTTATGATTGCATCTCTATGTTTTTGTGGGCCTGTGTCTTGGGGCCATAACTTTCACAAATGTTTATATTCCTCTGCCTCCTAATCCCTTGCCTGGCTGCATTTTTGATCAATTTCCTTAAAGTCCTGACCTGTTGACTCAGGGTTTTGTTTTGTTTTTCCTCTTTATCTGACGTAGGAACGCTGGAGGTGGTTGGAATAAAAGAAATTCCCCTCACCCACAAACTAGTATAAAACTCTGGCAAATCTGTTCCCATGGAGAATAGGCTTTTGTTATGAAGGCTCTGGGTGTGATTCACAATTTCCTCTTCCCCTTTCCCTGCCAGAGCCACAAGGGGATTTCCCAAGTATCTTCCTGCAGATACATCAGAGAAATGTGGACCACCCCCAAGGACTGCAGCCCCTAGGAAGTCATAATTCTAACTCAGCTCAGCAATTTATCAAAATTACATGTAAATTTCCTGTCAGTTTTTAGCTTAAGCAGCTCCTGTTCCAGGTAAGCAATTCACAGGTGGGCCTGTAGATGCTCTTTCTTTCTAGATAGCAAGTTAATGATTCCCTGATTGATCTAAGAAAACTCATTGATTTTCACTTCACTTTGGCCAGCTTTTCCATGTTGTAAAGATGGGAGTGATGACTTCCAGGATCTTTTTACGCTAGAGATAAGACTATCATAGACACAGTTTCAAAAATCAACAAATATTGATTGATTGTCTACAACATGAAAAATTACCATAAATGATAGAATGATGAGCTAAACACTCTATGTCTGTCTAGAGCTTCACTGGAAATACAAGATATCCATAACTTGCAAATAGCTACAATTACTCTATATCCTCACGTCCAAAGTTTGCTTTTCCTACCAGTTTTTTGGTCTCACGACCTTGGAGTATATAACATCGCAACTCACATTAAGACAAATATTTGAGGTCAAGAAATCTGCTTAGTTTGAAACTCTAGAAAAGTTTCACACCTGACTTACTCATCTGAAATGTAGCTTCTTCTAAAACTTTCTAGCATTCTGGGGGATCCCTGGGTGGCACAGCGGTTTGGCGCCTGCCTTTGGCCCAGGGCGCGATCCTGGAGACCCGGGATCGAATCCCATATCAGGCTCCCGGTGCATGGAGCCTGCTTCTCCCTCCGCCTGTGTCTCTGCCTCTCTCTCTCTCTCTGTGACTATCATAAATAAATAAAAATTAAAAAAAAAAGTCATTAAAACTTTCTAGCATTCTGTGTTAATCCTTAGTATAGTAATTAACATATATACATTTCTATCTTCTCACTAACCCGCAAGTGCCTTGAGGGAAGAACTTATTTTATTTATACTTGTATCTTTAGGATATGAAAAACTACCAAATAGAGCGACCCAATAAGTATTTAACAAAAAAACAAATAAAGATTGCTATTATTAGATAGTTTCTATTTACAAATTAATAAATAGTTTGATCACATTTCCTTGACTAGAAACCCTTTTTAATGAAAATACAGGAATAAGATAAGTACATGTAAAATAAATATACTAAATAAATAAATATACTAAATAATAAGATAAGTTACAGGCAAAAAGCCTCTGTAAACTTCAGCCTCTATATTAATTTAAAATTTGTGGGGTATGAAATAATGGTAGACAATATCTACATGCTAACTAGTCATTTATTTATAAGTTAAAGACTCTCCTTAATATCTTCTACAAGATTTTGATTATTACCAATTTTAAATTATCTTACTCTTCCTGGCACTCATATTTTGATCATGCATATCTTATGTTTTGTCATTCAGTTTCATCAGTAATTTATTAAGCATAGATTAATAACAGTTTTCTTGTAATTGCTGTGCTAAAATAAGAAAATATTTATGTTCTCTTGTTTTTAACTAACTTTAATATTGTAGGTACAGACAGACTAGGAAAATAAGAGTCACCTAAGATGGAAAATGTATTGCAGGAAAGGTTCATAGTAGAGATGGTGTGAGTTGACATTTTGAAAAATGAAAATGTTATTTAAATAGAACATACATACATAAAAATGCACAGATAATACTTGTACAGCTCAATGAATGTACATAGTGAAGTGAAAAACAGTAGAACAGGCATACAGAGCAAAAAGCAACATAACAACTATAACCCAAAGAACACCTGCTTGGCCTTTTAAATTATCACTCTCCCCAAATTCACCATTAACCTAATTTCTAATATCATAGATTAGGGTTTTTTTTTCTATTACCATACATTAGTTTTTCCTCTTTTGAAATTTCATTGGTATAACTGGATTTATTTAAATAGACTTATTTTAAGTTGAGTCTAGGCAGGTAGAAGATAGAGAAATGTGGGAGATTCCAAGCAAAAGGACTTGACCTGAACAGAGATGGAGGGATCAAAACCTGTTTTATTTATTGGTTGCATCCCATTTATCTTGGGTCTTTTCCTACACTCAGAAGGCTAGGTATTTATTCTTCACTAGCTCTCTGCCCACGCACTTTGGACACATTTCTCATGAAGTGAAACCGAGGCAATCACATTTTTCTCTTTTTTCCTCTGTATGCTTTCAATGTGCATTGTGTTTATTTTATAACAACATCAGTATGTCCCATCTCGGATTGTAAACTCCTACAAGGCAAGGGTTGTTTAATTAGTTATCTAAACTAAATTTTAAATAATTTAATATATTATACAGGCTCATGAGTATGCTTTAAGGTATGTAATGATATCTTTTCAATTATGATAGCTTCATATAAAAAAGTGGAAATTATAGGAAAAAATTTTAAAAAAATAAAAATAATGAAAAAGTGGAAGTGATGAACTAAGCTTTTAGCAAAAATCTCAATGTGATGTGATGTGTGTGTGTGTGTGTGTGTGTGTGTGTGTGTTTGACAAGAGTCATGGTTTTGGAACATTTAAAAGTTATTTCTTATAAATTTTTAAGAAGCCTTTATTTTTCTAAGGACATAACTTTTACCCTTTCATCATTGCTTCATTTATATTTATGGTGCTTACATTTTTACTCTGGGCTTCAGTTTTCCTTTTCTTGTGATATGCTTTCCTATAATATTTACTAGTCTTAATGAACACCAGAAGCAATAGACTATCATGTACTTCAGACTTTGCAAGGCCCTTAAATTAGCCAGAAAACCCTTTCCTCTCTCTTCCTAAAGAAATTAGGTGATGTCTATGGCTTTTTGAGCGCTGATCTTGGCTGTGCAAAAATGCCTATTAAAAAGTACATGTTATTTTATAATATGTTTAATTTAGCTAAGCAAGTGAAGATCATCTTTTTCCCATTTGGAAATGCTTGGCTCAATGAAAGGATTGAGTTCGTGTTTATTTTTTCGTCTTACCTGAGTTTCTTAAGTCTGAATCCATCACTGTGATATATTAAAGTATTGTTGCAGTATCTCCATGTTAAAGAGCTATTTAGGGTAACATTAAATGTCTTCACGAATTGTAATCATGTAACTAATTAATATTTGTTGGTTGCCTGAATAGTTCTGGCTCTGTTCTAATCACCTTATTAATTCATTTAACATTCTCAACAACACTATAAAGTGAGTATAATCTTCATCCCCATTTGGCACATGAAGAATCTGAGATAACACAAACACTGACTTGACACCTTTTAAGTGGTAGAATTGGAACTCCAACCCAGGCAGTGTGACTATGAAGCCTGTCTCTTAACAAAGCCATAATCAATGTGTAAGATTGAAGACTATCAACTAGAAGCCATATTAATTTTTTTTGAAAAATCAAACTTGTCTTAAAGCGTCTCCATAACTGAGTTCCTATCGAGTTGCTATCATGTATCCCTACTATGCCAATTGAAGACACGTTCCCTGAAATTTGGGAATAGGGCAAATGTTCCAGTGCTAAACTTTAGAATAAACAAATAAATTATTGCTGTGACCATTCAGAGAGATAGGAATGCCCAATGAACAAAAATAAAGACAGCTGAACATAAGACATGGCTGTTAAATCAGACTTTCAAGTGTTGAAAGGATTTAAGTAGTCAAGGAGAGAGAGAAAGAGCATCTCAAAAAAAGATGAAAACTGATGAACACAGTTGTGATGAGAGCTCACTTGGGTTGTCAGGATCCCTACAAGGTGACCTGAGTGGGAGATGAAGTGGGTAGGTGTGAGGAGAGAGGAAGGATAAAGAAGAAAGTGCACAACACAACCAGAAAGGTGCAAGATGAAGCATCAAACATGTTATCATGTATCCTATCTATGAAAAGGGTGATTTTTTTGTGTGTGTACAAAAGTACTTATAATGTATTTGGAGCTTATACAGAATTGTTCAGCATTGCTCATGGTCTCTCATGAGTCTAGTGGCATCACTAGGATCCTAGATGTTTTCAAGAGTGTGTCCATATCTGTTTCTAAGGTGATTTTTCCATTTCTGTTCTCAAATTTTGTGGCTTCAGACGTTTTCACATTGCCTATTAAATTTAATCAATCTATTTGTAATTCACTTATAAAGAAGGTACTACAAAGCCCTACATGATACAACCTACAGATAGTGGAATAAACAAGCATTCCATTTTTCCTTTCCTTTTGGTGTTTTCTTTTCCTTCACTGGTTGACAGGTTTTCTTCAATGTAATTTTTATTGTTGGTGGAGTTGAAGTAGAGGGGTGGGAGAACAAAGAGATGATGTAAGGAGTAAAACCTTAAAATAGACAAAGGACACTGCTGTGGATGCTCTTCAAATGTACATGTGCACACCTTCATTAGCTATTCCAACTCATCACCAGGCTGGCAGCAGGGGGCATGAGATTTCTCCTGAGCGGGGCTCATGACCTGCTTAGCACAGCAGATAGAAGGTTGGAAGCCTATGGTGTCCTCACATCTGCAGGATGGAGATAACGATAGTCTGAGGACAGGTTTCAGACAGCAACTTGATTGGAAAGAACTGGTTGTGGCTGCTTATCGGCATTTAAATCCCCCTTATGTCTAGAGGAAGAAATTCTCAGGAAAAAAAAAAAACCTGTAATATACAGTATATATTAATAGTATTAGTATATGATTATTCAACTTGCAGCTTCCTAATATAACAAAATGTGAATTTCAAACATCCCTTCTTCACTCATGCAAAAACTAGTGCACAGTGGATAGCCTTCCCACATTTTCTTCTTTTCTTCCTTTTTAAAGGTACTTTAGGTTTTGCTAAAACTAATTTAATACTGTTCCAACCCATTGCCTTAAGACCTTATGGTCAGTTTCCAAGATGGAGCAGATGCAGTTGAGAAGGTATTTTAGGCTGCTATTTATCATTCTTGGAATTAAAATTCAACAAAGGACATCTGGGGAGCCTGATCAAACACTTGTTTAGAAGTGAAGATGTCATATTTCCATCCTGTTTGTTCCTTGGGCCAATCCTTCAGGCCAGCACTTCTCACAGAATGCCCTGGAGACCCCCAGCATCAACATACTTAGGAGCTTGTTAGGAATAGATATTCTCCAATGCCATCCACACTTACTGAATCAAACACTATGTGGGTGAGGCCCAGAAATCTGTGTATTGGTGAAGCTTCTAGGTAAGGGAACATTTTCTGCAGTGTCTGCATCTAAATTTCCTTTTATGGAAAATAGAGAGAATTAAATTTGATCACTATCCAGGTTCATCTAACTATTAAGAACCTAAGATTCTAAACTTTTCTAGGGCTGTATCTACTATTGACCAAAAGAAATATGGCTAATTTAGCTTGGGAAGCAGGCATCTTGAAGTGAATTAAGAATGTCTGACTACTGAGTTGATACATGGCACCTAGTAGATCTCCCTTGAAACATTAAAACTTCTAGAATGTTGCTAACAATTTCTTTATCCATATCATAATAAACAGATCCAGTACTACAAAAAAGTTTACTCTGTCAATAACACAGGATTGTGTATGCTGTTTATAATAATTCTTTTTTCCTGTTTTTATCAAGAAAGAACATGGGGCGATTAGATGGCTAGTTTTTAGTGATCTGGGGAAGCTCAGAGTTCAGGACTGTATTTGGCAGCTACTGGATAAAAATCATTAAGTATTTAAAAGCTTCTAAGATGTTAGCTGAAGATAGAATTAAACAGTTTTGACTATAACCATTAGAATCTCTGAAAAATATGAGCAGAGAAATGCTCGAAGAGAAACACATCTTTGGTCCTAGATGGAAACTGCCACATGATTTAAAAGTGGGTATTTGAGAAATAAACACTTTTTCAGCAAAGAGCAAAAGCAGCTGCAAAAATAATCACCCTCTTTAGAAGCCAGAGCTCAGAAAAGATGTCAGTTTCTGTTATCTTTGCCAGGGGAAGAGCACACCCACCCTCCCAGCAACCCAGCCTACTGCACAGGGTGGGGCTCTCGGGTGCCAGAGAGGGAAGGAGCTCCAGGCAGCTGGAGAATAGATGGAAGAAAACAATACAGTGCATTAGACAACCTCATTCAGAAGTGTAATCTGGTTTGCACTGGAAAAGATTCCTGTAGCCATTCCTCATCTGTATCCCCACAAAATGACAAAAGTGACATTTACTCTGTTCTGTAAGCTCCTTATGGTTGTAAAAACTTATTCTGGGTGCCTCTGACCCTGTATTTTGGCAGCGGTGAAGTTTTACTTGGGTCTCTGTTTTCCACATACGATTCATATACTGAACTAGGTAAACTTGATTTCTTTATGTTGATGTTCATTGAGAAAGAAATGGAAAGTGACAGGCTTATCTTTCTTTACATTTTCTACTAGCACCACTTTGAACCTGACTTTGTGTTTCAGTCAAACTCAAATATTAACTGGAGGGTAAGTGAAGAATAATTTGCCAGGGCCTGGACCTAAACCTGTATCTCAGTAAGAAAAGTTTGATACCCTCGCATAGGTATCTGCTCAAGGACCAGTTAATTTTAAGTGAGTTGACTTTGCCTAGAAAAATTTAAAATCAGGATCTTTGCAAAGTAAGCCTGCATTTTTTTAAAGATTTTTATTTATTTATTCACAAGAGACACAGAGAGAGAGAGAGAGAGAGAGAGAGAGGCAGAGACACAAGCAGAGGGAGAAGCAGGCTCCATGCAGGGAGCCCAACGTGGGACTCGATCCCAGGTTTCCAGGATCACACCCTAGACTGAAGGCGGCTCTAAACCACTAAGCCACCCAGGCTACCCTAAGCCTGCATTTCTATGAGCATTTTTGGGTGTTCGTAGCCACAGTTCCTTAAGACCCATGTGAAAGTCAAATGTAAATCAGTGAAAGGCTAAATCCTTAGTTTACTTTTGTTAAGAAGGCTAACCAGTGTGATGGAAAGAGTGGACTCTTGATTCATACAGCTTCCCAGCACCGTTGTGGCCCAACCCTGAGATGATTTGCAAATTACTTAGCCTTCTGTGCATTATGGAATTACATTATAAGCTTTAGCAAATACAGCTGCTGTAAAAACTAAGTGAATGTATCTTATTTGATGTGATATCCACTTAAAATGTGCTCAGTGTATATTGGTTATCTTCCTTTTCATAAAAGAATGGTTTTGAGTTCTACAGAATTGTGTTATAGCTATTTCCTTCCTTCCTTCCTTCCTTCCTTCCTTCCTTCCTTCCTTCCTTCCTTCCTTCCTTCCTTCCTTCCTTCCTTCCTTCCTTCTTCTTCCTTCCTTCCTTCCTTCCTTCCTTCCTTCCTTCTTCCTTCCTTCCTTCCTTCCTTCCTTCCTTCCTTCCTTCCTTCCTTCTTCCTTCCTTCCTTCCTTCCTTCCTTCCTTCCTTCCTTCCTTCCTTCCTTCTTCCTTCCTTCCTTCCTTCCTTCCTTCCTTCCTTCTTCCTTCCTTCCTTCCTTCTTCCTTCCTTCCTTCCTTCCTTCCTTCTTCCTTCCTTCCTTCCTTCCTTCCTTCCTTCCTTCCTTCCTTCCTTCTTCTTCCTTCCTTCCTTCTTCTTCCTTCCTTCCTTCTTCTTCCTTCCTTCCTTCCTTCCTTCCTTCCTTCCTTCCTTCCTTCCTTCCTTCCTTCCTTCCTTCCTTCCTTCCTTCCTTCCTTCCTTCCTTCCTTCCTTCTTTCCTTCTTCCTTTTCACACCCCCCTTCTTCTCCCTCTTTCTCTCCCCTCTCTTCCTCCCCTATCACCTTTATAGAAACTTGCTTTAAGAACTTATAAACAGCTGGACACGGAGCTGGATAATGAACATCACTGATGTGAGTGACATGATTCTAGTTGTCAAAGAGTTCATGGATTCTCTGACTCTGACATATGATCAATCTGTGGGTGAGAGCTCTGATTGGAGAAGGTGGCAGGAGAACTGGGTAGGGAGTTCACCTGGAAGACAGTGCGGAACAGTGTACTGGAATCAGGGAAGGATTGATGAAAGGGATGAAAGAAGCCATGTGGGATTTTTAGAGACATTTACATATGATTGAAGACCATAGTGCAGGTGGGGAATTTAAAAGAAAAAAAAAAAAGCCAAAATGAAGAACTTAAGTGGAATCAAAGATAATGAGCCTTATAATTCTAAACTCACGTGTTTTGGGTTTTATCTTGCAGGAGATCAGGTATCATTGAAGGGTTTCATTGGAGAAATGACATAATTCGATCTCCATTTTTGAAAAATATCTGGTCTTCTTGGATAGGAGGGGTTAGAGCCAAGGTTTTTAACAGGATCCACAGCCCATAGAGATCATTTCACAATCTTCAGAGGTCCAAACATGCATGATTTTCTATGTACATGTATTTACATCTTGTTTTTCCCCACGCCCCCTTGGAGGATCAGATTTACTGGAAAAGTCCAGCAGTTAAAAAGTAATATTTGTGAAGCCCATTCATTAAAAAAAAAAAAAAAAACAGAAACCAGTAGCAGGAAGATCATTTAAGAAGCCATCTCTTTCTGGGTGAGAGATAATAAAACAAATTGAGGTAAATGAAAGGTCAAGAGGAGCGTCTGAATTTGAGACTCTTTCGTAGGAGCCATATAGAGGACTGAGTGTCCATTTGGGCGTGGGGGATAAGTGGGGGATAAAAGAATAGGAGGGTTTTGAAAAGACTCCCAAATCCCTACGTGAGTGTCTCTGGTGAAAGTAATGATGAGAGAGGAGCAGGTCTTCAGAACATATGGTGAGATCAGTCCTGGGAAGTTTGATCTGAAAAGTTAGTGCTGTATCCAGTAGATATACACAAGGAAGATGCACATCAAGATCTGGAATGGCAGGAAATCTTAACTGAGGAACACTCAAAAGCTTTAAGAGTTTAAGGAAAGGAGATGATAAATGAAACAAAGGGGTCATCACACAAATAGAAAATAAGGTAGAGAAAAAATGCCCAAAATGTTCTGGAGCCCACTTCTCCCTTACTTGTATGGAGCAGAAGGAAGAAGGAGGAAAGTAGGGAAATGGGTCTCAGAAAATGGATTTTAGAAAAGGTAATCCAGCTTATGAATCACAGGGGCCCATCAGTTGCCCTGTATTCTGACAAATCAGTTTGGTAACTTCTCTCTTGAGGATGACTCAGTAAGTGGTTGAGTAAAGAAGCTGGAATTGTTTTCTTTTTATATTCCTTTCCCTTTGGTTCCCTCCTTTCTGAACACTTTTAATCAGTAAGCTTATAAGATTATGATTCCTCAGGGATGCAGTTGTCTTCCTTAGAGCTACTTGCCAAAGAAGCATCTTTATTCAATTCTCACCCACTGTGGGTCCTCAAGCAGTCTAGGTAAAAATGATTTCTCTATTTTCTTAATGACCATGTTGTTAATGCCTACCTATGTTGCATACCGTCTTAAGTCACATATGGATGATATTTATTGAAAGTCAGTAATTTGAGTGGCTTCAGAACCATACAGCAAGAACACAAATCCCAACCCTTCCACTTACTAGCTACACCACATCACACAAATTCTTAACCTCCCCGTGTCTCATCTCCTTTGCCATTAAATGGGGATGCTGATTACAACAGAACTGTAGTGAAGATTAAATAAATTGATGTAAAATTGTAAAATGGAAAATGCTTGGATAGTATCTGGTGCACAGTAAGAGATCAATAAATGTTAGCTTTCATCTCGGTATTTCTGTGCAGCAATAAAATGTGGCATGTGGTAAGAAGGTCTTATCTCTCACACATCTGTGGATAATCTAAAGGAGCTCTGTTAATCTCAGTTGGGTTCACTAACTTGTCTGTGCAGTGGCCAATAGCTGGCTGGTCTAGGTTAGCAGCTCCCAGCAAGCCTGCCTCAACCTGCAGTTCTAGGAGTTGGCAAGGTCATTCTGCATCTTTGTTATTTATCTTCCTTGAGCAAATGGGCTACCAGAGTATGTTCTTCAAACAGTGATTGGAGGAGGTAAGAGTGCATGCACTACGTAACAGGGAGAACTTCAGGTCCCTGCTTTCATCTTGACTGGTAATGTGCCATTAGACAAAGCGATTTTTTAAGGCTGAGCCCTAGGGCAAGGAGCAGGGAAATATATTCCTCCATGAAAGCAAAGAGAATGATGAAACTGAATAATTTTGAACAACAATTTAAACTATTCTAGCTATAATTACCTTATGTATCTGTAAGATGAGTTCTTGGTTTTTTGTTTTGTTTTGTTTTGTTTTTCTCAGTGTGCCTTATAAAAAGAATTTTTGGGACCGTCTGTATACCTAGCATTGATTCTTGCCCTTAATAAGATCTGGAATTTTAAAGCTGGAAGAGATAAATACAGTTTTATTAATTACATATATTTGTTGATAGTTTGATTGATTGAGCTATTCATCATGGATTCAAAGAATATGCTTCAACATTATCACTAGACCAGCAGTCATGGGTCATTTATTATCATTGTTAGTTGCTACCATATATTAAACTAATTTGCATTCAGGGGATAGAAGAAGAGATTTATATGAAGTACTAATAATATCTTTCCCCTTAGATAAATCTGACATTCATTCCAGTTTCTTTTGGAATAAAAACCACTTCTCATATATAGTTACGTGTTACTTTCCATGTGGTAAAAGAAGTATGTTGTAGTTTGAAAGTTGCAAGAATCAAGCAATCCCTTAATTTTAATCTCCATTTTAAATACTTTAAAAATAGAGTATAAGAAGGGAATTCAGCAACTCTTAAAAATAGAATAGGATAAAACAAATGACCACAAGTCCCAAGAAGGAAAGAGAAGTATTTTCTTTAATTCAAATTCTGGCTTTCAGAGCGTTGTCTATCTGTACTCAAAATAACTGCTACTATTATAATTTTTATGCCAAAAGAGTCAGTTCATCTCCTTTTGATTTTAGACAAAAATTTCACAGTAGAAGTCATTACACTGAGTTAAGTAATGTGTCATGATATACTGTTTTAGACATTCTACTAATAAAGAAACATTTGGCCAATTTCAGTCAATATATAACTAAAACTCATTCAGCAATCCACCAGACAGGATTTTCTGGAAATAATCTTATGTGAACCTCTATCAATACATATTCATACGATGCATGTGAAATGTCAAAGTATAATGCCAGGTAAGAATCCTTAAATAAAGATGATAATATTCCTAAAGCAATTCTCTGATCTGTCACTCATTCTTTTTTTTATGCAGTGATCCAAAATATAGTTTCTAAGAGCTGTGATAATATAATTCAGTTACAAATAAGACATGATTTAGCATTGCATAGAATTAACCCTATGTCCTTTTATTATATAAACATTTACCAATAATTTAACTTCAAAAATTAATGTTTAAATATATAATAGGTTTGCATTTTGCTTTATGCCTTCTGTTTTAGAAATTTGGGGTGGAGAGTAAACACATTTTTGACAATGAAATATCAAACCATATAGTGGGCCATCACCCTGCAATAAATGGCAGTCTTATAAATGTTAGAGATGTGCATATTTTTAAAGACTTATTGGATTTTAATGACATCTCTGTGGATTCAAGTTATGTAGACAGCTACCATACAGAGAAGAGAGGTTACAATTTATAAAATGAGAGTAATTCCCTAGTAGAATTTTTCTCCTGTCTTTTCCTTTTCATTTTGTGAAACAGTTTTTGCATATCACCTCTGACTTTCTTTTGTTTTCCTCACCTGAATGATGATCATTATTGATGCCAGTAGGATTACAAGGATATTGACATGCACACATAGTGAAACTCACTTCTGGCATTCAACTTACATACATTTTTCTGCCTCCTTTTTAATTAAAAGTATTCTGTGATTTCTCTTTTTTTTCTTTTTTTTTTTTTTATGAATCCTTCTGGATTGTACCACATGAATAGTTTTTGTGTTGGAAACTGGTAATTACAGGGCAGTTCTTTTGTAGATAAATTTAGGGGCGATTACTCTTGCTGTGGGCCAAATCCCCTGGCTTCTGAAGATTTCAGCTCCTGAGTTCCTGCAGCTTAAGTCTGCATGCTTCACCTGAAGAAAAAAAAACTCCAGTAGATGCCTGTTCAGTCTGCTTTGTACATGTGATAAAAGAGGACCGAATGCAATAACTTTTGGGGGGTATGTTGGTTAGTCAAGAGAGAAGGCAGCTGACAAAGGAAAAGAAAGAAACTAAGTGCAGACACTAAAATAATTATATATCTGTCAATTCCCTTTTTTCCCTGTTAAACACTCACCTATTTTTTTCCCTGTGAAAAGTTCATTTAAAGCTGTCTCCCTCCAGCTATATGAAAAAGCCCACAATGCATTCAATAGTATAATACAAATCCAGAATGTTTTCAAATTTCCCTCTTTTGTGGGTTTTGAGATTGACAGCTCTATAATTAGAGATAACAAAGAAGAAGAGAATTAATCAGATTCAAATACAGGGCCCAGTCAGAAATCTGGAATGGGGAATAGGGAGAGAAAGGAAACCAAGGGGTATAAATCATATAATCTTATTGTAGACTGGAAAGTTAGATGTTCAGATTTTATGCAGCTAGCTATTTGTTTAGAATTATAGAGCTCGTTAGATGTTCAGATTTTATACAACTAGCTATTTGTTTAGATTTTATAGAACTAGTTAGATGTTCAGATTTTATACAAAAACTAGTAGGTCACAGAACCTAAAAATTGATTCTCAGTCTCCAATGTATATTTTTTGACCTGAAATAAAAATTTGGTCCAATGTTCCATCAAATACTTGGTACATTAAAATGTCCCCATTGCTAAATAGTCTACTGGCTGCAGGTTAATTCAATATAGCTCTTTTCATCTGAACAAAAGACTTGGAGACTGTGACCCAAGCATCCTGCTGTATATGGGAGGGAGGGATATACAATTTTTTTTAAAGCAAAAAATCACTGGCTTTCATCCCTGGGAACTCTTTTTTTTTTCAGGATGTGTTCTTTCTTTCTTGTTCAATTAAATTAACGTATGTGGTGTTCTACAAGATAAAAAAAATTCATGTAGAATATATTTCTGTTTTTTAATTTTTTACAGTATCTGCCATATTTGTATTGTATTGTGTTTGCTTCTACTTGTTTTATTTACTTATTTGCATCTTAGATACTTCCGATTTAGAATAATAGATTTTGATGTCTGATCTTCCATCCATCAAGGAAACCAATGGTGGTAATAGTGTTACAAGTTACATAGGTGTTTCTTTTGTCTTTATTACCCATCAATGCAAATCACTTGTCAAAACGCTAATTGTGTGGGGTACATCTCTGGCAAATTACTCTAAGGAATCATGCACAAAATTTAAGTAAATAATTATCAGGAAACTTGAATTTTAGTTATTGACTCTGACATTGTTTACACATGCTTACTAATTAATTTCAAATATTTGTTAACAATTCAGATCTTTATAATGCACATATTAAAATTTATTGAGGATGATTAGCAACCAAAGCATAGTAATATGATATAAGCTCCAAGAACTCTTAAGAGATAAATAGTGGGCCCTGGAGGTATGGATAGAAGCCATTAATTTTATCTAGAATGAGTTGGAAACGCATCAGAGATGGAAAACCTGTAGCTCAGAATTTTTGAAAGACAGAAATTCCTCAGCCATTCAAAAGACAAAAGGGAATTCCCTTCACCAGGAGGAATCAGCTTGGTCAAAACCAGAGTGGATGTGAGAAAGACAAGCAGTCAGAGAGGCTTCTACCTACAGATGCAGTTACAGACGTAGATATTCCAAAAGATATGGAGCTGCCAGTGACAATGACACTGGAAAGCCTTGATGAGTTGGAAGGTCTTTAGTTGGGGCCAGGAGTTTCCAAAGTTTAGCTTCACAAATTCACAAAGATAAGTTTTGTGCTTAATGCTAGATATAGCGTCAGGTGTGAGAAAAAAATATTTCTCTCCGCTGGATTTTGTGTTGCTGTCATTAGTACTCTTTCAGTTCTTGTTTGTTTGTTGTGTATTTGTAGCTTTCATGGTAAGCTACCCTCTTCCCATTTTTAAGAAAATAATGAACACTAAAAAATAAATAAAAAATAATAGTAATTAATGAATTGTCAGTGCATGGTTCACATCGAAGAAGATTCAGTAGCACCTTTGCTATTTTCTCTGGCCTCGAAATCTTATGAGAAAAATGATTTATATGCTTTCTTTCCAGTAGCTATACAGGAGCTAGGGCCAACTAGTAAATCAATTACACTGCATTGGCAATAGATAATTTAAGACGAGACTTAGGGTAAGGTTATTGACTTGGTATAGATCTGTGATCCAGTCTTCATTAAAAAATAATAAATTAAGCATCAAAGTGTTCACTTCGCTCGTATCATTCAAATGACCCAAGTTTCCCGGACGACTAGGTACACATAACCACGAGAGGTCAAAATACTCCCCTCTCACCTTTCAGATCCTGTAAGTAAAGCTAAACGTCTTTATTGCTAAGAGTATGTGTGGTTTTAAAATGGGATTCTCTAGTACCTCCATTACTTTTGCCATTCTTTATCAGATTCCTTCCTCTTTATCAAACTCATTTGCAACCCTTATCTATTTTAATTTACTTTTCAAGCTACCTCTTGTTTTGTGCTTCTGTTGATTTGTTCATTTTCTCCTTTTACCTTTGGATCATTCT
Source organism: Vulpes lagopus (assembly GCF_018345385.1). Lineage (NCBI taxonomy): Eukaryota > Metazoa > Chordata > Mammalia > Carnivora > Canidae > Vulpes > Vulpes lagopus. The sequence goes on from NC_054833.1 coordinate 4,713,578, forward strand.
TTCTGCCCCTTTATCTTCTGTTCTTTTCGATGTCTGATCTTCTAATAATATTTTTACTGTTTGTTTGGTTTTTTTATGTTTATGCCTGGATAAATTATAATCTCCTAAAGCGTTATGTCATCTTCAATATTTAGCCTGGACCTTGTTTTCATTTGAGGGTTTGAAAATATTTTTATACTTATTGCTTTTCATTCTTTAATCCCTCATTTTCTCTGTGACTTAGTAATACATTGGCTTAGATGATTTATTTCACAAACTTGACTCTAAATATGAGTATGTAGACATTTTATAAGCTGAGTTTTATAGGTAGCTTTATTACTACACCTTCAAATCCAAGACCTTTCAGAATTAGCCATGTGGTCACTGCTTCCTCTCCCTCAACAACAGGCGGTGAGTTTATATAAAAGCTACTTTGAGGAGACATAATCAATATTAATCCCAATAAATAAAATGTGAATTACCAGAATTTAATAGAAACCAATTGTGACTTTGAATGGCTTGGGAATATTTGCTTGCTACTTGACAAGGTTACATAATAGAAAATAATGTACCTAAGGCATTTTATCAATTCCCTTAGCTGAGCATGTGAAGTTACTTTGAGTCAGCCCAGCTTAGAAATTAATTTTCCGTGCATACAGATGGAAGACCAATACTGTATTCAAACCATAAATTTGGAGACAGAAAGAAAGATCTTTGAAGGTTCTATTAATCAGCCAATTAAATTGAAATTGAATGTTCCAGAATGTTTTTGGCACTAAAGAGAATTGGTTGAAGGAGAGGGAATTTGACACATGGTGAGAATTTTTCAAAAGGGATGCAAGCTCAAATTTATAGGCAGATTGTTGCTACCTACATCACTGAAGTAATTTATGGAAAATACAATGCCACATCTGAAAAAGTGAGTATAGAGAGTATGTCATCATTCCCATTTTAAAGTCTAAAAAAAGTACTATTGGTCATTTAAATTATTTTGAACTTATATAGATTTTCCTTACATTAATTCAAGAGTGTCAGCAAGCCTATTTTCATCACTGGATTTCACTGTAAGAAATTTCACGTACAGACATAAAGCTGCTTGAGCAAAATAATTTTCAAATCATAAAACTATGTTTGACTTCTCTCTTTGCAGAGTTGTTAAAAATAATAATCTATACCAATAAATTCTAAAGATAAGGGCAGGAAATACAACTAAATAAAAATATACTTGTAAAAGTGATATACCTGGTAATCACAAGAGTAATTCCTCTGTTGCTGAAATATCATTCTTAGGCCTTAATTTAGTTATATTTATTACCATGGGATTCATAAAACTCCTCCAAGTTTTAGGGATCTTTTAACAAAAAAATTATTTGAGAAGAAATAGAAATGGTTAAACTTTTTTATGGATTACCTGTTTTTATTTTATTTTTTTTTTTGAGATCAGATTTTATAATGTGTGATAATGTACCCACATTTAGAGTCTAACATCAAACATGTAACACTTGACATTGTCTTTCATTTGCTTTACGATTTTCTCCCTTGGGATTTGGCTTACCAGTACAGAAGCAAAGATTTCAGATAGATCATAAAAGCTTATTGAGTTCTTTTTATTACTTTTCCCTTGTTTCCTAGTTGTTCCTGTTGCATAGTCAGCAGGTGGTGAGTTTTTTGTATGATATTATATCAAATATGTTAGGTGTTCCTAAGAGTTGGGAAATTTTGGAATTAGGACAATACCCCAACCCCAAAATGGGCTATGCATTTGCTGTTTCATCAAAGGTTGTACGTGTTTCAGTCAAACACAAAAAAGAAAATCAGTACCTTTCTAGTAAATATATAGAAACCCAGCACCAAAATTAGTTAAGAAGTGGAGCAAAGGAAAAAAAAATAATAAAAAGAAGTGGAGCAAAGAAACAAAAAATACAAAGAAACAATAAAAATGTCATTCTCCAGGAATGCATTTGGTCATTTTCAGACAAAGCTAATGGTTCAAACTCACTATAAATTCTCAACACCTTCTATTTTACCCACTGCTCATTCCTGTGACTGATTCTGAAATTCTAAGTTCAAGTGATCATATATGACCACAAAACAGCTTCCAAGGGGCAGAGACTCAAAGTAGTCTCTGTTTAGAAACTAGCTAGACATATCGCTAGTTTCAGGTTTGCTTGTTTGTTTTTTCTCTTGGAATAATTGCACTCTCTTGATTTTGTAGTACCCTCTTACCTGTGATAAAAATGTCTATATCAGGTTTTCTTTGATTATTTTCTCCCCTTATCTTCTGAGTAACTGATCCCCTGTAACAGAAAAATCAGACTATTAACACATAGGTTATTTACAGTTAAATAATTTAATCTATCTTTTTAGAAGTTGACTATAAATACATCCTTTATATCTTCTACTGATATTCAAGTTTATCTACTAATTGAAAACCTAAAAACTCTTCATTGTATGTGCATGAAAGGTGGCAGCATATGCCAGTCCTATATATGCCTCTTTGGCGTCAGGTATATTTTGAGGTAAAGGCACTTGAAAAAGAGCAAATGAGAGAAGAATGTTCTGAATTTCCCTTTTATTCCTGAAAGCAGCAGATAAAAGTCCTATGTGAAAGGAGCCCTCCCTAAACCGAGAGGAAAGAATCATTCTTATCACAAGAAATGGGGTGTCAGGGCCAAGAGGAATCTGTACAGACTTTTTAAAAAGATTTTTTTAAAAAGATTTTTTACTTATTTATGAGCCACACACACACACACACACAGAGAGAGAGAGAGAGAGAGAGAGAGAGAGGCAGAGACACGGCAGAGGGAGAAGCAGGCTCCCTGCGGGGAACCTGATGGGGTACTCAATCCCAGGACCTCAGGATCACGCCCTGAAGGGAAAGGCAGATGCTCAACCACTGAGTCACTCAGGTGCCCCCAAACAGACTTTGTTTAAAAAAAAATCAGAAAACAAAAACTGTACCTCTATTAGTTTCCTATTTATATTTCACTTACTTCTTAATGGTATCTTCTTTTTGTTCAATCTGGTAGAAAAGCATTTAGATTTGGCACTTGCTTCAGTCTGCATTTCCTTAAAGTGCTTCCAGGTCAACTTAAAACATAAAATAAATCTGGATTAATCTGGTTCATGTTCATGTAACTCTCAGGTCTAGCTGAAAATCTTAAGAGGGTAGGGGTAAAGTTTTACCTCCCCTGCATGTGTATGGTGGAAAAACTTAGAAAAGTGAGTAAAACGAGCTCTGAATCCACATTTACTGTCTTTCTTTTAATTATCAAAAGGCAGGAGGTAACAAGTGTTGGTAAGGATATGGAGAAAAGGAAAATCTTGCTCATTGGTGGGAATGTATCTTGGTGGACTACTATGGAAAACAGTATGGAGGTTTCTCAAAGTATTAAAAATAGAACTGCCATATGATCCAGCAATCCCACTTGTGGGTATATATCCAAAGGAAATGAAAACAGGATCTTGAAGAGAGAGTCACAGTCCATGTTCATTGTAGCATTATTCGTAATAGCCAAGATATGGACACAACCTAGGAATCTATTGATGGATAAATATATATATTATGTATATATGTATGTATATATACAGACATTCACTCACATACAATGGAATATTATTTAGCCTTAATAAAGAAGGAAATCTTACCATTTGTGACAGTGGGGATGACACAGGGGAATGTTATGCTAAATGAAATAAGGCAGAGAAAAAGACAAGTAATACACAGTCTCACTTATGTGAACCCTTAAAAAGAGGGCAAACTCACAGAAATGGGGAATAGAAGGCTGGTTGCTAGGGGACCAGGGCAGGGGAAGAAGTGTGGATGTTGGCCAGAGAATATAAACTTTCATTGTGAAGATGAATACGTTCTGAAAATATATAGGGTTGTGACTAAATGTTTTTTTTTTTTTTTATTTCAGCCTTACTGAAGTTTAAATGACATATAAAACTGTAAGATATTTAAAGTGGAGATCGTGGTGATTTGATATATGTATGGACTGTGAGAGAATCCTCCCCGATCTAGTTAATTAATATATTCAACACTTCACTTTCCTCCTCCTCCTCCTCCCCCTCCTTCTCCTCCTCCCCCTCCTCCCCTCATCCTCCTCCCCCTCCTCTCCCTCCTCCTCCTCCTCTCCTCCTCCTCCTCCTCCTTCTTCTTTCTTCTTCCTCCTCTTCTTTCCTTCTTCTTTGGTGAGAATACCTAAGATCTACTTTCTTTGCAAATTTCAATTATACAATACAGTGTTATCTATAGTTAACATTATTACATTAGATCCCAGACCTTATTCATCTTGTAGCTGAAAGCTTGTACCTTTTACTAACCTTTCCAGATACCTACTCCCCTTTGCCCCCCCAAGTTAATGGCAAGCCCTTTTCTACTCTGTTTCAATGAGAATGAGTTTGACTTTTCTTTGCTTTAAAAAATATTTCATATACCATGCAATATTTGTCTATGTCTATGTGGCTTATTTCGTTGAACATAGTTGATCTTAAGTTCCATCCATATTGCTACAAACAGGAGGATCGCCTTCTTTCTCATGACTGAATAACATGCCATTGTGTATGTATGTATGTATGCATCTTCTTTATCCATTCCTCCATTGAAGGACGCTTAGATTGCTTCTGTATCTTGGCTAATGTGAATACTATAGCAATAAACATGGGAGATATCTCTTCAATACCCTGTTTTCATTTCTGTTGAATATAAACCCAGAAATGGGATTGCTGAATCATATGGTCATTCTTTTTTAATTTTTGAAGAAAGTCCACACTGTTTTCATACTGGTTGTGCCAGTTTCCATTCCCCCAACAGTGGACAAAGGTTACCTTCTCTCCACATCGTTGTCACCACTTGCTATCTCTTGTCTTTTTTATGATAGTCATTTTAACAGGTGTGAGGTGATACCTCATTGTGGTTTTGATTTGCACTTCCCTAATAATGAATATTATGGAACAACTGTTCATGAACTTGCTGGCCATTTGTGTGTCTTCTTTGGAAAAATACCTATTCAGTTCAACTGCTCAATTTTTTTCAGATTGTTTTCTTGCTATTGAGTAGTATGAATTCATCACATATTTTAGATGTTAACCCCTTACCAAGTATATTTGCAAACATTTTATACCATCCATTAGGTCACCTTTTCATTCTGTTCATGATTTCCTTTGTTAATTTTTCATTTTTGTTGCCTCTGCTTTTGGTTTCAAATCCAAAAAATCATCACCAAGGCCTTTGTCGAAGAGCTTATCCCTACTATAGTTTCTTCTAGGAGTTTTATGGTTTCAGGTCTTGCATTCAAGTCCTTAATCCATTTTGAGTGGATTTTTGTGTATGGTGTAAGATACAGGTCCAGTTTCATACTTTTTCAGTGATTGTCCACTTTCTCTGATACCATTTTTTGAAGACTTTTCTTTCTTCATTGTATATTCTTGTTTCTTTTGTGTTAGTTAATTGCTCATATTTGCATGGGTTTAAATCTGGGCTTTTTATTCAGTTCCTTTAATCTATATGTCTGTTTTTATGCAGGTACTATACCTGTTTTGATTTCGGTAGCTTTCTAATGTAGTTTGAAATCAGGAAATGTGATACTGCAGCTTTCTTGTTCTTTCTCAGGATTGCTTTGCTTATTTGAGGTCTTGTGTGGCTCCATTCATATTTTAGGATTTTTTTTTTCTATTTCTGTGACAAATAGCATTGGAATTTTGATCTACATTGAATCTGTAGATTGCTTTGGGTAGTATGGACATTTTAACAATATTCATCCTTCTAGTTTATGAGCATGAAATTGTATCTTCTTCAATTTCTTTCATAAGTTCTTACAGTTTTCAGAGCACAGATTTTTTTAATTCCTTCATTAAATTTATTTCTAGATATTTTGTTCTTTCTGGTATAACTGTAAATGGGATTGTTTTTCTTAATTTTTCTTTCTGATTGTTTATTATTAGTGTATAGAAGTGCAATTGATTTTTTAAATTGATTTTGTTTCCTGAAACTTTACTGAATTTATTAATTGTATTTTGGTGAAGTACTTTGGTGAAGTCTTTTGGGTTTTCTACACATAATATCATGCCATCTGCTAATATTGACAGTTTATCTCTTTCTTTTTAATTCAGATGCCTTTTATTTCTTTTTCTTGCCTAATTACTCTGGCTAGACTGCCAACAGTATGCTGAATTAAAGTAGCAAGAGTGGACATCCATGTCTTATTCTTGATCTTAGAGGATAAGCTTTCATATAAAATTCTGGTTTTGATGCTAGGATAGTGGTGACTCTTGAAGTGAATTTGGAAGTTGTTCCTTGCTTCTATTTTTTGGAAATTTTTAAGAAGTAATCCTTCCTTAAATGTTTGGTACAATTTACTGGAGAAGCTGTCAGGTGCTGGGCTTTTCTTTGTTAGGAGGTTTTGTTTATTGGTTGGTTTGGTTTTTTTTTTTTTTTTTTTTTTGATTATGGACTCAGTCTTCCTACTCATTATTGCTGTATTTAGATTTTCTGTATCCTCATGATTCAGTCTTAGTAGGTTGTATTTTTCTAGGAATTTATCCATTTCTTCTAGGTCATCCATTTTATTGGCATATTATTATTCATAGTCGTCTTTTGATCCTTTATATATATTTTTTTGGTATCAATTGTAATGTCTTTCATTTCTAATTTTATTTGAATCACCTTTCTTTTCTTTGTATGCCTAGCTGATGGTTTGTTTATTTACATTTTTGGGTTCTTTTGTTTCTTTGTTTTTTTTTTTTTTTATTTATCTTTAAAGAAAATAGCCCTTGGTTTAATAGTGTTTTCCATTGTCATTTTAGTCTCTATTTCTGCTCTGAACTGTTTAATAGCTTTGTTATTTTTTTCATTCTACTAAGTTTATATAAATTTATTTGTTTTTTTTTTTTGCTATTTCCTTGAAGTTTACAGTTTGTTGTTTATTTTCAATCTTTTCCTTTGCTTTATGTAGGTAGGTCTTTATTGCTAGGATAGTCCCTCTTAAAGCTGCTTTTACTGCATCCCATTAGAATGGTATGGTGTATTTCCATTTTCATTTATATTTTATTTTTATTTCTTCACTGACCTATTGATTTTTCAGGAGTACGTTGTCTCATCTTCACATATCTGTTAAGTTCCATTTTTGTTCTTATAATTGGTTTCTAGTTTCATACCATTATGTTTAGAAAAGATGCTTGATATTATTTCAATCTGCTTAGATTTATTAACTAGTTTTGTGACTTATAATATATTCTGTAGGATGTCCCATGTGTACCTTGAATGGAATGTTCTGTAGATGTCTGTTAAGTCCATCTGGTCTAAGTATGTTTTAAATCCAATATTTCCTCATTGATTTTCTGTCTGGATAATCTATTTATTGTTGAAAGTAGGGTATTAAAGTCCCTGCTATCATTGTATTGCTCTATATTTCTCCCTTCAAGTATGCCTCTATTTGCTTCATATATTTAGGTGCATCTATGTTGAGTTCATAAATATTTATAAATATTATAGCCTTTTATGAATTGACACTTTTATCACTATGTAATGACTGTCTTTGTCTCTTATTACAGTCATTGTCTTAAAGTCTATTTTGTCTGTTATAAATGTAAATATCTACCCCTGTTTTCTTTTCATTTCCATTTATTTGGAATACCTTTTTCTGTTGATTCATTTACAGTGTATGTAAGCTGAATGAGTCTCTTGTAGGCAACATATAGTTGGGTCTTTCTTTTTTCTTTTATTATTTTTTTTAATCTATTCAACTTTTTTGTGTCTTGATTGGAGAATTTAGTCTATTTGCATTTAAAGTAATTATTGACATGTATGGGCATACTATTGTCATTTTGTTGATCATTTTCTAGTTGTTCTGTGATTCTTTTTTTTTTTTTTTCTTTCTTGCTCTCTTCCTCTTTAATTTGATGTTTTCTTCTGTAGTGGTATGCTTTGATTTTCTTTATTTATCTTTTGGTATTTAACATAGGTTTTTGAATTGTGGTTACCATGAGGCTTATCTAGATCATCTTTTATTTGTAACAGTCTATTTTAAGCTGACAACAATTTTGAAAGCATACTAAAACTCTACACCTTTACTCTTTTTCCCACATTTTACATCATGGATGTCACCATTTACATCTTTTAATATCTTGTTTCTATTGAGAAATTATTGTAGTTTAGTTATTTTTAATATTTTTCATTTTAAACTCCATAGTACTTTTATAAGTAGTTTAGCTACCCCTTTACATTAGAGGATTCTGAATTAAAATATATATGTTTACCTTTATACTTTTGTTTCAGCTTGAAAAAGTCCCTTTGAAGTCCCACTGAAGTTCCTTGAAGAAATCTCATTTTTATAAGGCTGGTCTGGTGATGATGAACTCCTTTAACCTCTTTATTTTTTCTTCAGTTTTGATGGATAACTTAGCTGGAGAGAATATTCTTGATTGTTATTTGTTTGTTTTGTTTTCCTCTTAGCCCTTTCAATATATTGCATCACACCCATTAAACCTACAAAGTTTCTGTGGAAAAATCTGATTGTTCCCTTGTAGATAACAAGTTGTCTTTCTCTTGCTGTTCTAAAAGCTCTCTCCTTGTCTTTAAATTTTGACAGTTTAATTATAATGTATCTCAGTCTGGGTCTCTTTAGATTCATCTTATTTTGAACTTTCTGTGCTTCCTGCATTTGGATGTCTATTTCTTTTCCCAGGGTAGAGAAGTTTTCAGCCAAAATTTCTTCAAATTAGATTTCTGCCCCTTTCTCTCTTCTCTTCTGTGATACATATAATGTGAATAATTGTCCATTCAATGGTGTCCCAGAAGTCCCTTAATTTATGTTCATTCTTTTTCATTATTTTTTGCTTTCAGCTCCTCTGGATGAATGCCATTGCCCTGTTTTTGCATTTGCTGATCCTTTCTTCTTCTTGATCTAGTGTATTGTTGAATATCTTTATTGGATTTTTTTCAGTAAAGTTATTGTATTCTTCAGATATGTGATTTCTCTTTAGTATTTTTTAATATTTTCTATCTCTGTTGAAATTGATCACTGCACTCATCTCAATCTCTTGGTTTTCTCTCAAACCTTTGTGATTGTCCAAACACTTGTGATTGTGTTTCCTTTGTTTTTAGTGACTTCCAGCAGATGAGGGTATCCAGTGAAGTTTTGGTGTCCTGAAAGGAAGGATCACAATTTGCATCTAGAAACAGGCTGATTGGAAGTCAGACACTTAGAAAGCATTTTTAAAGCCTGCAAGTAGACATCTTTCAGAAAAAGACCAGAAGGTAGGTGTTTCTCTCTTCTCTCTCTGCACTGAGCACCATTTTTATGACATGTATATTTTCTCATTTATCCAATCTATAGGAATAAATCAGTAGTTTTTTGGATTTGTATCAGAGGGAATTACTCCATGGGTAGCTATATATCCAGTATATTTTTATATGTATATATAAAATTTGTCCATGGGAGAATGTGAATTCAGGAGACTTTTAGGTCACCATCTTGGACTAGAACTCATACAAAGAAATTTAGATAATTCAACTTAAAATGGAGAGATTATTCTGGATTATTTGTATTGCCCAAGCTCACTCCTGATGAGCTACAGTATGCTTATTAGGTAGCTCTTATCTGAGGAGGGTGATTCTCAGAAGGTGCAACTGTGAGTGTTAGTAGTCAACACTCAAAGTAACTGAAGAAAGGTGTATACCCACAGAGTGAGGCTGTTTAAGCAAGACCAGAATCCTTAGGGTAGTTTATCAGGAAGAGCACGCTGGAGCTCTTGGACTGAGGATCAACCTCTAACCACTGATGAAATATGATCTGGTAATCTAATGTAAAGGATTGTGGTATAATTAATAATACTGTATTATATACTTAAAATTTGCCAAAAGAGCAAATATTTAATATTTTTGTCACAAAAATATAAATATTTTTAATTTTTTAAATTTATTTTAACTAATTTGGTTGTGGGAATCATTTCATAATGTAGACATATATCAAATCATCACAGGGCACCTGGGTAGCACAGTAGTTGAAAATAAAATATTCTTAAAAATCATCACACTGTATACTTTAAATATATACAATTGCATTTGTTAATTATATCTTAATAATGCTGGAAAAAATAAGGTTAAAATAAATTAAATTAACCAAAATTAAATTAACTGAGTATGAAGGCCATTGTTGACAAGAGAAAAAGACAATACAGCTTATGTTTTAATAAAGATTTATAACTTAATTTCAGATTTCACACTGAGTAGGTGACTGGTATTTTTTTGCTTTTAGCATGAAATGTGAACAGCATTATTATGGTAAATAAAACAGTGATTTATTAATGGTCCTCATAAAAATAGAATCTTGCCTTTTAAGTGCAAACAGACTCCAGTGTTGATAATTACAAACTGAAACATAATATAAGAAATACTAGCAGGTTTCATTGTTTAAACATCACTTTCTGTATTTTTACACAAAGTTTAAGACTGAGGCGTATCTATTTAATCATGAGGCAGTAAGAGAGTGGCTCTATGGTATCCACCATAGATTATTGGGTATGGAGCTTTCGTACTCAGGTTCCAGTCGCTTACCGCAGCTATGTGGCCTTCACATGTAGCCTTAGTGAGTAATTTATCTCAACTTTCTCCCTAGGTAGGTTAATGGTTAAGTCTGTGCTGGTCCCTTTTGGTCTTGTTGTGAAGACCAAAAAGAGAATTTGTGAAGATTATTTAGCTTTATACAACCATGTTATTGGTGGTGATACTACCATCATCCTCACCACCATCATTATACAAGTAAGGAAGTTAAGTACTAATCACTTCTTGGATTTGGAAAGTAAATATTTTGACTTTTTTGACTGAATATAAAAATGGCAATAATCAATCCTGTTGACCAGATTGGGCAGTTCCCCATATGAAATTGTTCTGGTGACAGTGCAGAATTTAAAAACCTCGGTGCTCAGCAATGTATTTTTTATTTAGGATATTTATTTGACTCATTAAACCCCTATAGTCTCCCTTATTTCTGTCTTTATTATTCCAAACTGAATATCCAATTTGGATTTTGTAGAATTTTTCCCCCTTAAAATACTAGACAGAATCAGTTACAACTGTCTCCTACAATGAAGAGTTTTATGGAAAGTTTAGCATCGATCTTCAGGAGCTAAGCTCTAAAGAGATCAGCCTTGCCCAAGGTTTGCAAATGTATGCAAAACTGACTTTGTTTCATAAATAATTATATAATGTAATTATAAATAATTATAATTTCCACTGTTTTTTATTTTGTTTGTTGCCTATAGATTTTTAAACCATAAGGGTATAAAATCATCTTGCTATAAGAGAAATTGTCCTATTGCTTGCTAATGCCTTACCACATTTCCACATTGCCCTGAATTCTATATTGCCTAGTTGGTACTTTGGTGTGGATTTTGAGTGATATGATAATAATAGAGTGTTATTCCTGATTGTAATTCATTTTGCTTGCATATCAATCTTGCTGTATTTGAATGTATACAAAGAATACTAATCACTGTACTGTATGTCTTTAATCTCTGTCATAAAGAAGTATCTTTATTTGCATATGCATGAATTTCAATAATATTTGCATAAAGAGAAAGTCAGACACTTTGATTACCAGTAATCTTTTTACAATGTATAAGGTTTTACATTGATTCCCCCCTTATTTTTTTCTTGTCAGGTTGAGTTTACTTTCATTTTAATGCCCATCTCAGAGGATGTATCAATAATAGCTAATAAGGAAGAGGCAAAATAGTGAAAGAACCTCCATAAAAAATTGCCAATGTTGGTTAATAAACTGTCAATTTAGGTATACACTCAGAACAATTCTCAACCCAAAGAGGTGAAAAATGAATTATTTATCCCCTTAACAATAATATCTATCCCGTTTCCATTCTCAGATCTTAAAAAATTATCAGAGATCCAATATTTAACATCTTTAACACATGAAATGTTTCAAATCTTATTTAGCTAACAGCTGAAGCAATTTTTTTTTTAAGCTACAAAACAAGTTACATTTCATAAAAATTTCCATGGAGCAACAAATCTGTATTTTGTTTCTCCTCTCTTTAATTCTACAATTAACCTTACTCTGAAATGTGTGAAAATCTGCAATCACTTCTTGCCCAGGAAAAATGCTGAGGCTTCTGTGATTTAAGAAACAGGCTAAACCAGATAACTGTGGTTGAATTATACTAGGATTTTCAACCACTATCCTCCTCTACCACAGTGACAACTTTCAAATATCATGTTGCTGGAAATCTACCTGCTACTTTGTTTTTCTCCTAATCCCACTAAATCTCTGAAGATCAGATCCCAGGTGTCCTTCCATATGCTTCAATCTAGTCAGTGAAGTTCTATAATCACTAACATGCTCCTGTTTCCATTTTTGTGGCTACTTTTACATAAAATTTTCTTCAAAGTTAACAACTGTTTATATATATTACAAATTAAAATTTTGGTAACATTGGATATAGGCTATTATTGTGGAGGCCAAGAAAATTAAAGCCATTCCACTTTAAGTTCAGCGTTAGCACAAGCACAGCCATCCCAGGCCCCTGTGAATAAGAGCTGAAATTTACCTTACTTCAGTTACAGGAAAAAAAACAGTTTACAGCTTAACGACCTAGAAAGCCCCATATTAGAATGAGAACAGAGTTCAATGCCCTTGAAAGCCCCATATCAGAATGTAAACAGAACTTGGGAAATTCCTCCCCCCCTTCTGGAGGTCCCCTAGACCAGCCCATAAAACTAAGCTGGAACCCACCTCGGGGTCCAAGTCCCTGCTCCGCTGTGTCCGGTATACTTGGATGCAAGCTCCAGCTTGTTAATAAACCCTCGTGTGTTTGCATGGGTGTCGGCTCCTTGATGGTTTCTCGGATTCTCAATCTTGGGCACAATTATAAAATATAGAAGAATTGAAGGAACGCATTAGTAACCCAACCTACAACACATAGAGTCTATGGGGTTTGCTACTCTTGTTTCCAAAGCAAATTGTATTCACCTCCCCCACACCCACCCCACCCTTAGTGCTCTGTTGTGTAGATATATTTCAGACTTCTGGAAGTGCTCCTGTCTGCGCTGCTTTATATTGCAGGAAACCATCTTCACCATCATGAGAGTCCTTCTCTGAAGTACCAAAGCTAGCATTTATTTGTGAGATGTTTTGAATTATCTCACAGGCGAAGCAAGGCTTAGTACAATTATACCCATTTTGCACACAGAGTTAATCAGATGGAGTGAGTTCTCCAAGGTAAACTGGGACAAGCTGGTAAGCTGGGACATCCAGCAGCCCAATCACATTCAGAACCTCATGGACGTCATACCTGTCTATTTTCATAGGTAAGATGCCATTCATGTAATAGAATGATGATAATGACATAATGCATTTTCTTAGTTGATGCTATTAATTTTGCGAAATGGACTGGAGAATTTTCTAGTCTCTTTTTACATATCAGAAAATTTTTGTTTAGAAAGGCTAAATGAATGGTCCAAGGCAACAAAGTTAGTTTACAGTAGTAGTAGTTTAGGTTAGAATGCAGGTCCCTTGAACAGAAATTCCAAGTGTCCAAGGTTTTTTCCATAGTTATCCTGTCGCCTACTACTGTTTTAATGCCCTGCGTTTGATTTGACACACATTTTCAAAGCATGATTACTATAGGATGCATTGTTATCACAAAGGATATGCTATATCCAGTCATATATGGGGAATAAGAATTGGAGTTGTTATTCTGACAATTTTTCTCTAGGATATACTTTAAAATGATGAGACCAATACTTAGGGATATGTTTTGCTGCTTACTTAGATATATCTTGAATTTCCTAGATTTCTAAGCTATAGATGTTCATATATCACAAATAAGGTGGTCATATAATTTACTGTACAGACTAGAATATATTTTTGAAAGATTGTATTTATTTATTCATGAGAGACACACAGAGAGAGAGAGAGGCAGAGACACTGGCAGAGGGAGAAGCAGGCTCCATGCAGGGAGCCCAAGGTGGGACTCGTTTCCGGGTCTCCAGGATCAGGCCCTGGACTGAAGGCGGCACTAAAACGCTGAGCCACCCGGACTACCCATAGACTAGAATATTTTTGAAGGTGAAAGATGCTCTATTAAAAATTTCACCGGGTAAGGCAAACTGAGATAGTTTTACACTAATTGTAAAGGGCATTGACATTTCTCCTTTGTTTCTAGAAATAATTGCTTGCCTTTAAGTGCTTATATGTTTATCTGTAAAACCCCATGATATTATTTGAAATCAGTTTTATTATACTTCATCAGTTTCATTTTTTTTCCTTTGCAGTGAAATTGTATGGTTTCTATATGCCTGAATAAAATGGTGGCTAATTTGGTAAGGATGAGAACTTTGAACCAGTATGTTTTAAAATAGTTTCTGTTTGTATCAAAGAGTTTAGCTCACAATGAAATTAACTGCTATCTTTTGGAATTGGAAGGAATAAAACATGTCCTTGACTCTCTTATATGGTGGCTACTTGAAAAATCATACTGTAAGAGCCTGTAATCACCCACATCTCTTCCTTTTATTTAGCATAGACACACACAGAGGAATTAAAAACACTCCCAGGAAGATCAAGTCCATTGGTTTCTCTCTCCCGTCTCTTTCTCTCTCCCTCTCTCTCTCTTTCATAAACACTGGCACGTGTGCAAGAATCAAAATCTTATTAAAAAACAAATTAATTTTCCTAAACATGACATATCAACTATGCTGAAGTGTGACATGCTGTCAGGTGTTCTTTTTGAGAAGGATTAACATATTTTCATGCATTCCATTTCTGAGGAGAAAAATATACACAACTAAGCAAAAATGCATACAACTCTTTTAACCCATGCCCTATGCATCTGTCCTGATCGCCTATCAATGCGGTGAATTTATGCATTCAACAAATTTATTTTTGAGCACCTGCTGTGTCCCAAAAGTAATGCTTTCAGTGGAAAGGGAATAAAGACTTTATATTTGTAATCAGCCAAGAAAGAAACAAGAAATTGTGAAAACTGCTATCTGAGTCACATAGTAGAGAATAAAGAGGTGGCACCAACCTGAAACATATGATTATGATTAGGGGACAGGGTAAAAAGTCATAGTGAAGGGTCAAGTGTCATCATGAATAGAGGTCTTGAGCCAGAAAGAGCTTGGAAACCAATAATATAGTACCTTTTTGCATCATGATATGTCTCAATATAAAGAAGCCAAGGTTTTTGGATTTTTTTTTTATCTGTAAGCAAGAATTTGTTTTACAATATTCTAGGCAAGTTTCTGTTATGCAAGATGAACAAGTTCTAGAGATCTTCTGTGCAGTGCCTATAGCTAATAATCCAGTATTGAACACTTAAAAATTTGTAAAGGGGGTAGATCTCATGTTAAATATTGTTACATACATGTGATGAAGGTGCAGAGCAAAAGTTTTGGGGGGATGATGAACGTTTATTGCCTTGGTCATTGTGATGGCTCCACGGGTACATGTGTATCTCTACACTCATCAGATTATGTATATTTCATGTGTCCAGTTCTCTTTTGTATATATCAATTATACATCAGTAAAACTGTTAAAAAAAAATCCAAGGTGAAGGAAAAGAAAAATCTGAAATGTGTAATGTTCAAAAATGCTTATAACACTTTGCCAACATTTGCTCCTAAACACCTGTAATATCTTTATTCTTGTGCAGTGTGTTTGTGTATCTGTGTGAGACATTGTGCTAAACTTTGAAAGATACAATGCTGAGAAGATTTTAATTGCTTTTCTCAGAACAGGGAAAGGCCTGGGTGACAACTATAAAGCAGCAAAGTATCATTCCCTTTGATTTTGGTTGTATTTACTCTGGACTGATTCAGGATCTACAAATTTGGAGAAGACATTTGCAGAGATTTTAGATGTTTCTGTGGGATGCAAAATGCTGTTTGAATTCACAGTTGTCTCCACCTGTTCCCTTTGAAAGTTCACTGTTTAGAGTTCTCAAATGAAGATATCACATCAGTGGTGAGCGACCATTAGTGTTATCTAATAGTTACTTTTACTCAAGCTAAATAATTTGATACTATTTTTAAAAGATTTTATTTATTAATTTGGGAGATATAGTGTATGCATGAGCAAGGGTGGGACAGAGGGAGAGGGAGAGGCAGACTGCCCACTAAGCAGGCAGCCCACCACAGGTCCCAGGACCCTGGGGTCATGACCTGAGCTAAAGGCAGATGCTTAACCAACTGAACCACCCAGGTGCCTGGGGACTATTTTTTTTAAGGCAGTCATTATTTCTTTAAAAAATGCATCTGTCCTCTTAGAGAGCAAATTCAAGTTGTCCAAGATTCTAATTCTGTCAGAACATTGAAGCACCATCAGGGAGGGTTCCCCAAGTTCTAAGATAATGAGGGACAGTGGGATGGGACAATGAGTAGATATACTGAAAATGCTCCAATGGACTGAATTATGTTCTCTCCTCCCAATCATATGTTGAATTTCTAACCCTTAATGTGATAGTACTTAGAGATGGGGGCTTTGGGAGGTAATAGGGTTAGAAGAGGTTCTGAGGGTAGAGCCCTGGACCAGTTGGGACTATTATTTTTATAAGAGTAGACAGTAGAGAGCTTGCTCACTTTTTCTGTGTACATGTGCACAGGAAAGGCCATTTGGGTGCATAGCAAGAAGGTAGCTGTCTGCAAGTCAGGAAGAGAGCCCTCACCAGAAATTGACCATGCTGGCACCTCGGTCTCAGACTTCTAGCCTCCAGAATTGTGAGAATTACATTTCTGTGTTAAAACCAGATAATCAATGGTATTTTGTTAGGCAACTCTTGCTAGACTAATACAGATGTCATGGCTCTCAAGATTTATATCCCTGAGCTGTCTGAGCAGATGGGCTTCTTCTTGAAGCAACACCTTTGGAAAGCTTGCTTGAAAGTCACCTGGGCACCTGTTAAAACACAGATTCTTAGGCCTCCTTCGACTTACTCAATCAGGAGCACTAGAGATGGAGCCCTAGAACTTATACTGCTCTGTTCATTGGTGTTCCTTGTAAAGTTTGATTGTAAGCTACAAAAGGACAGAGACAAATTCTGGTTTGTTCAGTGCTGTGCAGCCAGCACCTGGCAAGAGGCAGATTATGTGCTATGTGTGTCATAAGCATTTGTTGAATCTGGAACAAATATCCCATTTTAATTCTATAGGTTATGACAAGGTAAAATAAGACTGTGAAGGTTTGACAAAGTAAAATAAGACTGTGAAGATGAAAAGCCACTTGGAGTGGTATGGAAGTCCAGTGAATTATCAGAGGCAAATCACGTTGTGATTTATTCTGACCTGGACTACTGTCTTACCAATGTGGGGTGCATATAGATGAGGCATCTATGTTTGGGTTTATTTTCAATGCCCATGTTGGAAACAGGTTGCGTTTCATAAAGCTCTCTGACTAGCTATAGTAGGTAGCTCTTTTTCATCTACTAAATATATATATGACCCATTTATTTTTATTATTTATATATATGTATCATGTATCTATCAATATATGCAGCCAGTGTATTTATTTATGGCCCTATTTCCTGCCATTAGTGCAGTGGGGCAGCCATCATACTGAGAATAAAAGTTCTAGAATTTTATCCCAGCTCTGACAAAAAACTACATGTTCAAGGGCAAATCCATTAGAATTCTCTAATATCAGTGTCATGGAGTTAGACTTGTGCTTGATGGTCCCTAAATACAGTAAAATTCAATGATCCTATGATTTCATCATCAGGTAATTTTTTTCTCTTCTCCCAAAGACTGATAGTTTAGCCTGGAAACTTTTAGGAGATTTCAAATGACATTCTGAGTTTGAATAGAACAAGAACCTGGCACCTGACATAGAAGGCCTGCTAGGTTTTTAAAGAGAAATTGATAGTCACAGTAATCACATTTATGATTAAAATTTCACCAGAAATTTTTTGTTTTTATTATTATCTTGCATGCACATCAATGGAGACACACAAGAGGCAGAAGAAAAATAATTACCTGAAGGTAATTAAGTGCATTCAAATAAATGCTCTTTCATCCCAGTATAAATCCCAACAAGTCCCATTCAAATCCTCTCTGACACAGTCAACTAGATTCAACTCCATGTGAAATATATTGGTTCACAAATTGAAAAATAAATTTGAACTTGGTTTAGTATAAAAGAATATTTTTATTTTAATTGTTCATTTGCTTACTTTTTTGGTGGGAGAGGATAGATGTTGGTGGAGGACATGACTTCATCTGTACAAATCAGGAAGTATTTGCAGGAAACAGTAATAATATGACATGCAAATATGTACAAATCCTAGGTCGCCACACAAAGCCAGATCTGCATCCTGTTTTTCCCTGTGGAATGGAAAAGAATCCGACTAATAGACTTTCAGTCGTTTTCCATCAACTGCTTTCAACAGTTGCCTCCCACCACTTGCTTCTGTGATGGATCTGCTGAATGACTGCAACTGAGCAGGTAACAGTTCACTGGGAAAATCAGCAAACACTCCCCAAACTATCTCTCCTATTTCATTACCATGCCTTTCCCACCTCTGTTTACCTCTAGATCAGGCTCTTCAAGTAAAATAATGACCACCCACTGTTCTCAGAAGGGATGGACTGTGTCATGGAGCAAGCATGACTGCTGTAAGGTAAAGCATGGAGACAAAGTCTTTTCTGTGTCCTTGTCCCTCCCATGATAAGTTTCTGCCTGCCAAGAGGGAACACAAGAGCAGTGGGGTTTTCTCAGAAAGCCTCCAAGCAGTATGTGAGAAAATAACTTGAACCAAGAAACAGTGGTAAGATTAATTTTGTTTGGAGAAAACTGAAGGGAATAAAAGCCTCTTTGTTTACTTTAGAGGTATGCTGCCATTTGATTGTATTTAGTGCAAACAGCAACTGTTAGGAAACAACATATAGATCCAATCCATGCAATAGCAGTAAGAGAGCTTTAAATGAGCCTACTGAAAGCCTTTCCTAAATGAAATGCTTTGCATATTAGCAGCAAATCTGCACCTCCTTTATTCCTGAGGAAGGGTGCTTACACATGGGATATGTTACCTGGGGAGATGGAATACTGTTTGCAAACAAGGTGCACCTTTAAGCAGAGCTTTCAAAGCAATGCTGCAATTGTGACCAGCCTTCCCAAGAGCCTACCTAGACTTGGCCAGCTTGTTGGCATTGTTCCTTCTAGGACAGGGGTCCAGTTCATCCTCTCTCCGGTGGCCCCCTTGACACCTCAGTCTTTCCATCACATACACACATGCACACACACACACACAAACACACACATCTTATGTGAATTTCAAATAGAGCTCTCCTATCAATATTCACCTACCTTTAAATTAGGTAGTCCTGAGGCCATTCTAAGTCATTAGTCTGTAGAGAGACGATTCCGGTTTTGGTTCTACCCTCCAGAAATTCTCTTTTCTTTTTCCTTTCTATTGCTATTTTGCCAACAAATACCTTAGGCTATTTCTTCTACAGTTTTGGAACGGTGTTATTTTTAAACAGCATTACTGATGATTTATATATAATATTTACCAAACTTAAGAGTGCAAGGGAATATGTTTGGGCAAAAGCATAATCAAGTAACCAACACCAGAGTAATTATATCAAAGATTTCCATCACCCTAAAAGGTACCCTGTGCCCCCTTGGAATCCCTCTGCTACCCCCACCCTAAGCCACTTGCAAACATATCTACTTTCTGTCACTATAGTTTTACATTTTCTAGAATTTCATTCAATAGCGTCATTGACCATATAATCTCTTGTGTCTGGCTTCTTTCTCTTAGCATAATGCTTTCAAGATGTATCCACTTGGTTGCATAGCATCAATAGCTAGTGTCTTTTTATTGCTGAATAGTGTTTTATTATATGTGCATACCACGGTTTGGTTATCCATTCACCAGATGATGGCCATTTGGGTTGTTCCACTTTTTGGCTATTGTGAGTAAAACTCCTATGAAAAATAGACTGCAAATCTTTATGTAAACATATGTTTCATTCCTCTGGGGTAAATAACTAAGAATGGAATGGTAGAGTCCTAGAGCAGTATATGTACAACTTTAAAAGAAACTATCAAAGTGTTTTCCAAAGTGATTTCTATATTTTGCATTCCTACCAGTGATATACAATGGTTCTTATTGCTCTATATTTCTTGATGTAATCAGGCGTTTTTATTTTAGTTATTCTAATATGTATGTAATGGTATGTCATTGTGGGTTTTTTATGGTATAGTTTTATTTTATTTTATTATTATTTGTGGATTTTCTTTATTGAAGTTCGATTTGACAACATATAGTATAACACGCAGTGCTCATCTCAAGTGCCCTCCTCAGTGCCTGTCACCCAGTTAAATTATCCCCCCTGTCATTGTGGTTTTAATATCTAATATCTATTTTCCTAAAGGTTCTATGCACCTTTTCATGTGCTCATTGATTTCTTTATTTCTTTTCTTTTCTTTTCTTTTTTTTAGAAATGTCTGTTCAAATCTTTGTTTTTTTAAAAAATAATTATTCCCCCTAATAATTTATTGATTTGTAAGTGTTCTTTATATATTCTGGAGAGGAGTACATTATCAGGTGTTGTGTCTTACCAGTATTTTCCTCCTAGTCTGTGGCTTGTCTCTTTATATTGTTAATAGTTTTAAGTTCAGCAAATTTCAATTTATCAGTTTTTTCTTTTATGGTTAGTGTTCTTTCTGCTTTAGTTAATATTACTCTATATAAGTTTGTGAAGACTTTTTTCCTAAGTTGATGCTAATAGGTTTTAAAGTCTCAGTTCTTACATGTAAGTCTATGATCCAATTAGAAATAATGTGTGTCCTTTCTTTCAGAAATGCATTTTTCAGATGTAAATTGTTTAATTTCCAAATATTTGGAGGTTATCCAGATATTTTTCTGTTATTGATTTCTGTTTTAATTTTGTCTTGCTCAAAAATATATGATTTATGTTTTCAAATATTTAAAAGTTGTCAATTTATTTTTTTAAATATTTTAAAGTTGTTGAGATTTACCATCCAAAATATAATTTATAATCGCGAATATTTTGTGTCCATTTAATAAGTTATCTTTAGCTATTAATAGATGGAGTATTTCATAAACATCAATTATATCAATTTCATCAATAGTATTGCTTGAGTCTTTTATATTTTTACAGATTTTCTGCCAAAATTTTGTATTAATTACTGTGAGCTGAACAGTGATAACTAGCAATAAAGGTAGATTTCGTCTTTCCATTATATTAGTTTTGGCTTTATGTATTTTGAAGCTCTGTTATTAGATTTATATTCATTTTGAATTGTTAAGTCCTTTTGAGTATTAGCTTCCTTGTGATTATAAATATCCCATTTTATCCCTGATAATATTTATGTGCTTTTTACACATAAGGTACATCAGGGCTTTGCTCTTTTTTGATATATATACAATCTGATTTCTATTTGCATTGTTTATATAATTTACCCTTAAAGTAATTATCATTGTTTGCTTTACATATTCTTTCTTGTTGTATGATTCCTATGTACCTGTCTGCATATTACTGCTTTTCTGTTTTTCTTTTCTTTCCTTTTTTGGCCTATTTTTGCCTTGACATATTGTATGATTGCATTTTTTTTCCTTGGTCATTGTCTTCAGTTATACTCCTGTGGTTTTATGTTTCTGGTTGTTCTAGAATTTACAATATAAATATTTAATTTTTCATGGTTGATATTCAAATAGAGTATGATTGTCTTAGATTGGAATATTTCCATTTACCTACCAGTTATTGTGTGATTGTTTTCACATGTAGTTATTTTTTGTTTTAAACTACTTATGGTCTTTTAAAGATATGCAAAAATAAGGAAAATTTCTTTTTCTATTTATCATTCCATTCATTATTTTTATGACTTTTAATTTTTTATGTAGATTCATATTTCCATTTTATACGATTTTTGTTCTGTTCTACTTGAAGAACATTTTTCATTTCTTGTGGTGGTGGTCTGAAAAGTAATAATAAATCATGGAATTGATAGTACATGAAGGAGTAGAATGTATGACAACAAAACACAGGTTCTAGGAGGGGAGAATTTGAAATATACTGCTGTTCCTCCTGTTGTGCCCAAGATTGCGAATCCGAGAAACCACCAAGGAGCACACACCGATGCAAGCACACAAGGGTTTATTAACAAACTCGAGCTTGGGTCCAAGTATACCCGACACAGTGGAGCAGGGACTTGAACCCCGAGGTGGGTTCCAGCTGGGTTTTTATGGGCTGGTCTAGGGGACCTCCAGAAGGGGTGGAGGGATTTCTCAAGTTCTGTTCACATTCTGATATGGGGTTTTCAAGGGCATTAAGTTCTGTTGTCGTTCTGATATGGGACTTTCTGCCACGGCATCGAGCTCTGTTCTCATTCTAATATGGAGCTTAACTGAAGTAAGGTAAACTTCAGCTCTTATTCACAGGGGCCTGGGATGGCTGTACTTGTGCTAACGCTGCACTTAAGGTGGAATGGCCTTAATTTTCTTGGCCTCCACACCTCCTACTGTATAAAGTGGCAAAAGATCATTTAAGGTAAACTGTGGTAAATTAAAGTTGTTTACTATAAACTTAAGAGCAAACACTAAAATAAAACAAACAATAGTTATAGCTTATAAGCCAGCAAGGGAGAAAAATAGTCATAATTAATACTCAGTCCAAAAAAACAGAAAAATTGTTTTAAAGTTTTAAAATATGAAAAGGACAATAGAGCAAATAAAAAGCAAATAGCATGATGCAAGATTTAAACTCAACTATATCGGGCAGCCCTGGTGGCTCAGAGGTTTAGAGCCACCTTCAGCCTGGGGTGTGATCTTGGAGACCCGGGATTGAGTCCCATGTCAGGCTCCCTGCATGGGGCCTGCTTCTCCCTCTGCCTGTGTCTCTGCCTCTATCTCTCTCTCTGTGTCTCTCGTGAATAAATAAATAAAATCTTAAAAAAAAAAAAAAAACTCAACTATATCAATTATCATGTTAAGTTATTTGATCTACGCATCATAATTAATGGCAGAACTTGTCAAACTAGACACTGACAAAAAGACCTATGAGGTGTCTCTGTTAAAACTATTTTAAATATAAAGATACCAGTGGTTAAGATAAAGCCAAAATAAGATAACACTGGCCCAATTTTGTTCCAAATAAAACTGGAAGGGCTCAATAGTTATAGAAACCAATATTTGACTTTATTCAACATCCGTTAATGAGAAAACCTCTCAACAACTAAGTATAGAAGGGAACTTCAATATGATTAAAGAGCATTTACATACATCTAGAGCTAAAATTAAAATTAATGATAAAATACTGGCATTTTCCCCTAATACCAACAATGCTGGGATGTATTCACTCACCCATTTTATCCAACACTGTCCCAGATGTCATAGCCGGTGTAATGCAAAGGAAAAGGGAGGATAAACAGCATAATGATTGGGAAGGAAAACATAAAATTGTGTTTATCCACAGACAACATAGTTGTTTACAAAGAATCATATGGAATCTTCAAAATAATTACTAAACTTAGTTTATTTAGCAAGTTCTCAGGACATAAGTTCAACATACTAAAATCAATTGTACTTTTTGAGATCAGCAGCCAATATTGGGAAATAAAATCTTAATATTCCATTTCTGATAACATCAGAAACAAAGAACTAAAGAATAAACTGAAAAGAAATGCAAGACCTCTAAATGAAAACCACAAGTCTCTGTAGTGAATAAGTAAATAATACCTAACAAATGGAGAAATGTACTATGTCCATAGATTTAGGAGACTCAATTTTTTTATAAATTTATTTTTTATTGATGTTCAATTTGCCAACATATAGAACAACACCCAGTGCTCATCCGAGACTCAATTTTTTAATGCAAGGCAAACCACAGCCCACAGACCCCCCCAACCCATCGCCTGTTTTGGTAAAATTGTGTTTGAACGCAAACATACCATTTATTTGTAAATTTTCTTTGACTTCAGCCCACAATGGCAGAGTTGATTTGTTACAGCAGATGTTGCAACAGTATGCCTTACCTACAAAGCCTAAAATATTTACTCTTTAGTTCTTTACAAAAAGCACTTGCTGACATATTTTTGATGTGTGAATTGCCCCCAACCTGACCTATAACTTTAATGTAATCCAACTCAAATCCCAACTCCCATTTGCATAAAAATCGTCAGGTTAATTACACACATTTATTTGGATAAGCAAAAGATTTGGAATAGCAAAAGGGATCTTCAAGAAGAACGTTATTGAAGAGCTTATACTATCTGATTTCAAGACTTGTTATAAAATTATTTATTGAAAAACTATAGTATTGGCATAGAAATTAACAAAACCACATTGAAATAGAATAGAGCATTTAATATTAAGCCCTGGCATATATGTCGAATGACTTTTTTCACAAAGGCACTAAGTCAATACAATGAGAAAAATACAGGTTTTTAATTGATTGGAAAAGCTTGATTAAATGATTCACTAAAAAATGAATATAGTATTTTTTTAAGATTTTATTTATTTAGTCATGAGAGACACAAAGAGAGAAAGAGGCAGAGACACAGGCAGAGGGATAAGCAGGCTCCATGCAGGGAGCCTGATGTGGGACTCAATCCCAGGACTCCAGGATCACGCCCTGGGCTGAAGGCAGGTGCTAAACTGCTGAGCCACCCAGGAATCCCTGAATCTAGTATTTTTATCATATGATACATAAAAATTAATTTGGAGTATATAATAGAAATGTAAAAGCTGAAACTATAAAATATCTAGAAAAAACATCAAAGAATATCTTAATGACTGTGGTAGGCAAAGTTTTCTTAAAGAGGACACAAAAATCACTGAGCATAAAATAAAACACTGGGAAGTTGGACTTAATGCAAAATAAAAATTTCTATTCATCAAAAGACAATTAAAAAGTTAAAAAAGGCTGGCCAAAAAAAATGAAACAATATATTTGAAATACACATATTTAATAAAGAACTTACTGAGAATATACCAGAATATATCAATAGAAGAGGCAAAGAATACCTCTTACCCAACAAATATGGGGAAAAGGCAGTAATAAAAAAGTAGTAATAAATAAAGTAATAAAGGCATATGATGGGCAATTAGCACGAGAAAAGATTCTCAATATCCTTAATTATCAGGTGAATTAAAGCCAGACTATGATACCATCTCACATTACCTAGAACAGCTAAATTAAAACAAAACAAAACAAAACAAAACAAAAAAAACAAATATTGGTCAGAGTCTAGAACAATTGGAAATCTCACAGATCATTGCACAAAATGGTACAACCAGTTTGGAAAACTATTTGGCAGTTTCTTATAAAATTAAACATATCCATCTAATTTCACTCCTAAGTATTTTCCCAAGAGAAATGAAAACATGTCCACAGAAGACGTGTATGGACCTTTTTCAG
Source organism: Vulpes lagopus (assembly GCF_018345385.1). NCBI lineage: Eukaryota > Metazoa > Chordata > Mammalia > Carnivora > Canidae > Vulpes > Vulpes lagopus. The sequence goes on from NC_054833.1 coordinate 4,738,953, forward strand.
CAGCTTTATTCTTAGTATCAAAAACCAGAAACAAAACCAAACATTTATCAATAGGAGAATAATAAAACATGGGCTATTCATACCATGGTGGAATAAACAGCAGTAATAAAGAATCCACTCATGGTGTGCATGTAACAACATGGATGAATCTCAAAATCACTATGTTAATTGGGAAAAGCCAGAAGAAATGAGCATATACTCTAGGATTCCATTTGCTACAAGTTCAAAAATAAGCAAGATTAATCTGACACTAGAAATCAAAGTGATGATTGCCTATAGGGGCAGAATTGATGATGGGAAGATAGAAATTTTCTTGTGTATTAGTAATGTTTTATGCCTTGCTGAAGATGGGACAAAAGTGTGTTGATTTATTAATGCTTATTAAATTACACATTTCATTTCACTGTACACATTTCATTTTATGTAAAGTTTATCCCAATACAAAAGAAGGATAGATGATGAGCATTGGGTTGATGAATGGAATTGTTGAATCCCTATGTTGTACACCTGAAACTAATATAACACTGTGTGTTAACTATACTGGAACTTAGAAAAAATGATAATGCCCAAGAAGGTATCAGAAATAAACATGGGGAGATGAGGTCTGTTTCTCAGATGCAGGCTTTAGCCTGGGAGGTATGTTGAGCACTCTGAATGATGCATAACCAAGGCTTGCATACAACATTGTCAAATTAAACATTCAAGGAATATCTGTTAACGACAAAAAAAGATTCATAGTGCAGTGTTTTCTAGATTAATCCTGCCGGTAAGCCAGTTATTGCTTTATTTTATCTCATATTTTCATGACAATTTTTGAACTACTTAGATACTAAGACATGTGCCATGACTACTGCCTCTAGTTGTAAGTGGGTAGTAATTGGAAAATTGAAACATATATGTATTAGAGGAATAGCAATTCAAAAGCTCTGAAGCCAAGTGACACTTGGAGGTGGTCTCAGTGTCTCCAGATGCCCCATGGTCTGTTTGTGGGCTCAGGGCTACATTCAGAGGCCAGCATCTTGGGCCTCTCACTGTGCAGAAAGTGAGGATTACATAAGTATTCAGGTGTTTCGTGCACCGTGGGCTTTACAACAGAGGAAGATTATTTGTACAAGATAGCAGCCTATATTAAGGCACACATGCATTTATATTGTTTTTGGCATCCAGGGGCCCTTTTTACTAGATTTTGTCAACCATGTTTCCTTTTTGAACAGAGGCTGCATACAACAATTGGATGAAGAACTTTGCAAAATCTCTCAAGAGGCCTCTCTTGAGGTTGAGCCTGTATGAGATCACGATATGAGAATATGGCTTGGCTGGACTTTTATTTCAGTAAGTGATCTCATTCACTTAAAGCACTAATCATTTTAACAGGAGAAAAGTATAGCCTTCCAAAATCACAGCAGGAAAAAATAAGAGAAAAAGCATGTCAGAATGATCTTGTAGAGGTTCCCATGTGATCTTACATTGAAAATTTTCCATTTATACATCATCAGAATGGATGTATAGTCTAATATTACTGGTGAAAGATAGATGAGAAAAGCCAACCTAATGCAAACAAATAGGATTCCAGGCTGCAAAGCTGACTTACCTGGTTTGGGTTTATTACATTTGACATGAAAAAAAAAAAAAACATTTTCCCCCTTTGGAAGTCTTTCCATCCTAAGGCACATAACATCTGCATGACAATAATTTGCAGATGACAACAATTGGAATACGCTTTAGAGCAGGTTTGATGTTAGTAACCAGGTCTACCTGATGTACAATACCTAACTGAAAACTGGAAATTTTAACGTGGCTACCCCTACCATGCATCTTGGTTTAATTTTATGTTTATATTCAGGGTAGCTAAGCAGAACTCTTTCATTTATATTCCCTATATTTTCCCCTGTAAATCTGTCTCTTTGCTTATTTCTGATTAGCCACAGTAAAAAGCTGCTCTGTATGTGCAGCAAAGCACTTTTAAACATCTAAACACTATAGGGAGTAAGATTACTTCCAGCTAACCCTAACAAGTCTGGAAGGCACATCAAACCCAGAAATAAAGTTGGCCTAATTCTGTTTTCTATCAGTGAATGCATCAGAAACAAAGTCAAGTTAAGTTCATGAAATGGCTGTATTTTAAACAAAAATACATCTCTATTGGGGAAAAAAAGAGGGTGAAGGGGTGATGAGCATTTCTATAATTGCATGTGCAGCAATCATAATTCCTAGATTTCTAAATAGAGTCCTAGGTATTGCAGCCCGCTGTGCAACACGTCAATTAGAGCAAGACTGAGTACTATTAGTGGAGATGCTTGTAGCTGGTGGCTCCTGTGGATTTGTGAAGCATGGATTAATGATGAGCTTCTCTCAGTTTCTATGACCCAGCCTCTGAGCATTAGATCTCCACTTTAACCCTTCAACATACACATCAAAATAGAAGGGACCTCAGTATATTCCTCATGCCCAGAGCTTGTCATCAGAGCCAGTACGGTCAATTCAAATCAGAAGTTCCTCACTGAGCACCCTTTCTTTAAGAATTATAGTAACTCAAGCCATAGTTAGTCTTTCCCAGATGAATAGAAAACTTTTATAGCAAATCTTGGAAGTTCATGGACAGTTTAGTCCACCATTACTCAAGCCTGTTATCCTTGCTCATTGTCTAGGATATGAGCTTTTCTACTCATAGACAGTGTACATTTTCAGTTAATATACTCTGCTCTGTACTCATCCTCTACGTGCCTCTGGAAGACCTTGATCTGGTTACCAATTTCTCCCTCATTTGTGAGTTGTTCACTGAACATCCCAACATTTCCTGATCTTAATTGGAAGTAGACTTTGCCATGCAAAGGTATTTTCCCTGCAACCCTTTCATTTGGATTCAGTTTTTTCCCTGACATCTCATAGGCCTCACATCTGAAAAGTAGATTGGCATCTCCCTGACTTCTGTTCTGGAATCTATACTATTTTTCCTTCTTCATGGAGGAAAAATCCTTCTCCTTGAGGCTTATACCAACCACTCTTCACCCACCTCATAAATCATCCATGGACTTTCTGATCATTCTTGCTCATTTATACTATTTAACTAATATTTTAGTACCTGGTCATAGTGTTTTCTCCTGGTTAAGTTGGGCCTTTATTTTAGGTGACTTCAAACCTAACTTTGGTAACCATCTAACATAAGAACCTCTCAATTTCTTTATTTTTTTCTCATCTTCTTCCATTTGCCTCTAGTCTATTTTAAACCTATCACCACAGGCTCATGCCAGAACCTGGCTTCTTGTGAAACTCCTCTACCTCTGGACTAATCTTTCAGAAGCTTAGTTAAGATGGATGGCAAAGGAGAAAATAAGAGGAAACATTTATAGATTTATTTTTCTTTCTTTTTTATGGATAGAATACTTTCAAATGCATATTCAAAAAAGATCCAATGGAGAATAAGTGGTTGAAAACTATGAGTTTCATTCATTAGTGATAGAGAAAAATATCTAAGACGGGTGAAGAAAAATGCAAATGTGCCGGTGGAAGGATTGAACTTGCTTAGAGGAAGAAAAACATGCCCTTTAAAAGAGATAGAAATAAGATAAGAACAAATGTTTACATTAGTCGCAAGTTTAAGGAATGTATGTCCAGTGGTTTCTAATTTCTTTCTAAAGAACATGTACACATTTCCCACAGAGCATGAAAGAATGAAGGTGGAAATTAGGCAAAAGAACTAAAAAATATTGTGAAAATCTGGAAGAGAATGGTCAAGCATTGTTGCATATCCAGGTGAAAATAAATGAGGGATGAGATGACAAAGGAGTCATGCCTTGATAGACATTTGTAGGAGAAGGCCAAGAAGCTGACATCGCTAGTGAGTGTGTAGTTATGGATGAGTGGGTTGATATTTGGTAGGATGGGAGTGGAGGCCATGCAAAGAAGGCAAAGAGATTGAGAGTTAACAGGAGAGATGGAAGGACAAAATTCCTCAGAAAGATCAGAAAGAAAACCTGATGAAAACAAAAGAGAAATTGAAAGGACAAGAGATACAAAAGTGCAAAAGACCTGAACTGGCCACCGCCATTCCTGTCTCATATAAGAAATGTCATGATAAGAAGCTCACAGTAACTAGTATGGAAATGTCATTCTGTATAAAAAGTTATTAGGGATTCACAAGACCAAAAGCAGATTGCAAATACATTTTAGTGACACAATCCATTTGTAGTTTGGAGACTGATTGCTTGTTTGGACTTATCACAGCCTAAGTGAAGTGGGATCTCTAATCCAATAGTTTATTTAAAGAGGAAAAATGAGAGCTAGAAAAGGCTCCTTAAAGGAAAACAATGGAGAACATAATTCCATACCTAATATCCTTAATCACAAGTTACTTTAATTCCCAATCTCCACATCAGACAAGCAGATGGCAATCATTTCTTTCAAACATTGTTGCCCATGAAATACAGAATGTAGATTGAATCATTATTATTTTTTAAATATTTTATTTATTTATTTAAGAGAGATTGAAAAAGGGACAAGGAGAGAGAGAAAACACAAGCAGGGGGAGCATCAGAGGGAGGAGAAGCAGACTCTCTGCTTTGCAGGGAGCCTGATGCTGTGTTGATCCCAGGACTCTGAGATTGTTTGTCACCTGAGCCAAAAGCAGATACTTAACCAACTGAGACACCCAAGTGACCCTCATCATTCTTTTTTAAAAAATAATGTATTAATATCATAAAAAATAATCAAGTGTCTACTTCACACAATATTTTACTTAAAAATCAAAAGATGATTTGACATAAAACAAAAGAATCCAAGCCCAGATAAGATTAAGAATCAAAGGAAGAATTAAAGACAGCTCCAAGAGTTCACTGAATAAAACTATGGTGAGTTTGTGTGTGTGTGTGTCAAGAACTGCTATTGTCCATCGAAAAGAGAAGAAGAAAGCAGGCCACAAAATAGCATTTTCTTTTTTTTTTTAATTTTTATTTATTTATGATAGTCACAGAGAGAGAGAGAGAGAGAGAGAGAGAGAGGCACAGGCACAGGCAGAGGGAGAAGCAGGCTCCATGCACCGGGAGCCCGATGTGGGATTCGATCCCGGGTCTCCAGGATCGTGCCCTGGGTCAAAGGCAGGCGCCAAACCGCTGCGCCACCCAGGGATCCCCAGCATTTTCAAACATTAGGAAAAGATGTATTTGTTCTGTGGGACTTAAGTCCTCAGGGTAAATGCAATGAATCTTCTAAGAACAGCTTCTTTGATAAAGCCTGGAAATTCAGCATTTGGAAATATTCTTTATCTGATAAAGTATTTCTTGCAATCATATTTTATTACAAGAATATTTTTTCTAGCAGGTGTTTGTTTTGCATTGTGTTTTCCAATAGGTTGTGGGTTCCATGCAAACAGTTTTTAGCAAAAGGGGATATCGATTATATTACTGTTCTACTGTTGATGATTCCTGTTCACTGGAGACTATGACTCAAGTTCAACTTGTGCTCAAAGAGAAATATACTTGCTGGTGTTAACGAAGTCCCTAGTAGATGATCATCTGGACAGAATTCGGTTGCAGTGACAAAAAAACCTTGGCCAAAGCTATCGAAGAAAACAAAATACAGCAGAATTCAGCCCCTTTGGGTCAGCCTGGAGCCCAGTTGTTTGGGGAGTGTATTTAATGACAAAGATGGAGTAGAGCAGAGGTATGTGTTCTGTCCAGATTTACTGAGAGATAATCCGAGGTGAGGGGTCAGCAAATGCATTCCCTGCCCTTGAATTATTTAGGTAGAAGGAGTCACAAGGAGAGCTTTCTCATTCTGGGTATCAAGTATACAACCTTAACATCATAATTCCGATGTGAAGAAGTAAATTCTGTCATCTTCCTGATCTCTGCTAGAGTAGCAGTATCATAATCAATCGTATCTAAACACGTTTTAAGTAACCTCTTTCTTTGGAAGGACAAGGGAGAAAGCAAGCAACCAAAATGCTTGTGCATATTTGTTTATTCACTCAGCAAATATTTATCAGCACCTACAATGAGCCAGGTACTATTTTAGATGCTTAGAATTCACTGGTGTTCAAAATAGATGAAGCTCCTAGTGGAGATTACATTGTACTGAGGGAGATATATGCAATCATAATAAACATTGTAAATAAATTAGACAGTATATGAGAAAGTGATTGCTTTAAGGACAACCAGGAGGACCAAATGAATGGAGGAAAGAGATGCTTTTACTTAAGTAAGGTACTTGGAAATTGGAAAAAATCAAACAAACAATAAAAAACCCAACCCAAAACAGCATGCAAGCCAAAGTGTTTGAAAGAGTCCAAGGAGTGAGTCCTGTAGATACTGGGGAGAACTGACACGGGTTCTTGGAGGAGAAGGAGTTTTACAAAGGAAGGGCATCAGTCTTCCACCTTCTCTGAAAAGTAGGAAACAAGATCAGATAGTAAGAAAAACACAGGCTTGGAATAAAGAAGTAGTGAGAATAAAGTTTGGAAGAGCCGCCATGGGACAAGCAAGATGAAGTAACCAGGGAGAATAGAAAACACATTTTCAGCAGTGCTGGAGGCTCCGGTAGTCTGGTGGACACTAACCACATGTAACAGATACACACAGTCTGAATAGTGGCATGCTTTCCTGTACACTGTGCTTCCCAGAGCAGGAACTGATTAAATCGATTCTAAGTTGGGAATTGAGTTGGTGAGATAGAGGGGCAGGGGAATGGGGAGCCAAGTTTGCTGATGAAGGAGCACATGGGGAGATGGGCCAGTGGATTCATGTTCAGTAGAAAAGAAAGTGAAGACACACAGGGAGTCCATTGATGGAAAGAAAGCAAGAGGTTTCAAGGGCCCAGAGGTCAGGAATGTGAGTAGGAAGATGGAAAAAAAACATGATAAGTAAACAAAATTTTGTGGTTCAAGTGGGGCTGTAGATTCAAACTTTGAGGATTATAACTATTTTGAGCAATGAAAATGTGAAACCTTGGGAGTGAGTTACTACTTAGATGCTGTTGAAGAAGACAGTTGGATTGTAGGAAGTCATCAGAACTCTTGTCCCATCCAGCGCCCCTTGAGGCTAGGAGGCAGGGTGTTTCATCTACCATGCCTACTATTCAGAAGAGAACACATGAGCTTGGCAGTTGAATTTAAAGAACATAGGCCTTTCTTTCACTTACTAGCTCAGTGACCTCAAACTAGTTCATTAGGTATAAAGAGATTCAGTTTCCTCATTTGCAAAATGGCTAAAATTGAATGCAAGGCAGGACTATGGAGAAAAACAAGTGAGTTAATGCATGTAGTATGTGCCTAGCACAGTGCCTGACCCAGTGAAAGATAAACTACAGATATTACATTTTTTCTACCCTAAGATACTTTGCACATTTCAAACATCTGTGATATGTTTTATAAGATTCCTCCTCCCAAGCTAATACTAAATCAATGATGTTTTCACTTTCTAACAGTTGACCATGTTTTAGAATTGAAGCATTATGACTGTTCCCTTCCCTCTCTTCCATTATTTCTTCCCCAGTGAATGTAGAGGACTAATTATAAAGTAGGAAAATTATAGCTGTAAGTACAAGTAGAGGCAGAAAGAACTGGCTAACTGAAACCTGGAAGGAAACAGTAGCTTTACTGGAAGATTTAAAATCAAATAATTCAGGAATGTCATGATGATGACATTGACATTACCACCTGCTCTGAAATATAATTTGATTTCCCCATGCTTAATTTTGGCCTCTCACCCAAATCATTAGGAAAAAACTCTAGGAAGCTTCAAGGATATGAAGTCAAGAGATCCAAAACTGACAGAGAACAATACCAAGGAAAGACTAAGAAGTAATAAAAGAGAACCCTTTTCTGTGGTCCAGAAAGAGACAAGCAACTGGAAACATTCTTATTTATTCACTAAACATATTTTCTGTCCAAACATGACAGGGAAGGAAATGTTAGGCAATAGCCTGAATAAGAGGAGTAACATAATTATGGATTGTGCATTAATTTGAAGAGTAAAACAGGCTTTGGACCTTCTTGTAAGAGCAGAAAGAAGTGTGGGGCTTTTAACTAACTAATGAAGAGTATTAAAAAGGAATCTCTACACTGTCTTCATCACCATATTAAATGTGGGGCTCAAGTTTGAAGTTAGAAGTTCTATCCAGAAATTGCCTCCAATGTGAAGGCTCCCCAAAATCTGGTTCCTCTGTAAATGTCATGCACATCTACCTTCCAGGGTGGGCGGACTATTTGGACTATTTATAAAGAGTAATTCATAGAAGTGGAGACTAAGAACTAACCCAGCTTTTGGTAAATGACATTATAGGGTATCATTGGCAATAATGCTGAGATTAAATCTGGGAACGAATAAAACTATTTTTAAAGGAAGTCAGAAGTTCAGAACCCAGAATCATCAAGAATAGATCAGAACTGGAAGGGGAGTTAGGGATCCCTGGATGGCACAGCGGTTTGGCGCCTGCCTTTGGCCCAGGGCGCGATCCTGGAGACCCGGGATCAAATCCCATGTCGGGCTCCCAGTGCATGGAGCCTGCTTCTCCCTCTGCCTGTGTCTCTGCCTCTCTCTCTCTCTCTCTCTCTCTGTGACTATCATAAATAAATAAAAATTAAAAAAAAAAAAAGAACTTGAAGGGGAGTTAGATCAGTCTAAGGACTCAAGGCAGAACTGAGAACCATAGTGAGAATCAGTAACCACTTTTTGTTTGGTGTTGGCATGAATGTTAATCTACTGATTGAGGAAAAACTAATTGAGACACATTTTTAGGACTTAGACATGGGCTTGGAGAATCTCAATATTATTTAAACCTGATTAAAGTTGCCCCATTCATATTTTTGTAAGTAAAGATTAATTGTAAAAAACATTTCCTAGCAACAAAAAATACCAGGTTGCCTGGAAATTAGGTAATATTTATCCCTGAAACAACCATAGGTCTAATCGAATGGATTATAACTGATATGTGGCTAACAGATAAAGTTATCCTGCAGTTATACAACTACAGGAGTTTAGATATTTTAATGCCAAAGCATATGGGATTAGGATTTTGTCTATTCCACTTCATTTTTTTTAACTGTCCTACATAACTTGGATTCATGATTTATGGAGTACAATTTAACTCACATTGAGGTCACAGGGCCACAGGTCATATTTCAATTGGTGATCTACAGAACCCAGCTTTTTCATTACAACCTGATAGATTTTTACAGTGGACCCAGGATTTTATGCCATTTTAAAATTCTCAGTCTTCTACTTGGCTTCTGTGTCAATTTCATACAGAATCTTACTGTGTAGTTTTCTTAGTCACAGAAAAAACAAAATCATTTTCTTCTATTTTTTTTTCACATATGTCAAACTGGTGTCCAAGTAGCTCCCTGATTAAAGATTGCATGATAACAATAAGAGTAATGTAGGTGTGCTTCTATGTTATTTATTGAACTTTTATATGTACCAGGCACTGTGCTAAGTGTTTTATATATATTATCTCATTTAATCTCCATATCAATAACTGTAACTATTATTACATATATATAATTTTCTCCATTGCACAGATGAAGAAATCAAGCTATAATTAACTTCCTTAGAATTCTAAATCTTGTCATTGAAATAGCAGAAATTTAAGGCCTGACTGCTGAGTTTCAATTCTTATAATTAGCCACCATTTTGTACTATTTTCAGCTGTCTTTCATCGAAATCCCTTTAAACCCTTTGTGGATGGTTGTTGATCAGCAATTCTGATGTTCTCATGTCTTAGGGTTTTCCTAGCTTATTCACCCCTGGTCATCTAGTATTCGTCATTTTGATGTCCTGTGTAACTAACTATTCTATTCCAGGCCTAATGAAATCATCCTGCTCAGATCTCCAATTTACTTGTTATCCCGGTCATTCTTCTAGCGCACATTTCTGGGCCTTCACTTAAAAAACACAGACTAGTCTATCCTGATTAGGTCACCTGGCAGTCCATCCTTGTTTGTTATAAGTATTAGTAAGAATAAACCTGGCACAGGTTGGTGATGGCATCTCCCTTTAGCAGAAAGGACTTATATTTAAATCTACACCCGTTTGGGCAATGGCTTTTCTTTGTGGAGATTATTTTCCCTCAATTGTGTCCTATGAAGTTTATGAACAGTGACTTTTTTTTTTTTGCTTTAAATAGAAACATCTATCTAGGCATTATTTTATTTTTAACCTTCCCTCTGGGTCCCTCCTAAATGAAAATATTTTAGGTCAAAGCAAATGGATACCAATAGCATTACTGAGACAATAACTTGTGCTCTTCTCCCTGTATTTATTCAGTCGGGTTTAAGTGACTCATCTTATAGTATGCTCTTAGTAAATATAAGGTGGAATTTGCAAAGCCTCATAAATGGATGTTGCTTAAAAGCCTCATTGAAATTGTGAATATCTTGTTGAGTGTCACTAGTAATATGTAAATCTTGGAGAGTTAGTGGAAAGTAGAAAGGAATATTGGGGGTTTCATTTCAAAACGTTTAATATCAAACAGTGTGGAAGCAATCAAGATATTTGGAAATAAAGTTGGTAAGGTCATTCAATCAGTCTTTTTTTCCCCCTAAAACTTACAAAATTTTTATCCAACACCTGCTTTGTTGTAAACTTTAAGACCTAATGCTAGCTACTGGGCATTTACTGCATGGATACAAAAATACTAATTTGAAGGATACATGCGCCCAGGTGTTTATAGCAGCATTATCAACAATAACCAAATTATGGAAACAGCTCAAGTGTCCATTGATAGATGAATGGATAAAGAAGAAATGGTTTATATACAATAGAATATTAGTCACAAAAAAAGAATGACAGTTTCTTCATTTGCAATGATGTGGATGGAACTAGAGAGTATTATGCTAAGTGAATAAGTCAGAAAACAACAAATAACATACAATTTCAACTCATGTGGAATTCAAGAAACAAAACAATCAGCAGAGGGAAAAAGAGAGACAAACCAAGAACTAGACTCTTAACTACAGAGAACACACTGATGGTTACCAGAGGGGAGGTGGGTAGGGGGATGAGTTAAATGGGAGATGGGGTTAAGGAGTGCACTTGTTGTGATGAGCACCAGGTGATGTATGGAAGTGTTGAGTCACTATATTGCACACCTGAATCTAATGTTACATTATATGTTAACTTACTGGAATTTAAATAAAAACTAAAAAAAAAAAAGACATAATACTAAATTATAAAGACAAAGTACGATTCCTTCTTTCTCTTAAAAGAGGTAATCAGATGAATAAATGTTGATAATACAGTGTAGGAGTGCTATAGTAGAGGGAGAATCATTCCCGGTGAATTATTTTATTACTAAAGAACCTCTTATTCACAATTGCAAATCAACATTTGATGTGAATAATATAATGTACTCATGTATGAACATACTAGGCATGTAATAGCATCACATATTTATATTTACAAATTATGTATGTATGTATTTATTTATTTAGAGAAGGAGAGAGGTGGAGGGGAGGGCAGAGGAAAACTGAGAGAGAATCTCAAACCCTGACTGTGGGCTCCATCCCATGACCCTGAGATCATGACCTGAGCTGAAACCAAGGGTCAGACACTTAACCAACTGAGCCACCGAGGTGTCCTACAAATTTTTTATATAAATAAAATATATTTATTTACATGCACCTTTGTATTTTCAAGTAGGATGATAGCATCAATGTATAGTTTATATATTTACATATATCTTTATATTTTCCAGTATCATGATATGATCTGTATATAGATTAATCATCCTTTTTAAGATAGTCTTTTTAACTTCTTTTTAGTTACTTTAACTTCTGAAATCAGTCACCTCCCCATTCAATAAAAATAGAGCACAAGAGAGAAAAACATAAGAGCAAAAAACGTAACAGCAAAGTAGGGAATTTACCATGTCAGTTTACGGTGCAAACAGCACGTGGTTTATCACCTATTGGTAGTTCCTTTGTACTGTTTTCACCATTCTCCCTGAGGCAGGAGGCAGAATGGAATCACTTCTGCTGGTAGAACTGAGAACCAAAGAACATTTGTTACACCTTCTCTCTATCTCTTTCTTCCTTTCTTTCCTATTTTCCCTCACAAATTTACCAACACTGGAAGGGCACATGCTGTAGTCCCAGTGGCTATAAGGAGAGAACAGAAACACAAATTGTGATGAGAGAGTAGTTAAAGTATAGGCTTTCTTTTACACAATACTTCTAGTTTGTTTCTAAAAAGCATTTTATTTGAGTATAGTTGGCAAACATGTTACATTAGTTTCAGGTGGAGGACAGTGATTTGACAATTCTCTACATTATGCTCTACTCACCACAAAGGTGGCTCCCATCCATCTGTCACCCTACAACACTACTTGATACCATGGACTATATTACCTCACAACTTGTTCATTTCAAAACTGGAAACCTGCTCCTCCCTTTGACCCCTTCACTCTTTTTGCTCATCCTCTTCCCCATCTCCCCTCTGGCAACCATTAGTTTGTTCTGTTTATGGATCTGTTTCTGCTTTTGGTTTATTATTTTTGCTATGTTGTCTTTTTTTTTAGACTCCACATATTAGTGAAGTCATATGGTATTCATCTTTCTCTGACTGACTTATTTCACTTAACATAGTTACCCTCTAGGCCCATCCATATTTTCTGTTCAGTTTTATTGGAAAATATATCCATTTAGTTATGAAAATAGTTTATGTTGGAATCCTTGTTATTCTCATTAAATGTTTTCATATATTAACTGCTAATTTTTAATTATATTTTTGGAAATTAATTATTGAACCTCTAGTAAATCAAACTAAACTAATTAGGGTGAATACTAATGAAGTCTTGCAAGGGTGGGATATTACAGAACTTATTGAAAATTGTACTGAATAGAGTTGTGCATGTCCATGGAAAAGTGAAGAGGGGGAGAATGTTCTAGGAAAGGAGAAAGCAATAAAAGTGCTCCAATACAAGAAAAAAAAACAATAAAATATATTCTTAAAACTAGAACAGATTTAATGTTTTTAATGTATATAGAAGGCAGGTAAATTCAGGATTTTAAGCCACAGAGATGGTCTGGGGCAAGTTATAAACACGGGACAGTTTGTTAAGGCTCAAATAATTACTTCAGTTTATAAGGAAAACAAAAGAAAAGAACACTGTCTCCATCCCAAGAGTGAGTAGGGAGCCTCCTCCCGGGGGTTGGGCTTAAGGAGAAAGTCATTAGGAAGTTTGCCAGAGTGTCAAGGATAAATAAGATAATTTTTTTGTCCTTGAAAACCCTATGAGTTTGAAGACAAAAACTTTAGAAGATCCAAATCAATGGGGTTATTATAGACTGAATTGTGTTCCCCTAAAATTTACCTGGTGAAGTCTTAGCACCCAATGTAGCTGCATTTTTTTTTTAATTTGTATTCATTTATTCATAAGAGACACACACGGAGAGAGAGAGGCAGAGAGAGAAGAGAGAAGCAGGCTCCATGCAGGGAGCCTGACGTGGGACTCAATCCCGGGTCGCCAGGATCACGCCCTGGGCCGAAGGTAGGCACCAAACTGCTGAGCCACCCAGGGATCCCCTGTAACTGCATTTTGAGACAGTGCTTTTAAGAGGGCAGCTAAGTTCAATGTAGTCATAAGGGTGATATCCTGATCCAAGAGGACTGGTATTAGAAGAGGAAGAGACAGGAGAGATCTCTCTCTGTGTGCACAGAGAAGAGGCCATATGAGGACACAGGGAAAGCGTGGCCATCTACCAGCCAGGGAGTGATGCCAAAACCAACCTTGAGGACACCTTGATCCTGGTCTTCCAGCCTCCAGAGCTGTGAGAAAATAAATGTTTGCTGTTTAAGCCTCCCAGTTTGTGGCAGCTTGTCATGTCCTCCCAATCTGACTAAAATAGGGACCATCTAATTTAATTAATTTAGAAGAAAAAAAGACGTTATCGCATGTGTCAAGGTTGGGAGTTTTGCTATATATAGTGATGTATTGGGATTTTAGGTGGGCAATAAACAATATGGTAAACATATACTGTGTGTAATACAATGTGTAATGAATGTATGTTTTTTGTTATGTACTTAATTGCTTTCTGAGTTGAGTCAACCGAGAAAAATGTGGATCATACAGATGATCAGATTATTATCTTTATCCTGTTAAGATAATTGCAGGTTATATTTTTGATTTCCAATTTAAAGGGCTCATTAACATTATACTTCTGCATCAGACAGATCCAACCCTCATCACCAAAGTGGCTAGATGACCACATGTCAGCGGACCAAAATGCATGCCGCTTGCAGACAGACCATGATGCAAAACAGAAAGATGGAGCTCTTCCCTAGGGTTGCTGTAATAAATTATCACATCCTTAGGGGCTTAACACAAGAAATCCTTATTTCCTCATAGCCCTGAAAACTCCAAAACCCCAAGTGTGAAATCAACGTGTTGGAAGAGCTACGCTCCCTCTGAAGATTTTAGTGAAGAATATTTTCTTATCTCCTGTTCACCTCCAGAAATCTTTGATGTTCCTTTGTTAGTAGATGCATCACTCCAAGCTGTGCCTCCCTCTTTCTATGGCCTTCCCCCTTATTGTCTCTGTGTGTTCTCTCTTCACTTACAAGGACACTCGTCACTGGAGTGTCCCTAATGCCATACGACCTCATCTTAACTCGATTATATTTGCAACAATTCTATTTCCAAAAAAAGGTCACATTCTTAGATTCTGGGGAGACAAGAATTTGGGAGGAGGGGTTACTATTCAATACACTACAAGTTGGACTAGTCATGCCCACATATTTCTTTCAAATCCCCTGCTCCAATACACAATCTCTTCCTCCATTAAAGGAGGAGAATGAATAAGAGGTAGGCAGTGAGACCGAGTATGCTACTCTAGTGGAAAGAGAAAAATGAAAATAGGAAAATGAGATAGGAAAATAAAAATTCTCCCAATTACATTTCAGCTTATTTTTTTTAAATGACTGCATTTAACTCTTGGGTCTGTATTACTCTAGCTGTGTGGATACTCTTCTCAGAAGAGTCAAGCCCCATTCTTTGAAGACTGTTCTACTCATCTCTCCTGAGTCCATTCCCCAAATAACCTACTGCTACTGTTTGGGCTTCCTTCTGCTTCTGAGAGTTTAGATTTTGCTCCACCACATGTCTGAAATGGGGCAGTTCCATGTATTTAAGTGAAGACCCTGCTGTTCCCTAGGATAGAAAAGTATTTATTATTCTCATTTTTCTAATTCTCAAAGTATGTTCAGCCACATCGCATAAGATAACCATATGTTATGCTTCTAAATCAAATGACAGCATAAAAACATTCTAATAATTTGTCAGCATTATAGAGATATCCCAATTTTAAGTACGAACACCCCTCATTACCATATGAGGATAAAGCAAAATGTCAAGAATAAGATCTTACAAATCTACGTCCACAGAAATCAAAGATCAAAATTCTCAGGTTAATGTCAAAATAAAATAAATTTCAAAACACAATTATCTTGCCTTTAAATATTAAGTTCAAAGAATACCCCAGATCTTCAAGGTGAAGTCTAGCAAGCATCATTGCCCATGCTTTTGTTTGAATGCTGCTAATACCCAGCAAGAAAGCAGAACTCTAAATCAGATGTTTGAGTAGATGCCTGTCTGTCTCTCACTGGAAGGGATGTCGCTTTGCAGGGCCTTTGAGTTTGGATTACTCCTGCCAAGTTTCTCATGTGCTCCTATTTATAAAAAGTCTAAAGTATACATCAGGAACAAAGGAATACTTTAGCATTAAGCCACATACTCACAAAATGAAGACAATAAACCAATCCTCAGCCTTGATAGCAGTTACCCCAAACAAAAGGAAGGTTCTAAAAACACAATTAAACTAGACCCACATTACTCTTGCCTAAGACTTAATGATATCTGAGCAACAGAGGAGAGATAAAATCAAGGAAAGTCTTTGTTTCAGGCTCACCAAGTTGCCATTCATTCTATCCCGGGGGTCTAGGCTTCAAGACTTGAATTAAAATTTAGTAGGGAGAAGCATCTCACTATGGAATTAATTATGGCACTATTTAAATTCTCCCTATCTTGGAGAGAAAGCCTTCCCTCTCAGTGCGTAGCATTAGAATAATCCTGCTATCTCAGGGAGTTCAAAATTTGCAGCAGCAGTAAGCCTGTTCTTCAGAACTTATTCTCATCTAGCACATTCAAAAATCTTAATTTCTAGTTTCTCTCCGAACTTCCAGGAGCCAGTGTCCCTGGTGCCACACAGAGTGTGGAAAATTTGTGGTAACAAGCCTCACAACCTCCTGCATGTACTTTCTTGCTTCAAAGGCATATTTACTCCAGGTCATGACAGCTTGCAGCCACAGACTCTTGCAAGTATGACTGCTTTATGCCTCAAAGGCAGGGTTCCCCCAGTCCCATCATTGGAGAATCCCCCTCAGCACTCAGAGGACTACTGTTGATGGATCTGGAACTCCTGCCTCTCGGGCCTG
This sequence comes from Vulpes lagopus, assembly GCF_018345385.1. Classification (NCBI taxonomy): domain Eukaryota; kingdom Metazoa; phylum Chordata; class Mammalia; order Carnivora; family Canidae; genus Vulpes; species Vulpes lagopus. The sequence continues at coordinate 4,755,377 of NC_054833.1, forward strand.
AGAACTACCAGTAACTCAGCTATCCACTCTATAAGACACAATATTTACTTACTTTTCCTTAATGTTTGGGTTTTGACAAGTGTTGTTGGACATACTTTTATGCAACAGTGAGATATGCCGCCTATGTCTCCAATGGTCTCTTTCCCCTGTAGAGTCCTTACTCTTTTGGGGAAAGCTCAGCAGGATTTTAGACATCTAACCCTACTTTTCGACCACATGTAGGACTAGCATTTTGTGCTAGATCTAGGTGTCTACTTATCTTTTTCTTTCTCTTGGCATAGGTCTCCAGTCTTCAAGGGGTGATTTCCTGATGGCTCTTATATTGAGTTGCCTTAAGGGAATGGCTCTCAATTGCTGCCTATATTTGGGCTATCTCTGGGGAGTAATTCCAGGTTATTAACGAGATCTTTGACTTCTCCATCTTGATAAATTTCTTTGGGGGCCCAGTTACAATTTCTGATGTAAACATCTACTAAATCAATTCATCCCTTCTTAAGGCTCTCTTGAAGAGTAACTAGACCTGCATGCACCTTTGTTCTGCTTTTATTTCTGCTCAGCTTTGCATTCAAGGCCTCCTCTCTCTCACTCCATACCCGTCTTGTGAATCTGCCAAAGTAACAAGGATTTTTTCCACAGGCAGCTCTTTCTCTATCTTAATCAATCTCTCTAGCATCATTTTTCCTTTGTCATCCCACATCTCTGGTGCTGACAGTAAGACCAAAGGATCATTTTCAAACCTCACCACTTTGTCTTTTGGTTTCCTTATTCTTAAAGGCAGCAATTTCTAAGGAGAGGGCATTTTAAATTGCCTATTTCGCCCTTGGGTTCCCAATAATTTCTCTGAGTTATTCAAATTATCCAGAGAGGGAATTTGGGTAGCGTCTCTCATTGTTTTTGCTCTAATCCAATCTTCCATTGTTGGTCGACTCACACAGACTACTTTTGGAGCTGATGGCCTTCCACTAATCATGTCACATCTGAAAAGGGAGCACAAGGGTTCCAAGTAAAGTTGCCCCTTCTTTGCAAAAATGTGGGAACTATTTTTCTGAAGCAGAGTTTTGGGGCTGGCAGATGCTGATTGGTGTTCTTGTTAAAAGAAGTGAAGATTTGAATGAGGTCCCAGGGTTCAGGTGGACACTGAACCAACCTCTGCAACCAGGTGTCTATGGATACAAAGGAAGCTCCTACCTCTAAAGGGTGAAATTGCTTTTCATAGTCATATGTCAGTTAAAGGTAGAAGATAGGAATACACCTTTGGAATAGATTAATAATGCAGCAGTACTTATTTATGAGGAAATAGGAGTCCCAGAGGCAAAGCATTAGGAAAGAAAGATGCAATGAAACATAAGGCCTAGGAAGGCCTGGGTTAGCTCACTACATTAAAAGAAAAGGAGAACTCTGGTGACTTGATACTGAGCTCATCTTTCAGATGGCAACCAACAGTGTCAGGGACATGAGGCTGACCATGCACATCATGGGTCTAGATCACAGATAACTTTGTATGCAATCATTTATATGTACAATTGCTATTCTAGAGATTATGACGTTCTTTGAGAGAAGTCAATACAGAGACACAAGTGCTTTTTAAAAATACAATATCTTGCCAGAAATGGCACCAGAGTTACGATATGGATATTGGTCACAACATACATCCAAGTAAATCTGTATAACCTGATTTTAGATAAAAGGAGAATATGGCTCAGTTTTGAAGTTTTGTAGGTACTTTATAATAATAGAAACTTGTTGATAAACACTAGGAGTAAATAACCCAAAGCAATATAATATTTATAATGTACATGTGAGATTATGTTGGTGAATTTCCAGAATTTAAAATCAAGCTATGTACAAGTGACACTTTGCATCAACAGTGGAGAGTCTGCCTTGTTTTGCACAAAAGATATTAAGTATATTTTAAGTGTTACTAATGTGAAAGCATGAAAGACAACATAATAGCTCCATTTTTAAACAGCTCAAGAAGGCTGCCTGCCTTGATATATCTTTTACTAGATAAAATATTAATATCAAGATGGAAGACCAATGAATTTATAAAGCAAATACTACTGAGAAGCCATTTCCTGTGTTCTAAACATTTCTTCATTTAAACCATTCTGCTTAATAATCAAGCTTACTGGGAGCAAAATGAGGCAAAAAGCTATCAAAGGGATTGTTGCTATGAATGCTGAGATTGAATAATTGTTCACTTTTTAGCAAGGTCTTGCTATAACCATAGGCAAAGACGGAGTCAAGACAAACATTTACATTTGAAACAGCCTGCTGGGACATAACAGCCAGGCCTGCCTACAATTAACTCTGCCCAGAATGGAGATTTTTAGTTAACATGTGCAATGAAATGTCAGGAAGCAATGCACATTTGTTTGTTTTTTATAGTCTTACAAAAATCCTGATATATGATAGAAATCAAAGGAAATTGGTCCTGGCTGGTATCAGGTGGGGGTGGGGGAGAGCCCCACTCAGTTCTTCTCCCCTTGCTAGTTTGAGATGATATCTCAGGAAGTTTTGCAAGACTCTAAGCTCTGGAGAAAGAGGCTTGATAAGCATTACTCTAAACTGACAATTGGAATGACTACAGATAATTAAAACCACTGCCACGATAGAAAACCCTTCTTTGATAGGTCATGTTAAAGGAAGCATAGGTTATGAATCCTAAGCATTAAAGAGAACACAGAATGCCTATCCAACTGACCACATATCCTAGGAATTCCTTTAAACTATTTCTAGTAGACAAGTCATCCAGTGTTCTGGGCCCCCAGCAATCCATTCATGTATTGTCTAGTTCAATTTCTCATTTTCATTCATCTGGTAGAAGAAGATCCAGTTCTGGTTTCTCCCCTGCAACCAATTTTATGTATATCTTCTAAAGCATACATCCTTGTCCTTACTCTTGATAAGGAAGAAGCAGCCCCAGACGTCTGGGAGCTGACCTGGTATACATGTCAGGTCTTGGTGTGGTGGAAGCCTATATGGCATTCCCAGCTAGATCTTGGTGTTCTCCTGTTGAACATACACATCTTCATAGAACATAGATATCAGACAAGGTGGCTCTGGACCCTCAGAGATCAACACAATATCAAGATGACTTTGCAATCTTATCTGACCACACGGAAAAACAATAATGTTGTCCAAACCACAAAAATGACCAAAAAGCCCAAATGCTGGATAATGTGTGACTGCTTCTTTACCTACTCCATCTCTATCCTTAAATCTTCTCTCCTTTTGGATTATATTCATTACAAAACCCAGTTTTACTCCTATTTCTTGACAATATCCAATACAGAGAAAAGCCCAATGTCCTCCCCCAAATCACCTAACTGAAACCTAGATCCTATAAATCCTAACATTTTCTTGCTAAAACACCTGAGTCCCTTGCTGCAAAGAGCCATCAGCCAAAGCTATCTTCCTGGTTGTCTTCGGCTGAGATCGGTGGTAACATATCTAGCTCATAACCTTTCTCCATGCCACCATCATTCATGGCATAACATCCTCTCTGGATATTTATCATGACTTTGAAATTCTGCCCTGGTTTCATCCCAAACCTCATTTTCATCATATTTTTCACAAAGCATTTAGGAAGTCATGCTAGGTGCGAGATAATATATCTGAATTGCCTCATTTACTCTTCACAACAATCTTTGAAAGACAATATAAAATTATTTCCATTTTTCACCAAGGAAATTGGTGAAAAGAAGCTAACTAGCTCTTTCAAATCTGCGTGGAGAATAAAGGAAAGAAGCAGAATTTTCCAAAGTATGTGTACAAGTCCTGCGGTCTTTCCATTGCATCATGCAAATGGCAGCCTAATTGATATCCTTCAAATATTCCTTATACTTTCTACTTTCTGTGATATTTGTGACCTAGCTTCAGGTAGAAGTGGGACAGCTTGGGGGATAATTGCTATCGAGTTCTAGAAGGGGAATGAGGAGAAAGAGCATCCTTCACGCCCCAGGATGACACCCAATTCCATGGCAGGTAGGTTAAGTGTAGACTGCTCTTCCATGGTCATGCCTGCCTACAAATGCATTCAGAGCATGTGGCCACCCAAGACAGCACAGGAAGAGAAGACAACACAAGTGTAGAGCACACGTTTTTTTCTACTGTCCTTAGATAAAATAAACCACACCCCATGTACCAGGCCACAGGAGGAAGAGATGCAAGAAGTACCATCTGAGAGGTACATTATCCCATATGGACTTCACCATTGGCAGGGATTGCTAAATATTTGGAAGGCACAGAACAATTTAAACTGAAGATAAATAAACGTGCCTCCCCTTCCTTGCTTTAATGAATGAGTATGGCCCCTGGCCAAAGACCACGTTAAATATTAGAAAAATCAGGACTACAATACTCTGTGACTTTTGTTCATTCTGTGTCTGGACTTGGCCTGAGACAGACAAACCTCGCTGGCAGGTTGCATTTTTAATTCGTGGCCAGGGGTCCCCGGCAGGCGGGACCCCTCCTGGTGACCATTCGATACTTTGCAAGCCTGTTTACTCTTGGACTCTCCTAAGTGACAATTTGATGTTTTCTCCTTTTTCCTGAAACCTCCTCCCTCTTCCTCATTCTCAGCTGCTGAGCTTGCTTCCTTCTTCACTGTTAAATGAAAGTAGTCAGAAGAGAATTTCCGCAGACTCTCAACACCCACGCGCCAGCATCTTCAAGGCTGCAGGTGTGCTCATTTAAGGCAGCCCAGGTGAGCACTGTGTCCCTGGGCTTGTGTACAACGCCCCCTCCTGCTCACCCATCTCCTGGATCCAAGACATCACTCCAGCCGTTCTTCCTCTTGGCCCTCGAACAACCCATCATTTGTTTCTGCTGTATTGGATTATTCTCATGGACATATCAAGTATGATCATGTCTCCAATGTTAAAAAAAATTAAAGCTTCTTTTGGCCCATTTCTGACACTTTTGTAAAAATTATCTTTGAAGCTGTTGTCATTATTTGCTATCCCCAGTTCTCTCCTCTCATCCTTTCTTAAACCTACCCCAAAGATTTCCCCTCCTCTCTGCTAATTCTTATATATATATATATAAAGGTCACTGGTGATCTCTACTTCACTTGATCCAACGTTCAAATTTCAATTCTAATCTCATTAAACTATCAGTGACATTTTACATAGTTCATCATGTTATTCTTCTTGAAATACTTTCCTTGCTGTTTTGGGTGGTGTGCTCTATTGCATTTCCTCTTATGTTGGGGATTCATTCTCAGCCTCTGACTTCTCCACCCATCCTCCACTCTTCAGAGTGACTCAGAGCTTCATCCACCGTGTCCCCTCCTTCATAGGTATCCTCGCTCCTTGGCTTCCTCAATCAGGTCCATGGTACCATTTTATTTTATTTATCATTATTACTGTTATTTTTATATATAGTATTTATATCTTTAGCTCAGACCTCACTCTCACCTTCCAGGCTTATGTGTCCAACAACTTGCCTGACAGAGTGCTGGCTAAGAATCTCAAATATAACACACTCAAGAAATAAACCCCCAGTGTTTGTCAAACTTGTTTCCATATGTCAGTAAATAGCAAAAATAATTCATGTCTCCAATTGCTTGGGACAAAACTTCAGAGTCATTCTTGATTTCTCCTGTTATCTCCCACCCCACATGTTTTCAGTCAGGAAAGCTTCCTGTCTCTAAGTTCAAAAGAGGACCAGAATTCACCCGCCTCATACTGTCTCTACCATGAAGATCCTGGTTGAAGTCACTATAAACTCTCACCTAAATGTTTTCAAAAGCCTCTGAGTGATGTTGCTCTTTCCATCCTTACAACCCTTTGCAGTCTATTACTCGCAGAATAGCCTTTTAAACATGTTCATCATGATTCCTCAACTGAAACCTCTAAGTGAAACCTCTAAGAGTTCCCAATTCTTTTCAGAATAACCCCCAGCATTCTTACAATGGTCTACAGTCTCCAGGGACCCACTGCTGTTCCCCTCTGACCTCATCTTCTGCATCCCCTGCCCTTCCACCCTACTGTCCCTGCACCACTGTCTCAATATCCTGGACACAGTCTCTCCTGAGAATCTGAGCTCTCTGTTCCTTCTGGAATAGTCTTCCCTTCTACATCCCTGTGATTCATCTTTCATTCCCTTCACACCTTTGCTCAAATGCTGCTTTCTCAATGCCAGCTACCCCAACACTCTGATTCACATGGTACTTTCTCTGTCTCGAATCTCATTAGGCTATTCTAGTTCTTACTTCTTTTCCTATAGCACAATTTGTCTTCTAATATTGTATTAAAATCAGTTATTATATTTATTATGTTGTTTATTTTCTTTGTAAAATATAAACACCATCAGGGTCAGAATTTTTTTTTTTTAACTGTTTATCACACTACTGTAGCTCTGTAGCTCAAGTGTTCAGAACAAGATCTGAGATAAGAAGGAATGCATTAAATGAAAATCTGAGGTAGGAATTTCACATAGAAAATATGTCTTGCATGCTCTAAGTGCTTAATAAATATTCCTTTCCTTTCCTACTCTATCTGCCCATTTACTTCCAGCAAGCATTCTATATTGTCTATGGTACCGATGGATTACCTTCTACATATATAGTATCATTTGTCTACAAAATCCACAATTTTGCCCTTACTGAGTGTAGACCATATTTAGGACAAACAGAACCATCCGTGTATATAATCCTGGCTTGCCGAATTAGGAGGAATTATCCCAGATTTGAAAGATCAGCATTCTGTTTCTTAAAGTGGGATTGATTATACAGAACACAGTGTCTGTGCAGGGAGTCAGTCTTTTGATTAATTCAAAATTGTTTATCAAACTCTGCCATGGAAACATTGTAATGGTTAACTGCCTTTCACACATTTTCAGCTAAAGATAGTGTCTTGGGAATATCTGATAGTTTCATCTTAATTTAAGCTTCTCCCCACCACCATTTTTCCATCTCTACCTTAAAAGGTAGCTTTCCAATAAAATGTCTTAGATCAATGAATGACTAAAATAGCAGAAAAATAGTTCTATACACCCTGGTGCTGGTTCTGAGGTCCAGGCATGAATCTGCTCCGGGATGTCAAATTGGATTTGTGGCATTAGCATATTTGAATTTCTTTGTACGTGCTTTAGACACAATTTGTTAACACCAGCAAGAATGTTTCTACCAGTCACAGTGATTTGCAGGCTGCCAGTCCCCTGATAAATTTTCTTTGGTTCTTGGCACCGATGTTCTTTTATACAGTAGTATGGGCAATGTAACATAAATGACTTGTCCAAGAAATTTATAGAAAATTTGGAAAGATAATAGGGTAAAGAGAAAAAAAAACACAGATGAGTTAAATAGACAGCATCAACTGAAGTATAGGTTATAGAACATGTTTCATCACCTCCACTATAATTATAACCTTGATTATCTGAGGGATCTTTCTCAGAGACAGCATGATATTTCAAGCTGAAGTTTCTGTAGTTTCGAAATTTGCAGTTCAAAGAGAATGTTTGACAAATTGGCCCCCAAATTAACTTGGCATCTGTTTTAGGTCATTGGCAACTATCTGCCTGGCATGCCTTTCTTTTTGCCTTGCATTTTACCCTAATTCCTCACACAACCCCTCCTTATGTGTTTTTAAGCAAATAAACCATGTGATATTTTTGTGGCAGAAAGAGGGGTTTTATTCACGGCTTTCTGTGATCTGTGCCTTATTCTGATAAGAATATAATTTTCAGACTGCTCGGATTTTAGATATGTTCTTAAATTTACAGAGACAAGGGAAAGGATTTTTTCAGGGAGGTCCTAGATATGATGTGTTTAATAAAAGACTGGCCTACTGCCCCACTTCTCTTCCAAAGATGCTCTGAGTAATCTTCTTTGTTGGAAACTATAATTCATTAGCTCTTCTTGCCTCCTATAGAGAACAGGTTGAACTTAAATCCGCAGTTTGCACAGATTTATATGGAGGGGAAAGAACCACATATACATACACAAACATGCACAGAAGATCTATATTCAGTCATGCTGTATAGACATAATTAATGTGAGACAATATTAGGAATGCAAGGAAGATAACAGAATTGTTTTTCTGTTCAAGTTGAAAAGATAGCAATTTGAGTGTTCCAGAAATTTCCATCCTTCCCCAAATAACTCAAAACATTCTTATTTCATCAACTGATAGTTGATTCCATGACTAATAGGTATTTATTTCAGTTAAATATTAAGGTTAAAATGAAAAAAAAATAGCTCTTGAACTTGCAACCATTGATTTACATTGATTTGCTTTATTTGTTCAGTTTAATCCTTTCTGGATTAAGGCACAGAATAAATACATAGATGAAAGATAAATAGATATGAGTTTTAATGACATTTGATCTTTTCAGGATTCAGTGTTAGGATGGGAAGAACGTGGAGATGATAATAAGTCACAATTGCCTAAAAGGGAAGTAAAGGTTTTTCCTACACAAAAGAAACCACTGAGATGGGAGTTTGGGCAGCAAAAATAAATTTTGGTTCATCACACTATTTTTTTGCAGGTCAAGCCTTAATTACATCAATGGACTCCAGAGCTATTTTTACATTGCTATACCTGAATTGAGTTCAAATTTGGAAATCAGAAACTTTTGCCATATCAGTGGCAGAGGTAGCTAAAAGGAAAGGAGACTGGCTGGAAAAATGACAGAAGTTTAGAGATAAAAGTAACTTTAGAAACAACTCCTTATAAAAAAGGAAACAGAATCCAGAGTAGTTAAGCTGGATGGTTCTCAGGTTATTAATTAAAAGGAGGAACATTTTTGAAAAAGACTCAAGTTTTCTAAACTCCAAACTTCACAGTTTACTTAGAATAAAAACATGGTAATAAGTTAATTTATCACATTAGTTTAAAATTTGGTGTTAAATTCCAATTTAATTGATGACTTTAAGATGACTGCACCATCTGATTACAAGAGAAACCCTAAGTGAAGGCTCCCTGACTAAGTGCAGTCAAGCCCCCAAACAATGAGACATAATGATAAAATGATTGTTTTATCCATTAAGTTTTAAACCAGTTTATTACATAATATCAACAGATAAATAGGTAAATAGAACTTCCATGACTTCTCCAACTTCACTGGAAAGTTATGATCATTCTCTCTAGCTTGCTCCTCCATTTCTGCCTGAGCTCTTCATTCTGGAATGCTCTCGTGCTGAGTTGTGTGTTCTATGTTCTTCTAGCCACATGCTCTACCCTGCAAATCTATGGCTTTACATATCTATACAGTGATGACTCCCCAAAAGGTATATCTCGCCCTAACTTTGCCAATGAATTCTAGTTGATAGAGTCAGCTGTCATTTTGAAATTACTATTTGAATGTCTGAAATTTATCTTCAATCAAATATTCTTTTCCAGTCTTTCCTATCTTAGTAAATGGTACTTCATCCACCTAGTTGCAAATGATTGCTAAATCTAGAAATAATTTTTAACCTTATACTTTCCCTCCATACCCATATTATCCAATGCATCAATAAATCCACTTGATTCTACCTTCAAAATACATCCCAAGTCCTGCCACTTATCTTTATCTCTACCGCTACCAGTCTTGGTCTGCTGCCTTAAGATTGACACATTTGCCCTGCCCTGAACCTATAATCCATTCTCCTCAGAGCAGTCAACGTACAGTTTAGGGAAAAAAAAAAAAAAAGGAACTGATACTCTGTGTTCCTGCTTAAAATCTTCCCTTGGTTTGTGATTAGAAATAACATATAATCAAAGTTCAGAGGGCCTTCCCTGACTACTCAATTGAAAGTGACAATTTTCCAATCACTCCCTTGTAAAATTCCCTTTTTAATTTTCTTCATAGCAGTTATTATAGATATTATCCGTTATTTTTGTTATTTATTACTTTTTTTTTTGCTATCTTCCCTCATATATTCCTTAAGATCAGGGACCTTGTTGGTCATATCTGCGCCTGTACTCTCTTCTGCCACATACAAGAACAAAGGGCATGGAGTATAAACGATAAATTTTACTGAATCAAAGAATGAATACATTTGTGTTTTTCAAGATACATATATTTTCCCTGATATGTCAGAAAACTATTTTGGATTTTAGATCTTCAAAAGAGTTGTCATGAGGGCTTGGGTGCCTCAGTCCATTAAGCATCTGCCTTTGGCTCAGGTCATGATCCCGGGGTCCTGGGATTAAGTCAGGAATCTGCTCCTCCCTCTCCGTGTGCCTCTCCCACTGGTCGTGCTCTCTGTCTCTCTCAAATAAATAACTAAAATCTTAAAAAAAAAGTTGTCATATACCCATGTCAATTTCTTACTCATAAATGAGCATTATATGAACCAGAAATTCCAGATCTATTGATAGTGGCAATTGTTGATTTTTAAATGACTTCAGGTAGTACCCTGAACATAAGCAATAATATTTTGATTCTTTTCACATTTCTAATGTGAGACCTTGCATTTGTGTATAGCTATGTGTAAACGAGTATATTCATTCAAACTCAGTTTGACTTTGCAGTTGGACTCTTGGTGTTAGGACTGACATAACCAGAAATGTCTCTTGTTATGAGCTTGGTTAAGTGATAGTATCTTCTCTGTGGAGCAGCTATGCAGGTTCATGCTATAATGGTCATATATTGCATGGTGATCATCCTGACCTTCCTTCCTAAACATTGAATGGTTCTGTATGTAGTTTCTGGCCTTTGGGAGCTGACAGTCCCAAAGTTGAAGGTCTGGAGTATCAGTCTCCATTGAAAGTATAATTGTTCCAAAAAATCCCACTTGTACATAGAGAACACAAAACCCTAAAATATACAGCAGAGTTTCTGGTTTAAATTTCATTGTTTAATAAAGATGAAGTCATTATTGGCACAGTTAAGTGGTTTAAGAAGGATAGTCTATTCTGATTCTGAGAGAACCAGTTATTCAGAGATTCAAGAAATATCACAAGTTTTGGAAATTTAAAAGAAGGATTTGGAAACTACTTCAGCTTATGTTTTTTTTAGCATGAATGATTGATCCTTTAGATTGGAAATCCTGGGAAAAGCAAATAAGAAGCAAAAGTATTTTCATAGAAAGCAGATTAGCACTTGAATGAAAACAAAAAAAAAATAAAAAATAAAAACTATTTTCAGAGAACACAATTATATATATATGATTACAGTAATATATGATTATGCTGGAGCAATGCTATAGAACTTTTAAATGACCAACTGTATATTTCAATTCAGATAATTATACATCATGTTACATATTATTTAAAACAGGTTTAGTCATTTCTACTGTTATAATAACCCAATGAAATGCATTACTCTCTTTTCCTCCCACTGACTAGAAGAAAATTCAGAGCAGGAGCTGCCTTGCTCATGGGGTTAAATCAAACGAGAGAGTCCAAAGAAGTAATTGACATTGTCCAGAGCAGAGAGCTAACAAGACTTTCTTAACAATAAGGCTAAAACAATCACAACTAAAATATATGTGAACGTCAATGAGATTAAATTTGCCAGGATTTTTCTTTTTTCTTCTCTGTTTGAGTAGCCAATGAGAATTTTTCTACATGAGGTAATGCTCTTCACTCATACTTTATTGGATGAATGAGTACGGTCTGATTGGAAGAGCTTCCTCTAGGAGACTCTACAGTTGCTGCTAGACCTTTCTCCCTGTAGCCAGTGTGGTCAATTGAATTACATTGTTTTTATAGAGTCAATTATTTTTTCTACCTTTGCTCTTGCCTCTTAAATAATTTGATGCCAAAAGACAAATGCCTTTTCTTGTTTAGCAGGAGTATAGCAGAATGGAATTTTTACTGACATTTCAATATCTCCTTGTCTTTTGCACTGCAGGTTAGAGCAGTAAGGGATCACTGAGGCTGTCAGCTCAAATCTTTTAATGTTTTTAAATTTAATTTACAGTTTAATAAATGAGACAGTTTTGTTTATGGCTTAGATTTATTTTTCTAAGTTTTTTTTTTGGGGGGGGTTTTGAAGGTTTAGTGTTTCTTCTTCTTCTTTTTTTTTGAAGGTGTTATTTTTTTGCAGATTTGCCCATAACTTTGCTTTTAAATGTGAGGTTTTAATTCAAAGAGATCAACCTCTCACACTTGTTAACAAAAGACACAGAAAATGTTTAAGTCCCACTCCCTAAGCATTATATTTTTCATAAAAATGGATAACACATGTCTATAGCTTGTCACAATTATGTGCTATACTCGATTTATGAACCGGAAGAGAAAAATTGGCTTTGGATTCATGAATACTAAATGAGATCTTGGATTCATTACAGTTCCCCAAAAAAGCATTGATCTGGTTATCAATAGTACATGGGAATAAAAACAAAGTAGTACATTTTATATCCAGTTACAGGCCCTTTTTCTAACCTGAGGCTCCTATGGAGATAATTTTTAATACACTGTCTGGGGGAAGAGATTTTAATACTCTTCTTAAATGGAAAAAAAATGAACTGAATAAATAAGAAATGACACAATGAATAACTAGACTTTCTTACAAACCATGGAAACACAGGGTGGACAATGAGAACCAGAACTTAAGAATTAAAAACATTGGAAATTAAAGGAATTATTTATCTTTCTCATGTATTATATCACAAAAGAAGAAAAATATCATTTATCTTTATATCTACTTTTCCTATATTCCAATAGTTCAGAGTCTATCAGATCAGAAAGTTACTCTTTAGTTAAGGAAATATGCATTTTGAGTGAAACATGAAAGAATGTCAGTGCATAGAATATTATTTATGACATCTCAAAGCTTGAAAACATCATGTCTTCCAGTTTGCATTGTATGAACTCTGGCAATATTTTTTTAATGTTCTGTTTTGGCACAAACAGACCTTAGTTTAATCTTGAAGGCATTACAAAGGATTCTTATAAAGTGAACTATATAATAGAACACATTATCACACAGTAAGGTAATATTGCTGAATATATTATCACTGGAATTAGGGATTAGAAATTCTAAAATTTTACTAATGCAAATGAAACATGCTGTGTGTCTTCTGATTCTTATTCTGAAGATTTATGTGTTTTTTGTTTTCTAGTGTTTTCTGAATATAAATTATTTGTTACATCAATAGTGTTTTCATAACATTTGTTCTTTCATATTCTTGGAAACATAATTATTAATATGTAAGGTGACAATTTGGGATATCTGATCATCCAGAAAGGAAAAGACAGGCTAACCTTTGTGAATTGAAAATTTGACTAGAAAAAGATTCCATTTGAGTTAGTTTTACCTAGGCAGAATGCTAAGAGAGGGGTACATTTTACATATGCTTTTTAAAATGTATAAATTCTAGATGAAAGAGCAAAGATTCATTGCATTTTCAACACGTCTTAGAAGCTAGAATTTTCTGTATGTGCTGAGGTTAAAGCTAGTTAACTTGAGACATTCAAAGGAAGAAGGAGCTTAGCAGTGCTATTGGGCAAAACTATTGAACATTGGTATATCTCCATCCATTGAACACCATTGCACGCAATAAATCTAAAATAAGAATCATGCTATGTAGTTTAGATTGGTTGGGTACAACCATTAATGCTCTGCATAGGGACCACTGCCCTGTATAAAACCAATTTTATCTAATTTTCGGGCCACTATTAACATTTTTGCATGTGTGAAAATCTTTATTTGCTATTTTCATGCTTAGAATTTATTTTCCTGGGGCTAAATGTAAGATGGAGGCACAACCCAATGTGATCAAAGATTCTCACTGATTTGGTTAACAGTCGCAAATTTTTAGGTTTTTAGACAGAGTGAATAAATATTTCTTCTGTGGAAGCTATTCTATGGAACTCAGGTTCTCTTCAGTTTCCACACTATATGAAGGTTATCATATAAAGTAGTAGAGCTGATTGATTTCTTAAAATAAACTTTAACTTTTAGAGTAGTTTTAGATTACAAAAATAATGAAGATAGTACAGGGAACTCCTATACACCCAACAGTCAATTTCCTTACATTTGGGCTGTCCCAAAGAGGACAGTATGAAAAGGAAGGAGTGGTAAGAATAATGTTTCAGGGGAGAAACCTGACAAATACTGCCTAAGTTGACTGATCAAGGCCAACACCAACAGTGATAAGTCCTGTTGAAAATATGTACCCTTGGTAAAATGTGATGAAAATGGCACTTAACATCTATAGTCTTCCTTGCAAAAACCCACACCGGTCTAATCATGAGAAAAATAATAGACTCCAATAGAGCTGTGTTCTAAAAATACCTAACAATCTTCAAACCAGTCAAGGTCACCAGAAAAGAAATAGAAAAACTCTGAGAAATTGTCACAGGCAAGAAAAAGAAGCCTAAGGAGACAAGACGAATAAATGTAATCTGGTATTCTGGATGGGATCCTGTTACAGAAATAGGGCATTATAATAAAACAATGGAAATCTGAATAATAATAATACTGTTTTTTAAGTTCCTACACTGTAATCACTTGTTTTTTCCTTCTATCCATACAGTACCCTCTAGAAAGCAGTCAACACCTGCAGCTGACAAGTAAGGGGTAAGGAGCTATGGTCTACCTTCCTGAAGACGGAGGGTTTACCTAAATTATTTGGTAATTGAATAGAATTTCTGTAGTAGAAATGTGTTTATTCCTTCCCCACTTTTAATCTATTCAATCACTTATTTGTATCAGATATTGTATCAAATCAATATTCTGGTTTGAATCAGTATTTATTTAATCATTTATTTTTATCATTATTAACTTGGCCACCAGCTCTTTCAGTTGGCCTCTATATTCCTTTAACATACTCTCATCAATGGGAGATGTTTTTTGCTTTGTCTTCTTTGTCTTTGAGCATATTCTCATTTTCTGACATTTACAGGATGCTCCAAGTTCACCTTGTATTTTTTTATGCTACATTCTCAAGAATCAGCCCATTTCTCCAAGGAGCTCTGGTTACTTTTTAATGAAAGTATGGTTTAGAGACCAAGACCTAGGAACTAGGTATGTTCATTGCTACTATAGAATACAGTTTCCCAAGATAGGGCTGTTTTCTAAAACACAACAGAGTATGTCCCCAAAAATTGTTTTCTTTACTAAATTACTTACTCTGAATTTTTAAAATAATTATTTGAACAATCTTATATTTTTCCAACCCAATTCAGAAGTTCTAATTTAGAATGATTTTGCAAATAATATCAAAACATCATTATAAAGTAACACAAAGAAATGTTGCCATTCTTTTGTAATGACTTCCCTTCTTCCTAAAACATAATAATCTTATGAAGCTTGATGATTGGAAAATCAAATAAACTCAGGAGCAAAGACTTTTCACTCTCATTGCTGCTCAAAGTAACATACGTAACTCTGAAAATCCATTTTTAAAAATGACTTAGAAAAAAAGACAAAATATATTCTTATTAGATTAGATTTATGTCTTTCTTAGTTGATGATTTTGATAGGGGTCACAAGGCACATATTTTAAAAATTGTCTAGAGTCAGCTAACAACGAGGTTGAAGTTAGGTCATTCTTCCTAGGTAGTGATCAGAAATTTCCGTTCCCTCGCTGGATCGACTCTGCCATCATGGCCTAGAGGATGCTATGCAATTATAAGATATTCAAAGTGAGGTGGCTGGGAGCAATCAAGTTGGAAATTATTGAGATTTGGAAATCAGAGCCAGGGAATGGTTGTCATCTGGTGAAGAGGTGGGTAGGGTATTGAAACTGTGGATATTCAAGAGATGTTGGATAAGTTCAGTATTTGAGAGTCAGGAAGTAGATGTTAGAGATGGTAATCTATGATCAAGTGGACCAAATAGGAAGGCCTTACAATTCAACAGTAGAGAGACTTCATACAGTATAGAAGCCAGGACAGGAAAAATATTGAGCCAAATGGAATAGCTGGGGCTCAAATAACATATTTATTTTTAAAATCTATTACTTTATGTATTTTTTCTCACTGAACAATTCTGTGTCATTTTGCAGAAGAGACACATAGCACAGAATCACCTAGAAAGATTACCTTCTGGGGACTATATGGTCTAGGTGGATGAAATGTTCCAACTATGATTTTATGAAAACAAACAGACACACAAACAGACAAAAACTACATATAAAGTAAAATTTCCCCTGAATGATTCTGCTTGACTGTTGAATGATTGAATTTGTTAGGTGATTGCCAGGAGCACCCCCTACCCTATGTTTGCTTTAGCAGAAAGCCTAGGCTTTTGAACAGATATAGGGTAGGGTTATTATTCTGAGGTAAACCAAAGGCTGCATTCTGGATCCCATTTCAATTTGCCCTTGTTATTCTAACTTTGTCCCTAGATTCTGCAAACAGGAGCCTGAGTGTGATGAAAGATAATTATTCCAATAAGAGCAATTTATTCAATAGCCTATTTATAAAGATCCTTGAGAAAATAAATGACTGGACTGGACTCAGCATGGGAATAGGTTCAGGTCTGTCTAGTTAGAATTCACAGTAAAGTGCAATCTTAATTTTTTTTAAAACCCTGATGGGACCAGTTTTGCTGAGTGAAAATTCAATCAGAAGCAAGAAAAAAGAAAGGAAGAAAAGAAGAAGACAGGATCATCTTGATGTCCCATTGCGTTTGAAATTCTTTGCACAGCTTCAGCTTCCCTTTCAGTGGTTTGCTTATGAGTAACTGTGTCTATGAGGGAAAAATGAGGGGACAAGTAGTGAGACCCAAATGAAGCTTTACAAGCATCATTACGCTCCCCTGCCCTGAGACTTTAATTAAGCTTTTGCAGACACTTGAGATGTCAAGCTCAGGAAAAATTCCTTTTTGTTTGCTCACCTAAAAGCTTTATCCTAATTTTTGTAATAACATCTATCACATGGGCTAATTGGTTGTGGTACTTTGTCATTTACGCTATCTGGGCTGAAAATCTGTAAGTTAAAAAGTAACACAGATTTATCATTGTGAAGCTTTTGGCATATTAAGTTTTTCAAACTAAAAAATAAAACTTTTTTTCAATAACTACACTGAAAAAGGTTATCTTTGAATGACAGCAAACCAGACTATTTTCTAAAGTCAGTGAATATGTCATGAGTTAATGAAGAAGAAAACCAAAATACATCAGTATCAGAAAGCGTTTCAGGATCACAAAATCCAATTATTCCGATCTATTGGGGAGGGAAATCTGACTTAAATTGGAAACATTAAAAAGTGGTTAATAATCAACTAGAAAATATAATGGAGAAACAACTCCATGTGTGTTATCAACCAAAAATACAAAAAAACACTGGGAAACTAATTTAGCCAACCCTTGGTAAGACAAATATGAAGAAACTATAGAATTTTTTTATAAATTTATTTTTTATTGGTGTTCAATTTGCCAATATATAGAATAACATCCAGTGCTCATCCCATCAAGTCCCCCCCTCAGTGCCTGTCACCCAGTCACCCCCACCGCCCGCCGATCTCCCTCTCTACCACCCCTAGTTTGAAACTATAGAATTTATTGACAAATTGAAAGTCTTAAGGAAAAAGACAACTATGTCATGTTCTTAAATGGAAATACTAAATACTTTAATAATGGTAATTCATTCTCATTTTAAAAATAGCTTCAAAATAATTTCAAATAAAATCCTAACAATTTCTCTTAGAAAACTGCAGTGTTTTTAAATTTATTTTAAGGATTTTATTTATTTATTCACGAGAGACAGAGAGACAGGCAGAGACATAGGCAGAGAGAAGCAGGGTCCTCACAGGAAGCCCAATGTGGGACTCAACCCTGGAATCCCAGGATCATGGCCTGAGCCAAAGACAGACGCTCAACCACTGAGCCACCCAGGCATCCTGCAAAGTGTTGTAAGAGTTTACTGGGAAAAAAAAAAACAGTTTATTAGAAATTATGAATGGAAGATAAAAACCATGATTGCTGTTGTTTTTTTTTTTTTTTTTAAAGAAAAGTAAGGAGTTGTGACTAAATATTGAAATATGTGGGATCCCTGGGTGGCGCAGCGGTTTGGCGCCTGCCTTTGGCCCAGGGCGCGATCCTGGAGACCCGGGATCGAATCCCACGTCAGGCTCCCGGTGCATGGAGCCTGCTTCTCCCTCTGCCTGTATCTCTGCCTCTCTCTCTCTCTCTCTGTGTGACTATCATAAATAAATAAAAATTAAAAAAAAAAAAGAAATATGTAATAGTTTGACAATTAAATAAGTAGGGAATAAGTTGATACAAAGTAAAATAAGTGAGAAAGTATCCTAAATATACACATATACACTTATATTTAAAATAAAGCAATATTTAATATTATAGTCATTTAAGTCAATAGGGAAGGGGAGAAATATTCAACAAAAAGATTTGGACAATTAATCCAATGTTAGAGATTAGAAATTAGTATCGTAACATACATTCATATATTTAGTCAATGGCAACATTGACTAAAACGTCTACTAAAAATAAATTATAAGATAAATATAAGAGAGAAGTATCTTGGGCAGCTCTGGTGACTCAGCAGTTTAGCGCCGCCTTCGGTCCAGGGCCTGATCCTGGAGACCCAGGATCGAGTCCCACGTCAGGCTCCCTGCATGAAGCCTGCTTCTCCCTCTGCCTGTGTCTCTGCCTCTCTCTCTCTCTGTTTCTCATGAATTTATTATATTTATAATAAATCCTTAAAAAATACACTAACTCAAATGATATCCTTTAAATATTAATATATTAATATATTAATTATAAACATATTAGTAGAACATCATCAAAGAATTTAATTCAGCATTTATTGGAATGCAAGCCTCATGAAGACAGAAATGTTTATGCTTCATTCATTGCAGTAGGTGTTTATTTTTTTATTTTTTTAAAGATTTTATTTAGTCATGAGAGACACAGAGAGAGAGAGAGAGAGAGGCAGAGACACAGGCAGAGGGAGAAGCAGGCTCCATGCAGGGAGCCTGACGTGGGACTCAATCCCTGGACTCCAGGATCACGCCCTGGGCCAAAGGCAGGCGATAAACCGCTGTGCCACCCAGGGATCCCCACAGTAGGTGTTTAATAAATGCTCTTTGCATTCACTGATGAAGAAATCCAATATCCAGCAAACATATGAAAAAATTTTTCAGCCTCTCTAATAATCAGACAAATGAAAATTAAGTGACATGCCATGTATAAATCATTCAAGCAGCAAATATGCAAAAGTATAATCATGGTTATTTAATACTTAGGAGACTGTAGTGACCATAGCTGTCACAATCTGGAACAAACACAGCCCTAAAGATGTACATGTAGATTGATAATTCTCCAACTAGAAATTTATACAGGTAAAAATTTTTCCAGAAATGTGTGCTTAGCCTACATGATTGGCTTTCCTAATTGTCCTTTGATAGACGTTTCTTGCCCAACAATCATCTTGTATCAGAAATTGTGTTCATTTAAATTATTTTATGAACCTATATTTTTTTGCATATTGATGAGAGCTTTAGTTTTCTAAATTACTCTATTTTATTTTCCTAAAGTATTTTAAAAATTGAGATTTTCATGTTTCTATGTGGAAATTCTTTTTTTTTTTTTAAATTTTTTTATTTATTTATGATAGTCACAGAGAGAGAGAGAGAGAGGCAGAGACACAGGTGGAGGAAGAAGCAGGCTCCATGCACCGGGAGCCCGATGTGGGATTCGATCCCGGTCTCCAGGATCGCGCCCTGGGCCAAAGGCAGGCGCCAAACCGCTGCGCCACCCAGGGATCCCGGAAATTCTTTAATGTAATAAGGAAAGGTACCAAACGATGTAATCTAATGACATGAAGAACTTTGGTGATGTAAAATGTTAATGATGCCAAGTGATCCAGTGTCCCATACAAATGATGATTTGTAGTAGTTCTGAAAAAAAATAGTGGATGAAAATTAAGTCATCAAAAGACAATGTAAGAAAAAACAAAAACCATCTTTTACTAGCAGGTGGCAATATATTCATAATATAAATAGACTCATTGACTTCTTTCTAGATGTATGTAATGTAAATAGAACTATAAACTGTTGACATAAATAGAACTCTTGTTCTGAAGTTGAATATGTAGATTGTTTTCCAATAATAATTCTAGAATCTGAAATATGGGGAAAAAAAGTCTAAGCACTAAGTTAAAGAGTTTAATCTGGGAAAAAAAAAACCACAGTGATTCGTGTATTCAATTAGATTAGAAAGTTGAACACAAGTCACTTATTTTAGCTGTCTTAATAAAAATTACTAATATGTTGTGCAACAGGGGATTGTATATTTGATGTTGCTCAAAGCTAAAAATAGCTTTATGTATATTGCATAAAAATATTATTTTTCCTTTTTATGACAGAAACATGTTAATGATAATTACTTTGTAGCTTTGTAGGCTTGAATATGTAGGAAAGAAAAATCATATCTTTAATGTATTTTATTTAGATATGATATATATACAAATAAATTCACCTATTTTAAATGTTCAGTGAATTTGAAGATGTATGCACCCATGCATCCACCTCTATACCTCTATTTTAAATAGATAATATGTAGCATTTTCTTTTATATAGATGGTTCTGTGATTATAAAGGCCCACATGGACTGTGAAATCATCCTCACAATCATGTAGTGAATTGTCCCATAATCCAAGAAAGTTCCTTCATGTTGTCCCTTTGCAGTCAACCATTCCTTTTTAACCAAATGCCACTGTTAACCCAATCTATCAATCTGCAGTTCATCTTATGTCATATTTTTACCAGTGAACATGGATCCTTATTCTACAGGGTAAAATTTACAAATTCTCCTTCTCCATTTATGAAAGTATTCTTTCAAAAGGAGAGAAATGTCAGTTCTCAAAATTTATTATCCTTGCATAGCAGAATTACAGAGTATCTAGCAGACAAGTAATTCTGTTATTGAATATAAGAAGCAAATACTTCTGGAAAATAGCCCTAAACTTGAAAACATATGGTGCACAATCTGTAGAGCTACATTTTGGAAACCATGATGCCAGATGAAAAGATAAATAATCAGACATGGAACTTTAGTCAGCATTTAAACCAAGAGCTTCAAAAAACTTTACCAATAGAAACTCTAAATCTTTTCGAAAGACAAGATTAAGGTATCAATGTATTCTAAAATTCACTGGACCCATTAGGACTACATTACATGGATCCTTTTGAAACAATCCTTTCAAATTTATCTCTTGGCATAATCAGAATTCTCTGACATAAAAGAAACCTTTTAGTATCTGTTTTTATTTGTTTGTTTGTTTTCTGTGCAGAATGGAAATATATCAAATGAATTTCACAGCAAAAAGTCTCTTGTAAACTTGAAAAAATATATGCCATAATGCTGGTTCCTCTTTGCCAGGATGTGTCTCTGGCTCAGTGATTTGAAGCAGACTAGGGGCTTCTGTAGGGGCTTGCATTTCAGTTTATTATAGTCACTGGAAGACATTAGTCTAACAGCTCTTTTGAATTGATTGCTTCCTCCATTTGCATGAACTATCCTATGAGTTCTTGCATTAAACAATTTCCGTTTGGGTTCATTAAATGATAAAATGAAATCTTACTGCAGATATATATGCTCTGAACTCAAGTTTAGCTCTTATATTAAAAATGACAGAATGAAGGGAATTTTTTCCTTTTGTAATAGTTCACTTATTTTTCTTCTGTTGTCATACCCTTGGGCTCTTCAACAATTAGATTGTCATATAAAGATAGATCTCTAAATATACAACCTGATGGACCCTACTTTCATCTGACTCTGCCACAGTTCCTTCTATATTCACAGAGACTTTCTAGCAAGTGGTGGGAAGTGGCCAGCAAAGCCACATCTTTCTCAGAGTGTGCTCTTAACATGCCATCTTTCCTCCATTGCCAAATCTTCCTTATAGTCATCATTTGAACATTCATTAATGTGTGGTAGAGAAATCCAGCAAGCAGATAAAATTCTGGGTTTGTTTTTACACTAGTCACATAGATGGATATAAGTATATGGTAGAGACATTAAATACGTTTTTTCTAACCTCAGATTGGGATTCTGCATCCAACTAATACTCTTTTCATTATTCTGTGACTATGTCCCCATTTGTCCACTACCATGCGAGGTATTTCAGGGAGGGTACACCTGGAAGGTGAATAGCAAACAAACACAACCCCAATTTCCCTTTCAAACTACCTAAATATTCAGTAGTTCTTATTAGAAATGTGCTTTAAAATTATTATTGCTATTTTCATAATTCATAATATTTTCTTAGTGTTTACTGTGATTTTTGTAAACAGTTGTCTCTGGAAGTTAATTTTATTTTTCATCTCAGCTTGGCCCACTGGAAATGATGAACTTGCCAGTGATGGGAAGAGGAAAAATATCTAGGAAACACCTGCACATTGAGAAGCTGAATATTTTCTTCCCCGTAGAATTCACTTTTATTACTTTACATTTCTTTTCCACAAATTCATCATCAGAAAATACATATAATGTGCCCTAGTTTATTTGGAACACATAAATTGGGGTGTACGTTTCTATTAGCTCCTGTTTTTGTAATCTTCATTTTGCAGAATGTAGATTCTGTTGGTTTTGTAGGCTGGTATATATACCTCCAGAGTCGGTAGTATGATAAGGGAGCAATTGTATCCCACTGTTTTGGCTCATCCTTGAACATAATATTCTACATTGTCTAATCTAGTTCATTTTTTTCTGATTATATAATTAGTGATATTATCTCATACAACATATATTTTTAGAGATTCCCTTGCAATTTTCCTGCATGAGTGATCTAGGGGGAGCTCCCCATGACGACCTTATCCAATTATACTAACAAAAATCTCCTGCAAGTTTATTTACAATATGTTTTGTTGAGAGACTGAAGGAAGAAGACATGAGGATGGGATGTGCCAAGCTGTTTTCTCAGGTGACTTTTTCAGCATCTTCTTTACCAGATACTTAAATGTTCATAATGCTTTGTCTGTATGCTTTGGCTGTCTTCTTTACCCTAACACATCTCAGCCAGTCTCGACTGTCTCAATAACTGTCTCCATGTCAATGTTCCTCAGATCTGTTCCCTTGGATGGTGCCTGACTCCTGAGCTCAGTATGTACAGAGTGAAAAGTATGTATATATATAATATATAGTAAATACATATATGAATATATATGTATATATAATATATAGTATTATGTATATATTATATTATATATTATAATATATAGTATATATTATAATATATAGTATTATAGTATACATAATATATAGTATTATATAAGTATATATAATATATAGTAAATACATATATGAATAGTATATGTATACACACATAACACACGTTTGAAGATGTATGTATCTTTGCCTACACTCAGAGTGTGAAGATCATTTCTTTTATGTTCTTCTAAAAGTTGATAGTTTTGCACATTTAGGACTGTGATCTATCTGAAGTTAATTTTTATATATGACTTGAGGTAAAGATTGAGATTCATTTTTTTAATTGATGCATCCAATTTTTTTTCACGTATTTATCCAGACGTTATAGCATCATTTGTTAAAGAAATTTCCCTTTCCCCATTAAACCGCTTGGCACCTTTGTCAAAATCAATTTGCGTTATTCGTGTCTGCCTACTTCTAGACTTTATTCTGTTCCATTCCTCCCTCTGTATATTTTTATGCCAATACCGCTGTGTCTTGATTACGGTGGCTTTGCAGTAAGACGAAGTCAGTCGTTCAAGTTTTCAATTTTATTTTCCATTTCCAAGATTGCTTTAGGTTCTCTTCAGCTTTTGAATTTCCATACAAATTTTAGAAACTCAAAACTGTCAGTTTCTACAGAAATGTTTTCTGAGATTATGACTCAATCACATTGAATCTATAAATCAGTTTGTGGATAACTTATTTTTTAACATGAGTATACATTCATTTAGTTCTCCTTTAACTTAGAATGTTTTACATTTTTTAGAGAAGTAACATACCTGATTTGTGATTTATTCCTAAGTAATTTTTTGATGCTATGTGTAAAGAGAAGTTTTAAAATTTCATTTCCCATTTGTTTACAACTACTCTATAAAAAATACAATTGAGGGATCCCTGGGTGGCGCGGCGGTTTGGCGCCTGCCTTTGGCCCGGGGCGCGATCCTGGAGACCCGGGATCGAATCCCACATCGGGCTCCCGGTGCATGGAGCCTGCTTCTCCCTCTGCCTGTGTCTCTGCCTCTCTCTCTCTCTCTCTGTGTGTGTGACTGTCGTAAATAAAAAAAAAAAAAAAATTAAAAAAAAAATACAATTGAATATGGATATTGTGAAATCTGTACCACACATTTTAATATTTTTAGGTATTGTTTTTATTTCAATTCCCAATTGTTCCTTGACATTATTTTAAAAAATACAATTGCTTTTATGTTTCATCTTGTATTCCTCGATGTTGTTAATTTACTTATTATTTCTAGTGATTTCTTGTAGATGCCTTATGACTTTTATGTAGATAATCAGATCATTTTCAAAAACAGGCCCCATTTTTAAAATATATATATATATTTCTTGCCTTCTAGGTTTATCTCGTACCTTCTCTC
Organism: Vulpes lagopus; assembly: GCF_018345385.1. Taxonomy (NCBI): domain Eukaryota; kingdom Metazoa; phylum Chordata; class Mammalia; order Carnivora; family Canidae; genus Vulpes; species Vulpes lagopus. Next base: position 4,779,794 of record NC_054833.1, read on the forward strand.
TCTTAGAACTGGAACCACCCATCTCCCCCAAAAAAAGCCCAGTTTTACAGGTGGGAAATGGTACAATAAAACACACTGGTCTCTATGGACCCTCAACTATACTGGGACAATGTTACTTCTAGGCTCTTTTTCTGAGGAAAGGATATGTATTTTCAAAATCTATTAGTTATGTTGGTATTTTCAATTCAATTTTAGTATTTTAGTATTTCTCTTAATTTGTCTATAATTCTATATTTTTCTCACCCTGAAAATCTTGACTCCTAACATTGTTAACATGATTTGTTAATTATATGCTCCTTTAATGAAAAAGGACTAGTTTCAAAATAGCAACAAATAAAATTGGCAAGACTACTTTTTAATAAAAACTACTTTCAACAAAAACTACTTATTTAATTTTTTAATCTAGTTTTTTTAAAACTACTATTTAATTTTTAATCTAGTGTTATTTAAAGATTTTATTTATTTATTTGAGAGAGAAAGTGAGAGAGCAGAGGGTTCAAGAAACTTTCCCACATTGCACATATCTGTCCAAGAATAACTATTTGTGGGAGTGAGAAACCACACCTTACAGCCCTCTCCCAGCACACAAATTCCCTATAATTATTCTTTTTTAAAAACATTTTATTTATTTATTTATTTATTTATTTATTTATTTATTTATTTGAGAGAGCGTGTGAGTAAGGGGGAGGGGCAGAGGAAGAGGGAGAGGGAGGAGCAGACTTCCCGCTGAGCAGGGAGCCTCCCACAGGGCTGGATCCTAGGACCCCGGGGATCATGACCTGAGTTGGAGGCAGATGCTTCACCAACTGATCCACCAGGTGCTCCTCTCTCATCCATTTTATTTTGTTTTATTTTATTTTTTAAAGATTATATTTATTTATTTATTCATGAGAGACACAGAGAGAGAGGCAGAGACAGAGGTAGAGGGAGAAGCAGGCTGTCTTCCGGGAGCCTGAAGCAGGACTGGATCCTGGGACTCTGGAATCACGCCCTGAGCCATAGGCAGACACTCAAATGCTGAGCTACCCAGGCGTCCCTCTATCCATTTTAAATCCATTTTCCCTCCTTAACTGTCTGCCCTATAGTACTCAGGCTCCTGCGTCAGCCTTAAGAGAGACTCCCTCACAATTAGGTAAATTCGTGTCTCTATAAGAGATCAAATCTATCTATCTATCTATCTATCTATCTATCTATCTATCTATCCTCTATCTAAAGGTTTGGCTCCCTCACTAAAATCTGTAATTACTCATTTAAAGTTCATGTTCTCACCCATTCTGTAAGCCTCAAGATATCAGGAATCATTCTCCATTTCTTCCTCCAAAACTGGCCCCAATAAGTGGCAGGGAATGCCATTGTACCCATTCCTGAGAGAAAAATGATGCCTTCTGTCGCCGGCCAACATTACATACTCTTGCTTTGAACTCTGGTCATACTGGTATTCTGTGTTAGGTATCCATTCCTTTCCTTCTTTCTCTGTCTCTTCTTCCCTGTTTCTGTCTCTGTCTCTCTCTCAGACACACACACTCCAGGATAGGGAATGAACAATTTCTTTTGCAATAGGACTCTCACTAGAAATGAGCATTGACCAGGAATTTTCTCTGTGAAAAATAGAATTCTCTTTGGAGATTTTTCAGTTATAGAACCTTTAACCCTTATAAGAAAATAGTGTGGAAGATGAGATCACACTTTTTAAAACACTCAACCATATCCTCATAATATACTCTGCTTGGATCAACACTACAAAAATAAAAGCATTGTTTTATCTGCCCATGAATCTCTCTAGCAGTCCTCTGCCAACCCAACTTCTGACTGCTGTGATTAATTCAAAGTTATCTTGTATTTATCAGTTCAAACATTACCTACTCCTTCAAAAATCTTTTTGACTTCTTTCTTTAAAATTCCATAAGGGGTAATTAGACTAAATTACCTTACAGCCAGGGCACCCCATCGCATTTCTCAACACACCACATATCATTATAGCTATTGCTATTTAGAAGTCTGATTCCCCACTTGCGCTTAAGGACAGGACAACTGGGTTATTCTTTTTAGAATTCTCAGTGCACAGCACACTTTTTGTTTCCTTTGTTTTGTAAAGAACAAAAAAAATAAATAAATAAATTCTAGTCCAGATAACTATTCTTAGACTCAAGTGAAATTTCAAGTAGTCCCTATCACCTTGGAAGAATACTCAGGACTGAAATAAAGCCAACTCCTATGTCCTGGAAGTTATCCATACAACAGTGATGATGTCATCTGCCAGTGCAGAAAATGTCATTCTTTACCAGTGACATGATTTTTCCTTGATTTGAGGGCTTTCTGCAGTCAAGCCCTTGTGATTTCTGGGGTGTGCAGATTCTTAATAGCCTCAGGGATTGAGTTTGTATGGGCATTCTCAGAGCCTGCCCCTAGTGATTTTCCAAACCATTGTCCTTCCTCATCCTAGTAGTGGAGACACTTTTAGGGATTACAGTTGTTCATGGTGAGGCTCCAGCATTGCTAACCCCCTGCCTCATGAGTCAAAAGTGTCTCAGGGCTCCTAATGGATTTGTCACATTGCAGATATCCCACCAGTCTCCTTCCCCTAAATCCAACTTGTAAAGCCTTGTGTTTTCCTTCATGTAATGATGATGATTTTTGTTGGAATTCTGGCAAAGTTGGAGGTAGGCGTAGTGTAGAGATTTGTTGTTAGATGCAGGCTGAGGAACAGTGTAACCATGGTGAAATATTAGGCTAATACTTGCAGAGAGGGAGAAAGAGTACCTAAGTATGCTGCTCTATCACAGAAGACCTCGGAAAAAGATCAGTTGAGAACATATCTACTCGAATTAGAGAAAAGGAATAAATAGAACCTCACTACTTAGGCATTAGAACTTACTTATGTATTAGTGTCAGGACTTTTAATTATAATTACATGATAATTAATTCGATAGTCTGGGTCGGGGTGAGCACCCCTTATGTCCAGAACTGAGGATCATTTGTGCTTTCTGTACCTTGTTTATCTTATCCTTCTAATGCACAAATTTATATTTTAGAAAAACTTTTGTTGAGGAGCTGAACTCTGGTTTTTAGCGGGGAAGCAGGCAAATTAAAGAATTGAAGGCCATCACTGTAAAATCTCCCAACACCCAGGAGGAAACATGCGACCAGCTCAGGTTTTAAGCAAAACTGAGGCTGTAAGAGGATGATTAGACATCTAGGGCCTAATGTTTTGTATCTCACTTTCAAAGGAACTGTGCATTTCATGTGCATTTCTCGCTAAACTAACAAAGATCACTTTGCAAGTAAAATTTTAAAAACAATAAAATGTTTTCCAATAGAAACATTTACTCAAATATACTATATTTTTGTTATTTTGTTTTTGTAGTTAAATACATAGATAACATAAAATGTGCCATTATAACCATTTTTAGGCATACAATTCAATGGTATGAATTACATCCACAGTGTTGTACATCATCATCATAACCTAGTCCCCAATCACCCCAATAGAAATTCTTTACCCATGAAGCAATAATTCTCCACTCATTCCCCTATTCCTGCTCCTGGTAGCCTCTACTTTCCCTCTTTATCAATTTGCCTTGTTCTATATATACTTTGTGTATAAGTGGAACCATACAATATTTGTCCTTTTTGTGTCAAGCTTATTTTACTAGCATGTTTTCAAGGTTCATCCTGTTACAGCAGGTATCAGAACTTAATTCCTTTGCATGGCTGAATAGTATTCCATTGTAGCCATGTACCACATTTTGTTTATCCATTCATCCGTTGATGGACATTTAAGTTATTTCCACCTTTTGCTTATTGTGAATAATACCACTATAAACATTGGCATGCAAGTACCTGACTCTCCTTTCTCATTTCTGTTGGATAACAAAGAGTGGATTGAATATACTATTTTATGTTGCATGATGTTAAAAGCAACTTAAAATGTTTAACCTTCTGCCAGATATATTTTTAAAATCTAAGAAATTAAAAAAAAGATATTTCCCTATGTATAATATTTTTATTGAACATTTGAAGACTATACGGTTTATAAAATAAAATAAGGCATTCAAAAACTTGCCTTTTCCCCCCATCCAAGTACTAACCAAGCCCGACCCTGCTTAGCTTCCAAGATCAGACGAGATTGGGCACATTCAGGGTGGTATGGCCATAGATAAAGCTTGCCCTTTTCTATTAAAATTTGAAGCCATTAGATAGGGATATTTTTTTAAGGATTTATCAATAGTTGAATTTATTTATCGATCATTAAAATTAGTAGCTGAGGGGCACCTAGGTGACTCAGTCAGTGAAGAATCTGCCTTAGGCTCAGGTTGTGATTTCAAGGTCCTGGGATCAAGCCCTGCACTGGGCTTTCTGCTCAGTGGGGAGCCTGCTTCTCCTTCTCCCTCTGCTGCTCCCTCTGCTTGCGCTCTCTCTTTGTCAAATAAATAAATAAAATATTTTTTTAAATAAAATAAAAGTAGTAGCTGAATAATAATGGACAGGAGGCAAAACACCCATACAGGTGCCTCTCCTTTAAATCTTGTGATAAACTAGTAGATTTGTTAAAATTTTTAGGATGATCAACCCCATTATTAGACTGCTACTGCACAAGAAGGGAGGGTAGATTTTAAAGATATATAGTAGAAATATTTATATTAGTAAAGGTGAATATATGCAAATCAGTCATTGAGACAAAGAGTAAGTGCTGTGAGAGATAAAGACACAAACTTGAGAGAGAGGAAAAAAAATAAAATTGGAATTTTTTGCATTCTTTTAGCCATGGTAGAAGGACAAAAACAGAAGGAATTTGTGCAAGCTAACTGCATATCTTCCACTCCTGGTTGTCTTGGTAATCCCCATTTTTTTTTATTAATGACCATATAATAATAGCAAATGAAAGAAATGCTCTGGATTCCATAAAGTCTAGCTCTCTCCAACTTATCAGACAATCTGAAAAGTATTTAAGGGGATGTTTGCTGCAGATAACTGATGATGTTATTGAATGTAGTATGACACACTGGCTTGCCTGGGAAAAAAAATGAAAAGAAAGGAAAAAGTCCTGTTTGATGTATAGTTTTCTCTCTCATCTCTATGAATGGCTCCAGCACACAACCTGGGAAAAAAATCCTTACATACAAAAAGATTAACCTGATCCTGTATGCTTGAAAGTTATTCTGGACATTTTTGGGTTTTACTTCTCCCACTGAATGCAAAAAGACACTCTTGAAAAATGGAACAGTTAGCCATAGAGCCACATAGTATCACCTGCCCAACATCACTATTTGGGAGGGAACCAGAAGTCTGGAATCTTAGACAAGAAAATGAACTAACATTCTCTCTGTCTCTTCTCTCTCGCTAACTCTATTGGAGGTCAGAGAAATCTAAGCTAGCTGTTTCTTGTATGGCTCTCATGCCATCCCTCATCTTTAAAAACCGTGGAAGTGAGCCTAAATAAACTTCTGCATCCTAATTTAGTGACTAAGTGACTGGTTGCATCACATCTATGGGGACTGGCATTCTTTCCCCCTTCCTGCTCAGCTGGCTTTGACTTGTCCTTATGGACACAACTCAGCTCTAGCAGTTCCAGCCACAACTCAATCACAAAGACCTAGAAAAAGGGAGGAGAATTTGTCCTTGACTTGTGTTTCTTTTCAAGAGCAAGAATAGATTTCCCAGAATCCCCCAGGAAGGGGATTCAGGTTGTTGGCCAGAATTGCATCACGTCCCTCTTCTTAAATAAATTAGTAACAATCGGGAAAACAAATTATTGAGACTCAGAGACTAATCAAGATTTAGCACTGGGGTGAGGAATATCAGGAACTCTGGAAAACATACCTCTGGATACCTGAAAAATCAAGCAATCTCTAGTGGTGGTTGCATCCACTTTCCAACTTTTGCACTCTACCTGAGTGGGTGAGAAGTGGACAGCAGAACAATTTTGAATTGTTTTGCCTTTTTTTCTTCATAACTCGCTACTAGGAGAGTAAAAGAAGATGAAGTCAAGAAGCTGGACAACTCACTTGCTTGGCTGACTGCACGAGGTTATTTGAGCTCAACCTATAATATTTGCTTTATTAGTTTATGGTAACACTCCACATAAAGACATCACATTTTTCCCTCTTGAAGTGCAATTATAAAATTACTTTGAGAAGACAAAAAGTTGCCATTCTGTTTTGATTTAGCTGAGGATATTTAACATGCAGAAAAGAAGAATATACAAGCAACTGAAAAATAGCGGGTGGTCTGGCAATGCAGCTATATAATATTGTAATTAAAACAGCACTAAAATATCCTATCACTGATTCAGAAATACATTTCTCCTTCTCATTTGTGACCCTTTCAATTCTCAACGTGTAGGCAACATTTTCTTCCAATGTTTTTCCCATCTCAAATGGCTCTGTAATTTAGACAACAGGGAGTAGAGCACGTGATTAACAGGAGCTGTGAATTGAGGATGGGCAGCTGCTGTATCACAAAGAGATGCTTTGTGGCCATGTTACTACATGTACGAGAAACTCAACAAATTGATAATTTGTTAAGCTAATTGAATCTCTCTGTGAGAGTTATTGTAGCTTTTGGTTAGGCTATAGGACATCACCAAGTGTTTATACAATTTTAGGGCAGCTAAAGGCAAAGCCATCCTGGGCTACTGATAGGACCAGCATTCAGGGCATTCAACAAAAGTGAGCCTTACTTAGCACAAGAGTCAGAGTCTTTACCACCCTCTGTACCCTGCTGGCCTCCTTCCATCCCGTCCACGGAAGATCCATGCTCTTCCAAGAAGGTTCAGTTGTTCACACTGACCCTATTATGCATTTCCACTCCACCCTGCCTGATAGCAGGGATGCATGTTTGTTTTTTTGTTTCCAAACTCCTTCTAGCCCATATCAGGAGGGTTGATGGAAGCCAATAGACCCTTTCCTATGTTGTCATTGTTAATTTTACTGTTGTTATTATTTTAATTATTGTAATAGTATTTTTTATTATATTCTGTAATGTTTCACTACAAGTTCATTGGAAATCTATTGATTTTTGCAAATAATGACTTTTGGATTTTTCAATAATAGATGTTGATGCCTTCTCTTTTTCTTTTTCATCCTATTGACCAGGACAACGGGTATAATATTGAGTGTTGATAGAAGCACTAAGCATCCTCATTTTGTTTAGACTTGTATGGGAATGTGTCTAATATGTCAGTATCAAATTTAATATTTTTGTAGGATTTGGAAGTTTCCTTTTATCAGGTTTTCAACAGTCTATTTTTTTATTTCCTAAGGATTTTTTTTGTAATTAGCTATTGACTATTATCTATGATTATTGAGGGGATCTGATATTTTTTCTTTTTTTAAATCTGTTAACTTAGGGTAATAGTATTGATCATTATTTTCTTGTTCAACTATTTTTGCATTCTTGAAGAAAACACCATAGTCCTAATAAGCTAAGAGACTCAGTTTGTCAAAATTTTTATTGATTATTCTTGCATCTATATTTTTAATTATTTAAATTTTCCCATTTTGGCGATTTGCTTAAAATAGGAATTATTTAATCTTTGATAATTTTGTAAAATTGTTTCTTTTGAAGGAATAGAAGATTTTTGACTTCAAATCCTTTCCCTTTTAATATTTTTCACTGATATTTATTCTTGATTAAATTCTGGTGACTACTTTTTAAATTGTCAAGCCTGTGAAGTTTAAAGTTAATTGAATAATATCTTTAAATGTACATTTACATTTTGGTTTAGTTTTTACTATATAATATATCCTAAAGTGATATATTTATACCTTCTCTCATTTTCCCAATCAATGTGTAGGAATTGGGTCTATTATATTCGTATTTCAAAACCCAACTTTGAATTTATTGATCATCTATATATTTTTGGTTGTTGTATTTTGTTTTTAAGTTTGTTATTTTCTTCCTTTTATTCCCCTTAATTTTTTAGTATATGGGTTTGTCAGTTGAGAAACTAGAAAACATATTTTAGCCACTTTTGCTATGTAATGAATACATTTATAGTTATAAATTTATCCTAAGTACCTCCTTAATGTCAATCCACAAATTGTTAAATGTGTAATATATTCATTGTGGTAAAGGACTAAGTACTTTAAAGCATCCATAATGTTAATTGCTTTAGCTCAGTTTATTATATACTACATGAAATAAATCACTATATAATTATTAAATTAATAATAGAAAATAATAATAAATAATTACTCTATTACTATATAATTATTAAATTAATAATAGAAAATAAATAGATACCTTTTTTTCTGAATGTCACTGGATTTATATAATTGTCTTTTTGGTATTTATTTCAGTATTGATAGCATTAGTTCAGAGACATAAGTATTACTGATTCTTTGGAATTCTTCGTTTCCTGATACATAGTAAATAAATTGAGTTCATTTTTCCCCCCATCTTTAAGTCAGCTTTACTGGAGCTTAATTTACAAACAATGAAACTAACCCATATAATTCAACAAGTTATGACAAATATATACACCTTTGTAATTGTCACTACAATCAAGATACAGAATATTTTCTTTACCCCTAAAATTTACCCACCCCTCCAGTCCTAAACATGGACCCTGCTTCTCTGCTTATATTCACATTAGAATACTTTTGGGCTTTTTGGAACATTGTGTGCACATCCAGCATGTACATTTTATGTATGGTTTTTTTGGCTCAATAAAATGCTTTTAAGATTCATCCAGGCTATTGTGTTTGTTATTCTTTCTTTTTTATTATTATTATTTCATTTATTTATTCATGAGACACACAGAAAGAGAGAGAGAGAGGTAGAGACACAGGCAGAGGGAGAAGCAGCCTCCATGCAGGGTGCCTGACGTGGGACTCGATCCAGGGTCTCCAGGACCACGATCTGGACTGAAGGCGGTGCTAAACAGCTGAGCCACCCGGGCTGCCCTTTTTATTTATTTTTTTATTTGACAGAGATCAAGCAAGCACAAGAAAGAGAGCCCACACAGGGGGAGGGAAGAGGGAGGAGCTGACTCCCTGTTGAGTAGGGAGCCCGACCTAGGGCTCAAGCCCAGGACCTTGAGAACGTGACCTGAGCCGAAGGCAGATGCTTAACCAACCGAGCCACTCAGGTGCCCCTGTTAGTTCATTTTTTTATAATGCTGGATCAACCAATGCTTTTGGTTCTTATGAATAAACTATCAACACATCTGTTTTTGTAGATGTACTTTCATTTATTTTTATTTTGTATGTATTTTGAGAGACAACATTTACTCTCTCAATGTTTTACATTACTGTTGACTAAAGGTACAATGTTGTACTACTGATCTCTAGAGTTTATTCATCTGTCTTCACTAAAAATATTTGCCCATTGTTTAGTTATTCCCCACTTCACCTTCCTCTCAGTCTCTGGCAACTACTATTCCACTTTTTGATTCTATGAATTTAGCCATTTTGGTACCTCATGCAAATAGAATCATGTAGTATTTGTCTTTCTGGGACTGGCTTACTTCACTAGAATAAACTATAGGTGAGTACAGAGTGGAGCAGGGAGGTTATGAAGCAACCTATGTGAGAAAAAATGGCTGCTGGGACAAAGATGGAATTGGTGGGGGAAATGGTAGGATTTTGAGTATATCTGAAGGAACAGCCAGTATAAACCCTAGTGGAGCTGGATGCCGCTGGGAGAAAGAGGAGATTCAGAACTGACTCAGGAGGGCACCTGGGTGACTCAGTGGTTGAACATCTGCCTTTGGCTCAGGGTATGACCCCGGGGTCCTGGGATGGAGACCTGCATTGGGCTTACTGCAGGGAGTCTGCTTCTCCCTCTACCTGTGTCTCTGCCTCTCTCTCTCTCTTTAGTCTCTCGTGAATGAGTAAATAAAATCTTAAAAAAAAAAAAAGAAAAGAAAAGAAAAAAACTGACTCAGGGTTTTCCCCTGAATAATTGATTCACATCAATGGAAACTGGTAAGAGTACCGTGAGAGCAAATTTTGCAACAATATCAGATCCGTTTTAGACATGAGATGTGTTTTAGCAAGAAATCCATGTGGGTATGCTGAGTAGGCACTGCATTTATGACTCTGAAGTTCATAGAAGTTACAGCCAGTGGGATCATTAGTGAATAGACAGTATTTAAAACTATAAAACTAAAAAAAGAAATAAATAAAAAATATAAAAGTGTTTTACTGCTTTATTCTGCACTCAAGCTAAATACGTGTTTTTTAAAATTATATTTTGAAACCCCTCCAGTTTTCCTACCACTTCATAGAAATATCTACACTGTTTAGTAATTTATCAGCAATAACATCGGTTGACATTCCAGCTGTTACTTATGGTATCTTCCTCTCTCTCAAAATCAGAAAACTGAGAACAAAATGACACCTGACAACCTTGTCAACTCAACACATCTGGAGACACTACATATCTGACTAAGGGAACGTGCATCCAACTTATGGGGTGAGAAAGCACTTGAGACATCAAATCATCATAATTTTCCATTTTTAAAGGCTTTAAAAATAATTAAAAAATGAATTAAAAACAATTATATTTTAGATGATTAAAACATCCCCTCTGACCATAGACTCTTTGAGGCAACTTAAGAAACCATGTGTGAACTGAAGAACATTTTAGCTCTTCAGAAACATCACAGAGTCTAAAATGTGTATAAGGTGTGTGCATAGAACAGCATTTTTAGTAGTTCAAATCTGGAGCAATAATTATAATGAAAGCTAAATTTGGCTAAATAAAGAAAATCTTATCTGTCATCCTCTTGAAGATCCAAATTTTAAAATGTTCTTATATAAGTGTCTCATTAGGGGCATTATTCTCGGCTTATCTGCATACAGTTGCTGATGCAAAGGTGAAGTCTTGGCAACATTGCTTTCTTCATTTTCATTTGTTCAGAGTTGGAGGGACCTCACTGTAGCAAGATGGTTTGAGATTTCTTTGTTGTTTAGTTATATCTTCCTGGGCTTTTCTTATGCTCAAAACACAAATTGTAGTTACTAATCGATAGTTGTTCTTGGTATTCAGACAACAACTGATATGTTCTTATGCACCCTGTGTACTTGAAAGAACATTCTCAACTGCTTCCTAATCAATTAAAGGTGGCTGCAGGCCCTTCTTTCATGATTTGTGATGAATAAAGTAAACTCCTCTTAAGAAAAGTGGGGCAATGTGCTTTTCCTCTGGAACAGCTATATACGGATATCTACAAGAAGCCTGGGGCCATATTTCTAACATGTACTTTGAGTTCTTATTTTCAATATCAGTGCAGTATTTGTTTTTACAATGGCTAATGGAAAGCTTGGAAATTGATGCTAAATTTAGTTTTACCTTGTGGCTCATGCCCACTTTGCAGAATACACCAAAAAGTATGTTCAGCTCTACAAGGAGGAGTATGCTTTTATTTTGTTTTGTTCTGTTTCCTTTTTATTTTGGAATAATCATAGATTCACAAGAAGTTGCAAAGGTAGTATTTGTAACCTCTACCCAATTCTACCCAGTGGTTACATCCTACGGGATTATAGTCCAATATGGAAACCAGGAATTTGATGTTGGTACAATGTATGTGATAGCCCTACTGTTCTATGTAATTTTACTACATATGTAATTTCATATAACAATCAGATTGTGCATTTATATGAATGTAAGAACATGTTTTTTTTTATTATTAAAAGTGTCAATGCTCAAATATATAAATAAGGACTGCCCCTCAAGACAACTAATCACCTTTAAAGACTACAAATTTTTTAAAGATGGACATTTTGCTCAAAAGATCTCTGAAGCTGTCTTCTCTGGCAATTGTGCTTCTAAGTCACTGCAAACACAAAGGAACTCGCCCAGAGCACGTGTTCTGTCTTGCAATTTTATTGTGTTCCCTCTTAAAGTAACTGTTTCCTTCTCTGCTTTGGCAGACCTAAAGACTCAACTCTTTTCTTAAACCAATGACTTTCCCATTGCCTGCTTCATTGTCAGAAAACTGCTCTGCCTCCCAATTCTATGAGAAAATAAGACCCTTAGACATGAACTTCTTTGATATCCTATCAAAGCCCTCTACAATGGAGGACATAGCTTCTTCTTAACCAACATCACTTCATCTTTCTCCTATCACCTTTGTAAGTGACAGAGCGATAATAAGGGTTCTCCTGCTGGAGAAAGGTCCTGGATGATGCTCTCTCCTCCTTCTGCAGAATTCATCTCTGTGGAGGATGCCATGCCTCTCATGCCCTATTCAAACCCAAAGTATCCTGCCCTTGCTTGGCCAAAGAGTGCTTTATCTGCTTGAAGTGAAAAGTTATAACTCTTTTTTTTTTTTAAATTTTTTTTTTTTTTATTTATGATAGTCACAGAGAGAGAGAGAGAGGCAGAGACACAGGCAGAGGGAGAAGCAGGCTCCATGCATCGGGAGCCTGACGTGGGATTCGATCCCGGGTCTCCAGGATCGCGCCCTGGGCCAAAGGCAGGCGCCAAACCGCTGCGCCACCCAGGGATCCCCAGTTATAACTCTTTTAATTGTAAAATTATATATATATATATATATATAATCTCAAAGGAAGTTGTACGAAATTTTGATGTAACTCTTTTATTATATAATGGGCTTTATATATATATATATATACACATATATGTATACATATATATATATATACGTAGCAGGCTCACGCAAATCAAATATTCTATTATAGAATATATATAACTCATATATATTTTAATAGTTTATATTTTTATATTTTAATTGTAAAATATATCATTTATATATAATATATAAATATATTATGTATTATATATTATACAATTATATATAACATATATATAAAAGAGGGAAGTCGTATGAAATTTTGTACTGGGGATTATTTTTTACTAGCTCCATGGCTTTTAGCTCTAGTTTGTAGCTCTGGCACATTATGTCCTGGCTTCAGAGTGGGAGACACAGCCATGTTCTTCAGTCAGGGTCACAAGCTTAATTAAGACAAAAACGTACTGGAATCTCGCCTGATCAAATCACTTGGGTAGAATATTTGCCTGTGATATAATATTATAGCAAAATGTTCAATGAATACATTATGGCTGGTAATATACCTTAAAACAGCCTCTGAGACATAATGTAGAAAATCCAGTTAATTTTAATATTTGAACACATATATTTCTTTTTTTTAAGATTTTATTTATTTATTCATGAAAGACACAGAAAGAGAGGCAGAGACACAGGCAGAGGGAGAAGCAGGCTCCATGCAGGGAGCCTGATGTGGGACTCAATCTTGTGACTCCAGGATCATGCCCTGGGCCAAAAGCAGGCACTAACCCACTCAGGGATTCCCTGAACATATATATTTCTGTGTGAAATATATACCTTCAGTGTGCAAAGACATTTTAAACTACATTTGAATATGCTTTCCCTTGCAGTTTGAATATTTTCATTGTGTCATGACTATGGCATATTTCAATATCTTTAATAACAGAAGACAGAAAATAGAACATTTGATTTGTGCGAGCCTGCTACGTATGTATCATGATTTCTCAGAGGACGTACACCTATTTTTGTGACCCAATTAGCAAAATGTTGAAATAATCAACAGTAATTTGGAAAGTTAGTGAACCCAGGGGTTTGTAAGTAATAGAAAAGCTGGTCTAATACCAGCATTGGCCTTAAGATTGCCCCCATTTCGAAGGCAAGTGGCCTTCAAATTTTCTAATCACCTCAGGCTAAAACCTGTTAAATCCATTGTCAGTTCATTTGCAAATTTTCCTTTCTCCCTAACCTGAAAATGTTTGGATTTGTCAATCCATTTAGTCAGCAACTGACTGCGGATTTCTGCTTACCCTAGGCAAACTGGAAATTGCCTACTCCTTCCAAATCCCATCCTTCCGACTCACTCACCGGTCATTCTGTATTTTGTTTCCAGTTATGTTTTGTGTGGTGGTGATGAGGGGGTGAATAGCCCACCTGCTCTGTTTCCGAGGTACAGTCAGACTTGTATTTAGAACACACACTGATTTAATGACAATTACCTTTCTATCCAAATCTTCTGTAAGACTGCGGTGAAATTCTGGTTCACATTAGTCAGCGAACCACTGATTTAGAGGTTGTTCAGTGCTTGATTCTGTGACAAAAATCGTTGCTTCTCAGGCTCCTCAGAGACACCATAATGAAGTTTCCTGGTTGGAGCAGTGTGGAAAATCTATTTTGTGGCATTTAGAAAGGATAATGTTGCAGGTGCCAACATGCACAAGTGGAATTCCAATCATATTTTCTCTAAATAGGCAAAAATGAAAGACTAGATTGTATTAAAATAATTCCCTTGTTCACAGTCATTTACTGCACCTGCCAAGTTAATATTGTCTATTAGCATCCCAAAATAATTAGTATTTTAATAAAGGCATGATACCTGGTATGGTTAACACCAACTTTGTTGGGAAATGCTGCCTATTTATTTTTTCAGCACCGTCATCACCCTTATCAAAGCTGTTGGTCCATGTCGCCTATGGTCTTATTGTTCTCCTGGATATCATGACATGTAAGGATTCAGAAAAAAATTTCATTGCTCCTGGATACTAATGATATTGAATTCCACCTAGTTTATGAAGAGGGGATTTTAAAAGTTATCTAACTTGAGCAATAGATAGCAAGCACTCCTGTGAAGACAGGACAGACGACAAATAATTTTTGTATTTAAAAAGCAAGATTGTTTAACCCTGATCTAAAATGAGAAAACAAGGTAACACAGCCCTTGACCCATAAAGCATAGGTGCCTCCTAAATTGACTGTTTCTACCATTGCTTCCCTGTAGCGTAGTCCTAGCAGAGCAGCAAATATGCTTCTTTTAACATTGACGTTAAATCTTGTTACTCTACTGCTTGACAGTCTCTCCCCATCTGACTTGGAATCAAAAGTAAAGTCCTCACACACCCTACAGAGACTTTCTGAGGTGGCTCCTGTTCTTTCTCGGACCTCACCCACATTCTTCACCTTATTGACTATTGTCCGATCTTAGATCACTCATATGGACTTTTTGTTCTCGGTGTGAGATATTCTCCCTCCCTGTATTTGCATAGCAACCACTCCAAGTCCTCTTACTGTGAGATACTCCCCCTGCTATTTAAAATTAGGACCCTCCACGCCCCCTCAGGACATCTGTTCCCCTTTACACTGGTCTCTTCCTTCTTTTTTTTCCTGCAGATCTTCTCCTTTCCCAGCAAACTATGTAAGTAAGTACTTGGTACACTATATATGCATGGCTCCTGACTTAAAATGGTCTGACTTAGAATTTTCCCACTTTCTGATGGTGCAAAAGTGATACGCATTCAATAGAAACTGCTCTTCTGACTTTGAATTTGGATCTTTACCCAGGCTACTCTGTGTGGTTACAGTTCTCTCCTGTAATGTGGGGCAGGGGTAGTAGCTGAAGCCCAGAGTCAGCCACATCATCACCGGGGTGAACAACATACACAGGTATAGTCATTCTCTACCTGCCCAACCGTTCTTTCATCTTCAGTACAGTATTCAATACATTACATATTCAGCACTTTATTATCAAATATTCTCTGTATTACATGATTTTGCCCAACTGGAGGCTAATACAAGTGTTCTGAGCACATTTAAGGTTTGCTAAGCCAGGCTATGATGTTGGCAAGGTTAGGTGTATTAAATGGATTCTTGACTTAATGCTTTTTCAGCTTAACAGTGTATCTGTCAGGATGCAACCCCATTGTAAGTTGAGGAGTATATGTAATTTTCAAGAATTTTCAAGCTTTTACTTGACTCGAAAGCTAACAAGTTAGCCTACCATCCTATTGTGAATTCTGGCAGAAATCATCAGGCTGGGTCAGAGAGAAAGGATTTTCTTACTTTAAAACACATGAGACACATAAATGTCAGCATATTTGCACCAGTTCCCCTTGCTTTGAGCCCTATGGAGGAGAAGCAAGTGGGTCCAGATGGGTGCCTATGTACCCACTGTATAGTGTTACAGGCAATGAACCTGAAGCTTAGAGAATTCAGATTCTTTTATAGTGTGCAACAAATGCGCCTACTCCTTGTTGCAGAATGAGATAGTATATTTGTCTTCCAAGGCTGTTCATGGTACAGGTATTTTTGTTAGTAATGGCCAGAAAAGGGACAGCCAAAGCTTCACTAGCAAGATGTACAGAAACACAAAAGATCCATGGCAAATTGTCTCCCAACTATAATATAATTCTTTTATTTTATGATATATGCTCCCCAAGTAAATTCCATCAGAGATTTTATTTATTCACTGATACACTCAAAAGGCAAAAAAACAAAACAAAACAAACAAACATGGATTTAGACTTTGTTTTTCTTTTTTTTTTTAATTTTTATTCATTTATTATAGTCACAGAGAGAGAGAGAGAGAGAGGCAGAGAAATAGGCAGAGGGAGAAGCAGGCTCCATGCACCGGGAGCCCGACGTGGGATTCGATCCCGGGTCTCCAGGATCGCGCCCTGGGCCAAAGGCAGGCGCCAAACCGCTGCGCCACCCAGGGATCCCTAGACTTTGTTTTTCAATGTCCAGTCCCCAAATCTGCCTTTAGTCAGAGTAACTTTTATTAGTATCAATTTTCTCCATCATAAAATGGGAGTGGTAACTAATGCCACTCTAACACATTGTGGTACGAATTTAATGTTAGGCATCATTAAGTGCCGGAATTCTCCCCGGCTCAATATAGACAGGAAATGAAATCTCATCTTGAGTATCATGGCTTTCCTTTGGCCATATGTGATGACTTTTGAATTTATTTTACTAGCTTGATTTTTTTTCTCTGACACTTAGTCCTGTCTATCTTATGTATACCGAAACTGAATTAATTTTTATCTTTCCAAGCTGGGTCCTCTTCCAGGGTTTCTTTTAGCACAGTAAATGGCCTCTCCATCCATTTTTTGATGCAAACCATAATCCATGAGTCGTCTTTGATTCTTCCTTCACTTCCCATTCATCCCACACTCATGGTCAATCACTCATCATTTCTTGTTAATTTTACCACCTAAATCTCTTTGGACTTTATTCACATTTTTACATGTCTGCTGGTAGAAAAGCAAATCCAAGGCTAGCTATGTCAGATCAATGCCTTCCACTTACAGAAAATATTTTATAATACCTCCCTTATCCTAATGAAAGAAATTCATACCTAATATAACCACAGTTACACATAAGCTTCCCACACAAAGTGAAAATATTTTAATTATAATATGAAGTACAAATAGAAGAAAATTATAGTAAGATATTTGAATATGTAAATATCAGATGTGGCTAGACCAGACCTAAATATTGCCATCAGAGTGTGTGCCCACATAAAGAATCATTCTGGATTTGAAAGCTACAAACTCAGGCTGATAACAAGTCTGTCATATTGGACTTAAATGTCAATATTTGTCAATTACCTTCAGTGATATGATTTTCCAAAATGGCCAAAACTCTTAGTAACTTCCCAAACAAACTGAAGTATAATCATGTCTTCATTAACACAGTAGATGCATTCCTGGAAAATTCAATGTATACTTAAATCACATAAAAATACTGGTGTTTATATGTAAAATATAATTGGATTCTATACAGAATTTTCATGTACATTAAAACCTATGCTTTTAAGTGGCCATTCCAAAGTTTTATAAGACAGAGACAATTGTCCCTTCAAGTGAAAACATCCTGCACATTTTAAGATATGCCTAATAGACCTGGACCTCACCTACCTAATGGTGCCAGTAACCAGTAGCCACCCCCTCGAAAAAATAAAACAAAACAGAACAAAAGCATTTTCATTACTCTCCAAAAGTGTCATGGAAGGGTATGGCACTCCCATTGAGAACTACTGCTGTAGATCAAATTATCTTTATTTTTAACTCATTAGCTTCCTGAGAGTTCTTTTGGCTTTACTCTTACTCCCTCTAATGTATCTTCTCCCTTAGCTAGTTTCTCAATTCTGGATTATTTCACTTGTATTAGTCTGGGTTCTCCAGAGAAATAGAACCACTAGGATATGAAGATGTATATGAATTTATTACAAGAATTGGCTCATGCAATTATGGGGGCTAAGTCCCCATCAGTAAGCCAGAGACCCAGGAGAGCTGATTAAGTGAATTCCAGTTTGAGTCTAAAGGCCTGAGATCCAGAAAAATCTCATGATGTAAGTTCGGGTCCAAAATCCAGTAGGTTCAAGACACTAGAAGAGCCAGTTTTTTCAATTAAAGTCTGAAGTCAGGGGGAAAAAAAAATCAATGCCCTATCTCAAAGGAGCCAGGCAGGAGGAGTTTCCTCTTACTCTGGGGAAGGTCAGCCTTTTAACTTATATTCAGATCTTCAACTGATTAGATCCACCCATATTGGGGAGGGAAATCTCAGTTTTACTCAGTTTACAACTTCAAATTTTAATATCATCCAAAAACACCCTCACAGGCACACCCAAAAATATGCTTGACCAGATATCTGAGCACCTTATGACCCCATCAGGTTGACATATAAAACTAACAGCATTATTGCCATTTTGTTTTCTTAAGGCACAAAAGTTTTGCATGACTTCTAAGGCCTTAAGTTGTCTTACTTTTACTTGCCCTCAAACCATATTTCACTATTTGCATATCCCATATGTACTTTAGCCACATTGACCTTTCTATTTTACAGACGTATCATGATCCTTCACTTGATAGGCCTGTATGTATCTGTTCTCACTGTGTATTCTTCCTAACACATCAATTTTCCAAATTAATGCCTAATTATAGCTTCTCTGCTTGGAAGCTGTAGCCTTTTACTGAGAAGCTATAATGACCTTTCAGAAAAAATTACGTTAAACTTCTCTATATGGCCAAAAAATTTTTAACAAGCAAGACATGGAAATCAATCAATCAAAACACATGGCCAGCTACCGCAGAAGCATCCAAAGGACACTAATCAAAGAATCCACCCATTAGTTGTTGGATTGTGTTGTGCTTTGGGTTGGGATCATCCAGGACATTCCCAAACAGAGAGTAGAATAGTCAGGGAAGGTGGGCACTAAAACACTTGAAGAATCAAATATTTGCCAAATACTAACTATTTTAATATTTTAAAACCAGTATGGTTGTTGAAAGTAAAACAAATTATATTATTATTATATTATTATTATGTACCATCTGTTGAATGCCAGTATTTAGACTGAGTTGCAGTTTGCCTATAGATGTTGGTAACATTCAGAATCAACTCCACTCTATGAAGAAATCATTATAGAGCATATAGCCTTTATTACACTTTGCACAATTATAACTTTACTTGTATTTGTAAAATGATCTGATGGAACTTTCTACCATGAGATTGTAAATTCAATAAAGACAAGAGTTATATTTTTGCACACTATATTATAATAACACCAAAAATAAAGTGTGTGGCACATATTGAAGTCAACAAATATTTACCGACAGGATGAATATAAACGTCTTTTGTAGAGTTAGTACTCAACACATCTTAATTTCCTTTTTCCCCTCTGCCTTACCTCCAAGCATCATGACATGATATTCATTCATTCATTCATTCATTCATTCATTCATATCAGCACAGATCAATAAACTTCCAGATACTAGCCAGCTGAAAATTTAAGGAGCAAAACGTGAAATTACATGATAAGTCTAAGAATTCACCTCTCCACTTCTAATGTGCTAAAGAGGACGATGATATGAGACTTATTTCTTTGATATAATTGCTTTTATTTCTTGCCCTCTGAGCTTTGGGTAAACTTAACCCCAGATCTCAGCTTCTGTTTTCCTTCCCACACCAGACACTGCGCCTGTTATGCTGGATGTATTGCCAACCTGCGTGCTCATGCTCAGCAGCTTCATCACAGAAGAAATGGAATTCTATGCTTCCATAGCCTATGGGACTTAGATTTAAATAACAGCCGAGGTAAAGGCAATTAATGACCCTAATTATCAGCTCAAAAAAAATGTTGTACAAAGAAGAAGCTGTTTCTAAAGAAAGGACAGAGAAATAGTTATGTCTGCTACCAAAATGAATTAGGATTCCACAATCCAAGACAAATGTTCAGGATTAAGAGTCATGGCTGATCTTCAAGTGTCATTTATAAACTTTCAAACCTCTAAATTTCCAAAACAAAAGAGATCTGCACTTTTTCTTGTACTGATTATCTTGTCTGTTCAATGCTCCATGTGGTTTATGCCTCTGTGAAATGAAATATAAATGGTTTATGGAAACCAAACAAAAGTCTAAATTCAAAGCACATTTTAAAAATCAAATTCATTAATTTAGTTCACTTACTTATTGACCCCATCCTGCCAACTCTACCATCCTTTGTACTATTCTGTGATTAAACCTAAATTATGTTTAGATAAGTAACTGCGGTGGAAAAATATTTTTATTTATTAGCCAACATGACTTCCCTACTATTTTTGCACCTCTACTCTTCGCCCACCCTCACCCCTACCCCAACCCCAACCAAACTAGAAAAGGCATTCTGTCAGTGAAGTATGTGTTGAAGACAACAATGAGTGAAAAATAAAAACCTTAGTTTTTGATTTTAAAATAAAAAGGCAAGATACAGGAAGAAAAGAGATTTGAAAGAAAACAAGAATACAAAACCAGAGCACATGAAAAAAAAAAAAAAAAACAGAGCACTGTTTTTAACTCCTAAAGTCTAGACAAAATTTATCACATGGGAAGAAAAGAAGAACAAGTAGGAGAAAAGAGAAATAGAAATTTGGGAGAAGTTCTGTACACCTTACCCTTTATCCTCAAGACCACATTGGGGATGCAGGGAAAATTAGAATTCTTGGATTAGTCTGGAAATCTAAGAGCACAGAAGAAGCATATCTTTCAGACACAGAGAACATTCTGGAGCAGGTTAGATGAAATGTGTCTCAACAGATGTCAGTCTGAAGTAATAATGACCAAGAATCAGATGCTTGCCACTGCCAAGCATAGCACCACAGAAGTCCCTAGAATTTAGATGCCTTGGAGAGAAAGTTGAGGTAGGAAAACTAATCTAACTGCAGTTGTTTTTTATGTAAAACAAGAGGAAGAAACATAAAATGGGAATTAGAGTTATGTGGGAAAAATTAAGACATTATTTTCTACATCTTTGAGGAATTTGATGGAAAGGCCTTAGAGAGTGACATAAAGTGACTCGTCTCCTTTACCAACTTTGGTCTTGTCTTCATCAATTCAGGCTGATGTAACAAAGTTTCATAGACTGAGTGGCTTATAAACATCAAACTTTTTCTTATTTCTCACGGTTCTGGAGGCTGAAGTTCAAGACTGGTGTGCCAACATGTTTGGATTCTGGTGAGACTCGTCTTCTGAGGTATGGATGCCAACTTCTCCTTGTGTCCTCACAGGGTGGAAAGAGAGCTCACAGGCTCTTAGGCCTTTCCTTTTAAGGGCACTAATCCCTTTTTTGAATGCTCCATACTCTTGACGTAATCATCTCCCAAATGCCCTCCTTCCAAATATCATCATAGAAAGGTTAGGGTTTCAACATATGAATTTGGAGGGGCAGGGGCACAAATATTCAGTCCATTGAAGATCTGGACAAGGACATCAAGGTGTATTAAGATTTAGATTTTCCTACAATGTGCCATGACAACAAGTTATAGGACATTTTCAAAAGAAAAAAAGTTTAAACCAGAGAAAAGTTGAAGGGACACACCATGGTGCAATGTGATATTTATGCTCTATTTGCTCAGACTTCAGACAGTTCTATAGGATGGTTGTAGACAAGCAGCCACAGTGTCCTGCCTTCTGCATAATCATGACACTGGGAAGTATATAGGACTAAAGACCCAAGAGTGGAGGGAACAGAAGACAGTGACACAGGCAGTGTCTTCCGTCGATCCAGAGCAAATTGCATGCCAAGTACACTAGAGGGATGTTGCATAAAAAAGGAACCATTTTAAAAAAAGATTTTTATTATTTATTTATTTATTCATGTGAGATACACAGAGAGAGGCAGAGACACAGGCAGAGGGGGAAGCAGGCTCCCTGCGGGGAGCCCGATGTGGGACTCCATCCCAGGACCCCAGGATCACCACCTGAGCTGAAGGCAGATGCTCAAATCACTGAGCCACTCAGGTGTCTCTGTTTTGTTTTTGTTTTTGTTTTTGAACAAATATATAGTGATTTGCAATACTTTGCTGGAATGTTCTAACCTAAGTGGCTTGGCTACTCCTATTCCATCAAGCGTGTCTCCCCCCCGCCCCACCCCAAGGCTGGAGGACATTTTCCTTCCATGTGCAAGGCTGAAAGAGTGACTCCTAGAAATGCTTCTGATGCTCCTAAACACACCTACCTAGTAATGATTTCTCTAGCCAGTGTCCCAGTGTGTTTCCTGGAGTCTGAAGAACTTAGTAAAAGGTGGATGGGAAGCCCTCCCTCACCCAAACTTCCTGAATCGGCAGAGAAGTGCTGAGGTTGAGAATTGGCAGCAGAACCCTAAGGAATCTTTGCTTTTATAAACAGCCCGTTTCTTCCCACTGAAGGCTGGAAGCAGCTTTTCTAGCTCTTTCAAAGCCCTGCCCCATAAATGTGATTTCCTGCATGAGCATGGGCCGCATCAAAGTAATCTGTAGTTTCTTTGGTGTGAAAAACTTCTGAGTTTCATTAGGGTGAATTGATCCACTGGGATTTTGCCCCATTGGGTGAGCTGAGATTACAGTTGATGAGCCGCCAGAGGAACAGACTGCAGCCCCCAGAACCCGCTGAATAAGCCGCAGCCGTGTGTGCAATGCTGAGTGTGCGGCCCCATCAAATTTATGGCCAACTCTGTTTATAATCTTGTGGCATATGCCTCTGTAGTGTTTGTTTATAAAGGGCCAAGGCTGGGTGTATTATGCATCACAAATGATATACTGTAGCGTTTCCCAGGATAAATGAAATATGTCCATTTTGTCCCATCTGGATCTTGTTGTTGTTGTTTTTTTTTTTTTTTTCCCATGATTAGCATTTTGGCAGTTTTCACTCTTCCATTCTGCTGTTCTATGTACCCAGGGGAGGTACAGAATTGAGCTCTTTCCAAACCCGGCTAGTGCTGTGTGGAGCAAACCCATAGCTGAAAGGGTATTTTCTTTACTGCACATTCTGCAGGCTGGGGCTGAGGAAGCTGAGGTGGCCACCAGCCCGGCCGCCAGTGCAGGCACCATGACATCAAGACGCTTGTGAGTCACCCAGTGTGGAAACATTCTCACCAGCTGATGGTCACGATACAGATTTTCTCTGCCCCAGAACCAGCTGAGCTTGTGAAATTCTCCACACACAGTTTCACTGAGCTGCAGAAGGAAGCCCTGTTCTCAGTTATGAATTTAGTGTGCTTTGCTTGACATAAAAATAGGGTCACCATGTTCATTTGACACCTTGTTAATTTATGCTGCAAGAAAAACCAAACCAAACTGAATCCACTTGTATGTGGTAACATGATTTATTCTTTGTAAATAATGCTATAGCAGACCCAAAGTCTGTTTTTCATTTTTGGTGAGTTACTGGAGTAGAGCATGAAGACAAAGCAGCCCATGAGGGCAAAGGTCTCTTCTCACTTATGAAACAGATAAAACCAGCTCAGAAGTCACAGCCTTCCTGTGCTCATGGCTCCATGCTTTAAAACGAATTGTCTGTGGCTTTTTTTGGTGTTCTATTTAAACAATAATCGCCTGTAGTTGATATATTCAGGGATGCCTTTGTGTCTCAGGTTTAACATCGTTTGCTCTTCTATTTCACAAGGTGTATTTCTATTCAAATTTTTATTTATATGCATAGACTAAATTTTCACTTGCATTATAGAGATTCATTTTAAATGTGTAAAATCAGGAAATGGGAAACAAATGTGATAATAAGCACTGCATAATACCCCAAGTAGAAGAGAAAATCAAGAAACAGCCTTCCAGAGTTCTGATTAAGAATTAATACATGTGACCCGTATGAGAAGGTTTGTCAGGTTTCATTTAATGGGATACCTTTATTTTCACACTATTGCAATTATGTATTATATATAACATAAACACTTCATACATTTTTGAAACATCATGAAACCACTACAAATGATGAGGTAAAGTATTTAATTCAAAACAAAACCCTAAATTTTCCAGTTAAAATACTGTTCTGATTACTATATATATACATATATGTATATATTTTTAAATATTTTATTTATTTATATAAGAGGTAAAGAGAGATTGAGAGCACAAGCAGAGAGGCAGAGGGAGAAGAGAAACAGACTCCCGTGAATCTGGGGCTCAATCCCAGGATCCCAAGATCATGACCTGAGCTGAAGGCAGATGCTTAACCAACTGAGCCACCCAGGTACCCCTCTGATTATTGTATTTATACAGTTTCTGTAATTACCGAATCTTCTGTTGGTGCAAATCATTCTGCTGATACTATCCATCAATCTATCAGCCTATCTCAGTGTAATATATTATGTTCTGTATCATGTAATATATTGCCATTTGGTCTATTAGTTCATAAAATGAGTTCTCTCCATTTCTGCCTCAGCAGAAATATAACTGATTGATTCTATTTCTAAAATCAGACACAGCTCCAGCTCCTGAAACAATTCGTCCACTGGCAGGAATGGTATAAAAACACAAAGCTGCCTCTCTTCATACCCCCCCCCCATCTCCATCCTTTAGTGGCTAATGATTGTTATACCTATGTCAGTGGGGCAGTTAGCAAAGAAAGTTTGTATAAATTACAGTCTTGCTTGCCATCCTTCAACGAACCTTAGACGAAGCACAGGAATCTGTATATTAAATGACCTCCCAGGTACTTCTGACCCAGATGGTCCTCGAGTCACACTTTTGAGAAACGGTGCTTTAAAGTCTCTGTGATCCTGTAATCAAGATCACAGGCTTTCATTTGGCACCTTAATATTCCTGGAATCAGGTTTCCCCAGAAGGGAGAGCCGGGAAGCTGTGTTTTTTTCATCTTTTCTCTCAGGAATGAGTATCATCGGGTTACAAATGAAGTGAGCATCATGTTAGCGGAATTTCTGACACAAGGGGGCAGACTTTCTGAGTAATGACTTTCCGGTGCATTGATCCTTATAACCCTCACCTACCTCATCTAATCCTCACCCACCTTTTTTTTTTTTTTAAGATTTTATAGATTTATTCAAGAGAGACACAGGAAGAGGCAGAGACATAGGCAGAGGGAGAAGCAGTCTCCCTGTGCGAAGCTTGATGTGGGACTCAATCCCAGGACCCCAGGATCATGCCCTCAGCTGAAGGTAGAGAGACGTTCAACCACTGAGCTACCCAGGTGTTCCCCCATCCACCTGTCTTATAAGACCTGTTGTTGACCCCTACTTGAATCACATTTGAACTTGCTCTGCCTTTTTGGACACTTTGTCTGCTTGTGTGTTTATCCTTAGACAGTCAGACTCTGTGGACAGGTCATTTCCACCAGGGTTCTTGGGGTCTAACAGGTGACATGGACCAGGTTCAGGAGGCCACATCTTTTATGCCTACTGGGCATACATGATCACTAGACCTTACAAATGTATTTCAAAGCATTAAATATTAGCCTTTCTTAGCACTTTGGGATCTAGGGTTAGGCAATGGTTAAATGTCTCTTAGCAGGTAAAGCACATGAATAGTAAAAGAAAAGTTTGCTAAGGTGGACTTTATCGAAATTAAAATCTTCTGCTCTTTGGAAAAAAAGCTATAAAAATGAAGAGAAACTACAAACTGGTAGGAATGTTTGCAAAACATGTATGTAATAAATATATGGTAACAAACTGGTTTCCAGGACATATAAGGAACTCCTAATAATTAAGTAATTGATATATCAATAATAAAAATATGTTTAAATGAGAAAAAGAATTGAACACATGCTTCATCAGGAATGCTATATGGATGGTAAATAAACATGTCAAAATATGCTCAACTTCATTATTAGAAAAATGCAAATTAAAACTTCAATGATGGGGCGCCTGGGTGTCTCAGTGGTTGAGCATATGCCTTCCGCCCAGGGCATGATCCTGGTGTCCCAGGATCGAGTTCCGCATTGGGCTCCCTGCATGGAGCCTGCTTCTCCCTCTGCCTGTGTCTCTGCCTCTCCCTGTGTGTCTCTCAGAAATAAACAAATAAAATCTTAAAAAAAAAAACTTCAATGAGATATCACTTAGCCTAAAGAATGGTAAAAAGAAATAACAATATCATGTTTTGCTAACAATATGGAACACCAGTAACTTCATAAGTCTCTGTGGTGATGAAAATAGGTAAAACCAGTTCTAAAAACAGTTTGGTGATTTCTTGCCAAGTTAGCATGCAATTACTATATAACCCAGAAATCCCACTTACCCAAAAGAAATAAAAATATATATCCATACAAAAACCTGTTTTCATATGTTTAGAGAAATTTTATTTATAATCATCAAACACTGAAAATGATTCCAATGCCCGTCAACTGTGGAATGGATCAACAAATAATGTTGAAGTGAAACAATGGGCTGCTACTCATCAAGAAAACAAATGTTTCCTGCAGCATTGAGATGGATAGATTTCAAATGCATTAGGCTTTGTGAAAGGAACAAGACCCCAAAACTTAGAACTGCATAAATCCATTTGTGGAATAGCAAAACTAGAGGAATAGAGAATAGACCATAAGCTGTCAGGCTCTTGGAGGTGGGGAGATGGCAAAGGTGCATGAGGGGTCTTTCTGACATGATGAAAACAATTGATTTTTATTATCATGGTGGTGACATGACTGTAGTCATTTGTCAACATTCATAGAAATGAACACCTTTAAAAAGGTGAATTTTTTTAATGTAATTTATACCTCAAAAAAAAGTCAGAAACTTAAATTCTGTCAAATATGGCAAAACCAAGAATTTTCATGGAACACTCTCCGTGACTTTGCAGTGTAGTATTGAACGTCTGTTCCTTGTACATTCTTCAAAGATAGAAGCATAATTTTTGCAGTTAAATTTCTTCCAACTGAAATCCTGTAATTATTAAAATCAGACTTCTGACCTCATAGTAATAGATCATGAATGAGCTGAAAATATCTCCTCTTAATAATTTTTGAGGATCTAAAGAAGGGAAAGGGAATAAAGATGTGATAATCATAATGTTTTAAAAAGTTGCATGCCATTCAGCCTGAAATTCCTGGTTTCTGATGGAATGACATGTGTTTGCTTCGCAGGATAGCATGGACATACATGTAACACAGAGGAAGTGAAGTGTAACAGAACAGCAACAATGAGGATCTCATCAGCTTGTCTTATTCTAATGTTTAAGTCACGGTTAATATTCACCTTGCTAAAATCCTTTAAGAATCAACCCACTGCTTGCTGACCATGCTCTGGGCACCTGTGCGGTCAACCAGAAGATTACTCCTGATACAAATAATCCAGCCCGTGCTGTCTAGCACATCACGGAGATTTAGTTATCATGAGTATTGGAGAGGCCAGGGGCTGGGAGGTGAAACGTCACACAGATGGGCTCTTTGAAAATCCACCACATCCTGACTTTTTCAATCTTTAGAACTGATTTCAATCTTTAGAACTTGGTTGGAGAACCCCTGAAGTGAGGATAATGGAGCCCAACTGCATGGGCAAAGTTTTTCTATGTCTTCCCCTATGAACTGCAGCATCTCATGAGAAAAACAAATTACTGTCGATTCTGTTGCTGACACTATTCAATACTGCAAGATACAATGATTTTGTTTATTTAAATAATACCTCTCATGTTGGAAATTAAATAATTTCCGACATGATGGATGTGGTGGTCTTATCACCATTTGAATTTCTCAGTGATGAGAAAGGGATGCTTGGAGCTTTGCAGAGGCTTCATTGTAAATTAAGTATTCACAATTGTTAATTAAAATGGATTTAAGGAAGGAGTAGGCTATGGATTTATCTGCATGAATGCAGCCATCTGGGTGAGTACAGTTGCATTTTCCAGCAGAGGGAAAAGCCCCACACCATTTCTGGTAATCCAATGGGAGGCAGGATGAGAATCAAAGGATAAGAAAGGCTTGATATTTTTGAAGGCTCTAATCATCACTCATTAATCTAACAATCATTTATAGGGTGCTAACTATGCGCAAGGCACGGACTTAAACCCTATGGAAATAATAAGAACAATCCCTGCTTTCATATGTCTCCTTAAAGAGTTGCATGACCTTACTGAAGATTAAGCACTGGGTACTTAAACTATGAAAATGCCCTGCCAGCCTCAACAGAATAATAGTTTAAATCCAATAATTGAACAGTTTCACTTAAATCTTCAGTAGCTAAAATATCACTGAACTGGAGAGGGAATAGAGCAATATCCCTTTAATTATATGGAAAATAATATAGAAAATATGTCTTTGGGTTAAAATAAAACCAAACTTCTGAAATTTACACCAGGCCCATTTTTAAAGCAAGTTCTAACCCATTAATAATGGCTTTTAATTATAACATACATAAACATGTCAGGAACATTTGTTTAATGAGGTAAACCTTGCAGACCATTGTTAGACTTGCCTAGTACATTGAATTTATAGTATTCTATAGGGCATTGTTACTGTACATCTTTTTAACTATAATAAAACAATTGAAAATAAAGCTCATGGGGGGGGGGAGTAGAGATGTATATTCATGTCATTTATGGGTAACAAATATCTGATCTGAACATATTGTTCTATATTAGTTGTGATTGATCTGTAATTATCACCAAAGATGCTCAATCTTTAGCCCAGAAATTATTTTTGTTGTTTTTGCTTCCAAAACAAATGCCTATCAAAAAAAGGTGTGGGGAGGCATCATTTGTTTGTGATTAAAATAAAATATAGTCAATGTTGTATTTATGTGGAATACCAGATGGATATACTGTTTTGGGATTTGTTAGTTACAGGAGAAGGAGAATAGGCATGAAGTAGAGAATAGAAATAGAGCTGGGTTTTATTTTTATCAGTTCAAACTCTGGTTTATAATTGTGTTTGCTTGGGACTGGATGTGATGGGGAAAGGCTCTGAGAGCCATGACTTGGCACACATTAGGTGCCCATCAAATGTCTGTTGAGGTCAAATGTGTATTCAGAGAATATAAGATTCACTATAAACCAAAAATATCAACCAAGACCAACTGATTTTCAGAAAGTCAGAAAAAAAAATGGTATTCACACAGAACAAGATGTGGGAATGCTATTTATAGCAATCAAGAATTACGTCTTTAATTACAATATATAAAGGGAAAGTATGTAATTAGATTCACAAAACATTATTTCCATATCTATGAATGGTATGTAGCAAAATGCCTATATTTCTTTGATTTCATAAAGTTACTCCCTTCCTGAACAGCAAACCTCTTTGCGTGCTATTTGGTGGTAGCAAAGTGTTACTCAAAAAGTGTATTCTTTCAACAAAAAACCCAAGTAGTTTTGAGTTCAGAGATTGTGTAAGGAATTTCTAGTTAGTGTAAGGAGGAAAAGTTGGGAATTAGCTCTTTAACCATATGTGTGTGTGTATATATATATACACATACATAATCTTTGTTTTTACTTTCTACTAAAAACCTATATATATACACACACACATATAGTTAATGTACTATATATATATCTATATTTAACTATATCAGTATAAATATATATTTGTATACTTCTTCATGAAAAACGTAGTAGGTTCCATCCTTAAGAGATAAATCAGCATCAACGTTTTTTGGTTTTAAATGATAATATTTGATTTCAGATTACAACTCAGAATTCAGTAAATGATTGTATCCTCTCCTTGAGTGATCTTAATTTACACCCAAGCAGAAAATACTTTTGCAAATTAATCTAATAGCTGAGTTTGTACTGCAGTAAATCTTAGGACAAGAAATAACCAAAGAGACAGGAATACAAAGGCATTAGCTCCAGAACCAACAATTTAATGCTAACTTAAAAAAGAAGAGGAAACAAAAAAAAGTAAACCTTAAAATGCTTAAGGAAATTTTTGCTTCTTTCTTCCTAAACTGTTATCCAAGCATTTTCAGAAGAAAGGTAAGTGCTAAATAAGATTTGATTGGGTATCATCAACCCAAGAAGATATAAAATACCGGCCAAAGCTTATTTGTTTGTGTATATTAAACTGAAAAGCAATTACTTCCAATTGTTAAAAGAAGAATTTGAAAAAAAATACATCAAGTATATTTTTCATTAATTTTTTTTTCAAAAGAAGTTCTTTCTTTGATTGGGATGATGACACTTATAAAAGCTGAAGAATGTTGGTTGGTTGGTTTTTAATTTGTGTTTTCCAAATGAAATGTATTTCCAGTTTTATTTAGATAGTTGTGTGTTCCAGTAAATGTGTGGGAAGCTTCTTTAATAAGCCAAAGCTCAGACATTAAATGGAAGGTTGTTTGTGAGATGACAGAATGGGAACTCTTTTTACACAGATACAACATCATTTAGACCTTGAACAAATATAAAAAAGTAAATTGCCATCAGTATCCCATCTCAGAATGAAATTGCTTTTTATAAAGCACTTAAAAAGTTTGTACTTGGCGAAAACATTCCAGATTAAAGTTACAAGTAAATTCTATGAATACACTGACAAAACAGTTATTCTCGTGGGTGTTTCTAGGAACACAACTCCTCTTATTTTCCTGACAATATTTCTATCAGGCTCAAAGTAATAGTAGCCAGTCTAAACTAAGAAAGTTTTTCCTACCGTCTACTTGAATATAGTGAGATTAGGGTGCAAACATTTCTTTAACTTTTATGGAATATTTAACTTCTTCAACCTAATATCTATTTTCGATTTTGAGTATGTATTTTTTATTGTAATAGAATTTTGAAAACAAAATACACCCTCCCGGGATCCCTGGGTGGCGCAGCGGTTTGGCGCCTGCCTTTGGCCCAGGGCGCGATCCTGGAGACCCGGGATCGAATCCCACATCAGTCTCCCGGTGCATGGAGCCTGCTTCTCCCTCTGCCTATGTCTCTGCCTCTCTCTCTCTCTCACTGTGTGCCTATCATAAATAAATAAAATTAAATTAAAAAAAACAAAAACAAAATACACCCTCCCAAAAAAAGAGAGAAAAAGGTAACTTAGATTCCGCATTCTGTAGGATTTACCATTTTAATCTTTGTTTTTACTTTCTACTAAAAACCTAGAAATCCTAGTTTTTAATTTATGAAAAATACAATGAGAGAGAGAATTTAGATATGCACATTAACATTTTTTTTCTTTCTTTACATCAATAATTTAGTATTGGCCTTTGTTACAAAGGAACTAGTACAGTGTAGGGAACATGTACTTGGAGGAGATGGGAGCTAATTTCCTAGGCCTGTCACTTTTTACAGCCATGTGATCATAAAAAAGTGCCAAGGAGTGTGGGGAATCAACACATTTTCTCACTTATGGAATGTAGATGTTGATACTTTGTAGATCTATTATGAGGAGACACTTCAAATGGTATATTTAAAATAACAAATATAAAAGAATAAAATAACGAATGTATATTAGGCACACAGCAAAAAGAATCAATCTATTATATGACAGTTTACTGTATGGTACTCAAACAATCATTCTATATTTCTAAATATATTATAAGATTCAGAATACAATAAATCCATTAGAATAAATAAATATATGCTACATATAAAGTGCAGATGGAGTAATGAATTATATGGTGAATGATCACTGCTTGTTGAATCTAATTTTTAGATTAGAAATGTATAGTTAGAAAAAACTTACTTTGATTCATATGCAAACTCCTTTTTTTTGCATTTTGTATAGGCAATGATCCAAGAGTACATTTTAAGGGGGCACCACACAGATCATAAATATTAAGCCTAGGCTGCCTTGGTGGCTCAGTTGGTTAAACAT
Source organism: Vulpes lagopus (assembly GCF_018345385.1). Classification (NCBI taxonomy): domain Eukaryota; kingdom Metazoa; phylum Chordata; class Mammalia; order Carnivora; family Canidae; genus Vulpes; species Vulpes lagopus. The sequence continues at coordinate 4,811,544 of NC_054833.1, forward strand.
CCAGCTCTTGATTTTGGCTCAGGTTATGATCTCAGGGTCCTGAAATTGAGCTGCATGTTGGGCTCTGTGCTGGGCATTGAACCTGCTTGAGATTCTTTCTCCCTTTGCCCCTCCCACACTCTCTTTCTCTAAAAAATAAATAAATAAAAAATTTAAAAAATTAAGCCTAGTAAATATCTTATATTTAAAATTCTAAATGGTTTTTAAAATATCTAGATAACAAGAAAATTTAAAACAGATGCATTCAGTTTAAAAGATACTAAGAATATGTCCGGGCTGCACATGATCACATAGACGCCTTTTTCTTACTCCTTTACTCCATGTCACTATAAAACCTAGAAATGGCACAAGGGTCAACCAAACTGAGCTGGTTTCAAATATCAACCAATAGAAGGCCACCTAGATCCAACACTTCCTAATCCCTGACTCAACAATATAAGGTAGTTTAGATAGATTTATTCTACTGGCAGACTGATCAGACATCCTTCAGGCAATATAAAGAGAGCCAGATAACACTGGCAAGAGGATTCAGTGGAGAGCCCCAACAACAATTAGCAGCCAGGAGAAGCATTCTTGTTCCCAATGGGTATGAGACTTACTTATCCCGTCAAAAGGTACCAAGGCAAGGAGGTAGCAGATCTGGCAAGAAAACCCAGCTACAGAGAGCAATATAGTTCAAGAAGCCTCTTTGTCCTTGTGGGTCCAATATTCTGTACCTTAAGAGCAGTATAGGCCAGCAAGAGCAGACAAAGGGGATGCAGCCAAAGCAAGTGGCCTGGTCCTGAATATCTTTTGTCCCCATTGACTGAGATAGTCCCCCTTACCCAGAGACACTAGGCCACCTCAGAGAGTCCTATCATATTTCTCTCCCATCAAGAGATGCTCAGTGGCCTGGCCTGGGTAGCATCTTTGTCCCCCTCAGGTAATAACAGCAGAGAATAGAAATGGGAGCCCCAGGAGCACTAGATAAATGAAACAGAACAAAATAACACCATAAAGGCTCTGAAAATTAAACTGCCATTGGAACCACACCTGAGAAAGTAGGCCAAGACCACATCATAAACCTAAAGAGGCTGACTGCCTATTAAAATACAAGATTTAAGTAAGACCTAGTCTCCTACCTTAGTGGACAAAATGTAAAAGGTAAAATGTTCTCTGGGCTTGGAAAAATCCCCCAGTGTATTCTTTAACTTGTTGCATACATTAGATTAAGACTGCTAATTATTATTATTATTTAAAGATTTTATTTTTTAATTTATTTGAGTGAGAGCAGGAGAGAGAACAAGCAGGGGAGGGGAGGCAAGGGGAGAGCAAAGGGAGAGGGAGAGAGAGAATCTCAAGTAGACGCCCTGCTGTGGAGGGCGGGGGGGGGGGGGGGGGGGGGGGGGAGGAGGGGGGGGGCTCCATCCCTGAGCCATTTCCTGAGCCAAAATCAAGAGTCCGTGGCTTAAATGACTAAGCCACCCAGGCTGCCCCAAGCCTGTTCATTATTTTAGCAGCCATTCTGCTGTCCAAGAAAACAAACTACTCTAAATGTTTCAAATTAAGAAGGTTTTGTTAAACACAAAAACTTGTCACAACAGTATCACAAAAGCTGGAAGAACAACAGAGAAGAAAACGTTGTGATAGCTGATGAAGCTGTTTTTGCTCCTGGCTGCTCTTTCTGGCACGGAACAAAGGGGCTGAGGAACTGCTCACAGCAGTACTACTGGCTCTAACCAGAAACCGGATCAGTGCCATCAGACCTGCTGTCGCTAAAAAAAAAGTTCTGGAAATCTGTGGGAGCCTCCTGTTGCCCTGTTAGCTCTGATGCCACTACCAGAGCCACTAGCAGAACGACCTCTCCCTGTACCTGCCTGGTCCTTGCTGTAGGCAGTGCTGTTCTGATAGGAACAGGTCTGGATTTCTTTACATTATATACTGCATGCTACACACTGGGATACCTACCTCCGTAGGTTTTAACCCTTCATTTGTTCAGAAACGTCACACCCTCTTTAAATGATGATGTTGCCCCCAATTTCTGGTTTTCTCTCCTTCTGGAAATCTTTCAATTCATCCATCTTTATCTCCCCACTGTAGTTGAAATAATTCCCCTCCAGAATCTTTCAGACTACTAATTTTTCTTTCAGCCGTATCTTCTCTGTCACTCAAGTTGCCTGGTTCAAAATTCCCCTCACTTTACTTTTAACCTCTCAAGTGCTATTTGATTCTGCTTCAAATCTGTCTGCCCATTCTTTGTAGGTTTTTATACTCCACAAAATACTCAAATGTTACATTTTTAAACATGCAGTTATTTAATTTTTTTTTTTTTTTTTTATAAAATCTTGGTAAATGAAGAATTTGTAGATCTCTTTCTGTGGTCTGTTGTTCTGTTGGTTTTCCCTCAGGGAGTTTTCTTTCCTGCTGAATTTTTTTACTTTATTCATTGTGCTCCTTTTACAAAGAATTATACTTGTATAATTTATTTGGAGACTGGAAGACAGTGAAGCCTTCCAGGGAGGCTTTGTGGCTTGTTTCTTCTAGGCCTTTTTGACAGATACAAATGTAGGATTACTTTAAAGTTAATCATTGATTTATGGTTTTTCTGACCACAACGATATGAATCCAGCCCACAAATTCTGCAGGAGAGCTTGCTAATTGATGGGTAGAAAGTCCCAGGGGTTATTGCAGTTCCATGCTCAGCATCAGGGTTAAAATACCCATTTTTTCCTTGCAGTCTATTTGGGGCAGATATCTTGAGGGACTGGTTCATTCCCATTTTTATGTCTGTTTCAAGGCACAAATTTTTGACATCTCAGATTAATGAAAGGAAGATCCTATTACAGGCAGTGGACTTTTCTTCAGGTACTCCAAGCCTGGAGACCTTGAAAACCAATGGACAGGGACTTGGGATGCTTGGGTGGCTCAGTGGTTAAGTATCTGCCTTCAGCTCAGGGTGTGATCCCAGGGTCCTAGAATCTAGTCCTGCATCAGGCTCCCCACAGGGAGCCTGTTTCTCCCTCTGCCTGTGTCTCTGCCTCTCTGTGTATGTGTCTCTCATGAATAAATAAATAAAATCTTGAAGAAGAAGAAGAAGAAGAAGAAGAAGAAGAAGAAGAAGAAGAAGAAGAAGAAGAAGAAGAAGAAGAAGAAGAAGAAGAAGAAGAAGAAGAAGAAGAAGAAGAAGAAGAAGAAGAAGAAAACCACTGGACAGGATCACCTGGCTTGTCAAATTCCCTTGGATAAAGCCAGTTTCGGTGTTCTGCTAACCTTATTGTGGACTCATACTCATGCATTCCCTCACTTTAGTATTTCTTGATTGTTTGCCATCCCACTAACACATTTAAGGTGGTGCTTTTATGTTTTTTCAGCATTTGGGGCTGTTTTCCATAGAAGGTTCCTACTTAGAACTTATGACTGGATATCAAAATCCCTTTCTTTGGACAACTAAAAAAGAAGTCAATGTCTTGGCATTTTTTTCTTTAGACTTTATTAAGATCAAAAGACTGTAGTAGGAGCTATACCTAACAGAAATGGAAAAGAATGTATATTTAAAAAAGGACACTATTTTGTGTATAGTTGGTACTGTGTGCTGGATAAAGAGTATTTACTGCTGAATTTTGCCATTGACTGCTTTCCTCAAAGATTCATTATATATAATCTTAAGCAAAAGTGTAATAATGGGTGGAGGATTTCAATGTGATCCTAACGGTATAAACTTTATAGCTGATATTTATATTTCAAGTACCAATCACCTCTCCCCTAAGTGATATAATAGTGTCCCATCACGCTTTTTATTCACATATGTCCTGACTAATTTGATTCTTTATGTAGCAGATCAAAGCATTTAATATCATAAATCGGTATTTCTGGGTTAAATATTTCAGAAAAATAGGTGTTTCTAAAGCACTGTTCTGCCTAAAACTAATAAAAAAGAAAGACCAAAAGGAAAAGAGAAAAGTAGAAGCCACTGGTAGCAGCAGAAATTCAAAGATGTGACAGAAAACAATATCATGAATATAGAAGACAGAGCAAAATTAATTTTTAAGTGGAAAATGATAGCTATAACAGTTATCTAGCACATACATAATTCTTCTTTCAGAACAGAACCCTGAAAAAGTGGAATTGAATTATATTCCCTACCACAAAGAAGCAGTAAACTTTTCAAAAATAAATAATACCTGAATCTGCAAATTGAATTTACACCACGTACGCTAAGTACAGCTTGTACTAAGAAAAATTGATACAAGGCAATTAATACTAAGTCATGTCCTTAAAGTAATTGGACTTTAAGGTGAAGAAATATTTTCTTGGTGATGTAGGCATTAAAAAACAAACAGGTATCAACAAGGAGAATCAATAAGCTTGGCAACATTCTTCTCCAGGGGAATATTAAGTGACAGAAGGGAATAAAACAATCGATATATACAAAGTCCTTGGGGAGAGGATGTGTGAAACAAAATGCTTTTATATGAAGACAACAGAGAGATATTTTTAAATATATAAAAACTCAGAAAAGATGGTATCTGGGAGCCTTGGTGGAAGTAAAAGTAGAAGGACCCTCCTTGGTGTTGGCAATTTAACTAAACAAAGAATGAATAGAGGGGCCCTGGTAACATAACTGGCATCCATCATCATGCATTCCAGTATAGAATTAAGGAAAACTAAGGATAATGAACTGAGGGGCACCCAGCGACTCAGTGGTTGAGCATCTGCCTTTGGCTCAAGTTGAGATCCTGGGTCTTGGGATCAAGTTCTGCATCAGGCTCCCCACAGGAAGCCTGCTTCTCCATCTGCCTGTGTCTCTGCCACTCTCTCTGTCTCTCATGAATAAACAAAATCTTAAAAAAAAAAAAAAAGGATGATGAACTGGGTACAATGCTTATAAGAGAATAAAATGTTATAAACTTTGACACATAAATATCATATACATGAATATCTCATAAAATGAAGAGGTAGAAAGGTGAAAGGAGGTTGAAAGCTTCTCTGTTTTCATTTATAAATGCTTTATAATTTTTATTACTCTTGTCTTTAACCCTTGAATTTTTTATGTGTTGTTGGCTGTCTATTATTTGTTGATTTTTAATTTTATTGACACATGCATAATGTATCATTATAATATGAAAATGAAATTTATTTTATAATATTCTGATAGTGTAATAGTATTATCAAATTTTTGCAATCTGTACAATACTATAAGAATCAGCAGGTTGAGAAGGAAGAGAAGGTTATGCACGTTCACTGTTTTGTAGGTATAGATATCTATAATATTCTTTTTTGGCTTTATTGAAGCATAAGTAACAAATAAAACTGTTGCCTATTTAAAACATACATATTTTTAGTATACATGCCCATTGTATATACACACACAATTGAATCAAACTATTCCCCTGATTGAGTTAATTAACAAATCCATCATTTCATATGCTTACTTTTTTTTTGTTCCACATATAAGCAATACTATGCAACATCTGTCTTTCTCTTTATTTCATTTAGCATAACACCCTCCAGGTTAATCCATGTGTCACAGATGACAGAATTTCCTTCTTTTTTGAGGCTGAATAATATTCCATTATGTATATCATATTTCTTTATCCATAAATCTATTGAAGGACCCTTAGGTTGTTTCCATACCTTGGCTACTGTGACTAATGCTACAGTGAATATGGGGTAACAGGTATCTCCACAAGATGGTGATTTTTATTTCCTATAGGTAAATCCAGAAGTGGGTCACTAGATCATATGGTAGTCCTGTTTTTAATTTCTTGAGCAAACTGCAGAGTATTTCCCACAGTGGCTGCACTAGTTCACATTCCCATTCCTTCCTCACCTATTTTAACATGTCAGCCCCTAATCAGATACGTGGTTTGCAAATACGTTCTTGCATTATATAGATTGCCTTTTAATTTTGTTGATGTTGTCCTTTGCTGTAAGGAAGCTTTTTAATTGGATGTAGTGTCACTTGTTTATTTTTACATCTG